>NC_138995.1:14860353-15463004 GCF_964341445.2 Mesoplodon mirus
CGTCTCTTGTACAGAGGGGAGAAGGGGAGTGGGAAAACTGTGTGAATAAAAATTCTTACTTCCTGTTCAAAATGGAGGGGAAGTTTTCAAATATATATATGATGGTAAACATGCTCGCTTATAGGTATTGATTACGATTCAGTTTCAGTAAGCTAGTCTGGAAACCTATGCCCCACATACTTGTAGAAAGTGTCAAGGCCCCCTGGTCTTTCTAATTGCATGAAGTTGTGTCGCAAGTTGAGGTAGGTGATATCTTGACTGTAGAAGAGATGCTCAGGAACCTCCTCAAGGCTGTGACACGAGAGGTCCACGGTACTGATACGCTGGGACACCACCTGGACAAGGTCAAAGAGAAGAGCCATCTGAGCCAGCCCCAAATGTTTCCCACCCAGCAGAGGACGGAACGGCACTGACACAAAAAGGCACCGATTAAAAAGATGGGAGGGACTTCCCTGGTGGTGCAGTGGTTAAGAATCCGCCTGCCAATGCAGGGGATACGGGTTCAAGCCCTGGTCCGGAAAGAAGCCCTTAGACTGCGTAACAACTAAGCCTTGTGCGCCACAACTACTGAGCCTGCACTCTAGAGCCAGCGAGCCATAACTACTGAGCCTGTGTGCCACAATTACTAAAGCCCACGTGCCTAGAGCCCGTGCTCC
Source organism: Mesoplodon mirus (assembly GCF_964341445.2). Lineage (NCBI taxonomy): Eukaryota > Metazoa > Chordata > Mammalia > Artiodactyla > Ziphiidae > Mesoplodon > Mesoplodon mirus. Next base: position 14,861,010 of record NC_138995.1, read on the forward strand.
GCAACAAGAGAAGCCACTGCAACGAGAAGCCTGTGCACTGCAATGAAGAGTAGCCCCCAGTCGCCCACACACAGCAACGAAGACCCATCGCAGCCAAAAATAAATAAATAAATAAATAAATTTATTTATTTAAAAAAATAAGACGGGAAAGAAAAGAAAGGTCGTGAGATCCAATTATTCATTTATAAGAAACAGTTAATTTTTACTTTTTCCTAAAACCATGAGATGCTTGAAAAACAGAAAGGTATAGGCTGTAAAGTGTCTACAGGTAAAAGGTAAGAAAAAAATACAAATCATAAAGATGGAAAGTTAACAGTTCATGCAGGAAGTAAAGTTAAGATGATTCAAAGTAACTGTACAAAACTTTAGGAGTGTGATACTGAAAGACACAGCCTTTTGCAGCCACACAAGCCCTGTTCCTTACTTGTGCAGTTTCTTCATCTGTCACGAGGAAAATTAAATAACCAAGCACACAGCACCAATGCTTAGCATGCAAAAGGTGCTCAAAAATATTAATTTCTCTTTACAAGGGCAGAAGAATGAAATAGCTATGTAAAATTGAAACTAGTTTTATTCAAAGAAGATTTTATTACCACCACAAGTACAGAAAATCCAATAAAGCCAAAACAAGATTTATATTACTATAATAGTAGGCTAATACAACATGGACTGTGAAAATGGGTCTAAAACAAACAAAATATCACTGCAAAAGTCATTCACGTTTTGATGGCATGTCATTATACTGAAATAATCCTTCATGAAGCTATTTAGCTCCATAAAGAAAAATGTGTTTAAATTCTGAAAAGATGACTAGGAGAACAAGAGAATTTGGAAAATGAAATACAATTTTACAGCACTTCATCTTTAAAGGCTAGGAAAGCAGAAATTATGCTAAAAAGCCAATTATCCTCAGTATACAGGAATAATGGTTTGTGACAGGATCACAGGTCATGTTCCATCAATAAGTCCAAATTTAAAGTGGTTCATCAAAGCTGTGCTAAACACATACAGATGCACTCGGCTATGAGTTAGGGAACAGCTCCATCTATCATTGACCACTATGGTTGAGGGAGAGTCATTTGAATTTCATTGTGTCTCAAATCCTTCAAGGCCCTACCTTTTTCACAGAGATGGTATAAAGGTAAATGCACCTGAAAACACTTTTGTAAGCATTCTGTACTATGCAAATATAAATAATAAGTTAAGGACCTGGGAGAATTCCATTGCATTCACTATGTACTCAGAAAGGCCTAGAGTGATGTGCATAAGAATTATAATTTGATCTCTTGGGAGTAAGTTCAGTTTCAAAATATACTTCTGTTGGGTTTCTCTGCTCTTATCTCCACATCAGGATGTCTGACAGCTTATCACCTTGGATGATTGCCGCTGCCATCTCTGGTACTCAGCCAAAGTCTCAAAGCTGACGTGATAGGTCTGAGTTTGGGCTCCAGCTGAGCTGAATGCAAGGCAGTACTGACGTCGCTTCACTTCTTCTACCTGAAGAAGAGGAGGGGAGAAAACCAGAACCAATTAAAGTAAACAATCCCAATCAAAACCCAAAGGACAATAACAAGACAAACAACTCAATTTTTTAAAACAGGCAAAAGATCTGAACAGATATTTCTCCAAAGAAGACAGAGGAATGGCCAATAAGCACACGATATCATGTTCTACATCATTAGTTATTAGATAAATGCAAGTCAAAACCACAAAGTACCATGTCACATTCACTAGGATGGCTAAAATCAAAAACACAGATAATAACAAGTGTTAGATAACAAGCATTAGAAAGCATACAGAGAAACTGGAACCCTCATACACTGCTGTGGGAATGTAAAATGGTGCAGCCACTTTGGAAAACAGCCTGGCAGTTCCTCAAAAGCAACCATGTGACGCAGCAATTCCATTCCTAGGTATATACCCAAGAAAAGACGCATCCACACAAAAACTTGTATGTGAATTATAGCAGCATTATTATTATAGCCAAAAAGTGGAAATAACCTCAATGTTCATCAACAGGTAAAGGTATAAACAAAATGTAGTACATCCATACAATGGAATACTATTCAGCCGTAATGGGAATAAAATATTGACACACACTAAAACATGCATGAACCTCGAAAACGTTATACTAAGCGAAAGAAGTCAGTCACAAAGAACCATATATTATATGATTCCATTTATATGAAACGTCCAGAATCAGTAAATCTACAGAGACAGAAAGTAGATTAACGGGTGCCTGGGGCTGGAGAAGGAATGGGGAGATGACGGCTAAGTAGTGCAGGGTTTCTTTTCAAAGGGTCATGAAAGTATTCTAAAATCGATTATGGTGATAGTTGCACAACTCTGTGAATTTACAAAAAGTCACTGAATTGTACACTTTAAATGGATTAATTGTACACTATACGAATTCTGTCTTATAAAGCTGTTTAAAAAAAAACCAAAGGGGGAATTCCCTAGTGGTCCAGTGGTTAAGACTCCACACTTCTTCCACTGCAGGGGGCACGGGTTCGATCCCTGGTCAGGGAACTAAGATCCTGCATGCCGCACAGTGCGGCCAAAAAAAAAAAAAAAGAAAAAACCAAAGGAATACTTATTTAACAGATATATTGAAGGAGTAGGATTCATAGGGCACAGCCATAAGTAAATTTATTTATTACTCTTTAAATCACAAAACAATCTCAGTTTGATAATTATCTGCTGAATGAATACATTTTACTATTGTGGGTGCTAGGGACATAACGGGAAAAACTAACAAACCCTCTGCCCTCAATGGAGTTTATATATCAAAATGGTGACATGAGAGCTTCCCTGGTGGCAGAGTGGTTAAGAAGCCGCCTGCCAGTGCAAGGGACACAGGTTCAAGCCCTGGTCCGGGAAGATCCCACATGTTGTGGAGCAACTAAACCCATGCACCACAACTACTGAGCCTGAGCTCTAGAGCCCGCGAGCCACAACTACTGAGCCCGTGTGCCACAACTACTGAAGCCCACGCACCTAGAGCCTGTGCTCTGCAACAAGAGAAGCCACCACAACTAGAGAAAGCCCGCGCACAGCAACGAAGACCCAACACAGCCATAAATAAATAAATAGATAGATAGATAAATAAATAATGGTGACATGATACAGCATAACATGATAAAATACAGAATGAGTAACATGAAGAAAAACAAAGCAGGGTATAGGCTCGGAGGGGAACAGGGTAGGTGATCTCAGTTATGAATAGGACAGTCAAGGAAGGACTCACTGAGGAGGAAACATGTGAGCAAAGACCCCACAAGGGTTCAGGGGCAAGGTGTGGAAACCTCCTGGGGAAGGAGCATTCCCAGTTTAGCAACAGTCAGTACAAGTCCCGGTAATGCAAGAATGCATGCCTGTTTCAGAACAGGAGAGTCTTCAGGCCCACATGATAAAAGCCAAAGTTTCCACTTCAAGGGTAAGGTTGTTCCAACGCTTTCCCCACCACTGCGGCACCCTGGAGGTAGCTGCTTGCCTGCAAAGGGTACCTTGGCCTACTTTTTGGACTTACCTCCCCCCTTACTTATGAGGTGCTGGGATAGAAGCCATTTCTGACTCCCTCCATCATTGAAGTGGGGCAGGAGGAAGAACAGGGAAGACACAAGCCCAACGGTTCTTACTAGACTAGTAGAGTCATAACCTGACTTCATACTCTCTGGGCCTACCAGATTTTAAAGGGGATGATCTTCCTCAGTAGGTTCTTCTGCAGGTTCTTTGGATACCCGGCCCCCCAATCCAACCAATGATGGCTTCTCACGTACAGATCCCTTGACCAGGCTAATGCATGCTATTCTAGCAGGTGACCACTCCCTCCTCAGACCTGAAGGAATCTGGTGGTCCACTGACAGCCCACCCTCCAGTGAAGTCTGTTTGCCCCTCCAGGTGGCCCCACTGGACATATTCTAAGAGAATCCACCCACCTACCCAGTGGCTCCTGCTCTCTCTCAACCCATCTGGGTCACATACTAACAAACCCAAAGAGTACACAGTGATCCCAACACATGAGTTAGGCGCTTTGCTCAATCACCAAAGCAGCCGGCAGCTTATCTTTCGTCCTCAAGACTTCATGGTTAGAAGGCAGGACACCAGTGCACTATGTCCCCCTTACTGCAGGGGACCCATATCAGGCTCTCTTGGGTCCTTTTGAAACCTCTTTCACTAGGCTTGAGGAAAGAGGCAGAAACCTCCCTCAGTACCATTTGGGGTGGTGGCAGGGATTCACTGCACAACAGCTCTCTTCAACAACCCAACCTATATAGCTTTGAGGAGGATGAAGTCTTTTTATAGTTGTGGAACCACTTACATCTTTGTCTGACATCTCACTTTAGTATGTCATAGCTACTGAATCTTGGTGAGTCAGCTGGAAACTTCCAAGTTATACTCATAAATCACTTATCCCAAAACTGCATCACACGTTCCTTACTGAACACACCACCACATCTTGAATACTGTTCAGGATAGTTTGAGCTTTAGGTGTTTAAATTTAAATTTATATTTAAAATATTAAAAATTTTAAACGTTTTTACAATCAATATTAAATTTACTACCATATTTTGTCAGTGTCTGCACTCATCATCTATTTACCTCATGCCTTCCCTTTGAATTTACTTTCCTTTGTTGTTTTATTTCTTTTTTCTTTGTTTTTTGGAGGGGCGTTGTTTTTAATTTTTTTAAATGAAATTCATGTCCACTCTTATTTATTTATTTATTTATTTTTGGCTGCATTGGGCCTTCGTTGCTGCGTGTGGGCTTTCCTTAGTTGTGGTGAGTGGCGGCTACTCTTCACTGCAGTGCACAGGCTTCTCATTGAGGTGTCTTCTTTTGTTGTGGAGCATGGGCTCTAGGTGAGCAGGCTTCAGTAGTTGCAGCGTGCAGGCTCAGTAGTTGCAACATGCAGGCCCTAGAGCGCACGGGCTTCAGTAGTTGTGGTGCATGGGCTCAGTAGTTGTGGTGCGTGAGCTCAGTAGTGGTGGCTCACAGGCTCTGGAGTGCAGGCTCAGTAGTTGTGGTGCACGGGCTTAGTTGCTCCGCAGCATGTGGGATCTTCCCAGACCAGGGATCGAACCTGTGTCCCCTGCATTGGCAGGTGGATTCTTAACCACTGCACCACCAGGGAAGTACCAGTCTTTTTTTCTTTTTTTGGCTGCACCGTGGCAGTGAAAGCACCCAGTCCTAACCACTGGACCACCCTCATTAGTCTTTATATGTCTGAAAATGTCCTATTTTGCCTTGACTCTTGTAAAGTAATTCAGCTGGATATAGAATACAGGTTGACATTTATTTTCTCTCAGCAATTTTGCAAATAGTCTTCTACACATATTGTTGATGAAAAGAAAGCTGTTGTCAGCCTGTCAATTCTTTGCAGGTAATCTTTTCTCTCTGGAAGCTTCTGTGATTTGCTCCTTCATGTTCTGCAATGTGTCTACGTGTCAACTTATTTTTATTTAACCTGTTCAGTACCCAGTGTCTTTTCAATCTGAACACTCATGTCTGTCTTTATTTCTAGAAAAATCTCAACCATTATTTCTTCAGATATTGCTTATCCATTCTCCTTTACTCTCTTCTCTGGAACTGCTATTAGATGTATACTGGACCCTCCCTTATGGGCTCTCTTATACGTTTTATCTGTGAAATTCTTCAGTACGTTCGTTGGTTCATTACATTCAGCTGTGAAGTAGTGGATTAAAAACACAGCATCAGTCCAGGAGTGCTACAGCAGCTCCGCCCTGCCACCAGGGGCCCAGGCGCCTCTTGCTTTCCAGAAGGCCACACTCAGCAAATGCCTGCAGTTTCCAGCCACCATATGACTGCTCCATCTCCAATACCAAGAGACTGTGTTCCATAAAGGAAGGAAACGCAGGGCAAAGGGTCAAGCCATCCACGTCTCTCCCACTTTAAAGGCCTTTCCCAAAAGTCCCACCTGCAAACTTCTGTTTATATTTATTAGCCACCACTAGCTACAAGGGAGGTTGGCGAGTTTTTGATCTTGGTCACATCACCACCCTGAACACAATTCTGTTCTATTAGTGAGGGAAGAGAGAGAACGGACAAGAATTACGTAAATGGGAGGTTTGTTTTTCTTTCTCTTTCTTGCTCTGTTTCCCACTTCCTCTCCGCCAATCCTCCAACCTTGTCCTCACTCACCTTCTCCCTTTGGAGAAATTTCACTTACTTTCTTCACTATCCTTCAGCCCCCAAGACCAGAACCAGGTCTCGTATTGGTAGTGGTAGGTTCCTGCTCCACGGATGATACTGGAGTGACACACATTCATTTATTAGACCAGTTGGGGCTTGTTCATTTCCTAGTCACAGGGCATACAACTGGGTCCACCCATCTGTTTAGAACCACAGCCAGGAACAAGCCTTGGTTCCAGTCAGTGGTTTACAGAAGTGTCTGGTTTGGGTTTTTGTTTGTTTTTTCCAACTTTTTATCAGGAGCAAAGAATACCACTCATTTCCTAGCTTCAAGCAATAAGCTTGGGCCAGGTCCCCCATCATAACCAGAGTACTTTTAGACCCAAATACTTATAGGCGCTAAACCCCTAGGCTGCCACCTTTCAGACCCAGGGCCCAGTAGACCCTCACCAATTACATTTCTATTCCACATTCCTAAGTCCAGCTATGTCCTTTCATATGTTTATTTTTTTTTAATATATGTATTTTATCTACATTGCTGTGTATCTGGATCAAATTGGCTATCTCAAAGCATGATTCACAATGTCATTTTGTCTGGAAGTTCTCTTCAATTCAGATTGTTTTATGATCTTCAAGATTCAACATAAAGGAAATAAAATTATGTATAACTTCCTATAAACATTAACATTATCTGTTTTCCAGACTTGGAACTGCCTTTCCTATGATGGGGAATTCTCTAGTACAGATGCAAGAAATGGCAGGTTTCTCTGGCTGCTGGGTAGGAGCTTATGACCACTCCAGACTCTGAATTTCAGTCTAATGGGGGAAAAAGAGAAACAGGAAAGAATCTATTTTGGAGGGGATGCTAACAGCTCCTTCTAGTTTACAAAGGCAGCTTCTAGTGGTAGCATCCTCTGTCTACTCTTGGTGGTACCAATGAGAGAGCATTTAGTGCCTAGCAGTGGAGGCAGGGGTTTCTCCAACAGATGGGTCCTGCAGCAGAATTTGGGGCATGGATAGTCTTTGGACCTCCCAGGGAGTCTGTGGTGTACATGAACTTGTTTTATGCTTAAATTAGCCTTAGTGGTTTTGTTTAAAACTAAGAACACAAAAACTTTGTGACGTAATCTTTAATAATGCTCATATTGGCTTATTTGAAAAGATGTGAAAAAAGCTCTGAAAAGCATATGTGATATTTTTTTAATTAAGACGATCAGAGGAAGAATAATTCATCTTTGTGAGTCTTACCTTTCCCCCAACCAGAGGCAAAATGTGCATCTTTCCAGTCTGACAATCCTTCACTGAGGAAACGATGAGGCAGGTGCCACAGAGCACCACCAGGCGTTCAGCCCACTTATGCAGCTGGGTCTTTCCCTTTCGTACATTATAGATGCCAGACAGAAGGATTCGATCCAGATGATCCATCTGGCATGGTTTTTCTGAAAAGAAAAGAGTACTTAAAAAGCCACCATTAAAGTAGCATAAAAATAATGAAAGGGAAAAAGAAAGTATTACACGTTAACATTCAGCAACCCTAGTATAGATTTAAGTAACCAAGCAATATAAGTATTACAAAATAAGCTCTCAGTCTTAAACTGTTGTCCATCCCTAAGTTATGTAATGGGAGCACTACAAATTTTGGTCTAGAGAGCAACATGTTATTTTGGATGCCACTGTTAATCCTTCTTCCAACAGTCATATCTCCCATGTACACAAAGAAAGACAGAATGACAGAGTGGTTAAGATCATGGACCTGGGAGTCAGACACGCAAACCTGAGTCTGAATCTTGGTTCTGCCACTCACTTTGTTTCATTGAACTAGATAATCTCACTGACCTTGACCTTCCCCATTTACAGAGTTTGGATCTTAATACTATCTACCTTCAGAGGGTTCTTATAAAAAATTAAGATAATGAGTGTAAAATACTAAGCAAAGTTTTAGACACAAAGCAAGTATGGAATAAGTGACAGCCACTATTGTTGTGCTTAGTCTATTCTAGAATGAAGAAATGAACAACTAGCTCTGTACACAATCCTCCAACATGCTGCTCTTTGTGAAGAAAAGCTTTCGGCTGATATTTCAGTCAACTATCCCAATCATGGTGGCAGAAGCAATACATGCATGCAAGAGCTTCTCTATTTTTGCCACCCTTTAGAAATCTTTATATGACTGAGGTATAGTGAACAAAACAGAGCATTATGACAGAAGAGATGTTCTTGGTTAAAGCACTACTAGAAACAGACAGTAACTCTACACGGAAATGAACAGGAGCAGCAACAGTACAAGGTTGTGCAAACAGCAATAAACGGGGAACTGAGAAAACTGGGTTGTACTCAGTATTATTATATAATTGATTATGGAGCCCTGGGCATTGCTTTGCCCTATTAACTATGTTTTTCCCATATAAAAAAATGAAGAAATGGGCTACCTTACTTCAAAGCTTTTAAAACTTTGTATGTTAACACCAGATGTATGGAAGAGTCATTTCTCCTTCTATTCTAGGCCAATCCTTTCATCTCTTTTCTAAATTCCACCTTCCTTGGGGAGTTTGGTTCTTCATTCTTCTCACTTTTCAACTCCACCCTCCCTATTATTTCTATCAAAGCTCCAAAAACACTCTAGTTTTCTCCCATTCCTTCTCATTCTCAACAGAATTCCTTTAGTTGAGGGATTCTCCAATTCCTATGTGCCCAAGAATTATCTAAGAATTAGTTTAAAATGCAGAACGCCAAGACCTATCCACAGAGAGTCTAATTCAGAGGGTCTGGGATGGAACATAGGAAAATGTATTTTTAACAAGTATCCCAAGTAATTTAAATGCAGATGGCCCACAAACCATATTTTAAGAAACTGTAAGTTTAACCTTTTGAGGCTCTTTTCTTCTCATTTGTGCTTCTATATTAGCTATCTCTGTTACCTCACCTTTTATTTATTCAATTTACTTCAATCTGGCTCCCACTTCCCCAAAACTACACTATTCATATGTTGATAAAGGCTTTCAAATTTCTACCTCCTGCCCCAATCTTCCCTTAGTTCTGATCTCATATATCCAACTGCCTGCTAGACATGTCCAACAGATGTCCCCATTCACCTCAAATTTACAGATTCATAGACTCATAGACATAGAAGACAAACTTACGGTTGCCAAAGGGGAAAAGGGCAGGGGGGATAAATTTGGAATTTGGGGTTAACAGATACAGACCACTGTATATAAAATAGATAAACAACAAGGACCTACTATATAGAAAAGGGAACTATATTCAATATCTTATAAGAATCTGTAGTGGAAAAGTATCTGAGGGGAGTTCCCTGGTGGTCTAGTGGTTAGGATTTGGCTCTTTCACTGCCATGGCCAGGGTTCACTCCCTGGTCAAAGAACTGAGATCCCACAAGCCACGTGGCACGGCATCCCCCCCCCCAAAACAAGTATCTCAAAAAGAATACACACACACACACACACACACACACACATAAAACTGAATCACTTTTCTGTAAACCTGAAACACTGTAAATCAACTATACTTCAACAAAAAAGTAAAATAAAAAAAATTTTACAGATTCAAAACCAGTATCAGAATGAAAAGAAAGTAAAACTATCTCTATTTGAAAATAATATGATCTTGTATACAGAAAATTACCTTCCTAGGTAAGCCACACCAAAAAAATACTATTATAACTGAGTTCAGAAAGGTTGCAGGATACAAGATTTTTAAAACATCAGTTGTATTTCTATGCACTAGAAATAAACAATTCAAAAGTGAAATTAAGAAATCAATTGCGGACTTCCCTGGTGGCGCAGTGGTTGAGAGTCCGCCTGCCGATGCAGGGGACGCGGGTTCGTGCACCAGTCCGGGAAGATCCCACATGCCACGGAGCGGCTGGGTCCGTGGGCCATGGCCGCTGGGACTGCGCGTCTGGAGCCTGTGCTCCGCGGCGGAAGAGGCCGCGGCAGTGAAAGGCCGCGTATCGCAAAAAAACAAACGAAAAACAAAAACAAAAAAAAACACTATGCTGAGTACAAGAAGCCAGCCACAGAAAGCCAAGTATGTATGATTCCATTTGTATCAATTGTTCAGAATAGGCAAATCTATATAGACAGAATGTAGATTCATGGTTGCCAGGTGTTGTGGGAGTGGGAAGTAAGGAATGACTGCTAACAGATATGGGGGTCTCATTTTACAGTGATAAACATGTTCTAAAATTGGATAGTGGTGATGGTTGCACAACTCTCTGAATATACTAAAAAGCACTGAATTGTACACTTTTAAAGGGTGAATTTTATGGTATGTGAATTATATCTCAATGAAGCTGGGGTTTTTTTAATCTCATCATTTTCCCCAAACTTGCTATTGCATTTATATTCCCCATCCTGGTTAACAGCATGATATATTACAAAGTTAGCTACATCAAATAAAAATGGGACTTCATTATAGCTTCTCAAATTGTCTAATAGTCTCTTTTGAAGTTTACATGAAACAGATGTTAAATCAATCGATGTACAATTCTTTGAGTCTCTCTTTCCTTGGCCTTATTTCTTTATATTTAATCTATCCATCACCACTCTCAGAAAGGAACATTCAATTTGGGGGGGGGGTAAGTTATTTATACGTGAAATAACATGCTGTTTATTATTATTTTTGGAGGGTTTGCTAGACATTCAGAGTGCCTGAAGTCTCTGATCTTCTGAAAGTGGTAAAAAACAGAATGAGGAAGTTCTAATAATCGTTTGGAATGTCTAAGAGTTCTAATTAAAAAACAGACTTATAATCTTGAAAGCCAAGGTTCTAAGTGGAAAATTAGGGATAATTTTAATTTCCCTATATATTTATACTTTGAAATGTTCTATAAAGAAAATGGATTGCTTTTATAATTTTAAAAAAAGAGCTTCTAAACAAAGAATCAAGGACAACCCTGTAGCAATGAATACGTCTATTGCCCATAGTATAGTCTCTAAATACCATGTTTCATTAAAATGAACCAGTTCTTAGAAAAATAATCTATTCCTGGTGTGAGTCAGATGATGAAAAGATCAAGAACTTAATGGAAAATCTAGAATGCTATCAAAGACAGTAGTTGGGTCATGCTGGAAGGACACAGAAAGCAACCTGAAAGAGCTCCCCATAGCTGAGATGGGACAAATTGAGCATCAGAAAGAAAAATGGCTGCAAATGAATTGAAACAAATATAAATAAGCCCATGAGCTCATGATGATAACTCAAAACAGACAATAAAAAATGAAGTCACACAGACAAATTGTGAATACAAACTGAAGGGCAAAGCAATATACCTTCTAGAAAAGAATAAAGGGAAAGACTGTTAAATTGGACTATATCAAAATGAAATACTTCTTTTAATCAAAAGATGCCATTAAGGTTCTGGTTCTGAGTTAGACAGAGGAAGCCCACTCTACCCTGTCTGTCCCACTGAATTCACCTATAAAACCTGGACAGAATACCTGGAGCATTAGTGAACCCCAAGCAGGCTAAACTCAACAAAATTCAAGCCCAGACACTTCATAATCAAACTGCTGAAAATTAAAGACAAAGGAAAAATCTTTAAAGAAGCCAGAGAAAGATGAAGCACTATTTATACAGGAACAATGGCTCAAATGACTGTATAAAGTGTGTGCAGGAGCTCTATATCATTCCAACTGCTCTGAAAATCTAAAGCTAGTTCAAAATAAAAAGTTAAACAGACAAATAAATAAATACTGGCTGAAATATTTTGGGGTAAAAATGAAACATTTACTTACATTTAAAGAGTAAAACAGGAAACCTCAAAACAAATTTCAAACTCGCAATAGCCACCCCCCCACCCAACACAAGAACACACTCTGTGATTTGAAGTATTTCAGTAGAAAATCTTGTGAAGCAGTGGTGGGTGGCTAAGCAATCCCACTATCTGGTTTCATGACCCTGAACAAGTTCCATATTTTTAGGCCTTAGTTTCCCAAGTTTAAGACCAAGGAGTTGGATTAGATGATCCCTAGTCTTTCCCAGTTCTCACATTTTATGGATCCCTCTTATTCTTCTAAACTGTTTCTCCATCAACTATATGGTAGAGTACCTTAGAGGTTAAGAAGATGAGAATTAGGGTTTCCCCGGTGGCACAGTGGTTAAGAATCCGCCTGCCAATGCAGGGGACACGGGTTAGAGCCCTGGTCCGGGAAGATCCCACATGCCGCGGAGCAACTGAGCCCGTGTGCCACAACTACCGAGCCTGCACTCCAGAGCCTGCGAGCCATCACTAAAGAAGCCCGCGCACCTAGAGTCCGTGCTCTGCAACAAGAGAAGCCACCGCAGTGATAAGCCCGTGCACTGCAACAAAGAGTAGCCCCTGCTTGCCACAACTAGAGAAAGCCTGCGGGCAGCAACAAAGACCCAACTCAGCCAAAAATAAATAAATTAATTAATTTAAAAAAAATAAAAAGAAGAGATTTAGAACCCGTTAAGATCTCTCCAGAGTAATAATATCTACCTACACGGTTGTAAGGATTAAATGAGAAAAGGTACATAGAGTGCTCAGCACCTTAGTACATGCTCAGCACATAGTAAGGGTATAAAACAAATGCTAGTTGTTATAATGAAAGTTCTGCCTTAAGCCTCCTTCTTTTCCTATATTTAAGTATTATTTTCAAGATAATCTTAACAACTTCCACGAATTTAACACTCCCATGTACCTGACTCCCAGATTTGTATTTCCAAAGCTCCTAGTTTCACACTTCCAACTACCTGCCAGACATCTCCAACTGGATGTCTACCACCACTTACAATTAAACATGGCTGAAACCAAGTCATCACCATCCCTGCAAACCAGATCCTTCTCACAGCTCAAGTCCTGTCAGTCTCCCAAAGCCACCCAGCCTCAAAACCTAAGAGCCAGCTTTGCCTCTTAGGTTCTCTTCCTCAACTCCTTTTTTCAATCAACCATCAACACTTACTGACTATTCCTTCAAAAAGTCTCTATACGAATGATTCCTTCCCATTCCCTAGTTCAGATCCCTACTAATTCACGCCTGAATTATTATTCACGCTGGTGCCAGATTCATCTTTCTCAGGCTCACTTGGATCCCATCACTTCCTGCTACCATCTGCCAAATAAAGGCTAAACTCTTGATATTGCACTCAAGGCCCAAAACAATCTGGACTCAAATTATCTGTGTGTGTGATTCACAGAACATGCACTGAAATTCCTAATACCCCACCTCTGTCCTCCTTTTCCTTTCTGATTACTGAAATTCTGTCGATTTTTAAAGAACCAACCCAAATACTACATTTTCAGAAATATTTCTTTGATTCTAGAGATCTCCCTGATTTTTCAGAGAAGAAAAGTGAATGGGAACTTCCTTACCGACTATCAGAATCTATCATATAGGTATATTAAAAATAGCATTGATATTAACATAAGACAAAGACATCAATGTAATAGGATAGAGGCCAAAAATAGACCCCCGCTTGTATAGGAACTTAATAAAGGTGATGCTTCAAATCAGCAGGAAAAGGATGAGCTATTTCATAAGTATTGTTGGGACAACTGGCTATCAACAGAGAAAAAAGTCAAGATAGATCCCTACCTCATATCACATTCTAAAAATATAAAAGTACTAGAAGAAAATATAGAGTATGTTTATGACCTAGGATAGGGAAGGAATGTAAAGGTATTAAAGGAAAAGACTGACTAAATCTGATTAAATAAAACTTCTGCACAATAAAAAACAATATGCAAAACTACAAAACAAGTTACAGGCTGGAAAAAAAAATGTGTCACAAATACAGTATACAGAGGATGTATATTCAGAATGTATACAAAAGTCCTTCTGGGGCTTCCCTGGTGGCGCAGTGGTTGAGAGTCCACCTGCCGATGCAGGGGACACGGGTTCGTGCCCCGGTCCGGGAAGATCCCACATGCCGCGGAGCGGCTGGGCCCGTGAGCCATGGCCGCTGAGCCTGCATGTCCAGAGCCTGTGCTCCGCAACGGGAGAGGCCACAACAGTGAGAGGCCCGCGTACCGCAAAAAAAAAAAAAAAAAAAAAAAAAAAAGTCCTTCTGATCAATATGAAAAAGGATAAACAACAGAAATATCAAGGGTTAATTCAAAGGAGAAGAAAACTTAAAGATCAATGTACATATGACACAATATTCAACCATACTAGTAATCAGGTAAACAAAATCAAAACAACGAGACCAACATTTAATCCATTAGATTAGTAAAAGTTTTAAATGCTAATAATATTAAAAGGTGATATTGTGAGCAAAGGGGTACTCTGATATACTGATAGGATATACATTTGTTTTGCAGTAGTAACTATTAGTATTTTAAATGAGAATAAATATCCTATGACCCAATAACTTCATGTTCAGAGATTTACTCTGAAGCAACACAGGTGCAGGGACTTCCCTGGTGGCGCAGTGGTTGAGAATCCGCCTGTCAATGTAGGGAACATGGGTTCGAGCCCTGGTCTGGGAAGATCCCACATGCCGTGGAGCAATGAAGCCCGTGCGCCACAACTACTGAGGCTGCGCTCTAGAGCCTGCAAGCCACGATGACTGAGCCCATGAGCCACAACTACTGAAGCCCGCGCGCCTAGAGCCCGTGCTCCACAACAAGAGAAGTCACTGCAATGAGAAGCCTGCGCACTGCAACAAAGAGTAGCCCCTGCTCACCGCAACTAGAGAAAGCCTGTGCACATCAACGAAGACCCTATGCAGCCAAAAATAAATAAATTTTTAAAAATAAATAAAATAAAAATTCCGATTACATCATTTAAAAAAAAAAGAAACACAGGTGCAAAAAGATGCAATTTTACTACAGTGCTATTTGTAATAGTCCATCACTAGGGAAATTGTTATATAAACTATAATACATACATGACATCCAATAGTACGCAACATAAAGAAATGCATATAGAAGATAGTTAAAAAAAGACCTCCAAAACACTGTTGGGAGAAAAAAAGCATGAAGACCAACACCAAATGACAGCATTTATGTAAACAAAATATATTTCTGCAAATACACATTAGATAGGAATAAAAGAAAATTCTCAATAGGTATATACCAAATTGATTATTACATCGTAATTATCACATTATATATCACTGCTTAATAGATAACCACTATCGGTATATACTTGTATTAACTCAAAAATTCTACTTGTAGGGCTTCCCTGGTGGCGCAGTGGTTGGGAGTCCGCCTGCCGATGCAGGGGGCACGGGTTCGTGCCCCGGTCCGGGAAGATCCCACATGCCGCGGAGCAGCTGGGCCCGTGAGCCATGGCCACTGAGCCTGCGCGTCTGGAGCCTGTGCTCCACAATGGGAGAGGCCACAACACTGAGAGGCCCACGTACCGCAAAAAAAAAAAAAAAAAAATTCTACTTGTAGGAATCACTTCCTCCCTCTACCCTAGAGGTCAGCCATTCTCTTCACTTTTATAATAATAATTTCCTTGTTTTCTTTATGTTTTTGCTACTCATGTATTAGTTATAGCATTTTTAACTACTGTAACAAAAAGAATATACTGGCCCAAACACAAGAGAAATGTAATTCTCTGCTAGGGTGGGCAGTCTGGGTTACCAGGGGTCAACTCTGTCAAGAAACTCCAGCTGATGGTGGCTCTGCCATTTTCAACACGTGACTTCAATATTGCTCTTGATGACTGCCTTCCTACCCTACAGAAGAGGAAAAGAGCAAGAAGTATGCATGGAAGGCTTTAGGAACCAGGTATAAAAGTGGCACACAACAATTCCACTCCATACCACTTTAGAAAGTTTTGTCACAGGTGCACACCAAACTGCACAAAAGACTGAGAAACGAGATGTAGCTGGGCAGTCATGTGCCCACCTCTAAGCCTTATTACGGAAGAAGGAAAGAGCAGCTTTGGATGGACAGAGAGTGGTACTGTCACACATCTCTAAACAATACAGCTGAGTTTTGCCTGTTTTCGAACTTTAAATGAATGGAAACATACTATATATGCAAGTCTTTTGTATCTGGTTTCTTTTGTTTGTGTTCCTGCTCCTTGGGTGAAACTGTCTCAAACGTGTACAGAGAATACCACACAGAAAGAAATGCTCAGGCTGGGTGCTATGCTACCTGAGCTATTCAACCCCAGGACTACAACTTCACTAGCAAATCACACCTTCTAGATGCCACTTCCTCTTACATAATAAGGAGTTGATTAATGGGCTCTCTTAATCTCTGTGATTGATCATGCTACCCACTCATCTTTAGTTACATACGTTATTTCAAGGCTTTTATATCATGAATCTGCACTGAGTCACTCCACTCACTTTCCCCCAGCACCCATCCCAGCAAGACTGATAACTAGCATTTGCACAATGGCCCCTGGAGTACCGGAGACATTTCATATCCAGCAAACAAAGCAAAACACTAGTTTGAACTTAGGCCCTCTGACCCTGGCCTCATTAACACTATATTCTAAGCTAGCGCACCAAAGACTCTATGCAAGAAATATTGAAAGCTGATTGCTAAGATACTTGCTTCAAAAAGAATACTTCAAATTCTTTACAACTCCTCTCTTCAAAAGGAGAGGCCTAAAAAAAAAAAAAAGAGGTAAGGGCTATTTCCCTTCTCTATATAGTGTGGGCTGTATTTGGCGACTCAATTCTAATAAACAGAAAGTGGTGAAAACGATGATGACTTATGAGGCTAGGTCATAAAAAACACTGAAGCCTCTGTGTGTTGTGTGTATGTATGTGTGTGTGTGTTGTGTGTTTGCATGCACGTGCATGCATGCGCTCATGTGCATGTGTGTGTTTCTCATCACTGGGGGCAGCTAGCTGCCACATCATGAAGATGCTTAGGCAGCCCTAGAGAAGGGTCCACACAGCAAGCAACTGAGATCTCCTGCCAAAAACTGGTGAGAAACTGGGGCCTTCTACCAACAGCCACATGAGTGAGCCATGTTAGAAGTTAATCTTCCAGCCCCACTCAAGCCTTCAGATGACTGCAGCTTCAGCCAATATAATGAGTACTATCTCACTGAGACTCAACCCAAAACCATCCAGCTAATTCCTCCTAGATTTCTGACCCACAGAAACTGTATGATATAATAAATATTAATATCGTGACTTCCTTGGCAGTCCAGAGGTTAAGATTCTGTGCTACCACTGCAGGGGGCGTGGGTTTGATCCCTGGTCAGAGAACTAAGAGCCCACACGCTGCGCATGGCGTGGCCAAAAAATAAAAATAAATTAAAAAATAAATATTTAATATCATTTTAAGTCACTAAATTTTTTTTTAATTTTTATTTGTTTTTTGGCTGCGTTGGGTCTCCACTGCTGTGCGTGGCCTTTCTCTAGTTGCAGCGAGCAGGGCCTACTTTTCGTTGCAGTGCATGGGCTTCTCACTGAGGTGGCTTCTCTTGTTGCAAAACATGGGCTCTAGGCGCATGGGCTTCAGTAGTTGCAGCATATGGGCTCAGCAGTTGTGGCTCGCGGACTCTAGAGCAAAGTTTCAGTAGTTGTGGTGCACGGGCTTAGCTGTTCCGCAACATGTGGGATCTTCCCAGACCAGGGATCAAACCCGTGTCCCCTGCATTGGCAGGTGGATTCTTAACCACTGCGCCACCAGGGAAGTCCTAAGTCACTAAATTTTGAGGCAATTTGTTACACAGCCAACAGAAAATACCCTTATTTATCTATCTATCTACACACACATACATACTTTTTTTAACCTTTTATTTCTGGTACCATATACATATATTGCCTATTTTCAAAAGTAACTAACTTTAAAAATCTCTTTCTCAAATGTAATTTTCTCACTCAACTTATACTAGCTTCTCTGAATTAAAAGAGCTCACTTTTGGAAATGTTCTCTGTTAAAGACTTCCCCCCCGCCCTCCACCAAATATAGTAAGTACTACGAACTGGTACTCTTCTTTTTTTTTTTTTTGGCTGCGTTGGGTCTTCGCTGCTGCACATGGGCTTCCTCTAGTTGCGCTAGCGGGGGCTACTCTTCCTTGCGGTGCGTGGGCTTCTCATTGCGGTGGCTTCTCTTGTTGCAGAGCACGGGCTCTAGGCATGTGGGCTGCAGTAGTTGTGGCTCACGGGCTCTAGAGCGCAGCCTCAGTAGTTGCAGCACACGGACTTAGCTGCTCTGAGCATGTGGGATCTTCCCGGACCAGGGCTCGAACCCGTGTCCCCTGCACTGGCAGGTGGATTCTTAACCACTGTGCCACCAGGGAAGCCCCCCAAACCAGTACTCTTTTTGACTTTGCTGGAAATATCCTCTTAAGGGAATATTAAGATCCTAGGTATGCTACAATTTATCAGGTGGTATTAATAAATTAATGCAATCATGCCAACTGTTGTGTGTTAAACTGACTTCAAATGCAATCTCACTGGTTATAAAGGAGCTCAACAGCATCTCAAGGCTCAACTTTCATCCCAGAATGACAACATGGAGTGAAGAACCTATGTGCAACCACATATAAAGAGCATGTTACTATCCAAGATTTATTTATTTATTTTTTAACCAAGCTTTACAGTAATAGATCGGTTGTGTTCCTCAAATTAGTCTTAAAAGATTTTCCTCAGATTTAACATCAACCTAGCAACTATTCTCCCTCTGTGAACTAACAAAGGAGAGAAATGAATGGAAATAAAATAAAACGAAACCAACTTTTAAGGAACATGTCAGAAAATATTGTTGTGGTGAAAAATTATAAATAAAATCTTTTGTGAAGTGCATTTAATAAAACTGGCTTGTGACGTGTCACAGGAGTTCAGATAAAATCAATAATTTGAGGAATGAGAGCAGGGAATCTTAGTAAATGGTTATGCCTACATACACTAATAACTTAGTTACTAGTTCGACTGATAAATGGGTCATATTAACTCAAAACTGTTAGGTGTTAAACAGCTCTGTTATTTACTAGCTGTATGACCCTGAACAAGTTAACTTCTCTGTCTCTGTAAAATGAGATAACAGTTCCTAGAGCATAAGGTGGCTACACTGAGTAAACTGGGTAATTCATAAGCATAAAAGCACACAGTAAGCACTCAAAACATGGTACTCAGTAGTATTACTAGTTATTGACGTATATTTGGAGAGTAATATTCAGAAATATTCTGACTTCCTTAAGTCTAACTTTATGACTAAAGTGATCAGATGAAAAATAGTCAATAGGGGAAAAATGCACCAAAAGAGAAGAGCATGTAAAATATCCGAGATTTAAAGCTTACTAAATTCAACAATACACATGTCTGATGTGTTCATCAAATGTTAAGTCATATATGATAATAACCACCTACTTCTCAACATTCTCAAACTATCTAGAAGTTCATGGACTTTATAAAGAACTTGAAAATATAACTGATACTAAAGCTATGATTTGATCAAGATGCTGGCAAAAGTACATAACAATTCTGTAAGTCAGCAAAACACCAGAACAAAGAGAGCAAAAATAAAAAGGGAAGGCTGTTTTTGCTGTTGTTTTCTAACTACATTAGTAAATTGGCTTAAAAATGGCTTTGGATAAAATATTTTTAAAAGGCTGAAGACAGAGGTACAAATAATCAATTAAAAGTCATTAATGTATCCACACAGCCGCTGATAAATCCTTACCACCATAAAATCGAAGCATACAGCCAAGGTCAGGATTTGCCGCCTCCTCCTGTATGCGCACAGGGTCATCAAACCCCAGCCTGGACAAGTAATCATAAACAATCTGAAGAGGTCGTTCAGTAGGTTCCAATCTCCTGCTTACACAATTCAAAAGAAAAATATTTGTTAAGTAATAAACACACTTCATTTGATTTTTAAAATCTTTTAATATGCTCTAGATTTTTACTTCTATAACAAGATTTTCTCTAATATCACATGATACAACTAATCTAAACAAGTGGTGCTCAAAGTTTTTGGTCTCGGGATCCCTCTATAGTTTTTGAGGCCCCCAAAGAGCTTTTGTTTACACGGGGTATATCTATTGACATTTACTGAATGAGAAACTAAACTTAAGAATTTCTAAATATTTAGTTATTCATTTTAAAATAACAACAATGAACACATTACATGTTAACAAATATTTTTTGAAAACTATATTTTCAGAATAAAACAAATTTAGTGAGAAGACTTGCATTGTTTTACATTTTATAAATCTCTTTAACAGCTGGTTTAATAGAAGACAGCTAGATCCTCTAGAAAACTCCATTATATACTTACAAGACTGAAAGTGAAAAAGAAAATTAATACCTCATTATTATGAAAGAGTTTTGACCTCATGCACCTCTTCAAAAAGTCTCAGAGACCCCCAGAGGGCCCTTTGAGAACCTCTGGTTCAAACTTAAAGGCATCGAATTGAAATTATGAGCTATAAGAGATTGTACCTGGCCATAACTGATTTCACATAAGCTGCAACACAATTATAAATGGAGACTTTGGGTTGCTGACTATATCCTATATATTTCCTCTGGCTTCACAGATGATTTTTCCATAAAAACTAGGAATGAACTGCCCAGTAATTCCCCAGAAATCATCAGACTACATGGTTCTGACTGAAAGCTAGGTAAAACCAGAATGTTAGTAATCACTTGTGGCTTCTGGTGACACTGCATATTTTAAAATCACACAGACTTAAGGAGGCTCATTTACAATTCTTTTAACAGAAAGCAAAGAGTCATAAATACAGCAGCTAAGAGCATGAGCTCCAAAAGTCAGACTGCCTGGGTTTGAATCTCACTTCTGCCACTTACCAACTGCATGTGTACCCCTAGACAAGTTACTTAACTTCACTGTCTTAAATTCCTCATCAGTATAATGGGTAGTGCCTAACTCACAGAGTTGTTATTAGAAGTATTTATTTATTTGCTTACAAGAAGATATCACATAGTATATAAAGTGCTTAGCAAATTATGTGGCATGTAGTAGTGTTCAATAATGTACTGACATTATTCAAAAAATTCTTAGGAATAAAATTTTAATTAGAATAAAAATAAAATGTCTCCCCTATCTGAAACAACAACCAAAGAACAAGTATAGGAAAGCCTGTATGTTTAAAAGATCTTGAAGAACATTATTCATATCCTAAAAGGATTCTGTTTAGAAAACTTAAGTCTTGTATTAATCAGAAGGAACATGATAAACCTTCCATCATGGCAAAAAGATATGAAAGAACTCTGTGTTTTGTGGTTAAAGAACTAGAAAATACTGGTTGGCAATATGCTTTAATTTAAAAAAACATGAAATGGGAATACTACAAAGTGGAATATAAACAACTGTAAAAATATGGTAATTTAGGAATGGAAATCATATTGGTGAGTACAGAAAGTAAAAAATAAAAATAGGGACTTCCCTGGTGGTCCAGTGGCTAAGACTCCATGCTCCCAATGCAGGGGGCTAAGGTTTGATCCCTGGTCAGGGAACTAGATCCCACATGCCGCAACTAAGACCCAACACAGCCAAATAAATAAACATTTTTTAAAAAATCTAAAATAAATAAATAAAAATAAAAGTAAAACCACTTCCTGGCCCTTCCTGACTGTTCAGTTCTGACTTTCAGCTTCCATCAGCTCAGAACTACTACATGGGGAATGACCAAAGAACTAAAAGCCTACAAAGACCAATACATATTGAATTTAATAGAAATGAAAAATAAACTTTTCAGAATAAAAATATCAGTTACAATTAATCTCTAGCCAAATAAGATAAAAATCCACAAAGGGCTGTGACAATATTAGGCACCTTCCCAGTACAATGGTAGAATTCTTCTAAGAAGGATGCTTTTTTTTTTTTTTTTTTTTTTTTTTTTTTTTTTTTTTTGCAGTACGCAGGCCTCTCACTGTTGTGGCCTCTCCTGTTGCAGAGCACAGGCTCCAGACGCGCAAGCTCAGCGGCCACGGCTCACGGGCCCAGCCACTCCGCGGCATGTGGGCTCTTCCCGGACCAGGGCATGAACCCGTGTCCCCTGCATCGGCAGGCGGACTCTCAACCACTGCGCCACCAGGGAAGCCCAGAAGGATGCATTTTAAGAGAGACTTCTAATAAACTATATCCTGGACGGGTCAATTAGCCATGTAATAGGAAGATTGACTGAAGGATTAACCTGAAGACAAGGTGACCAAGGGCATAAAGAACTCTCTCTACCTTCCAATGTCAAGAAGGATTAGACTTACTCTATCTAGATTGCTCCAAAGAATAGGACTAGGACCAAGGAGAAGTTGCACAGGTAGACTGGATTTAAAAATGAGGAAAAACCTTAATGATTAGAGATGCCCAATAATGAAACAGACTACCTCTCAAAATAGCTCACAGAGAGCTAGAGAGCCCTCTTGTCACGGACACTTTAGAAGTCTCCTCTAAGAACCAAGTTGGGCCAGTCGATCTTTAGGGTCTTTTAAAACTCAGGGCTCTTTCAGGTATTTAAGACACCTTGCTAATATAATACAAATTCTACTTGAACACTGCTATTACTTTTGGATACAGAGATCAATGTATTTAAATATAATCCCTTATAATGATCACATATTCAAGACCAAGAAATATTATTAATACTTTCAGGCTAAAGCTCACTAACTCAATTTTCCTATTTCTCTCTGGAAAACCAGGAGAAATGGAAATATCCTAATTCTGACATATTTTACCTGATCAAATTTCCTGGTCTAAAAAGGCTCTGTAGATTTTGGAAAACCTCTTTATATATTTCCACCTAAAGAAAGTATTCTCCCTGGTGGGAGGGAAAAAAAATCAAGAGAATCTCAACATCTGCTCTTATTAATTTAGCATAAATGAGCAAACAAGAAATAGTTCAAGAACTGCAAAAACAAGTAAAACAAGGGACTAATTCCATTTACTCATTAAACTCATCTGCTTAAGAGAGGAGGGTATGGGGGAGGGAAATGCTGTAATATGCTTACGGATCAATTTTGTGTTTCAAAGTTCCAAAAGTTTAACAGGCTGCTAATTAGCTGTGTGTTAAATCTCTCATAAATCAAAGGAAATATATATACTGCAAAACAGGTGTAGGAGAGAGTATGTTAGCGAAGAAAGGTTCCATTCAGCATTTGAAATACTTCCACTGCGGCTTTAAGAAGAGACAATATGACTATTGTTAACAGTTTTAGTTTGCTTCTAATGCTTCAAGGAGCTACAATAGTCCTTGTAAATCTGAATATACGTGCATATGGTTATTTTTCTCCAAACCAGCCAACCAATACAGTGATGCGATCAACAGTGTTTGCAGCTCTTAGCCAATCTGAACAGCGCCCACAGTTAAGTTAGAGGTAAGAGAAGAGTACATTTCATTCCAGGTATCATTTCACAAGAATTCTAGTTAATAGTGGGAGGCAAAAGTATACATTATTAAAATCCCACATATTGTATCCAAGATCCTAACAAAGCAGAGCAGCATTCTCTACATCAAAGTCAGGTTAAAACTCAATCTCTGGGCATCTGTAACGGTAAAATCTGCAAAATTTTAAGACCGACAATACAGATCATGATACAAACAACAAGGATACTTCGATGAATGTTTACCCCATACGTGACACTATGCTGGGAAGTATCTCACATTTTACAAAACTAGGAAATAAGAAAAATGAGGTTCAGAGAGTCACACAATTAGTACATATGGCATCAGGGTTTGAACCTGTGTCGGTCTCCTTACAAAGCCTAGCCTCCTTTAGGGAAACAATATTATTTTCTAAATGTAGATAAAAAATGTATGCAGAAGAGAGCTCAAAGCACTTCATATGTTAACTTACATCAAGAAACATAAAAAGTTATGTTTTAAAATTACTGTACATCATTAGTCTAATACATCATCATTTGAAAGATAGACTATTTTTATGCATCATTGTTGTATGAGAGTCTTTCTAGCCTTCGTGGTCCCTGGCTCCTGTGGGATAGATTCTAAATCCTCAGAGTTTCCTGAGTAATGGGAGTGTCTTAGTTATTCATGAGCCCCTTGGATCACCCCTAGGTCTATGCTAAGAAATGAGCTGACTCAGGATGGGGACTGGTCACCAGAAAGACCAACCACGTGAAGAGAGGGCTGGGGCTTGGAGTGAGCCCGACCTTGGGGAAGCGGAGGGCTGGAGATTTGAGTTCAAGCACCTACCTGATCAATGATTAAATCAGTCAAGCCTACCCTATAATACCTCAATAAAAACTCTGTACTGAAACTTCCCGATGGATGAACACACTAATGTGCTGGGAGCGTAACACGGATGCTCCCAGACCTCGCCCTATGTGTGTCTTCATTTGGCTGGTCCTGATTTGTATCCTTTATACGAAAATTGTAATCTTAAATATTGCTTTCTTGTGTTCTGTGAGACATTCTAGTGAATTATTGAACCTGAAGGGGTCATGGGAGCCCCCTAAATTTTTATCCAGTTGGCCAGAAGTGCAACCAGAGTATAAAGTCAAGGCGGTCTTGTTGGGAGACCAGGCCCTTTAACTTGTTTTTGTTTGTTTGTTTTAATTTTTATTTTATATTGGAGTATAGCTGATTAACAACGTTGTGTTAGTTTCAGGTGTAATGTCCTTTAACTTGTGAAGGAAGTTTGTGCAAACTCTGCGTGGTTAGTGTCAGAACTGTACTGCAGTAAACCAAATGGCATTGTAATAACCATTAAGAAAGAAAAAACACTGCCAGTTAGACTATGACCTACCAACAACTGTAAGATACACACTGATTTTAGAAGTATTAAAATGTAAAAACAAAACAAAGTTTTAATAAAAACAAATTACTTAATGTGTAACACATTCTTTTAAAGCTTTAAAATACTACTGAAATATGAAACACAAAATAAAAATAATCTCCTTTTTCCTTCCTCAGGGTTAATCAGCTCAGTATGTATCCTGAAACAGGAATTTCGTTCCATTTTTACAATATCAAAATATGGTAAACAAAACTATAGTGACTTGTTAAGAGGTCACCCATCAAGTCAGTGATAGTAAAGGAATTAGAACTCAGGATCCCAAATCCTGAGGGCATAATTTTCTGTTAGATATATTTTATCGATTCTTAGCTTATCTTAAAAGATAGTGTATCAACCACAGAAATCTTAGTCATTTTGATGACTGAAAATAAAAGTAAAAATATGACCATGAGCCAAAGGGCACTTCATTTTGTTACATGTGATATTTTTACAACTTTTCAAAGAGAAGGCAATGATTACACTAAGCTTCACTACTGAGTTATCTGTCACTTAAACAGTCCAATAAAACAGACAGACCAAATAGTATCATGTAAAGGGCACTGGACTGGGACACAGGATACTTGTGTTCCAACTAGAGCACTAGCACCAGGCAGCTGCAGGAATGTGCTTTGGACCTGACCTCTCCAGGCCTCTGTTTCACATCCATAAAACGAAAGAAAATGGTTTCAGTGATTCCCATGGGGAAGTTACTGGCCTTTTAGGCGGGACAATTCTTTGCTGTACAAGATGGTCCCACACACTGAGGACATTAAGACTCCCTGTCCTGAACGCTGACCCTAGATGCTGGTAACCCTCCCCTGTAGTTGTGATAACCAAAAGTCCTGCCCCGACACATATTTCCGGATGGAAAGGGCAGTGGATGGTGAGGCTGGTAGGTTGGGTTCATTTTACTAGTAGGCAGCGGTCCCCAGCCTTTTTGGCACCAGGGGCTGGTTTCAGGGAAGACAATTTTTCTACGGGCCGGTGGCGGGGAGGCTGGTGGGGGGCGGCGGGAGGGGGTTCAGGCGGTAATGCGAGCAATGAGGAGCAGCAGATGAAGCTTCACTCGCCCACTGCTCACCTCCTGCTGTGCGGCCCAGTGCCAGGGGCTGGAGACCCCTGCTAGTAGGTATCTCTCTTAGGTTCCTTCAAGTGCTAAAATTCTATAAACTAGTAATCCTTCTGTTAAATTCAAGTGACAAGTCCATGATTAAAAAAGAGTAAGGGGCTTCCCTGGTGGCGCAGTGGTTGAGAGTCCGCCTGCCGATGCAGGGGACACGGGTTCGTGCCCCGGTCCAGGAGGATCCCACGTGCTGTGGAGCGGCTGGGCCCGTGAGCCATGGCCGCTGAGCCTGCGCGTCCAGAGGCTGTGCTCCGCAACGGGAGAGGCCACAACAGTGAGAGGCCCGTGTACCGCAAAAAAAAAAAAAAAAAAAAAAAAAAAAAGAGTAAGGAAAGAAGGAAATCATGGATGATTTAGGAAAAACATGGGGTAATTTTAGTGCCAGAAATCCCATTTCTAGGACCTAGTTCACGGAAATCAACAACGTAAAGAGTCATGGGCAAAGGTTTAGTCATCACACTACTTCTAAGGGTTGAATGACTTGAAACGACCCAAACAGGTAACACTTATTGAGCACTTACTAGGTCCAGGCGTCACTTTAAGCAGTTTACTTCCTTGCTCCTCAAAGTGTAGCAAATCAGTTAGGAGCTTAATAGAAATATAGACCCACAGGCCCCACCCCAGAGCCACTGAATCAGAATCTGCATTTTAACAAGCTCCCCAGCTGGACATTCGAGTTTAAGAAGCGTTACAAGTATTAATTCACTTAATCTTCATAACACGTATAATCTATTTAATCCTCGTGATAACTCTATAATGTAAAAATTATCATCCTCCATTGTACAGATTAGTAAACTGAGGACAAAGCGTTAGGCAACTTGCATAGTAACAGAGCCAATTTGAACACACACACTCTCAATCCAGAATCCAAGCTCTACACCATTACTGCATATAATTTCTCAAATTTTAAACAAGTTATAGTATATGCATAAAATAGAATATTCTGTAGTTATTAAAACTGGTATCTAAGGAATTTTTAATGACACAAGGAAATTAATTGAAGTAAGCAGTAAATAAAATTGAATATATGGTGTGGGTCCAAATACATAATTTTAAAAAATTACACACACACACTCATTTTGAAAAAGAGCCGGAAAAAAAAATGTCAGCATGGTGGGGGAAGGGGGAGGTAATATATGGGATCTGGTGTCAGAATGCCAGAGTTCAAATTCCAGCTCTACACTTACCAGCCAAGTGATTCTAGGTGAGATGATTAACTCTTTTAAGACTTATTTTCCTCATCTATAAAATGGGGAAAGTATTTACCTCACAAGATTGTTATGAGGATTGAGATAATCTACAAAAAGCATAAGCAATGAAAATTATTTCTCTTTATACTTTTTCATTTTTCCAAAATTTCTACAATGAATATAAATCACACTTCATTAAGCAGCAAAAAATGTTATTAAAAAAAAGACTGCGTTAGACTGTCAACTATCTTATGAAGGGCTATTACAAAGAAAGTACCTATTCTTCTGATGCGATAAACCTAAGACTGAACTCAAGCAATTAACCATTGAGTAAGAGGTCTAAAAAAGATCTTTAAACAATTATGATTAAATAGTGAAACTGAGTAAGGCACACTGTGCCAGTTCCCCTCCGAGAGGGTCTTTACTCGGAAGGAAGTCTGCCATCTATCATGAATGATGTCAACATTCCAACTGGTTGGCAGTACCTGCCTGGCCTTGAACAGGTTACCGGACCTCTCGAAGAGCCTCAATTTTCCTCATTGGAAAGGAATAACCCTACCTCTCTTAGAGGATTTAATGAGAAAATGTGCATAAAGCAGTAAGCCCGTTAACTAGCAAAAGAAAGCACTTAATGTTAGCTAAAATCTATCATCATTTCTTTGGCTGGCTGAGGCTTCTTGAGCTCCTATTCCAGCAATGAAAATATATTCGGATCTCAAATAATGTACGATCGCACTTCTGTGTGGAATCTAAAAACACAACAAACTAGTGAATGTAACAAAAAAGAAGCAGCCTTGCAAATATAGAGAACAAACTAGGGGCTACCAGTGGGGGGTGGAGGAGCAACACAGCGCGGGGGTGGGGAGGCACAAACTACTGGGTGTCAGACAGGCTACAAGGATGTAGTGAACAGCACAGGGGATATAGCCAATATTTTATAATAACTGCAAATGGAGTATAACCTTTAAAAATTGTACAAATTTTTTTAAAAAGAAAATATAGTCATATCTTCAAACCACAGTTCAACAGTGTTTTCATTATTTTGTAATCAATTATGTTTTCAAAGGGCTGTTTCATTATGAAATTATCGAGGCCACAGGACTAAAAAGAGACAAACTCTCCATTTTAAGCATAGTTTAGCTTCACAACACTAAGGTGTATCGCATTTGGATTCTTAACTAACTACACAACTAGCGGTGGCAAGCCAATTCACGTGGGGTTTTCTCCACTTTTCTAGTGTTTTTGTATATACATACATTGGTATACAGATGAGTAAGTCTTAGGTGTCAATACTTGAACTCCGCCAATCACTACCAGCTATAATGTAGGTCAAGGCTTTCCACCTGACAGAATTAGATCGGAATCAGTGTTAAGATTTAGAAAAGCCTAAGGATCACCCAGTCTGATCCTTTCATTTTACAAATGGATTGAGGAAATGCAGTTAACTGGTGAACAAGGAAAACATTCAAGGGCTAGTCTACTTTTCCAGGAATTAGTCCAAATCCTAAAGGAACACATAATAAAGCCCAGTTTAGACTTTAAAATGACATCAATGTTTAGCTCAGCTAAAGGTGTTACTATCACTGCCACGTTTTTAGGTGTAAGTGGGAGCCTCCTTTCTCACTTTCAACAGTATTGAATCCCCAGTTTTGAATTCTGTTTTGAGACATTTATTTATTACAGGGAAAGGGGAGGAGAGAAGGTCAATGGTCAGGCACTTAAGGAGCTCTTATTTGAGGTCTAACTCAAAGAACTGATAGTTTTTTTTTAAAAAGCTGAATCAAAGAGTTCACATGCACAGTGTAAGACTACTATGAGACTACTTTTCGTCACGTTTATATAAAAGATTTTAAAGAAAACACAAATGGCTTTTAAACCTATGAAAATATGCTCAACCTAACTCATTAACATAAATGAAAATGAAAACAAAATAACAAAATTCCTATCAGATTTGCAAAACTCTAAGTCATCAGGCTTGAAAAAAGATTTGTCCTTGGAATGCTGAATGTATGATTCTCTAAAAACTGTTGACAATCATTTCTATTCACAATCAAGTATGTGCTCGCGCATGAGGATATGTCTGTATATGTAAAAGTTAACGTATTCTGGAGAAAGTGAGGGGGAAATAGGTATACTTTTATATTATTCATCGAAGTATAAGTTCTATGAAGAGGAATTTGACAAAATCTATCAAAATTAAACATGCACGTACCCTTTGAGCCAGCAATTCCACTTCTAGGACTTTACCCTACAGATGACTCCCACATGGGAGAAATATCACAGGTACGAGGACATTCACTGCAGCGGCACTTGTAGTAAAACCTGGTAACAACCTACATGTCCGTTGATAGGAGACCAGCTAAAGTTGTGGTAGATTCATAACATGAAATACTACTTCGCCACTAAATAAATGAAAACTATATAAATATTAATATGGAAAGATTTCTAAGAGATATTAAGTTGACATGTTGCATGTGGCACCATTAGTTTTAAAATTTATATACAAACAATGACACATACTCATGCATGACCATAGGTACTTCTCATTCTATTTCCTTGTATACATTTCGATTTCATTCTGTTTATATGTATTACTTAAAAACTCTGGGCTTCCCTGGTGGCGCCGTGGTTGAGAGTCCGCCTGCCGATGCAGGGGACGCGGGTCCGTGCCCCGGTCCGGGAAGATCCCACATGCCACGGAGCGGCTGGGCCCGTGAGCCATGGCCGCTGAGCCTGCGCGTCCGGAGCCTGTGCTCCGCAATGGGAGAGGCCACAACAGTGAGAGGCCCGCGTACCGCAAAAAAAAAAAACTTTAAAAATATTTATTTTGGGCTTCCCTGGAGGCGCAGTGGTTAAGAATCCACCTGCCAATGCAGGGGACACGGGTTCATGCCCTGGTCCGGGAGGATCCCACATGCCACAGAGCAACTAAGCCCGCAAGCCACAACTACTGAGCCTGCGCTCTAGAGCCCGCAAGCCACAACTACTGAAGCCCGTGTGCCTACAGTCCGTGCTCCACAACAAGAGAAGCCACCACAATGAGAAGCCTGCGCACTGCAACGAAGAGTAGCCCCCACTCACCGCAACTAGAGAAAAGCCCACGCACAGCAACAAAGACCCAATGCAGCCAAAAATAAATAAATTTAATTTTTAAAAAAATCTTTAAAAAAATTATTTTAAATGTAGATATCCAACCTATGATATAATCCAAATGAAGTAACTATCAAATTTTCCTTCACTGACAGTTTTTAAATTCAAGAATCCTAATGTTAGCATTCCAAGGACAAATCTTTTTTCAAGCCTAGTGACCCCATAACCATCATCAGCTCCAGCACGAATGAAGTCCTAAAGCCCACTTCCCAAGCAGAAACACATGTGACTTACACTGCAGGAGAATTAGTGGTAAAACTCTGACCTCACCTGACCAGGTCTCCATGAAGCTGCAAATAAAGACGTTCCCTTCCCTCTCCAGCACAAATTTCTGACGCTGGCGTGTCTACTGTGCAAAGGACGAGATGTAAGTCGGAGGAGGAGGAGGCAGCGGCGGAGGTGCTGGCTGCAGTGGCCGTGGCGGTGTCTGCTCCGTACAGGTAAACACAGCCTCTCTTCACATCTTCTCGCAGCCAGTCTCTCTCTCGAGAGCCAAACCTACTTCTCCTGTTCAGACAATGTCTGCTCCCATTGCGTTTCATAGTTCTCTAAAAACGTCAGGAAAAAGAAATCATTAGCTCAAATGTCTGACTGAATTAGACACATTCAGTCCTCAGTCCGCCTTTTCCACTCCGTAGTCACCAATACTTGACTCAATACCGCCTCCTCTCACAGAGCCTTCTGCGCCTGCCATGCCCAGCCCTAAACTGAAAAATTTCATTCTCTTTACTGCTAGCTGTTCATGTCTCTGTCCATCATCTTTTTCTTTTTCTACTTTTATCTTTTTTTACTTTTTTATTTTTGGCTGCGTCAGGTCTCAGTGGCGGCACACGGGAACTTCATTGCCATGTGCGGGTTTTCTTTCTCTAATTGTGGCGCACAGGCTCCAGGGTATGTGGGCTCTGTAGTTTGAGGCGCATGGACTTAGTTGCCTCGCGGCATGTAGGATCTTAATTCCCCAACCAGGGATCGAAACCCATGTCCCGTGCATTGGAAGGCCGATTCTTTACCACTGGACCACCAGGAAAGTCCCTGTCAGTCATCTTCTGATCTTTTTTTTTCTTTTTTATGTTTTCAGAAAAATGT
Organism: Mesoplodon mirus; assembly: GCF_964341445.2. Lineage (NCBI taxonomy): Eukaryota > Metazoa > Chordata > Mammalia > Artiodactyla > Ziphiidae > Mesoplodon > Mesoplodon mirus. Next base: position 14,892,369 of record NC_138995.1, read on the forward strand.
CAAGAACAGCAGTGTACCTACTACCTAATTTTCACAAATTTTAATATTTTGCCATATTTAGTTCAGATCATTATTCTAAAGAACATACATATGATATATCCTTACATATATAGCTAAAGCCACCTACTACCTTAAAAAATCCCATTCCCCTCCCTCTCTCCCCAGAAATAAACACTCTACTATAGTGTTTATCATCCCATGCATTTTTTTTAAATTTCTGATTTTTATTGATTGATTGGTTGATTGATTTTTGGCTGCGTTGGGTCTGTGTTGCTGCGCATGGGCCTTCTCTAGTTGTGGCGAGTAGGGGCCACTCTTCGTTGCGGTGCGCGGGCTTCTCATTGCAGTGGCTTCTCTTGTTGCAGAGCATGGGCTCTAGGTGCGTGGGCTTCAGTAGTTGTGGCATGTGGGCTCAGCAGTTGTGGCTCACGGGCTTAGATGCTCCATGGCATGTGGGATCTTCCCAGACCAGGGCTCAAACCCGTGTCCCCTGCATTGGCAGGTGGATTCTTAACCACTGTGCCACCAAGGAAGTCCTCCCATGCATTTTTTATGTTTGCCATATACGTATATATCTATAAACTCTATATAGTATTGTTTTACATGATTTAAAACTTTATCTAAAACCTAACATACTTATGTTTTACCCTGTAATTTTTTTTGTTTGATTCAACATTGGTTTAGAGATGTATCTAGGGTTAATACATCCTGCTCATTCTCTTGAATAACATTCCATTATACGAATACACTGAAATTTATCCATTCTCCTGCTGAGGGCATTTAGTTTGTTTCTAATTTTTCACTGTTGGAAACAATGCTGCAATAAATATTTCTGTATGTCTCCATAAGCAAACTGAAAGTTTCTCTAGGGTCCTAGTCCTCTGCCTCATCCTAAATAAGGAACTACAGAATCAACACAATATTGCACAAATATTCTTTCCATTATCCTCATGTTTCAAAAGAAAAATTACTGTTGCATTTGATAACTTAGGTATGCATGTACATTGTGAAGTCACATTATCTCAAAGCAAAAACAACTGCTACAGCAATATAACAAGTTTCTAAAGATCAATATTTACCTGCTCTATTTTTTTTTAAATGGGCCATTTCTATTCCCGTTAATAAAAAACTAATTTCCACAATTACACTGACCCACCTCTCCAGGGCCACTCCCCACTGTATTTCACTCTGTTTGTCATATCCAACTCCCCAAACACACCAACTATTCCACAATTCTGTGACTTGCCTGACATGTCCTTCTCCATCTTGTCCATCTGAGTAGTTACTCTTCAAAATTACTCAAATGTCACCCTCTCTGTGGAGCTTTCCATGTCTCCCATCCCTGCTTTCTCCTACTAATTAAAAAGAATTAATTCTACACTCTCCTCCACAGAACTTCTTCACCTTAAACGTACTTCCACTACCATGTAAATCACAATGAGTTTTTAATTATTTATTTGGTATTTCTTCTTCTCTTACACACTGAGAACCTATTACAGTACCTTAGCACCTGGGTGGCCCAGAGATGCATGCAGAACTCAGTGATGTCACAGACATTTATTCCCAGTCTGTACTTTAGCCTAATTAGCTTTAGCAAGAAGCTGAACAAACTTGGGGGAAAAAATCTCCATTTTTATAGGAAACCCTATCATCTTTCCTCTGTATCAGCCACAAAGTAAATAAAATACTTTTGCTACTATTCCTCACTGGAAAACAAAAATATCTATAAATAAAGCAAATACTATGTTTGTAATTACTGAGATTAAATATTTGAGGATAACTGTAGCGCCTAAAATTAAATCTCTGAAGATGATAAAGAAAAGGGAAGGAAAAGTTAGAAGGTATTCCCCACATGGAGAGAAAGAAAAACAAGAAATCGAGAATGGCTTCATTGTTTAAATTTATGACAATAGGTGAATCGATCATTTTACAGATCTTAGGGATTTGAGTACAGCTAATCAAAACCATGAGGATTATTACTGATTCTAACTTTAGATAAGTAGGATAAACCCCTGCTACACGTGGGAACTAGGTGTCTTTCTTCTCATCAAGAGCATTTTCTCAAAGCTGAACATCTCAGAATTAACAAAGGGCTTTTGAGCACGTCTTTTATAAACACAGGGACCATCATATTTGAACCACTAAATAATCTTAACCACTGCATAATTAGACAGTGATTTTAAATATTCCTTATTTTTTAATCTTTGGTAAAGATCAACTGAACCATCTGAAAACAATATTCTATACAGTGCAGTAATATTTATACAAGGAAGCTCTGCATTCTGCACTCAGTGGAGAGAAATTTTGCTCACTGCTATTAAGAGAGGGCCAGTGGACACCACTCCACACATCCACCAAAAGACTTCTTTAAAAAAACTTTTTAAGGTCAAATAATATCCCATTAACCTTATCAATCTTAGAAAAGTCAAGGCAGACCCCAGGAAGTATTACATTAGTTCATCCATGATTTTTCTTCTGTGAGGATTTTTAACAGTCATTTTTTAATGTGTATATCTGTTTCCCTTAAGACTATACATAAAGTCTTTAAGAACTTTACACTGTTGAAACCCATGTGTTGTTGGTCAAAGAATGTATCTCCTGTTTATACGATATATTCCACCCCATGAAAATAAACTGCTGAGTTAGAACTTTAGTAGATATCATTCTCTTAAACCTGTTCAATGGCATTTAAAGGCCTAGATACCAAGCAAGCATAGCCTTCTGGCAACAATCTAGATGGACTGTGTAGCTATCATTAGTTACTGCTGAATTACCTAGTGCTTCCTTCTCCACTGCCTAAACCATCAGGTAAATGTTGGAAAGGTCACTTCTGTCCTCTGAGATGCTTGCAGCTTTTAGAATCACTATTCCACTGGAAATGCTAGATGGAGAATGCTTTATTTCCTCCCTTTACTCTTACATAAGAACTACTGACAAGTTTCTCTAAAAGGGAACATAACTATAATCACCCTCACATCAAACAAGTGTATAAAGAGCACATTTAAGACTTAAAGATATTTCTAGAAAGCCGAAATCTTCAGAGTAAGCCATGATTTAAGTACCCACTTCAGTTTTACACTTTTAACCCTCTAAAAATGAGGGCTCTGATCAGTTCAAAGGTGATAAACTATTAAACGCCCAATGAACTAACTCTAAGGTATGCATATGGGTAGAACAGGATCTACTGAAGTAACTCTTCATACTCAGTGAGTTCTACTAGACTGTGAAATATCCTAAAGTAGGAGATATGTTCCTGCATTCAAAACTTTAGAATATGAGCTCATATCTAGGAATATACATGCTAAGGAATATTTTGGAAGCAGTGGATGAGATAAAGAGGGGAAGAATATTTCAGTTCATTAAAATCTTTTTGGTAGTAATTGATTTTAAAAGCCATACACACACATTATTTTGATAAAAACCTGAAACTATTATTGAAAAAACACGTCTCACAGAATCCACTGACTAGATTAATTATAACTTCATTTCTTCTACAGACTGAGTAAAAAAAAAAAAGAAAAAAAACCTCTCCAAATTTCCAAACATCTGGAAATTTCTGCTTCAAGGATACTCCTAATAATTTTAAAGAGTATTAAAAATCTCATACTTATATTCCAACTACAGTTATAAAGGACTATATTCTAAATAGCAATTTGCTGTGGAGAAAAGGGAACCCTTTTGCACTGTTGGTGAGAATGTAAACTGATACAGCCACTATGGAGAACAGTATGGAGGTTCCTTAAAAAACTAAAAATAGAACTACCATATGACCCAGCAATCCCATTACTGGGCATATACCCTGAGAAAACCATAATTCAAAAAGAGTCATGTACCAAAATGTTCATTGCAGCTCTATTTACAATAGTCAGGACATGGAAGCAACCTAAGTGTCCATCAACAGATGAATGGATAAAGAAGATGTGGCACATATATACAATGGAATATTACTCAGCCATAAAAAGGAACCAAACTGAGTTATCTGTAGTGAGGTGGATGGACCTAGAGACTGTCATACAGAGTGAAGAAGGTCAGAAAGGGAAAGACAAATACCGTATGCTAACACATATATATGGAATCTAAAAGAAAATGGTCAGAAGAACCTAGGGGCAAGACGGGAATAAAGACGCAGACCTACTAGAGAATGGACTTGAGGATACGGGAAGGGGGAAGGGTAAGCTGGGACAAAGTCAGAGAATGGCATGGACATATATACACTACCAAACGTAAAATAGATAGCTAGTGGGAAGCAGCCGCTGAGCACAGGGAGATCAGCTCGGTGCTTTGTGACCACCTGGAGGGGTGGGAGGGAGGGAGACGAAAGAGGGAGGAGATATGGGAACATATGTATATGTATAACTGATTCACTTTGTTATAAAGCAGAAACTGACACACCATTGTAAAACAATTATACTCTAATAAAGATGTTTAAACAAATAAATAAATAGCAATTTGCTAAATAAATCTGGGGCCACATTTTGAATCAAATTTTCCAGTATGCCATACGGTGGACCTAGATCTAATCTGGCTAAAGTTACACCAGTTTAGCTATATTAGCCTTTTTATGAAGATCTATACTCTTTGACAATAATGATGTTCATGATTTGGTATTAAGTATAAAAGAGTTACAAAAAAGAATGGTAAGCCTTTCTAAAAGGGTTTTCAGAAAAGAACATGTAGGAAACTACGGCTTTCTTCCCGATTCTGGAAGTCTTCTACTTACATATTCCTTTCCAGTTTCACCTGACACAAAATTCAACCACTCAGCTACTGAAGGGAACTTCTGTCTGTAGAACACACCGCACCTATTCTTCATAGCCGATCCCATTTACTTGCAAGGATGCAAAGGTCTAAGACACTGTTAGCCTCCCACATCACCAGCTCAGCACTATAATCAAGATTAATTTCTGGACTCTTTCTAATGGTCCCCAGATTTGAACCCCACGGAACCAGTGGTAGGTTGGACCACTTCCTGGAAGTGTAGGAAGGTTGAACCCTTCAAAAAAAGATCCTCATTTCTCAATTCCTTCCCTCCCACAACTCACTCTCTCCCCACCAAAAAAACAGTTGTAAAAATAGCCAAGGCTGTTTACCTTCTAGGCCAGAGGGCATTACCTATCTCTCAGACCTGCCCTTTCCTGATAAGCCAGGCCAGCAGAACTTTTTAAGTTCATTCACAATTTACATTTTTGTGACCTTACAGTTTTAACTAAATATCCAAAAGCCTTTAATTATATTTAATTAAAATATAATTTTAATATAAATTATATTTAATATAATTATATTTAATATAAAACATGATTAAAGTAAATATGTATAAGGTCTATGCAGAAGTGGAGATAAACTATGAAAAGTTATTTAAGTCGCTGCATTAAGACTGGGAGGTAGTAGCAGAAAAAAAGTTTTATATTTTAGAGTTCTAATTTATGTTGTTTCAGGGATTCACCAGATGCTTCAAATCTATTATTTTTTTCAATGTTGTTGTTTCTTTGTGATGCCCTACGTATAACCTTAGTAGCGAGTATACAGTGCGCACCCTCAATCCCAAAGAACTATTACTTAATGAATCTTTAAACATTACGCATTTTCATTGTTTTGCAAAGTATTTTTGAAACACGTCAAATCTAAATTTTCTTTTCTCTCTTCGTTTTCTCTGGCAAGTTTTAAAGCCTGCTGATTCCTCTTCTAGAACTTTAGAAGGAATTCCACTCCATCTCCAGGACACCTAGTTTACATATCTGACCTACAGAAAAATTTCTCTCCAACTATTTCGAAGGCTAGTAGAAAACTCCATCCAGTGTGTCTCCCACAACCCCTCCTTTTAACCACCTTCACTGTCCCCTTGTCACCCTACATTCCTGTGCATTTTAACTTCTTGTCATCACCTTCAAGACTCCACTCCCCCCCATGCCTGCATCTGCCTTCATTTCCTCCTACTCCCCCCCAATTCCTGCCAAAAAAGCCCCGTTAGCTGCCTGTTGCATAACTGCTCCCCCGTCACCGTCTCTCTGGATTGTCAGCCCCACTCCCGCCAGCAGGAATGCCCCTTTTTGTCCAACCCCTCCTCCCTTCTGCAACACGCCCAGCGATTCCCCGAGATTAAGTTCCTCCGGGGATTCTCTCTCCAGGCCCACGCTCCGGAGCGAGAAGCGGGTCTTAACTTCGGTGGTAAGCTCCGAGGGCAGAGGCGGCCCACTCCAGCCGGCGCAGCCCCAGCACACCGCAGCGCCCGGCCAATCACCGCCGCCATCCTCCCGCTGGGGTGATGTCTTCAGGTGTCCGGGGAGAAAGCCCTGCGTACTATCAGCTCCGCTCTCGGGCCAGGAGCCGCCGGCCTTGGGGCCCCGTGCGCAACCGGGGGAGGCAGAGGCGGGCCCCGGGGTCCCGAAGGAGCCGAGTGGCGGCGGCGACCGGGTGGACGCCGGCCCCAAGGCGTGGGCCTGCGAGGCGGGTGGCACGCGGCCAGGGATGGGCAGAGGTGGGGACGGAGGCGGCCGCGGCCTCGGCGGGGGCCAGCTGCAGAGGCCTCCGCGGGTGCCGCGGCCCCTCCAGCCGGGTTTTGGGGGCGACTGAACCGCAAGGCTGACTGACCGACGCGAGGTGGGGGTCGCCGGCTGCCTCGGCCACCGCGCGGGGTAGGGGCGGCCTCTCCCTGCTCTCGCTCCCTCCCCAACCCGAACCCGCCCGCCCACCTCACCTTCAGGACCCGGATCCCGCCCGGCCGGCGGCTCGCGGGCGCTTCGGGCGGCTCCGGGGGTTCGAGCGGGCCCGCGGGGCCCGGCTCCACCTCCCCCATCTGCGGCTGGTGGAGGCTGCACAGGGACGCCCGGCCGGCGCTACGCCGCACGGAGCCTCGGAGGCGAGCGTGAACAGCCTGCGGCCCCGCCCCCCGCAGCCCGCCGGCCCAGCCCCCTGCCGCCCCTCCGGCCCCGCCCCCCGCAGCCCCGCCGGCCCCGCCCCACCCGCCGCCTTTTCGCCCCTGCGTAGCCGCGGGCCCGGTGCGTCCTGGGCGCTGCGAGCCGCAAGCCGCTGGGCGGGCGGCCGGGGACCTCCGTTGTCGGCCGCCCTCGGTTTGGAGGACTGAGGTACAGGGAGGATTATTTGCTGCTGTCCCCGCCTCCGAAGTACGGGCTGGACAAGGAAGGGGGGGTGGAGGGCTGCACCTGTCAATAGTGACGCGAGGACGCTGCCCTCCGCCAAGGGTGGCTCTTGTAATTGACCTTTCCCAGACCTTCCCTCTGTACTTCAAAACCGGATGCCTATATTCAATATCCTATCATGAAACATAATGGAAAAGAATATGAAAAAATAACGTATATATATTTATAGCTGAATCACTTTGTTGTACAGCAGTCATTAACACAATATTGTAAAACAACTATGCTTCAATTAAAAAAAAGAAAAAGAAAAAACTGGACTGTCACCCTCACGTACAAAGCCATTGAACGAATTGTTGAGAATACTCACCTTAGCAAGGCCCTTTCTCCTCCTTATTAGAGATGCTCATGGCCTTCTTCAGCAAATTCGACCCCACCTCGTGTCCAAAATGTCATCTCACCTCCCAGCCACATTCTAATTTCTCCTCATGTAGTAAAATTATCAGAATATTGTTCTCTGCTTCAAGCAGTAATGTGGTCTGGTCTGAAAGCCATTTTATTATCTGCAATTCTAGTTCAGAAAATTTTTTATTATTTTCTTTTAGTTCCTGCAGTGATAGCTTTGTGACTGGCCAGTGGGCCAAATCAGACAGCCAGATTCCAAATTTCAGCTCTACCTCTTATTATTAGATCTATACCCTTGTACTAACTATTTTATCTAAGCCTTTGGTTCTTAGCTGTGAAATAGAAATTAGTCGGTATAGTAGTTATTATGAAGATTTTGCAAATGCATACAAAGTGCTTGACACATAGTAGTGATTCATAGGTGTCACTATTATTCTGTATTTCCAAATTTAAGAGACACTCAATTCCTTAGAGTCCTCTTGTTAATTCTGCTCTAAATTGTCTTAGGAAACCTTCTAGACCTCTGGATTTTTAGGTCTCCCCCTCCTACACAGGTGTTGAATCTTCAGGCAACTTCTAAGGAATTAGCAGAAAAAACAATTTCTTGTGCTTTGAATAATTGGTATAAATGGTATCACCTATTAACCATTGCTTCAGCTTGCCTAGTCCAATATGTTAAGAATATTTTAATTGTAGGTTTAGAACAAGAGTTTGACATCTATCAGTGCAGTCTGTTCCCCTCTTCTATGTATGCATTTATAGATATTTTAAATTCCAAGACAAAATTTGACTCTTGCAAAGATTCTGACTCTGTACAAATTATTTCTTCTGTGAAAGTTTGGTCACTACTTTCTCCCCTCTCATGAGTTACTTTGTATATACCAAAACTCCAATCTCCAGTCATCTTCATTTCTTTGTCTCATTTTAGTGAATTTAAAATGATGTCTCTGTGAGTCTAGTGTAAAGTGAAAAAAACTCTTTAAGTTGTCTACCTCCTGGGTTTTCCTTCTACCCTGAAATTACTTTCAAGAAAGCTACTCATAGTTAGATTCCCATTTCAGTGCTTATTGGGTAACTTCTTCCAGCACGAACACTGGTATGTAAGGGATAAGCACCAATATGGAGACAGAAGTGGACTTGACCAAGGGCGGACAGGCAGAGAAAAGAATGAAAATGTGGTTCAGAATTAAGTGCTTCTAAAAGCCTGTTTCTTGAGGTACTACACATTACCTTTTCCAGATCTCACGAGCAGAAGCTCTTTATTAGTTTATCATCTGAAGGGGAAGGATCCTGTCACACGACCAGCATTTGAGTTCATGCTGGGAACAGCAGTGGTAGATGATTTTTTTTTTTTAATTAATGGGAGAGTGGGCTAAAGCATCAATCCAGAATACAAGCATATGCTAAAAGTTATGTATTTACTACTTCTTCAACAACAGTAGTACCTCTTTCAAAAAGAGAACAACAAAAAAGCTACAAACCCAGGTGTTGCTGGGGATAATTTATGACGCAGCTCTCTTTTTTTTTTTTTTTTTTGCGGTATGCGGGCCTCTCACTGTTGTGGCCTCTTGGCTCACGGGCCCAGCCGCTCCGTGGCATGTGGGATCTTCCCGGACCGGGGCACGAACCCGTGTCCCCGGTATCGGCAGGCAGACTCTCAACCACTGCGCCACCAGGGAAGCCCCTGATGCAGCTCTCTTTAAAGGTCTCCATGGTTTAAGACCCAATTCAGTTAAGTGGTGACAACCAGTTGATTCTGAGTTTTCTTTTCAGATCATGTATTGCCATTAACATTTTATACTGTTTCAAAGGTCACATATTCATGTTCTCCCCCAGTTCAAGGCAGTGTGCATTATGTATGCCAAGGGTTATGTAACTACAATTTCTAGAAATGGTAAACAGCTCAGACTAACCCTAAAAATAAATTCCTCTGGGATTTTTTTCTGCACATATCCATCTGCCCTCACTGCAGGTTCATCATTACAAAAATCAGTTTGAATCAAGCCAAGAGACAGAGAAGTCATTAGACTCCCTCCTTTCTGTATCCTTCCTGTAAGCAGCTGTGCATACCTCTCTTTCCACCTGGAAGGGGTTGGGGAGGGACACACACACACACTTTATCCCAGGAGCTCTTCCTAATCTTCACTACAAAATGGAAAGGTCTGGAGAAGGAGAGTTCATGTCTGTAAGATTTTGGTAGAGGAGCCATAAGAGCTTACTACATTTGCTTCTTTATAGCTAGTTCCCACTCCTTTGATGATCACAAGCCATCTTTAGGCCTAAATCCTTTGTTATTTCTACCACAGATTGAGCAGATTTAGATATTCCTTAGTTTCAAATACACAGGCTGTATTTACCTAGCTTCCAGGTTTGAAGGATTTTTTTTCCTTGAACATTTTTGTATTGTTGAATATGGGGACAACTGAACTAGGGAAGGAAATAGCATGAAAAATACTTTTAAAAAGTGATAAAAATTGGGCTTCCCTGGTGGCGCAGTGGTTGAGAGTCTGCCTGCCGATGCGGGGGACACGGGTTCGTGCCCCGGTCTGGGATGATCCCACATGCCACAGAGCAGCTGGGCCCGTGAACCATGGCCACTGAGCCTGCGCATCCAGAGCCTGTGCTCCGCAACGGAGGAGGCCACAACAGTGAGAGGCCTGCGTAGCGCAAAAAAAAAAAAAAAAAAAAAGTGATAAAAATTAATTTGGTCCTTCTGGATGGAAGTTCAAATCTGAACACTATTCGCTGTATTAAGTAAATGTCTAGAGTCTATTACTGGCTAACGTTTTCTACTGCAGCTTTCATATTTTCCTCTCGTTACATGGAGATGAAGGTGTCAAGTAAATTTAATATTAGAAACAGATGAATTTTAACTAAGCCACATATAAGATTATAGAAATGTCACTTATCAAACAGCACCAAAGGGCACTTCTGCATAAATTAGATAATTGCCAAGGCCTACTTCCTTCTACTTCTCAGTTAGGGGACTATCACACTCTCCCTCTTCTTAATAAGGGACTATCAGGGATCATCTGAGTACTAGAACACATAAGCTCCCAACTTTCAACCACTCTCACTTCTATGGAAGAGTTCATATAAAATACATCATGAAACAGAATTCATTTGGCTGGTCAAGCCTTCCTCTTCTTAGTCACAGATAAACTTGAACAAGTCACAAACAGACGCTTTAAACTAAAAGCTCATGACCACCTCTAACATACAATTCATCTTGACATGATTTCTTTGCCTTGTTTGAGAATTCACCCATGTGGAGAATACCAGCATGGAAACAATCACTAGTTAAAATTTCCAATTGCACTTTTCACTTTCTGTAACTTCAAGTTTTTAAAAATTTGTTCAAGTTCCTCTCTTGGTGAGATTTCTGTGTAAAAGGAACATTAACAGGTCAGTAAGTTTAGCTCAAAGCTCTGGAATAAGAACTCATCAAAGGCTTCTCTAATCCACTTGTAAGAAGTGAGGAAGCAAAATTTAAATCATTGAGTATTGACTTTTTATTAGTCACTGTTCATAATTTGTTTCAACCAAAAGACAATACACACAGCAGAATTCTAATGCATCCCATGTAAATGTTTACATCCATTTTATTCCTCTCGCCTCTAAGACTTATCATTTAATTTTAAATTTTTTTTACATCTCAAAAATATGTCTGCAATAATTAGAATTTCAGTAGCCGTCCCACTTGGAAACAGCCTTTTAATATTTTTACAGTAAAGAAGATGTGATGGGGCTTAATGAAAATGTAACTTACAACATTATGAAAGAAAAGGGACGATACAGGGACACAGTGGGAGTTCACAAAGGAGAGAGTTCAGAAGCTCTTTCCCATGAGGCCCCCAAAGAGAAAACAAAAACAAAACACACAAAGCGCAACAGCAGGTTCCAAAAACAAAAACAAAAACAAAACTCCAATGTTCCATCTTGAAGTCAGAATCAGCCTCGTGGAAGTTCAAGAAGCAACTGTGCCAGCTGCTTCAGCCTTTTCTTCTGTTTGAATGTTCCAGGTCCTGGAACCCTGTAGATGGGACCCACTCACTGCTAGTGCTTGCAAAAGAGTTATTCACTTCCAGTTCTACAAGCAGGCCCACCCTCCCGAGCCAGAGCTGGTCAAAGCGTTTTAAACTTCAGGACTTTCTGAGCACGTCTCTTTTCAGTGATCCCCCCCATTCCCAAACTCCTGAGTGCACAGACATGAACCACCTCTCCACCAACCACAAGGCTCGTGAGTATCCACTTTTTGCTCTCTAGCTCACTCTCTGTTTAGGACAATGTGGGTCATACACATTCACTAGAAAAAAACATACGCATTCAAACTTTCCTTCCCCTAGTTCTCATAGCCCAAATATTTTCCAATGCAGAAGATAGTGAAGTTGAACCTTGAAAACAGTATCCCCTAATTTCCAACCTCTCAGAACAACATAAAAATGGAAAGCATGTTATATAGTAGACGGAGATACTCAAACCGTTAGTGCTGGACAGTTTTCTTATATAAATGGGACAAACAAAGGGTACGAAGCACATTTTTAACCTAACAAGAGGGAAGAATCCCCTCCCAGATGTTACACTGAGGAATGTTTCTTTAAATTAGAAAGACCTTAAAATGAACAGATAATCACCATACAAAGCATGAAACATTCCATGGCTGTCCAAATTACCTCGAGGTAACAGCAGCGGAGCATAGTGGGAGAAGCTTCTCGGGTCGAGCACCCTTCCTACAGTTTTCTGAGATTACTTAGACAAATTCTCCCTTAGGATTACTGTGGGGGTGGGGAGGGAGTACAGAATAAAAACTACTCTGGAAGAGGGGAAACAATGAGGTAAAAGTGCATGTGAAATTGTCCAAGTAAGTGTGTTTAGGCTCACTGCTTATCACCCTGGAGTTATGAAAACAGCCATGGAAATCACCCTTTCCTCACGATGGCTCTGAAGTTGTAAATCTAAACAAATTTGCTCCCCCGTGAATGGTTATACTAGGGAAAGAAATAACTGAAATGTGCAAGTATTCATAGAAATTAAGAGATTTCTCCTTTAGCAGCACGGCCAAATGAGAGGAGAACGAATTCTGATCCTAGAAACTAAGGCACGCTGAAGCTTTCAAAGATCCAATCATTTGAAACAGTCTTCACAACCATCAGTATCCTAGGCAGTTAGTTACCTGGCCGCTAGTCCTTCAATACGGTGCTCAGGTTCACTCTGGAATCATTTCATATTCTACACAGCACCCTTTGTGTTAAGGCCATGATTTTTACTCTGTCTAGACAAAGCTATGGATGATCACATAACTCTACCTCAAAACTACATTCACCCAAGAAGACACTTTGTTCTGAGAGTAGACCCTTTCCAGCCCCATTAGCTAGCACTGTCTCATAGCATGATCTTCAGCAGATTTCTGAGATTCAAATCAGTTCAACTAAAGAAACTTGAGCTGGTTAACTATAAACGTGAGAGAGAAAATAAAGCCTCAACCACAAGAGGAATGTTAGACAAATTCTATTCAAGAAATCCACCAATATTATGTTAATCCTATCACGTTTCACAGCATTAAGTATCCATCCGATGAAATCAGTCTGCAAAGAGACCTTTAAAGACTATTTTTCATCGCACAGGCAGAGCAGTTGTTTGAAACACACACTAGACCACACTTACTTTACTGAAAACTACGCACAAGGTAATATCCTGTTCTTGACTCAGTCAACCATTTACCCAGTAGAATAAGTTTTAGCAAATCTTGCTCTTAAATACTAAAATAAGACCAGAAAGTTCCCCCTTTGGAGCCTTTAGTTCAACTCCAGTTTGTCAAATGTTAGGAATAATCTAGCATCTGATACAGAGCTAGATTTGACAAGACACTGAAGATTTTAAGTAAAGGCTTGGTGAAATGGAGGGGGAAAAAATGGATATCTGTATCCAGTTTTAAGACCAAAGCCAAAGTGGTCCTTATACTGTACTCAATACAGTAATGATTGCAAATATTTTAAGAGCAAGGTGGGCCTGACTTTTCCTTTTCTTTAGTACATCAGACATGGCACCTGTGCACCTGAACGTACACAGTACATTCAACACGTGCCACAGGAGAGTCACCTTACCTCATGCCAGCAACTCAGTGTTAAGGTTTGATAACATAAGGGTCCTTTCTAAAAGCACTCGGCACTCTCACTAGTTTAAAAAGCTCCAGATCTCAAGTCTTTGATGCAGATACTCATAAGATTGGCCTCTCTTGAGAGACCAACTTCTCACACTCAGGAAAGGATATTCCTACCCTATGGTGTCTATAAGACTTCCTCTGACATAGTGGGCAAGGAAGCTACAAGGCTTCATTCCAACACCATAAAGTACGATATAGGAAAGATTTCTTTAACTGCGTGGTCTTTATTTCAGTGCCAGTGTTACAGATACAACACAAATGTTCCAGTTAGAAGAAGGAATTCAAACGGAATGCCAAGGTCCAAGCCAGGCTCAGGAAATAAAAAGGGAGATTTGGAGTAATGGAGAAGATGACTCCAATAGGCTCTGGAGTGAGTCAGATACTCACTCTTCCTGTGGGCAAAGGTGCTTTCGTTAAGGAGTCTGTACTTTAAAAGTGGCAGACTCCTCTTTCCACCCATTTACCATAGTTCAGGCAAGTTATGGGTTTGGGAGAAACTTTAAAATTTGTAGTGGGAATAGGGGCATTAATAACTATTAATATAGCTTTTGTAAATTGTCCACTTTGCACTTTAAGGGGAATCAATTTTGAAAATCATGGAGAGTACTCATGACTACAGCTAAAGAATGCAGAGAAAGGGGGGCTGGAAGAGCCTTTGAAGTTTCTATTACAAATAGAGCACCATATCCTTCATGCCAAATCTAAACAAAAGCTCTTTTTAACTGCATCTGTCCAGTGTTTACAAATAACCTTTCAAGGTCTGACCAGTTCTTGGTAACAAACATACATACATGTGTGTGTCTGTGTGTATACAGTAATGCACAGAAAAGGCTACCAGGAGCCTAATGCCTCTTTCAAACATTGGGGGAACCAGTAGAAAAAGGCAAGGCTCCCTCATGTCCACTGTTACATTTCCGTTCTATATGCCAGATGTAAAAAGCGCCTGAAGGTGGTAACCCAGCTAGTGAGGAGTAAATACCCCACCTCGCCCAGTCCACAGAGAAACACAGTAAAAAGAAGGGGCAACTCTTTGCTGCAGAGACAGAGTGAGTGTCTTCTTGCCATGAATTCCAGTCCTCTCCTCCAGACCAGCTGCTTATTTCCTCAGGGGCTCAGGGAATGTTGATTCTGGCTGTAAATGTAGGAGGGGTGGAGAAGTGCAGAAAAAGGAGAGGAGGAGGAAGAGTGCAAAGTAGCCTCCAGAAGCAGCCGGCCTCAACAGTGGAGGAGAGGAGGTTAGTCTTTAACAACGCTTCAAGGTCAGCAATAACTTTAGGAAAATCCTCCTCAACAGTCCTCTTCAGCTCCTCATGCCCATGGTACAGTTGGGGGGGACTTGCAGCGATCACAATCTCCTTCCCAGAGTTCCTTTGATTGAGTGGGATAAGAATGAGAATGGTGCTGGACCCTCATTGCCAGGACTGAGGGGGAAAGTTGTTCACCTCTGCTAGATCTTGCATTGCTGAGCCCTTGTGATTATATGTGAGCTTGATCCGCATTCGCAGCTGTTGCTGTAAGAAGAAAAGAGAATAAAAAATTACACACTGAAATAAAATCTTTAGAATCTGTACAGTCTACAAATAGACTTTTAATCTTAGAAAACACATATTATTTTAAAGCAGAACTCTCTTAAAAATGAAACACAGGCAAAAAACAACAACAAAAACCACCTAGTACTCTAGCTATTAGCCAACATCATGCAGTCAATTAGAGAAAATGCATCTCCAGAACTCACTGTTGGCTTCAATTCTAGAACCACATTAACAGGACAGAACCACTCAGGAGCATTTTCACAGTAACATTTGCTAAGTGCTTTTCTCAAAGATTCAACACTTGTATCCAATTTTCTAGAAAAATGAGGTAAACGTACTCACCTTATGCTCTACATTCAGATATACTGGTTGCTTTGTCACCCTCCCCATGCAAAAAACTAGACTTTTAAGCCTCTAAATAGAGAAATCTTTAAATGTGCATTTTAAAGATTTTTTTTTTTGATGTGGACCATTTTTAAAGTCTTTATTGAATTTGTTATAATATTGCTTCTGTTTTACGTTTTGGTTCTTTGGCCACGAGGCATGTGGGATCTTAGCTCCCCGACCAGGGATCAAACCCACACCCCCTGCATTGGAAGGTGAAGTCTTAACCACTGGACCATGGGGAAGTCCTCTAAGTGTGCATTTTAATAAGATGCCACTAAACCATTTTGTGTATCTGGGCTTCACTTATTATCTACAAAAGAACAAGGAGGTTAGACCAGACATTTTAAAAGATTTCTTTTCTGCTGTGAGTCAGAAAAACCTTTGAGAAACAAAGCAAATTTTATTTCAGGGAATATGCTTACACCTTGCTTGGATAATGTCTTCAAATGTGCTACTCACCTTCTGTGGGTTCAGAACTTTAATGACTTGTGTGATGGTCCCCGTATTAAATGCTGGGACGATGCTGCTGCTAGGAGACAGAAGCTGCAGCTGGAATGTCTGGGGGGAACAAAGGGCACTCTTCAGAAAAATACACTTAACACTATGTCAGAGATGTCAACAAATACAGTCAGACACGCAGATGATGGTTCAATTACCAGATTTACCTACTACTAAATTCTATTTGTTTTTCAGATATCAGCAATTCACAGCATGTGGGCTATCACTTCATGGCATTTATAAAACGCCATTGTTTCTAGCAATGAGCTACTCTTTCCTTCCTGGTAGAAGCAACTTTAGCCTACCACTTTTCAAAAAGTAACCAATTCTTGTTCTGGCGACCTCACTTAATAGTAACTGATCAACTATGTACGTAAAAAAACAAAACAAAACAAACAACAGCAACAAAAAAAAACGGGTACCTGTGGTTAAAAAAAACTAGAAAGAAATGAAAAGCTTTCTAAAAATAGTAAACCAGCACACTAGTCACCAACTACACGCCTTCAAACTTTTGTGTATCTGGACGGTTGGGATCAGAGACTTGAACCTTTGTTTTCTAAAGCCTATATAATCTGGAAGGTGTCAAGGGTTACTCCTACAGGACAGAGGTGAAGGAAAAGCTGAAAAAAGCCAGCTTGTTAATACGTATGTGGAAAACATCAGGATCTCTACACTGGGGACACAAAGCCCTAACAGAAAAATTATGTGCAGAACTAACCCATACAGCAAAAGACCTGGAAAAGCCAAACACCATAATTTATTGAGTACTGGTGGATTTTGTTTGTTTGTTTACAGGGAAGAGAGATAAAAGTGCTATGAGCAAGATAGGTAAATCATAGTTAGCACAATATAGTACGTATGTAGCTATTTTACAGACTAGGATAAAAAAATTTTTCTTGAAAGTTTAGTCTCCTAAAATATTAGAGAGAGAGGAGAATGAGAGAGACAGAAAGAGAAAGAAGAGAAGAGGGAGAGAGAAAAAGAAAGGGATGGAGGGAGAGAAAAGAGAGAAGGGCAAAGGGGAGAGAAAGAGAGGGAGGGAAGGAAGAAAGGAGGGAAGGAGGTTCATGGGTCTAGGTCTTCTCTAAGGCCCAAAATTACAAAAGCAGAAATTTAATCTCAATGCACAGGTTTATTACTTTGGGACTTATTCATAAGTCTACTGTCAAGATAAATTATGTAAGCTAAAATATTATTCATTTATTTACATTTATTTCATTAAATGTTAGATGGCATCAATTGTAATTCACACCATTATTTTATATACCACTGAGAAAGAAAATAGGCTGCCAATGAAACTATGACAAGGTTATCAATTTTAAAATGTACCTCAATTTCAGAAATAACAAAAAGTAAAAATAGTATTAGTAGAATCTGCGAAATACAACGTTTTGAAGTTCAAGATACAGCATGATATGCAAATAGGCATTGTATAGTACAACACCAAGAAGAAGGCCATACTTTAAAGCAGAGACGGTATGTTGCTAGAACAGCAGTGTAAAATAATAAGTATAAAACTCTAAGTTGTAGCAGCTAACATTTACTGAGCACCGAACATAAGAAAGTGCTTACAACAGTACCTGGCGCATAAAACCCATTTATTGCTCAAAGGAACCCTATGACGTAGATATCATGATGACACACCCCCTTTGCAAATGAAGAAACTGAGGCATAGAGATTAAGTAACCTGCTTAATGTCATACAACTAGTATTGAAACCACTAACTCTAATGCTTCTAAAACATCTACATTATTCTGACTCCTAAACATCCAAGTAAAGAAGGTTGCAAAGTCAGCAGTAACCACAAGTAAAAGGTCTTCAATTTCCAAAATTGTGTTGTCTGAATGTCATACTTCACATGTCACTGAAAAGATCAGATTAGCCTAATCTATCCCAGGGGTTGGTAAAATATGCTCCATGGGCCAAGCATGAACTGACACCTCTTTCTGCAAGTGGTTTATTGGAGCAGAGCCTCCACCTTTATATATCGCCCATGACGGTTTTGGCACTGTGACAGCATACAGCCTAAAACACTTACTATCTCGCCTTTTACAGAAAAATTTTGCCCACTCCTCATTCTACGTTTTCCTTTTTCAAAACTTTTCATTATTCAATGATGAACATAAACACTCCTTAAACTAAGATTTGGTATAAACAGAACTTCAATTTACAAAAACAAGCAGTCATTGCATCAATTGTAAACTAGATGTTAATGAAGGAGGAATGTTTCTCTCACATTATCAAGAGGCAAAAACTTTTAATTCTGATCCAGTGACTAGAAGAGAATATCAAATACATGAAGTCTCTCATCTTGACTGAACTTTAATTCCACGTTAAATTTGTGTTTTTTAGGTCTTTACCACTGTACTGCTGAACCCCAACCTATCCTCAGTGCCCTGAGCATTCATGAATCACCTTGTAGAATTCTGCTCTCTCGCTATTAGGCTGCCCTTCCTTTATCCTACAATACTAACTGTAAGAATATCTTTGACTAAGCCGAAAGTATTCGTTAAAAATGACATGCTTAGTTAAAAAAAAAAATGACACGCTTTAATGAACCATAATAGTTACATTACTGTTAGTTTGAGTTAAATCTGCAAACTTAGTTTAATCTCTGAACATTAAAATATATCCCTTACCAAATACATAAAAAAATAATCAGCCAATTTTTAATTCAAGGAAGAAGGCCAAGAAGACAATTATAGTACCTTTGGTACTGCAGCCTGGAAAACAAAGTCCGTCATGTCCAGCTCTGTGCTGTTGGAGGCCTGTATCGTTATCACTGTGACACTGGGGTTGGTGTTTGACCGTTCAAAGGTGAATTCTATCTTCAAGCCATTCTTACTGTATGCTGTGATGGAGGGGATGCCTGCGAAAGCACAGGGAGATCAGTCTAATTGTAGTCAGCCTAATGCTTGCAAAATTATTACTTCCTTTCTTCAACAACTACCTCTCGTTGCTCTAAGGATGATAACACCAGTGATCGTACCTGTAGCAATGTCATTGAAGAGAGGCTGTGATGAAAGCCCATCCAACAAGAAGGGGGGCTGGGATATCTGTGGGACTGAGGCAGGGGCGGGAGCAGCAGCTGGAGCACCTAAATGAAACATCCCACAGTTAGGTCAATCTTAGCCAGAATGACAAATCTCACCAAGAAAATATGGAAGAAAATTATCATGATCTCAAATTAAGGGAAGGATGCCTTAAACAAGATGCAAAAATCATAAACCATAAAAATAACTAAAAATTCAAATACTTTAAAATGAATAACGTCTGTTCATTAAAAAATACCATAAAAAAATAGACCAGGGCTTCCCTAGTGGCGCAGTGGTTGAGAGTCTGCCTGCCGATGCGGGGGACATGGGTTCATGCCCCGGTCCGGGAAGATCCCACATGCCGCAGAGTGGCTGGGCCCGTGAGCCATGGCCGCTGAGCCTGTGTGTCCGGAGCCTGTGCTCCCCAACGGGAGAGGCCACAACAGTGAGAGGCCCACATTCCGCAAAAAAAAAAAAAAAAAAAAAAAAAGATCAAAGGCAGAAGAAAATGTATGCTACAAAATAACAAATGGATGAGCACCTAGAACTATAAATATCTTTTACAAATCAATAAGGAAAAAAGTTAACCTAATTTAAAAGTGGTAAGAGAAATGAACAAGCATTTCACAAAAGAAGGAATGCTTTGATTAATTCTTGCATATTTACACAGGGAGACATGTTACAAAAAGTGTGCATAGCAAGATAATTTCTAACAATGAAATTCTGGAAACAAAATGTCCATCATCAAAATAATGGGTAAGTAGGGCTTCCCTGGTGGCGCAGTGGTTGAGAGGCCGCCTGCCGATGCAGGGGACACGGGTTCGTGCCCCGGTCTGGGAAGATCCCACATGCCGCGGAGCAGCTGGGCCCGTGAGCCATGGCCGCTGAGCCTGCGCGTCCGGAGCCTGTGCTCCGCAACGGGAGAGGCCACAACAGTGAGAGGCCCACATACCGCAAAAAAAAAAAAAATAATAATAATAATGGGTAAGTAAATTGTGGTACACTGACAAAATAAAATACTATACATAAACAGCAGTAAAAATGTGAATGCACTAGAAATGCATTTAACATGGATTATTCACAAATACAATGTTTAGCAAAAAAAGGTATAAAAAAAAGTACACATGCAGTTGGATACCAGTTCTGGAAAGGCAAAAAATGGCAAAACAATACTACACACTGTATCATTCTAGAAATACACATGAATGGTAAACACCAAAGCTAACACTATTTTAGAATAGATAGTAGTTACCTCTGGGATCAAGAGGGAAGGAGATAAGGGGGCAGTACATAGGGAATGTCAACTCTCTTAGTAACATTTTATTTTACAAGCTAAGTAGATCAAGGCATTTATTAATTTTAACACACACACACATTGAGAGAGGTGGTGTGGAGTGGGGGAAAGAAATCATCAGATTATCATACTTATTTGATCCTTCCAAATAAGAACAAGTTAAGGAGGGCCAGGGATAGAACAAGACCATGAACTGACAGAAATCAAGATTCTAAGAAGAGGCATAAGAAAATTCAGCAAAAGAAAGAGAATGCATTTTATGCTTAAATAGATTTCAAACTACTTATAAAATTAACTGAAATTTACACCATTTAAAAAGTTCACAAAATGAAATAAAGGCTGAATTAGCTTAAAAAAATAATACCCAAGTACACTCGAAAAAAAAATCACATACTAAAAATTAGCAAGGAAGGTAGAAATACATATGGCTAAGCAAAGCACAAGGAGCTAAAACAAATGTGCACACCAAAGGATGTGCAGTCAAGCAGATTACCAATGAAGAATATAAACAAATATTCATATAGTTATCCTAGTTTTTATAAATCTAATCTAGTATTTTTCCCATAATTTCCATTTTCAAAACAATTTTAGAAACGTGTTCCCATGGAAAATCACAGGCTACCCAAGACACATAGGCAACATGAGTCCCTAAGTCCCTCAAATTTTAGCTTTTTTTCTCCTGCAATGGTACAATACGTAGTCTTGAGAAACAACAGAAACTCACTGCTCCAGTTCCTCTAAAAGCTCATACTAAATTTATTTCCTACTTTCTACTGATTTAAATTACTGTGCATTATGATATGACTGTAATGATGGCTTAAAGAATCTAGAACCCAAAATTTTTTTACTTAAAAATAAAAAAAGGGGCTTCCCTGGTGGCGCAGTGGTTGAGAGTCTGCCTGCCAATGCAGGGGACACGGGTTCGAGCCCTGGTCTGGGAGGATCCCACATGCCGCGGAGTGACTGGGCCCGTGAGCCACAACTACTGAACCTGCGCGTCTGGAGCCTGTGCTCCGCAACGGGAGAGGCCGCGACAGTGAGAGGCCCGCGCAGTGCGATGAAGAGTGGCCCCCGCTCACCGCAACTAGAGAAAGCCCTCGCACAGAAACAAAGACCCAACGCAGCCAAATAAATAAATAAAATAAATTTATAAAAAAAAAATAAAAATAAAAAATAAAATAAAATTAAATTAAATTTAAAAAAGGGAAAACGTGTTTAAACTCATTATGAATAAGGAAAGGAAAAGCTAGACTTTTTAACATTTTATCATTTTACTTTTTCATTTAACACTAGAAAAACAAGAAAGTCAGAACAAAAACAAAACATTAAGACTCCACGATAAATGAGTTGAAGGATACAAAAGGAATGTACGAAAAGGAAATTCATGTATAATGTACATATGGATAAATATAAAACATTCCCATGATTGAAAAAATAAAAATTAACAAAGTGATAGCATCAATCTTTCAACTGTTAGGGCTTTTTTAAAAAGATGATAATATTTATGACTATACAGTGAAACTCATGGCCATATACACTGAGGAAACGATAAATAATTTACCAAATGCCTACTATGTGTCATGCATATACTAAGTCACTATTCCTCATAATACCCTATGATGTTAAGCATTTATCCTCTTACTTTAAACAGATTCAGACAGATTAAGCCTAACTTAACTTAGCCTAAGAATGTAAACCCAAAATAAATTTGGACAAATTTATGTAATAACGATATTTGTTGAGGCATCAGTTATGATAAGAAAAATATGGAAACAAACAAAATGCCCAATAGTAAGGAACTGAATAAATAATGGTTCAAACTTCTTAATGAAATATTAGACAACCATTTAAAATTATAATTGGTAAGATTATGTACTAACATGGAAATGCTATTATGTTAATAAATAAAGCATATCATCTGTACACTACGGTTTGTTTGTTTGTTTTGGCCATGCCGCACAGCTTGCAGGATCCTAGTTCCCTGACCAGGGACTGAACCCAGGCCCCAAGCAGTGAAAGCACATATAGTCCTAACCAGTGGACTGCCAGGGAATTCCCCATACACTATGTTTTAAACATGGGATTGTTTTTGTTTTTCCATATATCTAGGATGGCTTTGGCATCTCAAGATTTGAAATTGACTATTTGTAAATGGCTCTAAGTACATGACAAGTAACATTTTGAAATTTTGTTAAGACAAATATAAACCATAAGCTCTGGGAGGCTGCTAGGTTAGGAAAAAAATGATTTAGCTTGTGATAGCCAGTCTAGATGAGCATTCAACATCTTTATCCTATGGCTGTTTTCTACGTAAGGTCATGTATGCTGTAACTCTCCATTATACTTTTAAAGAAGTCACTTAAGATAGAAATTATATGCTACAGTGATACTCTTGGGCTCTTTTTTCTTTAATTTATTAATTTAATTTATTTATTTTTGGCTGTGTTGGGTCTTCATTGCTGCACGCGGGCTTTCTCTAGTTGCAGTGAGTGGGGGCTACTCTTTGTTGAGGTATGCAGGCTTCTCATTGCAATGGCTTCTCTTGTTGTGGAGCATGGTCTCTAGGCATGCGGGCTTCAGTAGTTGTGGCACATGGGTTCAGTAGTTGTAGCTCGCGGGCTCTAGAGCGCAGGCTCAGTAGTTGTGGTGCACGGGCTTAGTTGCTCTGCAGCATGTGGGATCTTCCCGGACCAGGGTTCGAACCCATGTCCCCTGCATTGGCAGGCGGATTCTTAACTACTGTGCCACCAGGGAAGCCCTCTTGGACTCTCTTGAACTCTTGTGTTCACAGTATCTCTGAACACATTAATTACAAATGTCTACTACATATAAATAAAGATAAGATATTCCCAAATGAAAAGTTATGTTTGAATATTATAACCATGGATGACTTTCTCCTTCCGTTGCTTTAATACCAAGGAGATAGAGAGAGGGAGAGAGAGGGAAGGAGGAAAACAAGTTGACATCTCTCCAGTCTCTACAAATGGCCACAGTTCTTGGAAACTAACCATGAGTAGAAAGAAACCTAGAAAAAGTAATGTATTTCTTGGGATGTATTTCTTTTCTAACCTGAGACAGTCCTTTCTATCTTAAAATGCTATGAGTAATTTACTCTCCAAAAAATTTAAAATTAGACTTTAAGGAATCCCTATTAATTATCTCTGGAGTATTAGTATGGCAACATATCCCAGATGTTGTGAAGACTCTTGCTTTTCACTTAGCCTCTCCCATCTTCAACTGTTTCATGTGCTAGATAGAAAGGCTATGTTCAGTGTAGTTTTTCCCTAAGGCCCTTATCCCTAACCAAGCATGAAATAACTCTAGTCTGGCCTCACCTGTAAGGTTGATGTCTCCCAGCAAATCAAGAAGTTCTCCACCAGCAGAAGCTGGTTTGCTTGTAGGTGCAGTTGGAATAACAGGTGTTATGTCATTTCCTCCCAACAAATCCAATAAATCATTGGCCTAAACAAGGAAATAAAATCTTATTCATTAGTCATTGCCTAATCTGTATCTGATGCAAAGCCCTTTCAACACTTAAAAATAAGGAAGAGAACCATCAATCAATCCAGGAACATTGAAGGCAATCAGCTAAGAGATAGGTTCTAAGGAACTATAAGATCATGAAGATCCCCAGATAAGCAAGGGAAAGCTACCTGGCTGGTGGGCTGTGGCCCAGAGGGTGGTGGCTTGGTCTCTAGAGGAGCTGGTTCTGTCTCTCCATTTGTTTGCACAATCTCAGTAGGGCCATTTGTGGTCACTTTTTCCATGACAGGCATTCTCTCAAGCAGGGCAGACCTGAAAGAATCTGAAGTGGTTAAATTCTAGGCAGTTAACCTAGCTTCCCTACCCAAAACAATCACTGTAACTATATTGGAGCCAAACATGTAGAGACATCTCCCCTCCCCACATCCCAACACAGACACTAAAATAGAAGCTGGATTACAAGAATACATGACCTAAATTCCTGGCTGGATTAAGAGCAGGCAAGAAACACTGAATGGACAAACTGTCCCTCTAAATCCCGAGAGACTGGGAATTCTCAGTGGTAGAGAAATGGGAATGAAAGAAAGGCAAATAAGTATGTATTAGCAGTTTCCAATCAAGAAGATACTGGGGCTTCCCTGGTGGCACAGTGGTTGACAGTCCACCTGCCAATGCAGGGGACACGGGTTCGTGCCCTGGTCCAGAAGATCCCGTATGCCGCAGAGCGGCTGGGCCTGTGAGCCATGGCTGCTGAGCCTGTGCTCCACAATGGGAGAGGCCACAATAGTGAGAGGCCTGCATACCGCAAAAAAAAAAAAAAAAAAGATACTGCATAACAGAAGACACTGCACACCAAAATGTTAATAGTAATGATATCTGAATGCGATTCTCTTGAGAAAAAACAACTCCCACTTCTTCTCCAAATAAAATGGAAAATGAAACAAACTTTCTCTACCAAAAGAAAGGTGAGAAGGGGACTAAATGAACATAGTTCACTTATTTCTTTAGAGGCTAGGCAGAATAGAAGATGGACAAAACACAAGGGGCCAAGCAGTTAGAACTAAACAGAGTTTTGAAGTCCGGCTAATAAAGAATGAGGGATGAATCTCCTTTATGGGTTTATCATGACAATTTCTTTGAGATGCTAAGAGGCACATGCATTGTTTACTTTCTTTTACTTACCTCATATGGTCATATTTCTTAAAAAGTGCATTATATTCTACTGCCCTCTGCTGGAGCTCCACATCAATGCTGCTTCCATAGATGGAAACCACTTTCTTAATTCGGCTTTGGGATAAAATGACAAACAAATTCAAATACCCAAAAGAAAGTCCATAAACAAGCAGAGAGGATAATGTTTGAAACAGAGGTTTCTGGTTAAAATTTTGAAATGCTCTTTTCTTAATGTACATAACTTTTCAAAAACAAAACACTTTTCCTTTATGTTCATTCATCTGACATATAGCTCAAGACCATCATACTTATTACCATCATACTTATTCTATTTGTAATGCTAGATTTTGTCTGTTAAATATCTCATACCCTAAAATTTGCGAGACAAAAGTACCGATTATTAATCTGCTACAAAAGAATAAATTTATAGTGTTCACTCTCTTCTTTAATAACTTTAAAATAAGCTTTTATCAACAAATGGGTCATGGCATCAGACTTCTTTCAACAAAAGGTCATTACCTGACACCAAATTCTTCTACTTCACAATTTAAATAGTAAAAAATACCATTCTTCACGAGGCTTAACATTAAAAATTAAAGCAGAAGGTCTAAGAGAACTGAGTTTAAATATGCTTGGCTGGGAGACTGATCCAAGAATTGACTTTTAGTCAAAATAGTAAAAAAAAAAAAAAAAAAAAAAAAAAAAAAAAATTTAAAGAGTTAAACACCAAAACCTTCACAATTTTCTTCCTATTCAGACATCTCAAAACATTATAATAAACCAGAACCCTTATATGGGAAAATAAGCTCGCTACTTTAAAAGAGAAAACAGGCATCAGAAACCTGATTTTAAAAACATTACTTTTTACCTCCAAAATACGCAATGGTGGGATAGGGGGATGACAGGGAGCAAAGTATAGATAAAATAAGGATTAACCATGAAATGATGATTGTTATTGAGGAATAAAGGTATATGCAATTGATTTTACTATTCTACTTTTGCTTTTGCTTGAAATTTCCATAATAAAGTTTTTAAAAATTACAAAACAACATGTTCACCCTACTTTTTCTCCATACTCACTTTACAGTACAGGTGAATCGAGTAGAAAGCTTCATAATGGCAGTGAGGGCGTAACCTCGTGTCACAGAGGTGGACATATTAGAGATTAGGACACTTTCTAAAATATCCAACACTTCATCCTCTGTTACCTGTGCAGAAAAAAAAAAAAAAAAGACAATGTAAGATGAATTTTAACTGTAAATATCTACATCTGATATTAAGTCACAGGATGCCACCAGAAAAGACAATCCTGCCATCATTACCAAAGCTTCTAACACAATCTGTGCTTTGCCAGGGTAACTGTACAACCTAACCCACCAACCAGAAGCATGTAGGAGGGAGGTAAAAAGGATGGAAAATACCCAGTGGGGGCTGAGAGGCATTTTATGACTTTCAGAGGCAGGAGACGAAGAAAGGAAAAAGACACACAGAGTTAAAGTGCTGTTGCCACAACCCCTCTGCAATCCAGTCCTTTAATGAGCAAATGGAAATATGGATACACTCTCATTTCTTCTTACCAGTCAGAGGGTAAGAGAAACAATGCAAGTCAGTCTGCTGGGATGGGGGGTAAGTCCTAAACGCAGTTTTAGTATCTCACAATGGCCCAGTAAGTTCCAACTCAAAAATCAGCAGGTTTTCCAATGTAATTCTGGAATTGCTTCTTTAAAAAGTTTTCAAGGTATCAATCTCAACTCATTAAACACTCCTCTCTTAAAACCAAAAACATTGTTCTTCCCCTCCTTAACCCAGAGTGACAAAGGGTACCTGAATAGGCTCTTCCTCTTCACATTGGCCAGACACAAGAAGATCTCCATATTCACCTATACACCAGGCAGCTACTTGCACCAAAGGTTGCTGTCGAAAGAAAGTCACCGTTTGTCAAAGATTTCAGTCCTTTAAAGGATTAATACAAATCACAGGTCACCTAACCATAAAGGTCAGAACTGACGCACCTCTAGAGTGACAGTAGTAAGAGCGTATCAGGAAAATAAAGGGCAATTTTCCCCCAAAGTGAAAGTACTTACCTGAGAATAATCACCAAGAATTGCTTTGTACAAGCGCTGGACAGTATAGGCATGCATCTCCACGCTATTGGTTATTAACTGGATCAAGTTGGGAACTGCATCATCACGAACATAGCTTCCTGCCTAAAAGGAAATGTGGACAGTTACCCCTAGAAACACACAGTAATAATAAGAAATGTTAGCTAGTATTGTTGCTGTTCAAAGGAGACTACTACAAAACACCCTCAAAGATAAAGTTGTTTCCAATTCTCATGTTCATAAGCAGTTCAAACTTCAAAGTCTTTTTTTTTTTACTGGAGTATAGTTGACTTACAATGTTGTGTTACTTTCAGGTGTACGGCAAAGTGAATCAGTTATACATACACATATATCCACCCTTTTTTAGATTCTTTTCCCATACAGGCCATTTCAGAGTATTGAGTACAGTTCCCTATGCTCTACAGTAGGTTCTTATTAGTTACCTATTTTATATATAGTAGTGTGTATATGTCAATCCCAATCTCCCAATTTATCCCTCCCCCATTAAAGTCTTATTTAAATGAATATTCTAAAGTTTTAAGATTTTATAAAAAATAAAAACTTCTGTTCGTCCAAAGTAAAAAAAAAAAAAAAAAGGTCTAAAATTTAAGAAAGGGCTTCTCTACTCAAAACAGGTAAGGTCTACGATTACAAACATTTAAGAAATACATTCACTGGGAACTTAATTACAACAACCTCTCCCTTCCCACAACTCACCAACACAGGTGTTAAAATCACATGAGCTAGCTTAGTAGTCACGCTACTCTGGGGGACGGAGAAAGGAGTGTACATGAACAGTTCAAAAAGGCTTGTTAAATAAGATGAGACTGAAATAAATAGTAACTTTTAAAAAACCTGAGTTTAGGGGACTTCTTTGGTGGTCCAGTGATAAAGAATCCGCCTTCCAATGCAGGGAATGTGGGTTCGATCCCTGGTTGGGGAACTAAGATCTCACATGCTGCAGGGCTTAGAACTAAGCCCATGGGCCTCAACAAGACAGCCCACATGCTGCAAACTACAGAGCCCACGCACTATGGAGCCTGTGTGCCACAACTAGAGAGAGAAAACCCGCTCACCACAACTAGAGAGAAGCCCTTGCACCACAATGAAGAGCTCACACGTCGCAACAAAAGATCCCGAGTGCCTCAAGAAGATCCTGTGTGCTGCAACTAAGACCCGACGCAGCCAAATAAATAAGCAAACAAACAAATAAAAAACCTGAGTTTATTCACACTCCTTTAAAAACTAGAGTTTATAAATATTATAGAACCAATAAGTAGTCCCAGGAATAGGAAATATTTTGTATTTAATTATCCACACTTAAAAAAAAAAAAGAAAACCTTGATCTCTTTATTGTGCTCTTGACTAGTAGAATCTTGAGATTTACAACCACAAAAACAAAATACAGCTATTTAACCTATGAGGAAACTAAATTTTGGCCTTATCAGAGCATGATGATAACCAGGCTGCACAGGACATACAAACAGTGGAACCTGTGCCTAATATCAGCCCACCTTGGTCAATCTCTCATTACTGGACAGAAGAGTTGATCTGATTTACAAGACTGAGACCAGGCCTACCCATGTGTACTTTAGAGAGGAAAAAGACAAAGAAAAAATCCCAGGTGGCTGGGATACCCACTCCTGTTAAGAAACACAAGGACAGAGGGGGATGTTTAGGGAAATGGTCAAAAAGGAAAGGTGAGAAGCTAAAAAGCAGGTAATTAGTGGTGTGACTTAGATATTTACATTCTTCCCTAATAGGAAAAAGCAGAGTGTGTTTTATTATTTTTTATTTTTTAAATAAATTTATTTATTGTATTTATTTGTTAATTTTTGGCTGCATTGGGTCTTTGTTGCTGCGAGCCGGCTTCCTCCAGTTGCAGTGAGTGGGGGGCTACTCTTCGTTGCGGTGCACGGGCTGCTCATTGCGGTGGCTTCTCTTGTTGCAGAGCCTGGGCTCTAGGCGCGCGGGCTTCAGTAGTTGTGGTACGCGGGCTTCAGTAGTTGTGGCTCGCGGGCTTAGCTGCTCCATGGCATGTGGGATCTTCCTGGACCAGGGCTCGAACCCGTGTCCCCCTGAATTGGCAGGCAGATTCTTAATCACTGCGCCACCAGGGAAGCACAAGCAGAGTGTTTTAAATAAGAGAAAGCATCAACATGATCTAATTGACATTTATAGACCATGCCATTCAACAACAGCAGAATACACATTCTTCTCAAGCTCACACAGAACATTCATCAAGACAGATCACATTCTGGGCCATTAAAAATAAATTTAAAAGAACAGAGGGACTTCCCTGGTGGTCCAGTGGTAAAGAATCTGCCTTCCAATGCAGGGGACACGGGTTCAATCCCTAGTCGGGGTACTAAGATCCCACATGCCGCGTGGCAACTAAGCCCACGCACCACAACTACTGAGCCCACACAACACCTCAACTAGAGAGCCTGAGTGCCACAAACTACAGAGCCCACGAGCCACAACTAGAGAGAGAAAAACCCAAACGTCACAACTAGAGAGAAGCCTCCGTGCCACAACTAGAGAGAAGCCCACGCTCCGCAATGAAGAGCCCCTGCGCCACAACAAAAAGATCCCGCGTGCCACAATGAAGGCCCAATGCAGCCCAAGATGAAAATAAATAAATAAAATAAATATTTTAAAATAAATAAATAAAATAGAAATCATGCAAAATTAAACTAGAAATAAGTAATATAAAGATGGCTGAAAAGTCCCCAAATATTTGGAAATTAAAAAACACACTACTAAATAACACATGGATCAAAGAAAACATCAGGAACAGAAAACTATAGACCAATATCTCTCATCAACACAGATGCAAATATCCTTTAAAAAATTAGAAAATCAAATACAACAATAATGCATTAAAAAAACTATATGTCACAACCATGTGGGATTTATTCCTGATATGGAAGGCTGATTCAGCATTCAAAATTCAATTAATGTAAGCCAACTATACTTCAATTAAATAAATAATTCTTTAAAAAATCAATTAACTTAACTTAGCACATCAATAGGCTGAAGAAGAAAAATCATATGATCATATAAAAAGAGAACATAAATTGATTGGAAAACCGAAAAGTTGGAGCAATTTTTTTTAAAAAGGTTTTGATTTTGATAAACATTTTTCTTCAGGAGCTCTAATTTTTCCCTTCTTTTGGGCCTTATAAAAACCATCGTATCTTTTGTTAGAATATAATTTCCCAATTAAGTATACTGACTTTTAAACTTTTACAAAATTAATTCATTGTAGGTAAACTATTTAATTGAAAGTTTTAAAATTTCAATGGTATCACTCCCTCCTACAGATGTTTCATAATTTACTTAACCCATGCCCATTTGGAGACTCCTAGGTGTTTCCAGCTTTCCCCTATTATAAATAAGATTAGGATGAACACTTCTGTATATACATTTTTGTACAGTGACTTTTTACTTTTCCAACAGAAAGTTCTAAAAACAGAATTAATAGAGTACTGCCTGTTCTCTATTTTCTAACTAGCACTAGGAATTAGATTAAAAAGTATGACAAGTGAAAAATGACACCTCACTTTTATTTTATTTACTATCTCTTTAAGAGTAAGGGTATTTTTCAATGTTAACTAGCCATTTCTTCTTTTGTCAAATGTCTGTTCAAATGCCAGTTTTTCCTTTAGTGTTTTACTTTTTCCTATTAACTGTGAAGTATTTATAGATTAAAAATATTAACACACTGTCATATGTTACAATGGTTTTTCCCCTAATTGTCATCTGCCTTTTAACTTTGTAGATTTTTTTTCCTTCTGCTATACAAGTTTTAAATTTTAATGTGGTCAACTTTGTCAATGTTTTTTACTTCTGGTGACATAATTAGACATAGATAGTTACGCCACTACATTTTCATTTTTACTCTTAAATCTCTCATCCCTGTCTATTAATTGAATGATTGACTGAGAAGCTCCAAAATTCTGGAAGACTACCAAAGAAAGGATATTGTATAAAATCATAATTTAAAATCCAGAATTTAGCCATTCAAAACTTTCCAATGATTTCCTATCATATTCAAAATAAAATCCTAACTCCTGTGAGGCCTTATAGAATCTAGCCCCTGCATCAATCTTACCATTATCTGCCTCTCTCACTCTACTGGCTTCACTGGCCTTCTTGATGCTCTCCAGACAGGTCAAGCTTGTTTGCTACCCTAGGGCTTTGAAACACTTACTGTTCCCTCTGATTTGTACACTCTTCACCCAAATCTTTGCACAGCTCCTCATTTAACCAAGTTCTCTACTCAAATGTTACCTCCTCTGAGTGACCTGCCCTCTTCTACCTAAGACACCTGGCCCACTGCCCCATATCCCATCCTCCTCTGCCATCAATATAGTCCCATATGCTACTTTAGTATTTTTCATAGCATTTTCCCCTGCCTGACAAGAGTGTTACATATTTCCCCACGAATTCCCTATCTCCCCCACTAGAACATAAGCTTCATGAGAACAAGGGCTTTGTCTGACTCGTTAATCGACACATCCAGCCCTTAGTATATGTTGACTTAAGAACACTACTTACCGTCGTCAGAACGCGCATAATTGTGTCTATATGCCACCGTTTGGAAGGTGCATACCTGAGAAAATAATGGCACTAGGTGAAAACACTGGAACCTATAAACTAAGCTCTGCTCAGTGACTTTCAAAAATCCTGTCCTACAGCATTTTTTAGGTTCACAGGTTAAGTGATTATACCTGGACCCATTTCACCTTCAAAACTAGCAGCAATTCCCATTTCAAAGGGTGATGAAATGGTACATAGTCAAATTCAGATGTTCCACGTAATATGCAATAGGAGTTGCTGAGCTGAGAACTGGGGACTCTGTCTCCAGTTTTTCAGAAAATACATCATAAAGTTAGGACAGGAGAGGACAGAGAAGAAAGAAGAAAAGGGACTCTTCCGAGACCCAGGCACACCAGGACTAGAAACTTGCTCCCTTAAATTCACAGTGAAAAGAGGAGAAACAACCATACTACCAAAATCTTGAGGTGCTTCTTCCTTAAAGTTTTACACAGAACCACCATCCAGATGCTGTAACTTTTCTATTCTCTTCATCAAAAGGACATCATAGATGAGAGGTTAAAGAACAGATAAAAGAGGAGATTTTATAAAAGTCGGATTATTTTGGTCTTAGCATAATGCTTAACATTAGATACCGGCTAGAATGGCCTTCTCAAACCTAATTTCTAATGGGAAGCCTGAAATAAATGTTACATGTTTAAACATGTTTACAACATTTCCCCCATGTTTTAAAGATGCTTTCCAAAAAGTTCCAAGCATTTTTTACCAATGAATATAAAAATTAAATCTTACTTTTCTGCAGCAAGGAAGATTCCAGATGCACAGTCTGCTTTAAATTCTGGCTCACATGAATCCAGAAAATAAAGCAATTCCTTCATCATGCCTCGAATATTATTCCCATTTACCAGGGCAAAACTCAATTCCATTGCACGCCTTGCAGGGGGGAGGGAAAAAAAGTTATGATATTTACAGTGGGAATGAAACAAAGACCCAGGTATGTTGTCTTTGAACACCAAGCACTAGTGGATGTATTGATGTCTTTGCATGATCTTATGATCCCAATCTTTGCACATGAGATAACCAAAGTTATCAAATTTATTTTGAACGTTCATCAACACTTTTCTTCAAAAATCCCCAAGAGATATGCTACTAAAGACCAAAAATGCAGTTTGAGTTCAGCAATCTATTCTATGAAGCTGAAATTTAGAATACTTAAAAGGCTCAAAAAGAGAGGCAAAAAAATTATTACCCAATGATAATACCTCTGCATTATTCATTTAAAACATGATATATAGTCACCATACTCTCCTTTTATTACATCCACTTTAGTCCAAAGATGATGTAACATAGTTTACATCAAAAGGTACATAGAAGAGTAGAATAAAAACAAACCTTGAGGGCTAAGTGAAATAAGTTAGAGAAAGACAAATATTGTACAGTATCACTCATATGTGGAAGCTAAAAAAGAGCTGAATGCATAGGAACAGAGACTAGAATAGTGGTTACCAGGGTCTGAGGGGTGGGAAAAATGGGGAGATGTTGGTCAAAGAGCACAAACTTCCACCTATAAGATGAATAAGTTGGGGAGATTTAATGTACAGCATGATGGCTATTGTTAATAACAATGTATTATATACTTGAAAGTTGCTAAGAGAATAGATCTTAAATATTCTCACCATGAAAAAGAAATGGTAAGTATGTGATAGGACGCAGGTGTTAACTAATGCTACAGTGAGAATCAGTTTGCAACAGATAAGTGTGACGAGTCAGTGTGATGGACATCTTTAACTTACACAATTATATCTCAATAAAGCTGGGAAAAAAACTGAAAAAGAGAATAAGAGCCATGAAAAGGAAAAAAAGGGTATGTGTTATGAGAGCAAATAGGAGTTTCTAAAACCGCCTATCAAATTTGGCAATGAAGGCAAATATGGACATGTTTTACATATAAAAGTTATAAGGTTACTACAGGCATCTTTTCACATTTGGTCAATAATGTCAAACATGGCATATAATTAACTTTCAAAAATACCAATTTAATAATACTTTCATCTTAGTTAATCTACAAGCAACAGAAACTCAGTCCTTACAGAAATGCAATAATACCTAATTCTTACACAGTGCTTAAGTACTTTACACATGTTAATCCAGTTAATCCTGCATATAACCTTTTGAAGTGGGTGCCCTTGTATCCACATTTTGCATATGGGACAACTGAAGCACAGGAAGGCTAAGTAACTACACAAAGTTTATTAAGGGCAGAGCTAGGATTTGAAATGAGGCTTTCTGGCTCCAGAGTCTAAGCTCCTACTGTTATATAACCTGTCAAAGAGACCCAGGTTTTACTTTTGAAAAGCAAAGCCCAGTCATGAGCTATAGAGAAACAACACAATAGAAGTCAGAAAGTCTGATTTCTATTCCCACGTCTGCCATGTCCAAGGGGTAAGGTTTGGAGTAAGTCATTTGATTCCTTTGGTACTGTATTTTAATCTGTTAATTGGGGATAGAAGTAATTGCCTAGTCTCTTACTGGCTTGCTCTGAGAACCAACTGAGAGACTGCTTATAAATCCTTTGCAAAGTACTATGTAAAAGTTGTTATTACTGACTCTAGGTCTTATCTTTAGTTTGCCCAAGCACTTAGCACCTGTTCTCTGCAAATAAAAGGAACACAATTATCAATGAATATTTGTTAAGTGAATAGTTTCAGAGATCATTTCAAATCTAATTTTTTCTGGTTTGAACAGTAAACCAAAAGTTCACTGAGGCCAACTATAACTAGGTTTTACAAACAACTACAGTTATTCTAAGAAGAGAAACAGTACAATTACTACATCAAGGAAAAAATATACATGCCTTTTCTAAGTCCTATGTGCTGCCTAAAAGTCATTCCTAGATGCACTGTTCTAAGAAACATGGCCGCCTCTAGTATCTTGAAGTACTGTGAGAAAATGTGTGCTGTCAGCAATTTGAGTTTCAGCATTGTGATAAAACACTCAGCCGATGGATCACTCCGTATTTTCATCCTCCAACACACAGAACACAGTACCTCTGTTGAGTAAACATATGCCCAGCTTATGTGTACCTGTTTTACTCATCAAAGAACCAAGGACAACTTCAGTGTGCACTTCAGTATTCCGTACTGGCCTCTTTCATTAATCTAAACTTCTCCCTGCCAATCCTTTCGAAAAAAGGATTTACTCTGTGAAAATAATGACTAAATACATAAATGTCAACATTCTCCCTCTCAAAACTATTACAAAGTTATCAGGTGATGGGTGGGGAGCAGAATTTTCAATAATCTGTTACCGTTTTATTGAGACATCCAAATCTTTTAGACAGTCCACAATGGTACTTCTGTGCCTCTGTACTGCGTTATGATCTGTCTGCACAGTCTTCAACAAAGATGTTAAAGCTACATATCTGCATGACATAAAGTTGCAGAAGAACAGAATTAAAATGTAAAATTCAGGATAGTTCTCTGCTTAACGACAAAGAAGATGTCCAATGACTAAGGGAAAGCATACATTGTTAAATATTTAAAAGACAAGACAGATTAGTGAGTAAAATGGAAACACAGTAAAGCCATAAAAAACACTATAATCTAAAGCTGTGGCAACCAGAAGCCTGAGATTTAGATTTGTATTCATGGTCAATTCCATTTAAACTTCTAAAAGTGACTGACTTGATTCTTCCAAACTCTTTCAAGTAGTACAACAAAATAAGTATATAGTATGCCTTTTCAGGCTGTCTGAGCCCCAAAACACAAGAAGAAATTATTTCAATTTTACCATTTATATTTCCTCTGCTTTTGTTTGATACCAGTACCAAAACTGCCCCTGGAAAAATGTGAGTTTATGATCCAAGTATTTAAGAATTCTTCTGGAAGAAGATAATTCAGGGTACCATAATGATTATTTCCACATTTTTTCAATTGTAACATGACAAGAATAGAAGATAATACTGATAAATTCATCTACTTTAAAAAAATAGCTGGAGCTCACAAACATGTTCCAGGTTTGCAACTGAAATGTTATATTTTTCTTCTTAATTTAGAGCAGGGGTCAGCAAACTACAGCCTATCTGCAAAAACCCAGCCCTCTGCTGTCTGGTTTGGTAAATCAATTTTTACTGCAATACAGCCATGCTCATCATTTACACAGTCTATGGCTGCTTTCACACCAAGAGGCAGAGGTGAGTAGTTGCCAAATAGACCCTAAGGCCCATGGAATCTAAAATACTGACCATCTATCTGGTCCCTTACAGAAAAAGTTTGCTGACTCTTAATGCTAACGTATAAACAGGACTAAAAATTAACTCAAGAGGCAAATACTCAAATTCTTATCAAAATGGTTTTAATACCAGACTAAAAATAAAAATCCTGAGTTGAAGTTCTAGATATGTCACTCAATACATGTGTGGTCTTGAGCAAAGTCACTCTTGAGTACACTGAGTTTATAATAGCCAGATACAAGACATTTTTCAGTTGACTTACCTAATATTCTTGTCGTTGTTCAATAAGAAACGACCCAGGATATTTATGGCTAGGACCTATAGAGAAACAGCATAGCTTAAAAATTTAGGAAAATCAAATATCTATATTATTTAAGGGTCACTTTCTGGCCTCTGATAGGTGCAAACTATTTAAAGGTGGTAGTTTAGTTAGTACTTCTATAGATTGCTAGCCAAAAAAAAAAAAATTCTGAAGGCAAGCTCCTAAAACCATATTTTACTTCTGCTGAA
Organism: Mesoplodon mirus; assembly: GCF_964341445.2. Taxonomy (NCBI): domain Eukaryota; kingdom Metazoa; phylum Chordata; class Mammalia; order Artiodactyla; family Ziphiidae; genus Mesoplodon; species Mesoplodon mirus. The sequence continues at coordinate 14,928,839 of NC_138995.1, forward strand.
AGATTGTTTTAAAGTTTTTATATCATTAGCAGAAAAATAATATTGTTAACAGCCTCACTGGAAGGAAACCTGGCAGTAACTGCAAATATTTAAAATGAGGAATTCCCTGGTGGTCCAGTGATTAGGACTCTGTGCTACCACTGCAGGGGGCACGGGTTTGATCCCTGGTTGGGGAACTAAGACCCCGCATGCCACATGGTGCAGCCAAATAAATAAATAAATAAATAAAAGCTACAAAATGAAACTATATCCTCTGCTTCAACAATTTCACTTCTAGGAATTTAGCTGACAAATGTACTTGTACATATGCACAAAAATCTACTGCAACACTATCTGTAATCACAAATGATAGGAGAGTCCATTAATAGCAAATTTGCTACGTGTACTATGGCACATCCATACAACGGAATAGTATGCGACCATTAAAAAGAATAAATCCTGACACATGCTGCGAATGGATGTACCTTGAAGACATTATACTAAGTGAAATAAGCCAGACACAAACACCCCATATTATATGATTCCATTTATGTGAAATGTCCTGAACAGGCAAATCCATAGAGACAGAAGGTAGAACAGTGGTTGCCAGGGTTTGGGGACAGGGGATAAGGGAGAGTTATTGTTTAATAGGTACGTAGATTCAGTTTCGGAAGACCAAATAGTTCTGAAGATAAATGGTTGTGTAGGTTGCAAAACAATGTGAATGTGCTTAATGCCACTGAACTACAGAGTTAGAAATGGTTAAAATGATAAATTTTATATTATGAATATTCTACCACAACCTTTTTTAAAACGAGGTCTCTATACATGAATATAAACTAGCTCCAACATAATGTTTTCACCTAACATGAAATGTGTAAGGTGCAGAACAACCCAGATGACAAAAAGAACTATACACAAATACTGTAGTAAATTTGTTTCTTACAAAGCTATGGGTTAGCAATTATTATACTAATAAATGGTTGAAAGAATGAATAAATTCTTGAGGGAGAGTTTTTCCTTATAGAAGAATTCCAATTATTTAATGAGGAAAAAATGAGGGAAATAGAAAGGTATCATTAGAACACCACCCTAATAACTGCTGCAGACAAGATCCTCTGATGGGTACTAAAATGGTGGGTAAAAGTCTGAGGAGAACAGAATATCTGCATAGTGTCAAAGTGTTTCCTCCAAAATATTATAATTACAAAGGGGAAAAAAACAATTATACAGTGGAGAGACACCACCTTAACCAAAAGATCAAGGTTAATATCACCAGTAATGAGACAAACAGATAGCAGGTACCTCCTGATATGAAGCTGAGAAGGGCACACCACTTCTGTGGTAGTCTTGCCAAAAAAGCATAACCTCAAGCTAATTATAAGAATGTATCGGGGTGGGGGGACTTCCCTGGTGGCACAGTGGCTAGGAATCCGCCTGCCAATACAGCCTTGGTCCAGGAAGATCCCACATGCCGCGGAGCAACTAAGCCCATGTGCCACAACTACTGAGCCTGCGCTCTAGAGCCCACAAGCCACAACTACTGAGCCCATGTGCCACAACTACTGAAGCCCCGTGCCTAGAGCCCATGCTCCAAACAAGAGAAGCCACTGCAATGAGAAGCCTGCACACCGCAACGAAGAGTAGCCCCTGCTCGCCGCAACTAGAGAAAGCCCACATGCAGCAACAAAGACCCAAAGCAGCCAAAAAATAAATTTAGAAAAAATTTTTTTAAAAAAAGAATATATCAGGGACTTCCCTGGTGGCGCAGTGGTTAAGACTCCGTGCTCCCAGTGCAGGGGGCCCGGGTTCAATCCCTGATCAGAGAACTAGATCTCACACGCATGCCACAACTAAGAGTTCGCATGCCACAACTAAGGAGCCTGCATGCCACAACTAAGACCTGGCACAACCAAATAAATAAATAAATATTAAAAATATATATATATATATATCAGACAGAGCCAAACTGAGGGACATTCTACAAAGTAACTGATCAGTACTCTTCAAAAGTGTCAAAGTCACAAAAACGAAGGAAAGATGAAGGAAATGTCATAGATTGGAGGAGACTAAGGAGACATGACAATAAATGCAATGTGGGATCAAGGATTAGTCATCAGTAGAAAAACTGGTGAAATGTGAATGAAGTCTGTAATATGGTTAATGGTACTGAACCAATATTAACTTCTTAGTTTTGGTAATTATACTACAGTTATACAAGATGCTAACATTAGGGGAAGCTGAGCAAACGGTAATATTGGACTCTGAACTATTTTTCCAACTTTTGTGTAAGTCTAAAATTATTTTAAATAAAAAGTTTTTAAAAGTGGGGTAGACAAGAAATACACATGTACAGACACATTTAAATATGGATAAAATATCTCCAAAAAAAAGTACATTAGAAAATGGTGAGAGTAGCATTGACACATTTACACTACCAAATGTAAAACAGATGGCTAGTGGGAAGCAGCTGCATCAGCTTGGTGTTTTGTGACCACCTAGAGGGGTGGGGTAGGGAGGGTGGGAGGGAGACGCAAGAGGGAAGGCATGTATGTATACATATAGCTGATTCACATTGTTAAACAGCAGAAACTAACACCATATTGTAAAGCAATTATACTCCAATAAAGATGTTAAAAAAAAAAAAAGAAAATAGTAACCATATTTCCCACTAGAAAAATTGAGAGTCCACACATGAAAGCTACAGACAGACATCTTCCTCCCTGCATACCTTTTGTACTGTTTGAATTCTTTTACTTTGTGTTTATTTCTCAAATAAAAATAAATATTTAGAGAAATGAATTAACTCAAATATCATGTCTTATTTGAAGTGATTGAGCCCAATTCAAATCATGGCTCTAAAAAAAGCTCATTCAGAAATGCTTCCTTGGGACTTCCCTGGCAGTCCAGTGGTTAAGACTCCCCGCTTCCAATGCAGGGGACATGGGTTCCATCCCTGGTCGGGGAACTAAGATCCCATATGCCGCATGGTGTGGTCAAAAAAGAAAAAAAAAAGAGAAAGAAAGAAATTTTTCCTTCACTTAACATTATCTATGTTTCTAATCATACCTAAGCTCTTCCAGTTTCTATTATAATCAATATTAAGCCTTCAGTGGAGAAAATGATACTTCAGATACCAAAAAAAAGCACTATATATTCTGCATCATTCCTTACTAAAGTTAATTTCCAAATGGAATTCATTTCCAAAATCCAAGTCAATTATTTTAAATAAAATGTTTAGGGAAGAAAAGATTAAAAAGACTTACCCGCAGTCCACTCTCTGACTTAATATCCATGATAGTCAAAACCGTTTCATAAAGAATAGCATTTCCTACATTTTTACTAGTCTCCGTATTAGTGGCAACCTGAAAAGACACAGAGGGTGTTACAAAAGTGACAAAACAATGCTCCCAAAAAATATCCAGAGGTAACAGGAGACATTTTGTGACTGATTACAGCCACCAACGAGAAAACACAAATAAAAACTGCTCCATTTACTCACAATCATTCTACACCCTGCTTTACTAAAATGAGTGTTTACTTAAATGCAAGGTTTGGTCTACTCACCTGTGCTAATATATCATTCATAGCTTCACTTGAGTCATCATCATTTCGTCCTAAAATTCTTAATAACCGCAAAATTCGTACCTAATGTGCAAAATATGACAAATGTCAACAAGTTCCGCCTGGCACAAAGGAACTTCGCCTGATATGAAATTCAAATAACTTAAATTGAAGTCTTAGATCCCAATAGAAATGGTAAAATTCAAAACGGAAGAAATTTAAACATTATCTTTAGAGACGTTATACATGGTTCTATGTCTTAATGAAGTTATTAGACAACCCACACTTTGACACTTCACAGCCAAAGGATACCACCACTTGCAGAGCTGTATTATATTGGTAAATCAAGTTTCCATGTAGTATATGATTTGACTATTACAACTATAATTTTATCCTATTAATCTCATACAGAAATGTGTCACTATTCATTTGTTAATGTAATTAGTTTAATCAATTAACTACCAAATCTCTACCCAACACAAACCTAAGAGGAAGGAAAAATCTATTCCAAAATATATCATTTATCCAAAACTTTCTTTCAACCTCACCTGCAAAAAGGGGTCACTGATCCCAGAAACATCATGTTCTGGTGAATATCCGGACATGATGAGGTTCTTTAGAATACGAACTAACTGGGGCACAAGCTGCGGGGAAGAGAGATGCATCAAAAAACAGTGAACATCAAAGAATTTCTCATGAATAGGCAGGTAATTTGACTTAGAAAAAGGATGCAAGGGTCTGAGTCCAAGCAAATTCTACTGATACAATATACTAGTATACTGTTGATGTTTGATAAATATAACTTAGGAGTATTTTGGCCAAGAACTCAAGAAGGAATATCTCAATTAAAAACAAACTAGATGTTTTTACTCCAGAGTTATACACGGAAAGGTACTATAAATAACAGTAGGTTAGAAAGCCTCTGAGAACCAAGTAAAACAGGTACCTATGGGGCATCTTGCATTTCTACTTCTATAGGACTTGACACACCTAGGTTGCACAAATATATTCAGTTTTTAACACATTCGACACATGTGGATATAAAATGTTATCACATCCAAAATACTGGTGATTTTATTAAAATTATAGTCTTAAAACAAACTATCTCAAATAGAGAAAAAAATTCTCTCCTCTTAATATTTGGCTCGTTATATCCTTTTCCAACAAACAACAGGGAATATAAAAGCCTCCAACATTGACTAAGTGGAACAGACACATGAAAAATTGTATCCTTCACTTTAGGAAGACAGCAAGGCCATGAATAATGTCCTTTTCCTATTCTTAACTCATGTGACACAATTTTAGGTAAAATTTCATTTCAGCACCTAATTATACATTTGTTGCCTGTCTTAACTCACTAATGAAACTATACATTCCTTATGGTCAGAATGCCCTTCTTCTTTTTACTCTGTCCATTAGACTGACTCACAGCACATAGTAGAGGCAATTTTACTGTCAAGCTGAACTTAAAAATGCTTTAAATATTATCATTCATTTCAAACTCTGTTGATCAATCATTTAAGGTTAAAACCCTATTCCAAAATGTCTGCCACAATAAGAACATTTCCAGTCTCTAACTACAAACCCAATTTAGCTATATAAACAACTCTAACCACCTAACATTAAGAAGTGTCCAAAGCAAACTGAATCATATCTCTTTTGGAGGCAGTCAAAACAGCCCCAACTTTGCTGCAACTCAATTATTTTTTTCTCATCGTGTTTGGATTCCTCCCTACTCTCCAATTCTAAAAGGGGATCAAGACTGAAAGAAAAGCCAAGCTCTGCCCAAGGTGCACACTCAAAACATTTACAACACTAAGTCTACTACTAAATACAAGACAACATAATCTGTGGGAATTTAAATAAGTTTGGCCATAACACTTCAATTAAGCACTTCATAAGTCACCTAAACAAAAATCTAATTTGGACAACTCCAAGATTAAAACAAATCTAAGCTATAATGACCTGTAAATTCTAAACAGAATCCTCATTAAATCTGTCAACTGTGGACAGATTTATATTAGAGGTCAGAATAATATAACTGTATAAACTGCTTTAAAATGTAATAAAACCGGGATCATCTAGTTACCAAGCTCTGCACAAAAAGTAGCTCGCCTTGCATAATTCCCAATGGTCTCCTTTTTTGTACTACCCGTATCCTCAATTACTTTTTAAAATCTGGTTTCTGGGGACTTCCCTGGTGGTCCAGTGGTAAGGAATCTGCCTTCCAATGCAGGGGACACGGGTTCGATCCCTGGTCAGGGAACTAAGATCCTTCATGCCACAGGGCAACTAAGCCTGCGCCACAACTACTGAGCTCACGTGCCTCAATGAGGGAGCCCGCATGCCGCAAACTACAGAGCCCATGCAGCCTGGAGTCCGCGTGCCACAACTAGAGAGAGAAAAACCCGCACACCACAACTAGAGAGAAGCCCATGCACCGCAATGAAGAGACAGCACACCGCAAAGAAAGATCCCGCGTGCCGCAACTAAGATCTGATGCAGCCAAAAAATTAATTAATTAATTAAGTTTTTTTTTTTTTAAATCTGGTTTCTGTCTCAGAGAAGTCCTTTTTCCTTCAGCTACTAAACTCACACCACATAAGAGCACCCCGGGACAAAAAGCACAAATGTCTAAGTGTTCAGCATACAAATTCCTAGAACCCAGCTTTATTTTTCAGACAAAAATGCAAAACTGATGACAAGACAAACAAAATACTAAAACTGATAACAAGACAAACAAAATAAAATGACAAAGGGAAAGGCTGCAGCCATGAAAATCAGTTGATGCCCACCCACTCTATCTCAAAAAACTTTTAACATCCCAAAACTTCAAGGCAAGATTGAGGGCAAGTAAGGGGGAAATTAAAGCTCTAAGTCTGAACTGAAAGTTCAGAAGTATGTACGGAGCTTTTTAAAGCATGAGGTTACCCACACGGCTCTAAAATATCTGCTTCAAGAAGAAGCAGTGTTTGGCGTCAAGGATCCAAACTGATCTGGAACTGCCATCACCAATGGGAAAGTGCTCAAAGTTTCTCAAGTGAAGACAAAGGAAAGGCAGAGAAGGAGGCTTACAAATCAGGAAAGGCTGCAACTGAAATCCAAGGCTGACTTTGGAGTCAGGAGTTTAAGTGACAAGACAAAACCTGGACTAGGAAGTTAGCCAAAAATGCTAGGACAAATAACATAGTATTAAGCACAGCTTCAGCATTAGTATATTTTTAAAAGCCACATTTGTGGATGGATACACAAAAACCACTAAGGACGTAAGGCCAGCATGCACCATCTAAAAGAGGGTTAATTCTTACCTTTTCATTCTAACATACAGCAGGATTCCAAACAGACAACAGGAACAAAACATACAAAGCAAGCATTAGGGACAGATATGGGCCTCATACTATTTTATAATAATTTAATCAATACATGAACATCTAAGAGGGCAAAAAAGCCTCCCAAAAAAGAGCTGCTATTAGAGCTTCATTAGATCTAAAGTACAAAGTAAGCCCAATTTATGGAGTGATCAGCACCCTATAAAAGGAACTGAATGCAAGTAATTACCCAAAGAACAGTCTTTCTCTGGGTCCTCCTTACTAGTGCCTTCTAACGTAAATGGAGACAAAAATTTCCACTTCAGAATGCTCTAAGAAAGGGAGGGAGGGACTTAAGAAAGCTAGAGACTTCCATCACTGTAGTTACCACAGCGTAAAATGAATAGTGGGGGACCCTATGTTAGGTAAAAGTAATGTCAAATTTCAGTTTGCAGTTTTCACCTTAAAAAATAAATTACCTGCCTTAAACTACATACACACGCACGCACACACACACACACACACACACACACACACACATATTTCCTGTGTGTAATTTGACCTCAGGTTACATTTCCTAACTTCAATGTGAAAACAGCAGATAAAGCACGTGAGAGACTGGTGTGTCTGCCAACAATGAGAGAAGACTTCTATTATGAAAGGGAAAACACTGCATTACTGCCAGTTCTTATATGCCTAAATCTGGCTTCCAGCCCTACCACACAGCAGGGCTGTTTAAGTCCTTTATTCAGCTCCACAGCTTTCTTTCAAAAGGACATTCATAGGTGAGAAAATCATGTACTTTTCAGGAAAACCATTTTCAATCAAGAAAGGCTTAGATATACAGAATGGCACCTACCTTTCTGAAATGTGCAAGCATGTCTGGGCTTCGCTCACACATTTCTGTGAGGAGGACTACAGAAGTGTGAAGGACACCTGAAAGAAAAGAACCAATGAAAACTAAAAATGAGGCTATATTATTCAACTTCATAGTACAAGGCTTTGAGTTCTGAAGGTCAATTCCAAAAGGATAGCTGCTATTTTTGTTTTTTAATCTCTCAAAGAATCTAAGCATTGAGGTGAATACAAAGAAGGTATTAATAGATAGCTGCTGATTTAATACTGGTGATGTCAATCAAAACAGAATATTCTAAAGTTATATGACCAAAATAATTGCTAAAAAATGAGAACCAATACACCTGTCTCTACATTTGAGAATATCCATAAAGACATGCTCCTAGTCAATATAAACTGGACATCACCTGCTCCAGACTTAATAAGCTCTTAGCTGAGTTTTGATAGATATTTCAAGAAGAAAACTCTTACTAAGATTTTAAATTTCCAGATAAAATATATGAAAAACCCAAGGTAGTTGTGAATGACAAAGTAAATTTGCTTGGTCAAGAGTGAGTGAAAAGAATCACACCATACTTTTCACTAAATAATAAATAAGTACCCTAAACATTCATTTGTTCAACAAGTATATTTTGAGTCTTCTAGGCACAGGACTGCATTAATCAAATTAAATACACGTTACCATTTTTTCTCTTAGCATTTAGGACACAAGAATTTTCTTCACTCAGAACTTGTTTCACTGACTTCAAAAGAAGAATAAAATGCTCGGTAAAGAACTGCCACATTTCATTTAATTTCTCTCAAGCTTTATAAAAATATATCTGGGTACCCATTACAAATTCCTGTTACAAGTAACCTAAGGGTAGTTTCACAAATCTTACACTACTACGGCAAAGCAATAAAGAAATATCTTTTTCTTCTATTATAAAATAGTCAGGAAATCAAAGGGTTTTACACATGAAAATCAAGGCTAGGATCCATTGTAATTACACTATTACTTAATACAGTATTTTTAATATAGTAAAAGAGGACCAGAAATGAAAAACAACAAGCTTACTGTAAAGGAATCAATCTCTAATTACAAAAACTAGGATATGGGAGTAGAAGAGAGATTCAACCCATTAGCCCTTCCTGGAAAAGCGTCCAAGCACAGTAGAAAGGTGAGTCCACTGCATGAGACAGAAGGCCAACACTGCCTGAAGCCTGTTCTCTTTCTCCTTCTCCCCCAGTACTTCATGAGTGCATCTAAATCACATTACCATGGTTCTTTTCATTCAACAAATTTTTTGTTGCTGGTAAGAACATCTCCATAAGTTCAGGAACCTTCCTGATGACATGAACAGCACAAAGTGCTGCCTATAAAAAACATAAAAAGGACAAAAGAAGATTTATTTCAATTAAGTCAGGACAACCAATCTTATAAACAACAAAACCTCATCAACTAGTTCACCTACATGAAAAAAGAAAGGAGTTAGGTATCAGATTTATTATTTATTATTATCAGACTTACTAGTTATTTATTAACTGGTTAGGGCTTTCCAACTTATACTGACTGCATTAACGAGAACTTCTAACTCACCTGTCTCTTTGGTCATGTATTACCAAATAAGTGGACAAAAGCTTTCTTGACTAGACCATGGTTAACACAAACTTATCAAACATGCTAAACATAATTTATGTGGAGTTTTGCAAAGTAAAAAATAAAGACTTCCATCTGTGATAATCATTCTTCTGAGTAAAAAGACCAAAAGGTTTTATAAAAACATTATGCAACTGAAAGATATATATACTGCAGATGCTTTAAATCTGCTGCTGCTTTTAATAATACCTATACTTTCCCCAATTCACTCTCTACTGAAATCAAGAAAATCATTTGAAAGTTACTTAGGATCTTAGTTAAACGCCTCTCAGTTAGCTAGTCTCTACTGAAGAAACTTGTTCACAGGAAAGAAAGACATTCAAAGACTGATTTTGGTTAAACGCCCCCACCCCTGGCAAAAGGAACCATAACTACTATTTGTTGGAATTGAATAACATAAAAGTTTAGATACATTAACAAGAAAAGATTTCAGCTAATTCTTTCCATGCTACAGTTGGGGGAAACAATTTTTTTTCCTAATCTGTAGGAATTATTTTATTTAATAATTATTAATCTTTATTAATTATTTATTTAATCTTTCTGAACAAGAGCAGCCCACACATTTTTTAAGAGAAAAGACTGGCTTTGGTCTGTAGCCATCATTAATAGTGCATGATCCTGGAAAACAGCTTGACCCTTTCAACAGCTTTGTCTCACACCATTAATACAGAGGCACAATAAACGCCAACCAGACAATATTATGTGACTCACTTCTAAAGACCTAAATTTTACCCTCTGTTTATGAAGGTTTTAGGATTCAAGCACAATAAAATAACAACAAAATGTTTATATCAACAAATAAAAGCAAATAAGTGAATAAGATCACTGTCTTCCATTACTATTCCATTTAGATATATCAATTTTAGGAAGTATGTTCTACATCATTCCCTAATAATTATCTAGGTCCCAATGGAACTGCACTTCCAAGATTCAAAGGCCCTAATACAAAGACATGGGCACTAAAATAAATTCGTAAAGATCTGTTCATTATCACTTTGTTTAATACTGTTTAGAATCAGGTAATTTAGAAAGTAATTAGGTATGCTATCTAGGGTCCAATAACATTTGCTTGTTTATAAATCATTTCCTTGAAAAACAACGAATTAAGAGAATTAAAGTGTTCACAATCACTTATTAATTGGAGAGTTAAATAGCAATAAAAAAAAAAAATCACCTCCAGGCTTCCCTGGTGGCGCAGTGGTTCAGAGTCCACCTGCCGATGCAGGGGACACGGGTTTTGGGGACACGGGTTTTTGGGACACGGGTTTTTGCCCCGCTCCGGGAAGATCCCACATGCTGTGGAGCGGCTGGGCCCGTGAGCCATGGGCGCTGAGCCTGTGCATCTGGAGCTTGTGCTCCGCAATGGGAGAGGCCACAACAGTGAGAGGCCCGCGTACCGCAAAAAAAAAAAAAAAAAAAAATCACCTCCAAAATTAGTATAAAAAAGATTTTGATTTATAAATAACTGATTCATATATAATCATTTAAAATACATTTACTGCACAGGGAAAGATAAGTTATATTATCATTTGAGGTTTCAAATATGAATAATCTGCCTTCTCATCTCCATAATACTCCCTAATCCAAACGCAGACATTCGGTTTCATGGAAAGTTACCTTTTTTCTCAAGTAAGAGTTGGAGGTTTTCAGGAGTTTCTCTACCTCTCCTGCAAGATCTCTGCACATCTCTGAGGAGCCCATGCAGCCGAGGGTACAAAGTGCTAGCCCCTGTACATATTGCGTGCTATGATTAAGATCACTGCAAAAGAAAGAAGGTGGCAGAAGTGAACATGCCCTGCCTGGTGCTCCCCATGAAGAAGCTTCACAATCTAACGAGGTAGCTCTGAACGATTCATGATTTCTCTAATACGGAAAATATTTATTAGGATTATTTTTGCAAAAAGTGTTTATTCTAACTTTATTACAAATTACAACACAGCAAACTGACTGACAGTCTGTTCTACATGCTTGCAACCCAATGTTTCCAAATACCAAAGCAACATAAACTGGACAACATGCTATCTGTTGGATGTTAAAAGACAACTCTCTTTAGGAAATTCAGCAAACCACTGAAAGTAAAAACTAGCAATGACAGAATATGAAGCACAACTGTATATTTAAAAGATTTTAATATGCTCTATTACTAACTACAAAAAAAAGTAATACAGTAACCAAAACCTTAAAAAAAATCAGAAAACAATCTCTACTGCTAGAGCATTTAAGATGACTTAAACATCACAACAGAAACACTCTATACTATACACTCTATACTTAAACACTCTATACTCTAAATACTATACCATAAGGTCTTTGCTCTTATGATATAGTATTAACCTTGATGTTACATTAATTTTTACACTTTTATTTATTCAAAAGAAGAAAAAATTAGTAACTAAAAAGATAGGTAATTAAACCATCATAAACTTAGCTAGATGTTTACAGTGAGGCTCAGTATCTAGTGATACAGATACAAAATATTCTATTTCTAACAGGCATTGATTACTGTACAAAATTATTTCTAAACCAGCTTGAAGTATACTTTCAGAAAAGCTGAAATATTAAAAGCTTGAACCAGTAAACTCATTTATATATTAAAACCAACTCTTACAATTCAGAAGCTGAATTATTATGTTGAGTTATGCTACTTCCACCAGCTTTAAGAGCATTTTAAAATCGTTTAGCTCAGTGGTTCTCAAACTGTGATTAAAGAATCTCTGGAAGTCTCCAAGACTGTTTCAGGGGGTCCACGAAATACAAACTATTTTCACAATACTAACTCATTATTTGTCAGCTTTATTGACACCCGCACATCATGATAGTGCAAAGGCAATGGTGGGGAAAAGCTATGGAATGTTAGCACAAATCAGGGCAGAGGCACCAAACTATAATAGTGGTCACTGAATACACTGCCACACACTTAGAGTGAAAGAAGGGAGGTAGGGAGGGAGTTTCACTTAATACTGCCCATGACAAAGCAGTAAAAATGATTAGTTTTATTATACCTTGACTCTTTTTTTTTTTTTTTTAAAGCCACGCCACATGGCTTGCAGGATCTCAGCTCCCTGATCAGGGACTGAACCCAGGCCACTGCAGTGAAAGCCCAGAATCCTAACCACTAGGCCCCCAGGGAACTCCCATATACCTTGACTCTTGAGTGCACATTTTTTAACATTCTGTGTGACAAAATGGAAAGTATGCATAAAGTACTTGTGATGCATACTGGAGTAAAGTGGCAATCTCAGAGAAAAGCACTTGTGTATTTGCTTCATTTGCAAGCTAAACTACAAACTAGCTACTTTTAAAATGAACATCATTCTTATTTGAAAAATAACTGACAACTATAATTATTAAGATGTGATTATTTGCCAAACATTTTCTTGAAGAAGAGCCAAGTAAGCTTATCACTTCAAGAGCAACAAGTGACAATATTTGTTGCCAATGATAAAATCTAAGCTTTGAAGTGAAAATTAGAATTTTGGAATATTTGTATTGCCACCATGAACCTGACAGTCTATCAATACTTTAAAACTCAGTGAACCAATTTTCTCCAAATGCCTTAAGCATGATGTTTAAAAAGCATGCAAGAGTAAAAGATTCATTCAAAGTGTAAGACAGACCAATGGGTTTTAATATAACAAAGAACCAAACTTCACTGATACGGTTTCAGAACCCACATTGTAATTAACCCTAAAGAAACTACCACTTGTGGAGTTTTGATATACTATCATAGAACATTATCCATAGTTAATCTGAAAGGTTATTAAAGTCCTCTTTCTTTTTTAAACTACATTATCTGTGAAAGGCTACATCTTCTTCATAAACTTAATCAAAACGTAACATAAGAAACTGAATGCAGAAGCAAATATGAGCATCTAGCTTCTAGCTTCCATTAGGTTAGATATTAAAGAGATTTACAAAATTGTAAAATAATGCCATTCTTCTCACTGAAATTGTTCTTGTTCTGAAAAATAGTTTTTCATCAAAAAATTTATTTCTGTTAACATTGTAATGGGTTCATTATTGGTCATTTTATTTTTATTTATTTATTTTTTGGGGTAATTTTAAATGAACTAATAAATGGTTTTAGGCTTCCCTGAAGAACAAAGAAAGGAAAGGAAACAGAAGGTAAAGTGTCAATCAGTCAGGTTTGCTATTGTCTACCAATTTGAATATTTAAGATAAAAATTACTGATAAAATAAAGTTTAACTTAACTATGGCTTTACCATTTAGTGTCCTAGTTTCCAAGAGTATTTAGTTGACTCTTCAATCATTTTTCAATGATTAAGAATATTTGCATAATGCAAGCTCTGAAAGTATTATATTTAATTTTTAAAGATTTAATTCCAAGATCATTAATGTCAGAGTTTTTCTAGGCCAATGAACAATGAGGTAAACATTCATCATTAAACAGAAAAACTGCTGGTACACAGGATGCCCCATAATCAAAATGCAAAAAACCTCACAAATTAAAAAAACCCATTCATTAACAGATTAAAAAAACACACACAGGGGACTTCCCCGTGGTCCCGTGGTAAAGAATCCGCCTTCCAATGCAGGGGACGCAGGTTCAATCCCTGGTTGGGGGACTAAGATCCCACATGCCGCAGGGCAACTAAGCCCATGCATCACAACTACTGAGCTCGCGTGCCTCAATGAGAGAGCCCACGTGCTGCAAACTATACAGCCCAGGCACCCTGGAGCCCATGCGCCACAACTAGAGAGAGAGAGAAAGAGAAAACCCATACGCCACAACTAGAGAAGACCACATGCCACAACGAAGATCCCGCACCACAATGAAAGATCCCACATGCCTCAACGAAGACCCCGTGTGCCGCAACTAAGACCCGACGCAGCCAAAAAAATAAAGAAAATAAATTAAAAAAAAAAAAACACTGAATCATCCAAAGTCCTTTAACTGAGCTTAAACTTAAGTGCCAGATCAATTCCCAACTATTATTAGCTCTCTCCTAAATTCACTTGGGGCTTCACTGGGTCTCATGAAAATTAAACACAAAGATTCCTTCTTTGCCTGTATGCCTATTCTTCCATTTTTATCAAGCTACATACCTATACTTGAGTTTGGTATTGTCTCTAATATGAACTTGCTGCTAGGCAGAACTGCCAAATTATCAGCATATGATTGATTGAAGGCTTGAATAATAAGGGCACAGAGCATGCAAGAACAAAAAGTAAAGAAACTTTCAGAGGCCTGTCCAGAATAAATGTGTAAAGTCACATTAAATATCTAAAATGTAACCTCCATGACACCAAGGATTTCTGTCCATTTTTTTCATTCTCCATCCCCAAAGCTCATAACACCTCCTGGCATACAACAGGTATACAATAAATATTTGTTGAATAAATGAGTCAACTTAGTATTTTCGTTATTAATATTTATTTCAAGGCCAAAAAGAACAAGATTCTCCCAAATTAAGTCACAGAGTCAATGTATTTACATGACACACTCTGTATTTACAAGCAATCATAATTCTCATTTTGAAATTTTTCATTATCCATTGGGAAATTTTAAATTATAATTTTTACCACAGCAAAATATATGAGTTCAGTGTCTTTAAATTGATCACCTATATCCCTCTGATTCTACTTTCTGTCAAATACAGAAATACTATAAATGAAAAAGAAATCTAAAAAAGGAGATTAAACCAATAGACAAACCAAAACCAAATCAAAACAAACCAAAAAGTATCTTTAATCAATATGGCCATCAGAACTTCCATAACTTTCTTTTTTGTTTTCTTAAATTTATTTATTTAATTTATTTATTTTTGGCTGCGTTGGGTCTTTTTTGCTGTGCGCGGGTTTTTTCTCTAGTTGCGGCGAGCAGGAGCTACTCTTCATTATGGTGTGTGGGCTTCTCATTGCGGTGGCTTCTCTAGTTGCAGAGCACGGGCTCTAGGCACGGGGGCTTCAGTAGTTGTGGCTCGCGGGCTCTAGAGCACAAGCTCAGTAGTTGTGGTGCACGGGCTTAGTTGCTCCGCGGCATGTGGGATCTTCCGGGACCAGGGCTCAAACCCATGTCCCCAGCACTGGCAGGCGGACTCTTAACCACTGCGCCACCAGGGAAACCCTAAAACTTCCATAACTTTCTAAGAGAAATTTATTATAAGAGAGATACTGAGGGGGATTCCCTGGTGGCACAGTCATTGGGAATCTGCCTGCCAGTGCAGGGGACACGGGTTCGAGCCCTAGTCAGGGAAGATTCCCACATGCCGCGGAGCAACTAAGCCCATGTGCCACAACTACTGAGCCTGTGCTCTAGAGCCCGTGAGCCACAACTACAGAGCCTGCAAGCCACAACTACTGAGCCCGCTTGCCTAGAGCCCGTGCTCCACAACAAGAGAAGCCACTGCAATGAGAAGCCCGTGCACCGCAACGAAGAGTAGCCCCCACTCACTGCAACTAGAGAAAGCCTGCGTGCAGCAACGAAGACCCAACGCAGCCAAAAATAAATAAATAAGTAAATAAATAATTTTTTTTTTTAAAAAGAGAGATACTGAGAACTGTTAATTCCCTACTCACAGGTCCTCTAATTTCTCCAGAATGGCAAGCATTAACTTTGTAAGTTAAACACATAACTGGACTAGTAAATCAGTAAAGCACCCATTAGTGAAAAAAGGACTTATACACAAAAATTCACAGGGCTAAATATAATTCCCAGCAACTGAAATCTGGGATTAGACTGCTGACAAGCAAGACCTCTCTTTTTACCTTTAAATGGTATTTATTAAGAACATACACTGGTAATTATTTAATAAACACAATGTTTCATTATTCATGGTATTCAAAAAAATATATGATAAGAAAGCTCAGATTTACCAATGCTCTTTCTATTCTATGAAAGTCCAAATGCTTATTCATGGCTAAATAGTTGCTATGACTCAAGATGTACAGCAATACCTTCATTTAGTTAAATTATCCCCTACAGAAGTTTTAATCCTTTGCTTAGCCTCTTTACATATAAGCTATAGAACCAAAAGCAGCTCAAATACATTCTAGACAGTAAATATAAAATCAATAAATAGAAGCTTTTGATGTCTTATTATAAAAAAGACCTAAAAGTACAAAGTAGTTATTGGAAGAAGGAAATTAAGACTTACTTCTTGATACAGTTGGTCATGAGAAGATGGACATCTTGTCTTTCATCTAACAGCAGCATTGCCCCTAAATAGCCAATGCGTTTGTCTGTGAATTTTTGAGAAGCGATAAGCTTGAGGCACTCCAACTACAAATAAAAAATAAATAAATATATAAATAATTTTTAAAAAGAAAGAAAAAAGGAAAAGAAAAAAATTAAGAAATTGCTACCATAATCAGGAAAGCAATGTTTTTAACCCAGAGTCAATGGTTAACTAAAGTACATAGGTATAACCTGTATCATCAAACCACCTAAATAAAAGGCAAAGGTTTAAAAGATAGTACAGTATCTTGATAATAATAATCAAGTTCTGGAATCGATCATCTTGTCAAGGTCCTATGGGATTTGCCATCCAAATAATCTGTGAAGTTTACCTGAGGTCTACATATTCATACAAACTACTAAAGTGTTGTCATAAAGTTTTAATAAACCTAATTCCTAATTTAATTCCCAGGTTATACTAAACGAGCACCAAGCTCATGTGTGTATTTAATGTCTGGTTCCTATTGTGAATATCAAAAACTCAGTAACTGGAAACATACCAAAGTGCCAAACAGTGTCCTAAACACCAGGAATGTACAACTGAAGAAGACATAGACAATAACTAACTTTAACATAATGTGGAAAGTGCTACATTTAGGGCTTGAACCAAGTACTATGGAGAGGTGAGGTTTCAGCAATCAAATATAGAAGTAAACAAACACACACAAGCCAGAGGAAAACCCAGTAATGGAATTAACCTAAAATGTTTTATATGATTTCTTCTTTACATAATTCTTCTTTACACAATCCTCAGAGCTTAAGAATCCGTGTAGTTATTTACAACAGCCAAGACATGGAAACAAGCCAAGTGCCCATCAACAGATGATTGGTTTAAGATGTGGTGTGTGTGTGTATGTGTATAAAAATATATACGTATATATACATATATACATATAATGGAATATTAGTCATAAAAAAGAATGAAATAGTACCATTTGCAGCAACATGGATGGACCTAGAGATTATCATATTAAGTGAAGTAAGTCAGAGAAAGACAAACGTTTTATGGTATCACTTATATGTGGAATCTAAAAAATAATACAAATGAATCTATTTACAACACAGAAACAGACTCAGGAAATAGAAAACTTATGGTTACCAAAGGGGAGAGAGGGAGAAGGATAAATTAGGAGTAATTAACAGATACAAACTACTACACATAAAATAGATAAGGAACAAGGATTTACTGTATAGCACAGGAAACTATATTCAATATCTTGTAATAATTTATAAAGGAAAATAATCTGAAAAAAAAATATATATATATATAAAACTCAATCACTTTGCTATACACCTGAGACAATATTGTAAATCAACAATACTTCAATTTAAAAAAAAAGGGTCCTTGTATTTAAACAGTTTGCCCCTCTACTTAGCCTTTCTTGAACATCACAGTCACTCTGATATACTTTATCATTCCATCTTGACTAACATGGAAGAGGCCAAACATTCCCTCTCGGGCAGTGGTTTACAAAGGGTATACACAAGTTAGACTCTTCAAGAGGGGTTTTGCAAACTATGCTCCCATTTAGAATCACTGCATTCCAAGGAAAGAGGCTCAGATGCAGACTGGTGTAGACAGGAATGTAAGATCACATGAGACTACTTCCCATATGAATCTGCCTGTAAGTATGAAAGTCAAACTGAGAAATGTAAAAGAGTTTACAAATAAACCTGTTTCGAGCTATTTAAAAACTGCTCTCTCAATGTACCTACAATAAAAACACCTAAAGGTTGTGGGATGACTACACCATCATGAGCAAGTCAAAGAAGCCTCAAAGGGAGAATAACCAGGATCCCAAGGAAAACTGAAATGCCTCTGAGATCAACAAAGATTATCTAACAACCCTTCCCTTCTGTCTACACATTCAATTTAAATTTCAAAAACAACTTCTGAAATAGAAGATGTTTACAGTCATTCTTACAATGTCAGCAGGAAAATTACTGCTGAGGTGTATGAGAAAATCACAAGTTAAAATGTTATTAGAAAAATCTTTCTCTTTTTCAAACTGAAGGTTTTTAAAACTTCCCATTTCATCATTCTATAAATAAATATTTTAGCAGTAAAAGAAAATGTTCTAAGAATCAGGTATCACTGAAATGTTTATCATCCTTACTGAATCATGCTTCAGGCAAACAGCAAGCATTACACAAACTATCCAAATTTTTTTTCTTAAGGTGAACTAATGAGAAGGACACTCAGGCATTAATATTACTTCACATTTTTAAAGGCCAAGTTTTAAGATAAGCACACCAGAAGTCACTGATGACTGGTGAGTACAATTTGTTGTTTTTTTGTGACAGCTGTTAAAACTTACCTAATAACTAAATAGCCAAAAGAAAAACTAAAATTAAAGGGACAAATACTAAATTAATTCTTTTTTAATATTTCCTGTTGGTACAGTGACTTTGCTGTAAGAATGACCTGCTGTTTTTTTTTTGAAGGTGACAAATTTGAGGGGAAAATACAAGATTATATACTGGAAATGGCCTCTGAAATACATACTCCAGTGAAGGATTAACTCTGATCACACTTCACACTTACAGTGGCCAGCAAATAGAGCTCAGGCTGTACCACGTGTCATCATTATAAGTGTTATCAAGGTTTTCAAATGTTGAAAAAGAAAATGATTGGAGGAGAATACAATGGGATGTGGGCAAATGTGAGGAGAGGGCATCCACTTTTTTTTTTTTTTTTTTTTTTTTTTTTTTGCTGTACGTGGGCCTCTCACTGTTGTGGCCTCTCCCGTTGCGGAGCACAGGCTCCGGATGCGCGGGCTCAACGGCCATGGCTCACGGGCCCAAGCCGCTCCGTGGCACGTGGGATCTTCCCAGACCGGGGCACGAACCTGTGTCCCCTGCATCGGCAGGTGGACTCTCAACCACTGCACCACCAGGGAAGCCCGGGCATCCACTTTTGAGCAGCAATCACTAAAAACACAACTCAACACTTACATGAGTTACAGAACAGAAAAAAAAATAGTAACCAATTAAATGTATCCACCCCTTAGTCAACAACCTCAACTTCCATCTAGTACTACTCCTTCTCACTTAAAGCTACTTGAAACTGCCACGTGAAACACTGCTAACCCACAAATCTGGCTTTAAATCCACCATAAACAGTCCACCACCAAGGTAACAGAAAACTTTTGCTTTTACCCCAAACTCTGTGAGCAAAAGTCAAAAGACAAATGACAAACTTGGAAAAAATATTTGCAACTCATTTCACAGACATGAAATCCTATACAACAGGATTCTACAAACTTATTTTTTAAAAGACCAACAACGAATATAATAAGTCAAAGAATTTGAACAGACAGTTCAAACTAAGAAATAATTCAAACATACAAAATGAAGTTCAATCTTCTCATAAAACAAATGCAAACCCATCTAGGAAAATTTACTAAAACATCATTGACCTGTGCACCTGAAAAGGGTGTGTTATATGATATGCAAAATATGATTCAATGAAGTTATTAAAAAAGAAATGCAAATCAAAACCATATTGAGATACTACTTTTTAACCTATTATATTAGCAAAGATAAAAAACTGTCATAACAGTGCAAGGACATTAGTAATGGCAGTATAAACTGGCACAAGATGTAGTAAGAAAGATTTGGTCTATCTAAATTACAAACACACATACCCTTTGACTCAACAAATCCACTTTTAGGAACTTACAATGCATTTATATTCACACATGAGCAAAATAATGGATATTATTCCATTGTAGTATTACTTTAAACAGTAAGATTGGAAATAAATGTCCGTTAATAAGACATCAGTTAAATAAATTGACTCACACATATAACAGAATACTATGCTGTATTTACTACCATGAGCATGTCAATAAAGTTGGAAAAAAATAAGTACAAGGAAGCTCTTTATATATTGGTATGGGTTAATCTTCAAGACAGATTAATAAGTGGACAGTGCATACAGTATTTTACAATGTATTTTTGGAAGAGGCGAGAATATATATGTCCATTGCCTGGAGATGTATAAAATGTCTCTAGAAGTATAGTCAAGAAATGAATACCACAAGCTGCCTATAAGGAGGGAAACTAAGTGACTGGAAGAGGATAGAAAGCAGAGTTTTCATCGTATATCCTTTTGTATCCTTTAAATTTTGCATCGATGAACTGTCATTATTTATTTCAAAGATAAATAATATTGGGCTGGGAGAGAAAAAACTGCAGGATGAAGAGAATTTACATCTAACTTGTAGTTAGAAAAGTTAATACAGTAATATTATAATTAAAAAGGAAAAAAACAACTGAAATCATTTGTTCCCCCTCCAAAGTTAAACAACATATATTTCAAAAAATAGCAAAAAAGCATTTGAGTCTTGGAATCATTTCATGAAAGAGCCTTTGAAAAATTTAAGAAACTCATATGAAAATATAACTCAGTAAATGGAAACAACCTTTTAAAGATAACTTCAATTCATAATGAGCAATTACTGCGCTATTCTATCATACCTGCGATGCCGTAGGAACGTGTTAAGAAGTATGCTCCCTTCTTATCTCTATTCCCCACAAGGGCTGTGCTCTTTTCTGCTGACAGTTATTTTGTATTCTTCACCTACTAACAATTTCTTCCTTAACAACCGCTCTTAATATATTGATACTTGCTTATCCACAGCAACCTTCTCCCTCTCCCCCCACCTACATCCCAAAGGGTTGACTGTGGTAACTCTTTGCTACTCACTGATTTTTTTATATTTATTTTCCAAGTGTTTTGAGACACTGTGGTTTTCCTTTAATTTAGAAAGCTCCTGCTGTGTCCCAACCAATGTGCTAGTCATTCTCACTGATACACAGTTAGAAGGACACATAAAACCAGCATTTGAACATTTATCATAAAATATGATAGATATATACCGTGACAGTCATGCACAAGCTACTGTGAAAACAAAGTAGGAAGGCCACCCAATTCGGGTTAGAAACTAAGAAAACATCTGAGAAAAGTTTCTATCTCTTTACATAACACTTAGTGGAACAGAAAGAAACCAGTTAGCTTTGCCTCTCTTATCCTGGTTCTAGCTAAGAGACCTAAGTGAGCTATTTCAACAATCCGGGCCTAGTTTCCTTATCACTAAGGTAACTGAGCCACATCATGGAAGACAGTGCCCTAACAGTTGTCCTACACTCCATGTCTTCCAAGGCAAATAGTCCCTAATTCTCTCCAGCTGATCCTTGAATTTTTCTCAGAATATTTTCTCAGCAGAAGCATTCCAGAGAGCCATGAGCAACAAGCCTTAAGGGACTGAAGTTATCAGCCTCCTTTAGAACAAACACAGTGCCTTAAAAATCACTAATCAAAATCACCTGGGAGGGTTCTAAGATTTTTATATATATATATATATATATATATATATAGGTCACCCCCAGGATATTCTGATGGAGTAGATTTGAGAGAAAGCCTAACAACTTAATTTTTACATACTTTTCCTAAATGACTCAATGCTCCAATTTTCCTAGAATTTCAAAGCAATTTTTAATAGGAGAACTTTACCAAGTTTCTGGCCTTGTTACATTTTTCTGAAGCAAGTACAAATATTGCCTTTTATCAGCATTTAATCTGGTTGCCCTTTAGAAAAAGCTGCACTCGTTTTGTTAGCTTTTAGAACAATTTCTCAAAAGGTCAAATGCACATATACATTTGCTTTTAATTTAACACTGAGCTTTATAATGTGAACAATCATCTTGATGAAGAGATGCAATTAAAATATTGTAAACATTAACAGATCTGCAACTGATTGGTTAGGTCTTAGTTACTTGTATTTCATTTTAATACTCAGAAATAACTTTCTAGTTTATACACACACACACACACACACACACACACTCTCACACACACACACACACACATTTTTGAAGAACAAGATTATAACTGCTTTACCACTATGTAGCTTGGCAACATAAAATCTATATGGACCAGAGCCTGTTTTTTCATTCTTCTGACATTAACATTCCTACTGTATCCCATTTTTTTTTCTCTTGAGAAAATTTATTATGAAATATTTTACTTAAAAATTTGACCCACCAACGAGCTTTATCAAATCTTAACATTATACCCTATTTATTTTGATGAATTTAATATTACAAATTCAACTGAATACCTCTGAATATTCTGCCTCAATCTGTTCCCTCTCTCTATCCCAGGAGTGACCAAAACTCAAAACTGCTGCTGATCATTGTCATGTCATATGTCCTTAGCTATACATGTAGAGACAATTGTTTTTGAATGTTTTAAACTTTACACAAAGTATCATATTGTATTCCTGCTCTTTTCACTCAACATCTTTTGAGCATTACTCACATCCAAACAAGAAGCTCCAATTCAGTCATATTCATTGCTATAGAGTATCCCATATATGAATATACTACAACTTACCTATTCTTTTTTTAAATTAATTTATTTATTTTATTTATTTTATTTTTGGCTGCGTTGGGTCTTCGTAGCTGCACACGGGCTTTCTCTAGTTGTGGTGAGCGGGGGCTACTCTTCGTTGCAGTGTGCAGGCTTCTCATTGCCGTGGCTTCTCTTGTTGTGGAGCACAGATTCTAGGCACGTGGGCTTCAGCAGTTGTGTTACACGGGCTCAGTAGTTGTGGCTCACGGGCTCTAGAGCGCAGGCTCAGTAGTTGTGGCACACAGGCTTAGCTGCTCCGTGGCATGTGGGATCTTCCCAGATCAGGGCTCAAACCCATGTCCCCTGCATTGGCAGGCGGATTCTTAACCACTGCGCCACCAGGGAAGCCCAACTTACCTATTCTTTTTGTGGAGATACAGATTGTTCCCAATGCTTTCCTAACAGAAACAAAACTACAATGAACACTTATAAAACTTTTTTTTTTTTTTTGCGGTACGCGGGCCTCTCACTGTTGTGGCCTCTCCCGTTGCGAAGCACAGGCTCCGGACGCGCAGGCTCAGCGGCCATGGCTCACGGGCCCAGCCGCTCCACGGCATGTGGGATCTTCCCAGACCGGGGCACGAACCCGTGTCCCCTGCATCGGCAGGCGGACTCTCAACCACTGAGCCACCAGGGAAGCCCCAAAACGTCTCTTTTTAAACAGACAAGGAGGCTTGATCAGATTCAGGTTTATCAGTTTTTCTTTTGTTTTGATTTAGCAAATATAATTCACAGGTGGTGGTATGAACTTTCATCAGGAGGTATATAATTATTTCTGGTGGTTGTCTCTCCTGTGACATTAGCAGCACCGATGATCATCAGGGGTTACAAAATGGTAATATCCTAATTCTTCCATTCCTTCTTCATTAGCTGGCTTATTCCTCTAAGGAGCAATTCCTCTATATATACCATTGGATCACCAATAGTTCCTTCAGAAGGAACTTAGCAATAATTCCTTTATAAGGAACTACTGGTAAGGAAAAGCAGGATAAATGTCTGTTTCTTTCCATTTATTTATCAGTTTTCAAAATAATGAGTCAGTTCCCTAGTATCCTCCAAAGATGACCAATGAAGTTTTCAAAAATTTTTAAAATTATTATGAACTCATTGATATAAACTTACTTGGTATGTTTCAACTACAATTATTACTTTTATTAAAAGCTCAAACTTTCTCATTTTGAGGCATGACAGCCTCCTCTTGTGGCTACCATATCCTTTTAAAATGACCTCTGTAGTTTTTCTTGACTTCTGGTACAGTACAACAGTCCAAGCTTATTTTGTACATTTCCTGCCCCAGATTTGGGATCAGCCATCTTTCTAATGGGCCTGACCCTTTTAGAATAAAAGGGTATTTGGAGACCACAATCTGAGCTTAAGTGTGCTCAAGGCAAGGATGCCTACTATCACCTCTTCTTTTCAATATTGTTCTACATGTACAGTATAGTAAGGAAATAAGAAAATGTTTAAGGATGGAAAAGGAAGGGAACTGCCATCATTTGCAGACAGTATTGCTGACCATATGGAAACAATAGAGTCCACAGGGACTCTTAGGACTAAGTAATGTTGCTAGGCAGATAAATAGACAAAAATCAATTATATTTCTATATACCTATAACATAATTATTAAAAAATTTAAAGAATGCTATTTCCAATAGGAACAAGAGCTCCAAGGAACCTAGCAATAAGCTTCACCAAAGATGTGTAAGACCTTATGGAGAATACTGTAAAACTTTAGAGAACCTAAGGAAGTGAAATGCTATACTATACTTTATTGATGGAGAGGAAGACTATTGCAGACAGGTAATTGGGTACAGCAGGCCAGGATGGAACTGGGGAGAAACAGAACGCATGCCCAGCCTGGTGAAGGTCCCCAGCCTACTACTACCATGTGAAAATGTGGATCCAGTGTTGCCAAATCCTCTGACTTTCTCAGAGAAACTAGAAATCCAGACTTCCATGAGAAGTTCTTTGATTTTTATACGTAGACAGCAAACTCAAAACAATTTTAAGTACTGTGCAGGACAAACAAAATACATCTGTGAAGAATTTGGGCCCTGAGCCACCATTTTCTACTCCTGCAATCTACCGACTTCTTCAGATATTCAACTTTATTTCTGGGCTGTGTCTAAGCCAGGCACGTGAAAGGTTACACACCCTACAGGAAATCTATCATTGCTTATGTTGTAAAAATGTTGAGGATATTGTCTCTTACATTACTAAAACAGCCCTAAGTAAAAGACCCAAGAAAGAACATCCCTTTTAGAATTCAGTGCTTTTCCTAAATTTTGTTTGCTGTCCCTTAGGAAATGGTAAAATTGGTAATGTCTGATAGTTTTTTAAGAACAAAACATAAATATTTAACATTTATTAATTTAATTAACCTTTAGAATAACCCTATAAAGTAGTATTACGAATATCCCCATTTTACATATGAGGAAACAAGAAAGGTTAATAAGGTTCTTGCTCAAAACCACACAGACAGCAAAGTAACAAAGCCAATTCACATCGAGGCAGTCTGGTTCCCGCAGCTGTGCTCTTAAATTCTAGTAATAATAACCACATAACTGAATCTTTATTTTCTTGCCTGAGCTGCCTCCCCCAGAGCAACTACACAGGCCTTGTGTTCTGAATTCTTCCTTCTCCTAACTCTTACCTTCTACTATTCTTTTTCCCTTTTAAATAGATGCTGGTGACATATGCCATCTCAAATCCTTTTTACTGCAAGGCAGGGCTAAAATAATTAATTAACTTAATGCAAATAGCTATTTATAGATTTAAACTCAACACAAAGAATGAATAGGTTTTAGAGTTATACAAGGTTGAGTCACTTAAGTCACTTAAACTCTAAATTTCAGTTTCCTCATCTGTACTATGAGGATACTACCTACCTCATGGGTTTGACTGTAAAATTTAAATAAGACTTTTAAAATATGGTTACTAGAAAATTTTAAATTATACATCTGGCTTATATTTAATTTCTGTTGTACAGTATCATGGTAGATACTGCAGTAAAAAAGAAAAAGAAACAGGTGAAATTAGCTTTAATCATATAGTTTATTCAGCCCAATATATCTAAAGTATCATTTCAACACATAATCAGCGTATAAATTATTAGTTAGCTGTTTTACATCTTTCTTTTGTACTACGGCTTCTAAATACAGTATGTATTTTACACTTACAGCACATCTTAATTTGTACACTACATATCCATCAGAAATATGTGACCTGTATTTAGATTCCATGAAACTTACAACTGATAAAAGGTTCACATACTCGGGTTTTAAAACATATTTAAAAGTTTTCCAATAACTGCATCGAGTACCCACCCAAAATTTATTTTCCTTTAATATGCACCTCAGTTGAACTAGCCACAGTTCCAAAGACCAGTGGCTACACAGCTAGTGGCTATCATAACGAACAGTGCACATCTGACAAATAAGATGCAACTAAAGGCTGGCAGTTTTTACACATAATTGAATGAAAATGACCCTGTGATTCATACATGCAGAAGAGAGAATCTTGATGGGAACCTTTTTATGGGTACATTATAAAGCCAATTCCAATGGGTAGGGTACCAAATTACTGATATCGATAGGGCCGTGACTTACTCAGAGGGAATGTTTGAATTCCCTTATTCCCTTATTCCAACAGAATGAGGGCCTTAAAATGATGACTCCTATTCCCACTCAGAAAAATCTTTTTTTTTAGTACTTTCCTTGAGTGTGAACACTCTCCGCCTAAGACTTAAATGTTTTATCTAATTAAGTTCCAAAACACCTAGACAGACCTGAAAAGCAGTTTTATTTAAACATGTTATAAAAATAAATCTTAACAGATATATATAGAGAAAGCTCCTTTACAAAATGAAATATCACCAAAGTCTATCCTATGATTTTAAATTCAAGAGTTTGTCTTTAAAGTACACCCTTTGGAGTACATAAGTCTACTGTTTCCATGATATTAACAGCAGTACTCTCTGAGTGGAAGGATTAGGAGTCTTCCCTTCACTTGACTATCTAACTTTATGAGTCTACTTAAAATCAACCAAAAAGAATATATGAACATCTATTTGCTTTATACTAATTATGTCACGTACTACATGGATAACCACACCTAGATCCATTTCTGATATAGTAAAAGCATGTGACATTTATTTATAGAAGACAGCTGTTGTTTTTGACTGCCTAGTATCTGGTCCTTTCCTCTGATAGTAACACCTCAATTTTCCTTTGGGGAATTAATGTTCTCCCACTCTCAAACATGTATTTCTAGAGAGGCTGATCTCATTTCCTGCCCCAAAATGAGCATAAAAGTAACCCAAGTCAGCCTGGTAAGATTCAATCCCATTACTTTTTAATTTTAACCTAAGGGTGAGGGAATCTCCTTCCACTGAAGTTAATGAGCTGAACAGAAGATAAACTGATGACCATCTTTCCTGATAAATATATCAAAACATTAACAATATTATCTTTGAATAATGCAAATATGGGTAGTATTTTTTTCTACTTGTACCTAATATTGCACATTGTTTCTTTTAATTTTGCAGTCTTTTCCATAAAAAGACTACTTAGCATATAATTAAATTCTTAAGTGAAATAAAATTTAATAGCACTCATAAGAATTAAAAAACAACCCACTATACCCTTCTCCCTTACCACATACAAACGTGGAAAGAAGAAAGCACTTATCACCAAGAATATCATGCCCAGACTGGCTGTATGTGTTTGTATGTGGGAGCAAATCAAGAGGCAGACCTGCACAGTGGTTATAGCTATCAAGGAATGAGGTAATTAGGACAAAATCCTTAAATGCTATTACTTGGCAACCATCTAATTTCTTTTACTTAAAAACATCTGTTGGGAGTGTTCCTCATAATATCACTGCACTGAGGAAATAATTAAGAAAACATTTAGCAAACTTTTCTTAAATGTATACTCATTATAGTCCAGGCCCTCTGACAGAACAATCACATTCTACTGGTTAATCCCGGTCAATCTTTAAACTCACTGCCACCATCAAAACATACCCTAATCCACAAAATGAGAGATTCCCAATTGAAAGGAATTGATGGCAATATCATGCCTTCCCAGGTCTGCAGCTTTCTCTCTCAATTCTACCCTCAGTCCATAATAATCAGACTACAAGGACATCAAAAATAGCCTGTCCTCCCCAACAGGAAAGACTGACAATCCCTGACCTATTGACATTAAAATAAGAGTACCCTTGCTAGATGTGGTCTCAGCCCAGCCTACCTGTCCAAAGTGAGCAGGGTAGCCCAGCATGTGCATATATAGTAATTTTGCCACATTCCGACACCGGTACGTATTGTCTTCTTCTCTAAAAGATGACCGAATTGCAGCACATTCTTTCTGGATCATTTCTCGTTCTTCGGCTTGGGTTCGGGCTGTCCGGATGGTCCGGATCAGCTCCCGCAATCTGATGGGGGCTGGCATCCTCTGGATATAGAAAGACATTAAATAAAGACGTTCACATTTTTTACTACCAAAACCATTCACACAACTTCCCACACACATTTCTGATTTTTAAGAATTTAAGACTTGCTGAGTCCAGTAATACAAAGTTCCTGCAAAGCTATTACATACAAACCCCTCAATTCATTAAACCTCTGGAAAGAACACAAATAAAAATGTTAAGTATTAACTAAAGCAAAATAAGACATAAAATACACCAATGATGTAAAGCCTATCACTAATATCAAACTATCTTAGAAACTAACTCAACCCAAATCTTTAGGCAATCCTTAAATTAAGGAAAGGCCTATGCCTAACCTTTAAGAAGATAGATATTTTCTGCTCAACTGTTGTTAAACTCAACAAAGCTCAACAAAGTATCAGATAAATACTGAATATGATCATAATCAAAGCTCAATTCAACAAAATGAAAGATTAGGAGAAAAGACCAAATATCAGATTTAAACACCTTTCCAAGAAGCATAATCATCTCAGGATCCTAGGTACTCTTTGAAAATGTGATGAGGAAAAAAATAATAAACTGATCCCAGCATACAAAAGTGTCAACTGAAGAAAACGCACAACCTAAGAGCTGAGAACTATGTTTTATTCAGGGCATTACTGACGCCCAGGATACAGCATCTCAGATAGCTCTTCCAAAGAAGTAAGGGAGGAGCCAGGATATACAGGTTTTGCTGTGGAAAAAAAACATGTAGTTGAACATCAAAAGATGACTGCTAATCACAAAAACAGACGTCTCAAGGTAACGATTTTAGTGCTTTTCTACGTATGGGAAGATGCAAGAGTCTGGGCTGACTGAAATCATTCCTTTGATATGCATCTTAACTATCTAGGGCCCGTATCCTGTTTTTCTCCATCCAGAATTCCCCTAAAGGTGCACCATGGGGGACAGCTGCAGTGGCTGATGGCTTCACAGCTACAACATCCTTTGTTTACTGAAATGGCAGGTGACAAATTTTTGTCCAGAAGACTACTGGTGTCATATTCTCATGAATATTTTAAAAAATAAATATAATAATAATAACAACAGAGGACCTATAATAGACAAAACAATTACGAAAATTAAAAAAAAAAACCACAGGTGGAGAATTTGCACTACCTAATTTCAAGAAATACTACAAAGCTACAGTAATCCAGACACTGTGGAACTTAATTTAAGGACAGACACAGAATAATGGAGCAAAACAGAAAGTTTAGGAATAGACCTACACAAATATGTTCAACTGATTTTCAACAAAGGGGTCAACAAAGGGGTCAAGGTTATTCAATAGGAGGAAGGATAGTCTTTCAACAAATGGTGCTGGCACAACTGGATATCTACATGAGAAGAAAAATATTAACCCTGGACCCTAACCTCACACAATACACAAAAATTAACTCAAAATGGGACACAGAAGGAAATCTTTGGAAATGTGAGTTAAGCAATCATTTCATACACAAGCAAAAAATACAAAAGAAAAAATTAATAAATCGCATTTTATAAAATTTTTAAACTTTTACCCTTCAAAAGATGTCATTATAAAAACAAGGCAGGCCACAGAAAGAGAAATAATACAATTCCTATCCTACAAAGGACTTGTATTTAGAATATATAGTTCTACAACTCAAAAATAAAACAATCTTACTTAAAAATGGGGAAAAGATTTGAATAGACACTTCTCAAAAGAAGGTATGTGAATGGCTGTAAGCCATGAAAAGATGCTAACGTCATCAGCCAGCAGGGAAATGCAAATTAAAACTATAAAGAGATATCATTCCACACCATTAGAATGGCTAAAATTGTAGGCAAAAATATAGAACAAATGAACTTGCACAGACTGCTCATGGGAATGTAAAATGGTTCAAATACTTTGGAAAACAGTTTGGCAACTTCATATAAAGTTAAATATACACTTGGCATATGATTCAGCAAATCCACTCCATATTTACCCAAGAGAAATGAAAATATATATTCTCACCAAGACATGTACACAAATGTTCAAAGAAGCTTCATTTATAATTGCCAAAAACTGGAAACAACCCAAATGTCCATAAACAGGTGAATCATAATCAGTATACCCCTATAAAAGAATACTTCTCAGAATAAAACAGAACCAATACACAACATACAAGAGTTTCAGAAACATTCTGCTGAGCAAAAGAAACAAGAACAAGAGAGTACATGTTGTATGATTTCACTTACATGAAACTCTAAGAAAGACAAGTCTCACCTACAGTGATGGCAAAGAGATCAATGATTACCTGAGAGGATAAAGATAGGGACTGGACTGGGATGCAAGGAAACCTTCTGGAGTGATAGAAATGGATATATGCACTTCTTGAAATTCACCAAACTGTATACTTAAAATAGTTGCATTTTATTTTATACATATTATACCTCAAAGTTAAGAAAAATGATAGAATTAGATAATCATTACAATCACCTTCAGTACATATTAGCTGTGGAATCCTAAACCAATGATTTTCAATGTTGTTCTAATCTAATATACCAGGAGGATGTCTCACTCCAATCAGTTCACTATGGTATCAATCCTCAAGGTAGGGATAGTACATTAGGAATTTAGAAAAGTTCCCTAGGTATTGATATGCTCTGGTATATTGGACCTCTTAAGATTGTGTGTCCTAAACTATGCAAAACTACCTGTATAAGGCTGTTTTGTTACTTTTTTAAAAAAATAAATTTATTTTATTTATTTATTTTTGGCTGTGTTGGGTCTTCGTTGCTGCGTGCAGGCTTTCTCTAGTTGGGTTGAGCAGGGTCCACTCTTCGTTGCGGTGCGTGGTCTTCTCATTGCAGTGGCTTCTCTTGTTGCAGAGCACGGGCTCTAGACACGTGGGCTACAGTAGTTGTGGCTCGTGGGCTCTAGCGTGCAGAGCTCAGTAGTTGTGGCGCACGGGCCTAGTTGCTCCGCGGCATGTGGGATCTTCCTGGACCAGGGCTCAAACCCGTGTCCCTTACACTGGCAGGCAGATTCTTAACCACTGTGCCACCAAGGAAGCCCTCTTTTGTTATTTTTTTAACAGAACTATTCAAGGGTCTAGCGTTTGTAGTTTACAAAGCACTTTTACATTTATTATCTTCATCATCTCATTTGTCCCTTAGATCATTTTGAAGTAAGGGCAGAAAATCATTATCCCCACTTTGCCTTTGAGGAAACTTGGTCTTAAAGCAACTGTTCAACTTGCTTAACGTCACAAAGGCGGTAGCTGACAGAGCTAGCACCTGAACCTGGTATTAAAACTCCAAGAGTTCTTCCCAATACTTCAAAAATAAACATTATATTGGACTTCCCCAGTAGTCCAGTGGTTAAGACTCAGCACTTCCAATGCAGGGGGACATAAGATCCCACATGCCATGCGGTGCGGCCAAAAAAAAATTTTTTTTAATAAATAAATAAACATTATATATACATGAAATTATATGATTGCTAGGATTTGTTTTAAAATACTCCCGGGGGAGGAACTTCCCTGGTAGTCCAGTGGTTAAGAATCCACCTTCCAATGCAGGGGATGTGCGTTCGATCCCTAGTCCAGGAACTAAGCCCATGTGCCACAACTAGAGAGAAGCCCAAGCACCACAACAAAGAGCCTGCACGCAAAGAAGGATCCCGCATGCCACGATGAAGATCCCAAGTGCCGCAACTAAGACCCAACGCAGCAATAAATTAATAAATAAATATTAAAAAAAAAAAACTCCCGGGGGAAAAAATATTGAGGAAGGAAAATAGGAGAGAAAAATATGCAACAAAATGGGCAAAATATTGATCACTGATGAAGGTATATGATAAATACATGATGGTACATTATATTATTCTCTATTTTCATGTGTATTAGAAATTGTTCATAACCAAAAGCTTTTTAAAAGTCAAAAAGCCTCGACAAACAAGGCATTTCAATCCTTAAAATTTTTCATAAATAATAAAAAATAATAGAGATCTAAATAAAGAACTACTTTTCACAATAACCATAAATACCACGGACTTCAGGATAAAACAAAATTTAAGGGTAAGCAAAACCAACATACTCTATATTCTTTCAACATAGTGAAATATAAGAAAAGCATAAAGCTACTACAGCTCTCAGAGATCAAGAACTAAATATAAAATCAGTTTTCGACTGTCTAAAGTCCAGTCACTGTACTTTCTTTCCTTCTTTTTTTTTTTTTTTTTTTTATCTTTTGGCCATTCTGTGCAGATGTGGGAGCTTATTCCCTGACCAGGGATCGAACCCATGCCCCCTGCACTGGAAGCACGGAGTCTTAACCACTGGACTGCCAGGGAAGTCCCTGTACTTCCAAAGAGAATATTATTTATTATCAACCCTAACTTGGTGTGTGGGGAACAAGAGAAATCTAAAAATCAATCGAGATCAGTGGTAATACTCTGCTAAGAAATAACTTCTCTCTAGGAAGACCTCAATGATTCTACAGAGCAAACAAAGACTATTAGAAAAAGCCTAAATCTAGTCCCAAAACGTACAGTCCAATGGGAAAAATCACAAAAGTTTAAGCCAGCTGAGAGAAAAACAAGTTACCTGGAGCAATTTCTCAGCTATCAGCCTCAGAATCACAGAAATATAGTTTATTCCACTAGCTTTTTTTTTTTTTTTGGCCGCACCATGCGGCATGTGGGATCTTAGTTCCCCGACCAGGGATCAAACCTGCAGGCCTTGCACTGGAAGCACAGTCTTAACCACTGGACCACCAGGGAAGTCTCTCTGTTTTTTTTTTATGGAAGAAACTGAGGATGCAGGATGTTAACTACCTCACACAAGGTCACAGAATTAGTTGCTAGCCCGACTCATGTCTCATGATTCCCCCATTCGGCACTCTTCCTCTAATACCAGGCTGCCTCTAGCTTAGAGAATAGCAGTAATTTTGTTCCCTTGGGCTATGACAACTTACTACTACTTGACTTCTTTATATATCACAGGAAAATATCTTAATAGGTGTCAACTAAAAAAATGCACACAGAAGTTGAGAATTATGTTTTATTCGGGGCATTACTGGAGACTATAGCCAGGGATAGAGCCTCTCAGACAGCTCTGAGGGACTGCTCCAAAGAGGTAACGGAGAAGCCAGGACACATATGAGTTTTTGTGGGAAACAAAACAATACAAAAAGAAACATGTAGTCAAACATCAAAAGATATTAATCACAGGGCTTCCCTGGTGACGCAGCGGTTGAGAGTCTGCCTGCCGATGCAGGGGACACAGGTTTGTGCCCCGGTCCGGGAAGATCCCACATGCCGTGGAGCGGCTGGGCCCGTGAGCCATGGCCGCTGAGCCTGCGCCTCCAGAGCCTGTGCTCCGCAACGGGAGAGGCCACAACAGTGAGGCCCGAGTACCGTAAAAAAAAAAAAAAAAAGATGTTAATCACAAAAAACAGACATCTTAAGTTAATGATTTTAGTGCTTTTCTATGTATGGGAAAATGCAAGAGTCTAGGTTTACTGAAATCATTCCTTTGATATGCATCTTAACTACTGAGGGCTGGTATCCTGTTTTTCTCCATCCTGAATTCCCTTCAGGGTGCACCACTGGGGGGCTGCAGGGGCAGCAGCGGCTGATGGCTTGATGGCGGGCAACACTCTTTGTTTACTGAAATGGCAGGCAACATTTTTTTTTTTGTCCACATAGGCATGAATGAAAAGCAAAAGTTTACTTACATAGTACAGAATTTAGTATATTTCAGAATATATTCTAAGATCAAAACTAAACAAAAAGTTCTGGTTCCAGTGAAGATGGGTATAAACAACACTCCATGGAGACTCCTGCCTCTCTCTCCTCTGAATGCAACTAAAATCCCAAACAAAATGCTTGCCACAGCTACCTGAGGACTCTGAAAAATAAATGACAGCAAGCAGACTGGAGAAAGAGCAGAATTTGAAGTTCCCTCAAGCTGGCAAGAAGCTATCATTTTCCTCCAGTATTGCCCAGCCTGTACCCAAGGGCAGCCCAAAACCCAGAAGTGCTCACTGGGTACAGATAAGGAACTCTAAGAAAAACCCTCTCTTTCTGGTCCAAGGAGCAGGGAAAGAAATACAAAGGACAATGGAGGAAAAGGCTCTCTTTTGTTTAGTTTTGTCCTTCGCTCCACCCATGCCCCTAGGCAATACTGCAACGGTGCAGGCTGTGGCAGAAAAGCAATGGCAGTAACAGCCAGACAGGCACCTAGAAACGGGGAAAGGGAGACTCTTCTCTTCGACCAGAGGAGCTGTGATTCTAAGAGCATGGCGTAAATCACCCCCTATCCTCCCACTGCTCGATAAAGGGTGAATTCGCCAAGAAAATACAACAATCCTAATTGCAAATGTATTCGACAATAGTGCTAAAACATATATGAGGCAAAAATTGACGGATATGAAACGAAAAATAAACTACCACTCAATTATAGTTAGAGACTTCAACGTGCTTTCTAAGAACAGAACTATAGACAGAGTATCAGCAAAGGTGTAAAAGACTTGAGTGCCACTGTCAACTAACGGGATCTAACCAATATCTATAGAACACCCCAACCAACAACAACAGAATATACATTCTTCTCAATTACAGAACATTCACCAAAATAGACCATGTCTTGGGCCATTAAAAAAAAAAAAAGGGAATTCCCGGGCGGTCCAGTGGTTAAGAGTTGGTGCTTTCACTGCCATGGCCGGGGTTCAATCCCTGGTTGGGGAACTGAGATTCCACAAGCCACGCAGCCAAAAAAAAAAAAAAGTTAATAAATTAAACGAATGGAAATTATACAAAATACGGTCTCTGACTATAAGGGAATTAAACTAGAAATCAGTAACAGAAAGCTAACTGTAAAACTCTGTGTACTTGGAAATTAAACAATACATTCCGAAATAATCCATGGGTAAAAGAGAAAATATCAAGGGAAATTTGTAAATACAGTGAACAAAAACATAAACACACATCAAAATCTGAGTTATACACTAAAGCAGTGCTTAGTGGGAAACACACAGCATTACATGCTTGTATAAGAACAGAAGAAACATGTCAACAATCTGACAATATAAGGTTCTACTTTAAGAAACTAGAGGGAGGGCCTCCCTGGTGGCGCAGTGGTTGAGAGTCCGCCTGCCGATGCAGGGGATACGGGTTCGTGCCCCGGTCTGGGAGGATCCCATATGCCGCGGAGCGGCTGGGCCCGTGAGCCATGGCCGCTGGGCCTGCGCATCCGGAGCCTGTGCTCCGCAACGGGAGAGGCCACAACAGTGAGAGGCCCGCATACCGCAAAAAGAAAAAAAAAAAAAAAAAAAAAAAAGAAACTAGAGGGAATTCCCTGGCAGTCCAGTGGTTAGGACTCCAAGCTTTCACTGCTGAGGGTACGGGTTCAATCCAGGTCATCCGTGGTCAACCCTGGTCGGGGAACTAAGATCCCCTGAGCTGTGTGGCGCAGCAAAAAAAAAAAACAAGACTAGAAAAATAGCAAACCCAAAAGAACTAGAAAAAAGCAAATAATAATAATTTTTAAAAACCCAGAAATCAATTAAATTAAAAACAAAAAAATATATCAAGTCAATGAAACCAAAACCTGGTTCTTTGAAAAGGCCAATAAAATTGATGAACCTCTGACCAGACGATAAAAGAGAAACAATACAAATTACCAATTATTAGGAATGAAAGAGGGGATATCACCACAAACATTAAAAGGATAATTAGGTAATAGTATGAACAACTCAATGCACATCACACCTGGACATCCATATGCCAAAAAAATGAACCTTGACCTAAATTTCACACCTATTAACTCAAAATGGATCATAGATCTAAATGTAAAACATACAACTATAAAACTTTTAGAAGAAAATATAGGAGAAAACCTTCATGACCTGGGGTTAGGCAGAATTCTTAGACATTATACCAAAGGCACAACCCAACTTTTAGAAGCAAATATAGGAGAGAACCTTCATGACCTGGGGTTAGGCAGAATTCTTAGACATTATACCAAAGGCACAACCCATAAAAGAAAAAAATGATAAAACTGTACTTTTTTTTCATAAAAAGTACAAACTTTTGTGCTATGAAAACACTACTAAGAAAATGAAAAGACAAGTTACAGAGACTGGGATATTTGCAAATCACATATCAATAAAGGACATGTATGTATTCAGAACATATAAAGAACTCTTTGCGGTACGTGGGCCTCTCACTGTCGCGGCCTCTCCCGTTGCGGAGCACAGACTCCAGACGCGCAGGCCCAGCGGCCACGGCTCACAGGCCCAGCCGCTCCGCGGCATGTGGGATCCTCCAGGACCGGGGCACGAATCCGCATCCCCTGCATCGGCAGGCGGACTCTCAACCACTGCGCCACCAGGGAAGCCCTAAAGAACTCTTAAAAACACAACAGTTAAAACAAACCAACCCAATTTTTTAAAACAGGCAAAAGATTAAAATGGATACTTTACCAAAAAGGTATAAGGATAATAAATAAGCATATTTAAAAGATGCCCAACTACATTAGGCATTAGAGAAATAGAAATTAAAACCACAGTAAGATACTTCTACACACCTATTAGAATGGCTAAACCACCAAGTGCTGGGGAGGATGCAGAGCAAATAGAACTCTCATACACCGCTGGAGGGGATGCAAAATGGTACTGCCATTCCGGAAAACAGTTTGACAGTTTCTTATGAACTTAAAACATATGCTTACCATACGACCCAGCAATCCCACAACTTGGAATTTATCATAGAAAAATGAAAACTTTTGTTCACACAAAAACCTATACATGAATTTTTATAGCAGCTCTGTTCATAATTGCCAAAAACTGGAAATAAAATGTGGTAAATCCATAAAAATGGAACACTGTGTAGCAATTTAAAAGGGAACAAACTATTGCTACATGGCATTACACAGCTCTAAGGTATTATGCCTAATGAAAGAAAACTGTCTCAGAAAAGGTTACATATTGAATGATTCCATTTATATGAAATTCTCAAGAAGACAAAACTATAATGATGGAGAACAGATCAATGGTTGCCAGAGGTTACGGTTGGGGAGACTAAAAAGGGACAGCCTGTGGAAGTTTTTCTGAGATGATAGAACTGTATGCTAATTGTGGTGGTTATTACATAAATCTATACATGTATTAAAGTTCACAGGACTGTACACTCCAAAAAAGGTCGATTTTACTGTATGTTAGCTAAAAAATTAGAGCATATAAATTAGAAAGATAAAGAGGTTATCAAATATGAACTATAAATTAATTTTAGTCACCTGATCAAAAATTAAATGACAAAACAGACAATTTGACAGAGAACTGGAAATTATAAATTATAACAAAATGGAAATTCTGCAAATAAAGTATATAAATTGGAGTAAGGAAGTAACTAATGAACTTAACAGCAGACCAGACACAGTTGAAGAGATAAATAGCAAACTGGAATATGTCGGAAAAAATATTGGGCACAGAATAATAAAATGGCAAAAGGACATAAAGAACAGAAGACAGTAGAAAAGATACATAGGTCAGTACTGAAAGGTCTAAAGGTACTCCCTTCATTTGACTGCTTGTACAGTCAAAGCATCTGTACAAGCATCTCTGTACAAGGAAAAAATAAACTAAACCAAACTTTAATAAGGAACAAAATATCATATACTACACTTAACTGAAATACAGCCATTAAGTTTGAGAATCTTAAATTCAGAAAGCAGCAGGATCAAGGTCTTTAATCAGAAAATGAAAATGAAAATGAAAAAGAAACAAAAAGTTTAACAGTTCAGGGCCCATTCAGCCCAGGACTACAGTTATAAAACAGAGAATACAACATCATAAATGACATCAACATTAGCATCATTTAAATCCATTTCAAAATGGAAAGGGAGAATGTAAAAACTTTGGAATCAGAAGTTAGCTACATGCACCTCTTCTTTTTCCTTCTTTGTTCAATTCAATTAGTCACACTACCCCAGAGATGACCTAAGTAACACGTAAGGGAAACACGTTATACCAGTAAGTGCCAATCACTCATTCAACAAATATTTGCTGAGCATTCTCTATGCCAGGCATTGCAGTAGGTGCTGGGGACTGGCAAGGACACAGTCTCTGTCCTTAAGATCTCAGTCTACTGAGGAAAACAGATTTTTACATTCCAGCCACACAACAAAAAGCAGAAATTGCTAATCAGGGCTTCCCTCGTGGCGCAGTGGTTGAGAGTCCGCCTGCCGATGCAGGGGACACGGGTTCGTGCCCTGGTCTGGGAGGATCCCGCATGCCGCGGAGCGGCTGGGTCTGTGAGCCATGGCTGCTGAGCCTACGCATCCGGAGCCTGTGCTCCGCAACGGGAGGAGACACAACAGTGGGAGGGGCCACAACAGTGGGAGGCCCGCGTACCGCAAAAAATATAAATAAATAAAATAAAATAAAAAGCAGAAATTGCTAATCAATGACAGAACAGAAAATTGTATTTATGATAAGCCAAATTTTGTCATGGCCAAACTAACTCAATATAATTAGAAATTTTTTCTTTTGTGAAATTTAGTGATTTCTGGATCAGCCAAAGAAATCTAAAATCCCATACAGAAAGATATTTGTAGCACAGTACCAGTACACAATTTCTCATCCAAAACCTTTATGGGAGAACTGAGAATTTCCTGAATTTTATAAAGGTAATACAGTACCTACACTGTATGTCATAATTTGCCCACTATGTCTGGAGCAGCAGTTCCATTATCAAACAATATTTCTGCAGTAACACATAAGAATATTCACACCAAATGAGAGAAATAAATATTACAAACAGCCTCATATCTGGTCAGATCAGACTTTAACACCAAAAGAATTATGAAGAACATATGGTTTTCGGTATTTTGGGGATTTCAGAACTGTTAAAGAGATTGTACACCCTTATCTTTATCCAATGACCCTATCATTGTTTAAAATGATGACCCTGGAGAAAAATTACCTAGGTTTGAATCCCAGCTCCACTACTTATTAGCTGTGTGTCCTTGTGTAAATGGCTTAACCTCTCAGAGTTGTGTCCTCATCTGCAAAATGTGTGTGTGTGTGTGTGTGTGTGTGAAGTACCTACCTCAAGGGATTGTTACAAGAATTAAATTAGAATACATGTAAAATTCTTAGCAAGGTGCCTGGCACCCAGTAATCACTAAACAAATGTTGGCCATAATGTTGGCTATATGAACAAATTATTCTTGCATAAAATAATTTTGAGCAAAAACAAGCTGAAGAAAGATACACAGTATCAATACTTGTAAAGGTTTAAAACACATGAAAGTACCTATACTTTAGAGATACTACAAAAATGCAGTAAGAGTATATGTATAACTGAATCACTTTGCTGTATGCCTGAAACACTGTAAATCAACTATACTTCAATTTTAAAAATGCAGTAAGAGAATAAGAAAGAACATGAATGTAAAAGATAATGGTCGGGGCTTCCCCGGTGGCGCAGTGGTTAAGAATCCGCCTGCCAATGCAGGGAACACGGGTTCGAGCCCTGGTCTGGGAAGATCCCACATGCCGCGGAGCAACTAAGCCCACACACCACAA
The DNA here is from genome assembly GCF_964341445.2 of Mesoplodon mirus. Classification (NCBI taxonomy): domain Eukaryota; kingdom Metazoa; phylum Chordata; class Mammalia; order Artiodactyla; family Ziphiidae; genus Mesoplodon; species Mesoplodon mirus. The sequence goes on from NC_138995.1 coordinate 14,968,811, forward strand.
CTACTGAGCCTGCACTCTAGAGCCCACGAGCCACAACTACTGAAGGCCACTGCAATGAGACGCCCGCACACCTCAACGAAGAGTAGCCCCCGCTCACCGCAACTAGAGAAAGCCCGCGCCCAGCAACGAAGACCCAATGCAGCCAAAAATAAATAAATCAATTAAAAAATAATAATAATAAAAATAAAAGATAATGGTCAAATCCAACACAGTGGCACATCTGGGAGGGAGGGGAATATGATCAGGGGCAGTGATACACAGGAAACTTCAGCTATACTAGTGATGTTTTATTTCTTAGACTAGGTAGTAGGTAAGTGAAGGTTTATTATTATTTTCCATATGCTTTATATCTGAAACATTTCTAAAAGTTAGATTCAAATACAGCTAATCTATGTAATCAATGTTGTAGACTAACATAACATACTTTTATTACAATGTTGAGGATTTCCTTATTTTTTAAAAGTTTTTACTTGCTTTTCAAAATACTCAAAAACCACGAGATTCCTTAAAATACAACAGCTTAAACACCTATCATAAAAAACAATAAACTCTATGCTTTTTAAAAAATTTTGGTAAGAATATAATGTATATAGTAATGACTCAGCTATATGGAACATAGCTGAGAATCCAAAACACATTTTCATAATCTCGTGCAGCCAATAAAGAGCATCACATCAACACACATCTACACAGAATATCAACTTTACTCTATTTGCAGGTTCTTATTCATCCTTTTCCAGAATAGAACAAATTAGAAAACCAGAGAAACTGAAGAGTGTGGGGGCCAGGAGAAAGAAGCTGTTTTAGGAAAGGACACTGATGGTAGTTAAAGTGTCACCTAACAGCAAGGGAAAAAACAAAAACGGTAGCAAAACAAACAAATAAAATTTACATATAACAGAAAAAAGCATTCAAAAGCATAGTAGCAAGACTAATAAATTCTAGAGATCTGCTATAACAACACTGTGCCTATACATTATATTGTGCAACTGAAAATTTGTCAAGAGGATAGCTCTTATTGTATTCTTACCACAATTTAAAAAATAAAGTTTGTGCCCTTACTTGATTGACTTCTGTACTATTAAAAAAAGTTAAATGATTAATCAAAAAGGAAAAGATCAAATCACTGGTAAATCTCTGCCTTGACTTCCACAATAATTACCTTAATTTACAGCTTTTTAAAAAATATCCACAATTAAAGTATTTATCTTACACACACACACACACACACACACACACACAGAGCATAGTAGTCTGATGATACTTAAGTGTGCTAGCAAAAAGTCTTCAAGTCTCCCTACAGTCCTAAGGGTATTAACAAATTACAAACAGTACCATAATTCATTTTTATAATAAGACCCTGGTTCATCAAGGAATGGTTCAAAAAGATCAACATTTAACATTTAAAGCAGAAGGTAGAAAAAACTGAATATAAAACTATATCCTAACTCATCAAATTATACATTAAATATGTGCAATTTTGTCTATTATACCTCAATAAAGCTGTTTAAAAAATAAAGGTAACAATTACATGAAAACAAAGAGTATCCACTGAATAACCAATTTCTAAAAATTATATAGTTCAGATACTGTCTGCTCTTATTAATTTAACTACCTGACCCATCAAAGGCTGAGAAAGATATATTTAAGTCTATTACCATGACTGTGTGCCTGTCAACTTCTCCTTTTACATCTAACCACCTACATTTAGTATTTCAATGGTTTCAGCCAATGATTAAATGTCTATGTATTTTATATGTACATGCTTGTACACTTTTTCAAAATAAAATGTCCCTCTTTGTCATCTTTTATAAAACTAATAATAAAAAGTAAAACACTAGGACAAGGATAGAAAGGAAACAGAAAAATTAAAAGTCTGACTTGTTAAAGTACAAGGACTGTGGTTAAATATATTCTATTTAATTAATGTCTATTTGATAAATAATGATGAAAAATATAGAGAAAAAAGGAAGTGTGAAATTCATTTTGGAAAAATTTCTACCCAAAATGGTCAAACAAAATTAGGTTTTGGAGCTTAAACTAAATTAGATTACTTTACATACCCAAAGTAATTAAAATTATAAATGTTTCATATAGGAAAGAAAAATTTTAAACAGTATAAGAGACCAGAAAAAAAAAAGACTGCATATGTTCCAATTCTCTTAAATTTTATCCCCCAAATGGAGAAAATGTTTATTTTACAAAATCTCCACAAATCCCTTGTGGGATAAAGATTTTCCTCATACATCAATACCACCTCCAAGCCATTGGAGCCATAATCTCCTCTGTTTTTTCTCCTCTTTTTTTCCTTTGAAATACCTATTTTTCCCACTCAAAAATAAGTTCCCTGAAGCCTGATCCTTATTTGTTTTATTCAGCCTTGTATTCCTCTTGCCTAAAAGAGTAGGAACTCACTAAATACTGTATTTATTGAATTCTAAAGGCTAGAAGTCTTATCTAAAGAAAATATACTTGGGTTTCCCTGGTGGTGCAGTGGTTGAGAGTCCACCTGCCAATGCAGGGGACATGGGTTCGTGCCCTGGTCTGGGAAGATCCCACATGCCGCGGAGAGGCTGGGCCCGTGAGCCATGGCCGCTGAGCCTGCGCGTCTGGAGCCTGTGCTCCGCAACGGGAGAGGCCACAACAGTGAGAGGCCCGCGTACCGCAAAAAAAAAAAAAAAAAAAAAAAGAAAATATACTTGTCCTTTCTAAAGCATACAACATAAAGTGCACTGGCTGCTAACAGCTATGGGAAAGGACTCAACCCAGTCCTCTATTCTACCCTGCTCAGTTAACTTTCTTCCTACTTCTGACCTCACTCCCGGGCTGTGAGCTCTGAGCTGACAGCCAACAGTCAAAAACATATAACCAGGACTTCCCTGGTGGCACAGTGGTTAAGAATCCGCCTGCCAATGCAGGGGACATGGGTTCGAGCCCTGGTCCGGGAAGATCCCACATGCAGCAGAGCAACTAAGCCCGTGTGCCACAACTACTAAGCCCGCATGCCACAACTACTCAAGCCTGGGCACCTAGAGCCTGTGCTCCACAATAAGAGAGCCCCAGCAATGAGAACCCCACGCACTGCAATGAAGAGTAGCCCCCACTCGCCGCAACTAGAGAAAGCCTGCGTGCAGCAACGAAGACCCAACGCAGCCATAAAAAAATATATGTACTTGTTTATTTTATTTATTTATTTATTAAAAAAAAAAAACATATAACCAAGAGGCTGGGGCTCCTGCTTGCTATTTGGTCCTTCTTCCTCTAAACTTAAAGTTTAGATTTGAGCTCTAAATCTAAAAAGAAATCATAAATTAATACTAAATAATTTTCAATATTAAAATTATCTCCTTTTCTATCCACTCACTATACTTGAAGTCTTTCTTGCTAAACAATCAGAAATTAGATCTCAGTTAACTTTACCACTCATTACTGTGTAACAATCCAGTCATTGATTTGTAAGTATGGCTGAAAATACTCAAGGGACCTATGTTAACACTGGGCAAAACCCTCCAAAAGAAGTTACTCTGCTTTCTCTCTCATACTCTCCATATGGCCTATAATTTCAAATTATGCTCCCCACAGAACCTCTATTTCAGATTTTTATCTTGTATGTATATTTGAATTGCTTTAGTGCATTTAAAACTTGCAAAATACTATGACCAAAATAGTAAGGATGCTTAATAGTAAGAAACTTAAACCAAATCATAATGCTGTTGATACTGACTTTTACTTTCCAATATATATCTTATAGACACCACCTGTTATTAATATGACTTAGCTTTCTCACTGTGTTTTTATGGTTTTCTTTCTTTTGGGGAAAGTGGGCGGGGAGGGGGAGGCAGTGCACATCTATTTCTCCTGTATGAAGAATGTGTTCATAGAAGGGAATGTTCTACAGAGTGAAGAAAACGGAGAGACCAGTGTTAGTACATCATTGTTTGAATAAAAGAGATTAAATCTGGGGATAAGCATTTTGGTCTCTGGAGAGGCAAACACCATTGTGGGACAGGGATAGTTCTTTCATCAAGTTTCACAGTGGCCTAGAATGATGAAACACTCAAGACCAGCCAACTTTATATGCTCTGGTTTCAGGCTCACAATGCAGCTTTCTGATTATTAATCACCTTCTTAAGTACTCTTAAGTACCCTGCCTCCCAAACACCTCCATACGAGGAACAGAATGCCCTGGAAAGTAGACACAGGTAATTCAGTAGAAAAGCATAACCCCTTATGAATTATAACACTGTTATTTTAACTTACACATCAGTGAGTTCGATCAAGATGAATCATTCCTAGGTGAAACACTGAAATGGAATTTCTGGATCTTCAAGGCTAAGGCTATGAAACGAGTGACCACATTAAGATACCACCACACCCTGTCTAGGCAGCCAGTTGGCATCCCTCTGAGAGATCTTAAGCTCAATTCTCCCTAAAATGCCACAGTGTTACAGGAATCTTCTTTTATGCTTAATTATCCATAACCAAAACTGAGATTTTTTAAATGGATGTATGTAAATGCAAATGTCTACTGAACGATTCGATCACATTAATTCACATGAAAAGCAATAAAGGCTGAATAGGGCTTCCCTGGTCGCACAGTGGTTAAGAATCCGCCTGCCAATGCAGGAAACACGGGTTCGAACCCTAGTCTGGGAAGATCCCACATGCCGTGGATCAACTAAGCCCGTGTGCCACGACTACTGAACCTGCGCTGTAGAACCCGCGAGCCACAACTCCTGAAGCCCGTGCGCCTAGAGCCCATGCTCTGCAACAAGAAGCCACCACAATGAGAAGCCCGGGCACTACAAAGAGTAGCCCCCGCTCACCGCAACTAGAGGAAAGCCCTCGTACAGCAACAAAGACCCAGTGCAGCCAAAAATAAATAAATAAATAAATAAATTCATTTTTTTAAAAAAGGCCCAATAAACAATGATAGATGAACATGATCAATATCAAATTTGACACAAATAAAATAAAAAGCAATTTTTCACTCTCCTAACCCTGATTTTAGCAAAGATATCCTAGAGTCCTCAATTATCCAAAACTGTCACAAAATTCTCCAAATAAAATCTTAATTTTCTTAAAGATACGCACCAAAGGATAAGATAAATTTTAAGGGAAATATCTGTGCCTAGTGTGAATATAGATGCATTTTTAACTTCTGTATATTTTGATATCTTTCGTATAATGAACATGTATAATTTGAGAATTCTTGCTTTGAAGATTCAAACAAATTAACAAAAACTACAAGAATGGATAAATAAAGCAAAACTGCAAACTTTCAAAATAATAAGATGGTATTCAATCTAAAAGGACAGAGTCACAGTTATCTATGGGCATTTTTCCACACGGTGACATTAGAAAGTTATGAGAAAATGATTTAATACTAAGATAAATTTTCCCTAGCGTATTCTTCATGAATCCAAGTTCTGTTAATTTGGGATAGCAAGAAGGGGGTGGGGATGAGGGGCTCTGGTCTATAAGAAATGAAAGATTCATTTTTAACCTATATTTGACATTAGTTAGAAATAGAGGGGGGAAAAGTCCCACTGACAACAATGCCGAAAACTATAAAATATCTAGGAATAAACTTAGCAAGAAAGGTACATGAACTAGATGAAGACAGATATTAAATCTATGAAACCTTTACTGAAGAACCTAAAACTAAAATAAGATCTCAATAAATGGAAACATCATAATAAGGAAAAGTTATCCTCATTAAAAAATGTCAGGCCTCCCAAAATTAATATATAAATACAGTGCAATTCCAAACACTGGGCTTGGGCTTCCCTGGTGGCGCAGTGGTTAAGAAGCTATCTGCTAATGCAGAGGACGCGGGTTCCAGCCCTGGTCCGAAAAGACCCCACATGCTGCGGAGCAATTAAGCCCGTGTGCCACAACTACTGAGCCTGTGCTCTAGAGCCCACGTGCCACAACTACTGAGCCCACGTGCCACAACTACTGAAGCCCGCGCACCTAGAGCCCATGACTCAACAAAAGAAGCCACCGCAATGAGAAGCCCGCGCACTGCAGAGTAGCCCCCACTCGCTGCAACTAAAGAAAGCCCGTGTGCAGCAATGAAGACCTAAAACAGCCAAAAATAAAATAAATTTTTAAAAATTAATTAAAAATAAAAAAACACTGGGCTTTTCTGAGGTTTTCTGAACTCAACAGAATTATTTTCAACCCATACAGATATAAGAATAAATGTTTAAGAACAGCCAAGAAAATGGAAAAGTACAGTGACAGGAGCTATTCTTAACAGAGTGTAAGTTTCTATAAAGTTATGATATTCAAAACAGTAAAATAATGGTACAGGAAGAGTAAAACAGAACATCCAGAAATAGAGCAAACATATATGGGAACTTTACATATGATAAAGTGGCATTTAATTCATTGAGAAAAGGATGGTTTATTTAGTCTAGACATAGTTGGCTCTTTATACAAAGGAAAACCATAAGACCCCTTCACACTATATAAAAATTAACTCCAGATTAATAAACGCATGTGTTATACAACAAAGAATTAATGTACCATAAGATGTTCCTACAAGATAAGGAGAAAAATAACTTGAAAGAAAAATGAACCAAGGACATACAATTCTCAGTAAAGGAAATCCAAAAGCCCAAAAATCATATCAAAAGAGGCTAGCTCCAGCAATAGTCAAGGAAATTAAAATTAAGACGAAACTGAGAAACCATTTACCAACTAGCAGAGCAGCAAAAATTAAATTAAGTAATTACGTCTAATTATGTGATGTTATGGAGAACCCACTGCTAGTGGAGATGGAAATTATGACAATCTATTTAGAGAGTAATCTGGCAATAATAACATTTAAAATATAATTCCTTTAACTCAGAAATCCCACCTTGGAGATTCTAGCCTGTAGAAATAATAGCATCAGCAAATAGGGTGACATGTACAAGGATGTTTACTGTAGCGCTGTTTGTAGTGGCAAAATCTAGAAACAGCCCAAATGTCCACAAGAAAATAGCTGAATAAATTACGTAGAGTACATCCATACTATGAGACATAATAGGGATATTTTTTTTTATTTATTTTTTTTTTTTGCATTACGTGGGCTTCTCACTGCTGTGGCCTCTCCCGTTGCGGAGCACAGGCTCCGGACACGCAGGCCCAGCGGCCATGGCTCACGGGCCCAGCCGCTCCGCGGCATGTGGGATCTTCCCGGACCGGGGCACGAACCCGCGTCCCCTGCATCGGCAGGCGGACTCTCAACCACTGCGCCACCAGGGAAGCCCCATAATAGGGATATTTAAAAGAACAAGATAGAATTATATTTACTGACTATGATGTGTTAAGAAAACCTTGTTACAGAGTAACATAAAAAGTATGATCAAAAAAAAAAAAAAGGTATGCTCTACCTTTTGTAAAAACAAAGAATCCCGGGCTTCCCTGGTGGCGCAGTGGTTGAGAGTCCACCTGCTGATGCAGGGGACACGGGTTCGTGCCCCGGTCCGGGAGGATCCCACATGCCGTGGAGCGGCTGGGCCCGTAAGCCATGGCCGCTGAGCCTGCGCGTCCGGAGCCTGTGCTCCGCAACAGGAGAGGCCGCAACAGTGAGAGGCCCGCGTACCGCAAACAAAACAAAACAAAGAATCCCTATATATGCACATTAATGTTGTATATATAGTACTTGACAAAGCATGGAGAGAAATGTTGAAGTATACCCATAACCTGGTAAAATGGCTGGGGAGTAATAACAAAGGGATTAGGGAAATGAACAGCTTTTTTTTAGAAGTATGTATTTAGATTTTTTTCATTTATTACAATGGACCTCTATGATGCTGTAAATTAAATAGATTAAGACTTTTACAAAATCCTCAGCACTATTAAAGTAGATTATTCAAACACAAGGGGAGGGCTTCCCTGGTGGCGCAGTGGTTGAGAGTCCGCCTGCCAATGCAGGGGACGCGGGTTCGTGCCCCAGTCCGGGAGGATCCCACATGCCGCAGAGCGGCTGGGCCCGTGAGCCATGGCCGCTGAGCCAGTGCGTCCGGAGCCTGTGCTCCGCAACGGGAGAGGCCACAACAGTGAGAGGCCCGCGTACCGCAAAAAAAAAAAAAAAAAAAAAACACAAGGGGAGAGGGACTTCCCTGATGGCGCAGTGGTTAAGACTCTTTGCTCCTAATGCAGGGAGCCTGGGTTCAAGCCCTGATCAGGGAACTAGATCCCACATGCATGCCACAACTAAGAGTTCACATGCCACAACTAAGGAACCCGCATGCCACAACTAAGACCCAGTGCAACCGAATAAATATTAAAAAAAATTCACTTTGTTATACAGCAGAAACTAACACAACATTGTAAAGCAATTACACTCCAATAAAGATGTTAGGGCTCCCCTTGGCGCAGTGGTTGAGAGTCCACCTGCCGATGCAGGGGACACGGGTTCGTGCCCCGGTCCAGGAAGATCCCACATGCCGCGGAGCGGCTGGGCCTGTGAGCCATGGCCGCTGAGCCTGCGCGTCCAGAGCCTGTGCTCCGCAATGGGAGAGGCCACAATAGTGAGAGGCCCGCGAACCGCAAAAAAAAAAAGATGTTAAAAAACAAAACAAAACACAAAGGGAGAGTCAGTAACAAATCACTGAACTATCAACATATTTCCATTTTGGGGGAAAGACTGAAGTTCTCAATTTACTATTAGTTTCTTCAGCATAAATGAATTACGTAATAATAGGTATTCAAAAGAAAGAAAAAAGATGGCAGGAAGAGTAGATTTCTTTGCTGTCACTTGAAGCTTTTGCATAAGAAAGAGTCTGAGCAAATTGCAAAGAGGAAAGGATAATATCAATTTTAGAATTAAACATCTAAATAATATTTTCAAAGACACGGAGATAAGGTTTTATATATGTTCTAAACCTGAAAATAAACTTCACTGATATCAACTCTATTGGTCACAAGTAAATGACCTGTAGTAAACTTCCAGAGCTCACACCGGACCCTGACTGCTTTTGGCTTGACCAATTACCATATATCTGAGGACCTGAACATGTTTCCATATTATTTTCATTCACATCATCTATTCTGCAGAGTAGCTACTAAGTGCCAGGCACTGTGCTATGTACTAGGGATGCCATCAATTAGATAGTTCTAGTCCTCTGAAGCTCAGGAAAAGTAAACAATTCAACAAATACTAAAAAAAAAAAAAAGGTACTATACTCCTTTGCCTGGTGTAGAGAGGAAGGAAGAATAGGTTCACCAGATAGAAGGGAGAAAGAAAAGCATTCCAGGTATAAGCAGAACAGGTACAATGAAAGAAAGAACATGGAGTATTCAAGAAACAGCAAAAGGTTCAGTGTGTGTAAATAGAATAATACAACCAAGTGCTAGTAAAGTCAAATTGTAAGCAACTTCCTCATTCTACTTTCTTAAATAATCAACACCATCTATTAAGCTTTCATCATGTAAAGTTTCTAAAGAAAATACAGAGGTCATGTCTTCACTGACAGAGAGAAATACACATTTAAAAAAATCAAATATATTTATTGAGTACTATCAGAAAAAGAGGCTCAGGGACTTCCCTGGTGGTCCAGTGGCTGGGACTCCATGCTCCCAATGCAAGGGGCCAGGGTTCAACCCCTGGTCAGGGAGATGGATCCCACGTGCTACAACAGAGAGCCTCATACCGCAACTAAGACCCGATGCAGCCAAATAAATAAGTAAATATTTTTGAAAAAGAAAAAGAGACTCTTTCTTTTTTGTTTGGTTGACTGTTTTTTAAATTTTTGGCCACAAAGAGCGGCATGCAGGATCTTAGTTCCCTGACCAGGGATCGAACCCACGCCCCCTGCAATGGAAGCACGCAGTCTTAACCACTGGACCGCCAGGGAAAGCCCAAGACTGCTTCTTCTTACAACAGTTTTTCTTCAGTAATCATACCCAAAAAAACCCTAATATCTACAAAGATTCAATTAACTCTACACAGCATACCTATTTTTTCAGTTAGTTTCCCCATTCATTTCAAACCAGTATTTTCACCATATTTTAAAAGTATTATGTTATTAAAAATTTCAAAAAGTGGGAAGGGAATCTTTCGTGCAGACTTTAAAAAAGGAATTTAAAAAATTAACTTCCCTTCCTTTTCTTCAGCTTGAAACTGAACAATTTCCCAACAGTGAGGTTTAGTAAGTAGCTACTAAACTGAGCTGCAAAAACACTGATGGAACTTCTTTTAATTTGAGTTGTTCAACTGTGTGATCATTCACAAAAGTTACATCTTATAACCAAGTAGTGTACATCATCTATGCTCTGACAGTCTTAATTTTAACCCAAAGGCTTATAAGGAGGGGAGTGCAAATATTTTACAGTTCCAAAGATCTAAGTTCATGCCTTTCTCATATTTGCTCTTCCCAAGAATCCATAACATTAACCTCAAAGCCAGATAAGCTGCAAAGCCTAGGATGCTCAGCCCAACACAATCAGCTACAACATGCAAACTGGAGTGAGCAAAGCAATTGCATATCAGGTTACACTGTGACTGCTGCACTGTAACAACAGAGAAAGGAGGGTAAAAACTACTTGCCTTTAAGATGTCTTTAATTATTAATAAAGTACAAAGGTCACATATGTTTTCTCCATCTTTAAAAAAAGAAAAAACAAAATTTTTTCCTTCTAAGACTGTTTTTCACTGGTAATGCTTATAACTCATTAATTTTCTCTCTCCAATGGTCTGAGTAGGCCAAAACAAGGCCCCCCCAAAAAAGGCAAAATTTCCAAGTACCTAGTGAAAAAAGCATTTCTCATTTTAATCACATTATCCTAACCCTTGCCCTTTTTTGTACAAAAGTGTTAGTTAATACTGACTCAACAAGTTTGGCAAGTGTGGGTTTTTTTTTTTCTTCCACTTTTGGACTCTTCAAACTTTGACAAGAGATTGTTCCAGTAAGCAGAACTCATGGCAAATTAAGCGTTTTATGTTACTCCTTCAGTGAAGAAAAACCTTACATGTACTTTGAAGGTAGAAATGACACCTTTACTGATACAAAATTTTCTATACAAAAAGCAAATGGAGGGCTTCCCTGGTGGCGCAGTGGTTAAGAATCCGCCTGCCAATGCAGGGAACACGGGTTTGAGCCCTGGTCCAGGAAGATCCCACATGCCACGGAGCAACTAAGCCTGTGCGCCACAACTACTGAGCCTGCGCTCTAGAGCCCGCGAACCACAACTACTGAGCCCACGTGCCACGACTACTGAAGCCCACGCACCTAGAGCCCATGCTCCGCAACAAGCCACCGCAATGAGAAGTGCATGCACCGCAACGAAGAGTAGCCCCCGCTCGATGCAACTAAAGAAAGCCCACATGCAGCAATGAAAACCTAATGCAGCCAAAAATAAATTAATTTTAAAAAAAGCAAATGGAAAAATCCTAATACTTTTTAACAAAGATGATTTTCAAAACCTATAAGCCAAGAAACATAAGAACTTAGATAAATCTATATGTTCCCATAATTTTAAAACTGCTTGCTACTTTAATACCATCCTGAATGAAAGAAACTGAATGTAAGTAACAAAGGGATGAAATAATGCCAAAATCAACTGAGAACGATTCATAAAGGAAGACTGAATGACAAGCACCTAAAACAGATAAACAAGTTGCTGCAGTTTGAAGAAAGGTAACAGTTTTAGATTTTCTGAAGCTAAATCTAAATAAGAGTTTTAAAGTTTTGATATCAAATCCTGCTGTATACACAAAATTTTTAAATCCTCAGCAAATGCAAATAAGGGGATTAAGCATTTTGAAAATCTGCTTTGGTATGTATTTTCCCAATTCAATTTTTTTAATTAAAAAATAATCTTTTGGAAAATACTCATTCAACTTTTTCAATTTGCATAGAGTTGTTACAGATCACATAAAAACTTGAGTTTTTGGTTTTGTACACGACTTATTTCAAGACTACTTTAAAAATAGTGAGATGAAAAATATCACCAAGGCATTGCTGACAATTTTTGAACTTTATAGTTTCACTCTAAAATTCATCTTCAAATCTAGAACTGCTGTCAGTGAAACAGATCAAAGAACAAGCAACTGCTCCAAAAGAAAATAAACTGAGGTTTCCTAAACAATGTTTATTCCAAGTATAATCCCAACAACCCCTTAGACAAAGTAGACATTCGAGTATGTGCTGATCAATCAAAGGTGCACTAAAATAGGGGCTTCCCTGGTGGCGCAGTGGTTAAGAATCTGCCAGCCAATGCAGGGTACACGGGTTCAAGCCCTGGTCCAGGAAGATCCCATATGCCGCAGAGCAACTAAACCTGCACTAAGCAACTAAGCAACTGAGCCTGCACTCAAGAGCCCGCGGGCCACAATTCCTGAAGCCCGGGCGCGTGAAGCCCATGCTCTGCAACAAGAGAAGCCACCACAATGAGAAGCCCACGCACCGCAACGAAGAGTAGCCCCTGCTCACCGCAATTAAGAGAAAGCCCGCACACAGCAACAAGGACCCAATGCAGCCAAAAATAAATAAATAAAATAAATAATAATTTTTTTAAAATGTGCACTAAAATAAACACTTTACTTATCATTTGCAAGGCAAAGGATGCTTTCTCCAATTGAATGCAAACTACCTAATAATGGATGACATTTAAATACCAGTACATAATACCATGAAATGAACTGAGTAAATAACACCTATCTGATAGCTCTTCCAATACGTTGTTTTAAAAGTGTATCTCAGAGACTTACCTGGTGGCTCAGTGGTTAAGAATCCGCCTGCCAAGGCAGGGGACACAGTCCGAGCCCTGGTCTGGGAAGACCCCACATGCCGTGGAGCAACTAAGCCCATGAGCCACAACTACTGAGCCTGCGCTCTAGAGCCTGCGAGCCACAACTACTGGGCCCGTGTGCACAACTACTGAAGCCCACACACCTACAGCCCGTGCTCCTTAACAAAGACAAGCCACCCCAATGAGAAGCCGCACATTGCAACCAAGAGTAGCCCCTGCTCACTCCAACTAGAGAAAGCCCGTGCGCAGCAACGAAGACTCAGTGCAGCCAAAGATAAATAAATAAATAAATAAATTTATTTAAAAAATAAATAAAATTTAAAAAATATATAAAAGTGTATCTCAGAAATGGAACATTTCAGTAACAACTACAAGGGGATACTTAGTAAATGAGTGAGGATTCCATATATGTTCTGTTTGACAGTTCTTTAAACCAAAAGAGAAAACTCCATAGCTTCAGAGTAAATACACAAATAGTAAATATATTTTTGAAGTCTCCTTAAAACAAATAACAAGAACACTATTTACAATGAAAACATTCACTCTTCTACTAAGACATCATAGGACTAGTACAGGAATTTATCTACCTGATAATAACCTGATAAGAACAACGAACTTAAACATGGATTAGAAGTATTAAAAGATTTGATCCAGTTCAAGTTATAAATTCAAGTTTCAGCAGTCACTAGGCTACAATCTCAAATAAGTTATTTCTCTTTTGCAGATGTTAAAACGCAGGCTGAGGTGAAATAGAGGTGACTCAATCACACCTAACTTGAAATGTAAGAAATAATCAATGAATTGCAGTGAAATGCTTTTTATTCAAGCATGCTATACTGCAAAACATACGTTAAGAGTAGAATAAAAGTGATGAAATTATGGGTACCTGGACAGTCTATATTTTTAAAACAAAAGTTAAGGGGTATACAGTCTGACAAGCACTATGGAGAACAGTAAAAGTGAATATTTAAAATCCAACTATCCCCAGAAAAATCCAATACTCGAAGTCAATCCAAGTATCTTTTTAGAGTTAGTCAATGAAGAACACTACTGTACAAACCACTTGAAAGTTAAAATCACTAGGAAATTTTCATTCACTCCTCTCTTCTGTTAACTAATCCCTACAGTAGCCAAAAAAGTTACTTTCCTTTCTACCAATGTCAGATTAAGATTCTTTTACAAAAAAAAAAAAATTCTTTTTCACAGGCAGATTTCCATGGGCAGGGATATACATCAAGAAAAATACTAAGTGTCAAAAAGTACCCAAAAGCTAAGTGTTCAGCATAGGAAGTGTCATTCCACAAATGAGAAAACATTTGACAGCCTCTCCCTACCACCTTCCCCCCAAAAGCCCTTTAATGAACTTTATAAACATTTACTGTTGAAGTACACTCTGAGCGAGTGGTTCGACGAACCTCCTATACCTAACAAGGAAACACAACCAACGTCCCGACTCTGTCAAGCGGTCAAGAAGATCGGGAGAATTATTAGTTATCGACGCCTGCAGGATCAGGAGTTTGAGAGAAGAGTAAGCAGTGTATTCGCAGGTGAGTTTAAGAAAATAGAGATGGGGGGAAAAAAAGCCCGGAAAATTGGGAAAGAAGTTGGTCGGAAGGCTAGAGAGAAGCGAGGCCAATGTCCAGTTTGAAAAGAACGGCAATGCAGGTGCAGACGACGTTTAACTGAGCATTTGGAAGTGCTGAAGAGAGTTCCACGAAAGACCTGACCCAGGTACAAGATACAAGAACGCTGATATGTGGCATAGAGAAGACACGCGGGGGTGAGACCCGCCCCGCAAACCCCAAGCTCTCTGAATGAGCCCCAAAAGGAGAAGCACAGCCTGAAAAAATCAATGGGTCCAAGGAGGCCCGCACCGGCCGGGCAACGCCACAGCAAGGAACGCAGCCGCGCGCGGACCCTCCCGGTCCGACGCCTCGGGGTCGGCGCTCAAGAAGTCGTAACAACCCCTGAGCTCCGGGCCCCTCCTGGCCCAGCTTCTGTCCTCTCTTCACCCGCCACGGTCTGGGACCGGACACCTGGGATTGACAGGAAGCTTCTGGCCGAGCGCTCCCGGCAGGCGCGGGGTAAAAAAAGGCAATATGCTTTTAGCGCCGCGAGTGACACTCACCGGCCCGAAACCTCGAACGAAACCTGCAGCTCCGGGGGCGGCAGCAGCAGTGGCAGCAGGGGCAGCAGGAACCGAACATCCAAAATGGCGGCTCCCTCGGCCTCACCACCGCTACTGCAGGCGGAGGGATCCGTAGGTCGGAAGGAGTTTTTAACTAACTTTGCACACTATCGCAGAAACTTCGGTCCCTATCTCCCTATGCTTGTCGATCCCGCGTCCCCTGACCGCAACTTCTCGTGCCTCCCCTCTCCTATTATCCAAGAACTCGGACCCCGCCGAGGACTATTTGCCAAGGAGGAGGTGACTGTTCCTGGCAGAGCGACGCAAAGCGTAGCAAGGGTCGGGGCTGTCACTGATGACGCGAGACGCTGCTGCCGAGTCACCGCTGCGAAGAGTCTGAGCGAGAAAGATCCGGTCGACCCCAGAGCCCACGGACATTGGTTCCGCTTTGATGGTGGTGATTGGGGGTGGGTGGGTTGGGCTACCAGGAAGTGGCGGGGCCACCTGAAGAGGGTGGGGCTAGCAAGGTATGAAGGAAGTGAGGAGGCGAGGCAGGTGGGGGCGGAGAACACTGAACCTGGCTGTGCCGGTCCTAATCCACCAGAACCCCAAATTCTCACCTATCACGTTTGAGACCTTAGCTTTCTCTTTAGCTTAACTTCAGGAACATGCTCCAAGTGGTCTTGGATTCTGAGGTTTTTATGGAGTCTTTGCAATGTATTTTATAAAAATAAAAAGAGAGGATGACACAGAAGAATAGATTCCAAGCCCAGTATCACCTTTCAACCTGTGCATTGAAAAAGATATTTAAACTCTCTGGGCTTCAATTTCCTCAAATGTAAAAAGAGAGGATTTGGACTAGTGATAGCTAAAACTATTCCAGAATGGGCTTTCTGACTGTGATTCCATGCACTAATGACCTGAGCCAAAAACAGTCCAACCATACAGGTCCTGGCTTGATAAATAATCACTAACACCTGACACGAATATTTTCCATGTTTATGTGAAGAGAGCCAAGATATCTTGGCCCGTTTAAAGGAAAGGTGACCTACCATTCCTTCAGATGAAATGGCAATAAAGTATCCCTGAAAGTGAATAAAGCAGAGCACCTAGCTAGATGACAAAGAGAACTGAACTAACCACAAATCTTGAGTTTAGGACCTGTCATCGGCAGGGGGTTGTACTTTTTTACTTTGCCGGTTTCATGCAGGGGATTTCAAAACAGTTTACAAAAACTGAATTGAGTAGGCCCGCCTGTACAATTTCGTTCTTGAACTACTGGGGCATGCCAAGTGGCTGTAAAGAAAGGAGGCCAAGGGAGTAATAATAGTAATTATCATTTTTCATTATTAAATATTGATATCACATTGTTTATAAAAGCATCTTCGTATATGTCATCTAATTTGACCCTCGCGACAACCTCCTGAGTCAGACTAGACAAGCGTAAGTAACTTAGTTTTACAAATAAAGAGACTGATGCTCAGAGAAGCTGTAACTTGCTAAACGACCCTCCCTCTCCCCTCCCCCACTGGGGTTCGTCTATGTGGTACCACCTTAGGAGTTAGAAAATTGTAGGCACCCACTCACCCTCCCCCACACTCAGAGTGGTATCAACCGAGAGCAAATGATTTGGGGAGCAGAATGCTTATGGAATTCAGTCACCTCATATCCCCTCCATGCGCTACTGTATAGTGCAGCTCTTGATGACAGGGCAAGTAAAGTGTAAAACTAGAACACCATAATAATGCCATAATGCAGATTTCACTGAGGTATAGCTATACATGCTGAAGTACAGTATGGGGCTCCCGTAAAAGTAAGGAGTTTGCAGGTTCCAAAGCAGTTACCTACAGCATTCTGTTTGCAAGTCACAAAAATTTGCTTAGAAGTCGAATTTAAGTGTTTACCATTGCAAACCACAAAAGAAAAGTTAAACTATCTTCTTAAGAAACAAGAAGGAGCTTGGATTCTACCATGCCAAGTAGCAGAACATTAAGGAGAAAATGACAGACATTATAAAATGTAAACCCTCTTCATGTATTGTTTTACTTATATTTATCTTTATAATTACCAAGCTCCTCTAGTAATGCAACTGAAAATTAAAAGCAATTGACCCAATATATAGGATAGTCATCATTATCCTGGGATCTTTGGTTTCTGTGGCTGGCTATTAAAGTTTGGAAAAACTTGCTGCCCATCTACTCAAACATAACCTCAAATTTCAGATAAATAAATTACAGCACATCAGTAAAGTAGAATACTATGCTACCAATAAAAAATGAAGCTATACCTCTATCTTTATTAGCAGGGTATGGCAGATTTTTTAAAACATATTACAAAATAGTATTATAGGGCTTCCCTGGTGGCGCAGTTGTTAAGAGTCTGCCGGCCAATGCAGGGGACACGGGTTCAAGCCCTGGTCCGGGAAGATCCCACATGCTGCCAAGCAACTAAGCCCATGCACCACAACTACTGAGCCTGCGCTCTAGGGTCCGGGAGCCACAACCACTGAAGCCCACACGCCTAAAGCCCATGCTCCACAACAAGAGAAGCCACCGCAATGAGAAGCCCGCGCACCGCAATGAGGAGTCGCTCCCGCTCGCCACAACTAGAGAAAGCCCGCGCGCAGCAACAAAGACCCAACGCAGCCATAAATAAATAAAATAATTTTTATTTATTTATGGCTGCGTTGGGTCATCATTTCTGTGCGAGGGCTTTCCCTAGTTGCGGCAAGGGGGGGCACTCTTCATCGCGGTGCGCGGGCCTCTCACTATCGCGGCCTCTCTTGTTGCGGAGCACAGGCTCCAGATGCGTAGGCTCAGTAATTGTGGCTCGCAGGCCTAGTTGCTCCGCGGCATGTGGGGTCTTCCCAGACCAGGACTCGAACCCGTGTCCCTTCCATTGGCAGGCAGATTCTCAACCACTGCGCCACCAGAGAAGCCCTAAAATAATTTTTTTTTAAATAGTATTATAGGGCTTCCCTGGTGGCACAGTAGTTGAGAGTCCACCTGCCGATGCAGGGGGCACTGGTTCGTGCCTTGGTCTAGGAGGATCCCACATGCCGCGGAGCGGCTAGGCCCGTGAGCCAAGGCCGCTGAGCCTGCGCGTCCAGAGCCTGTGCTCCGCAACGGGAGAGGCCACAACAGTGAGAGGCCCGCGTACCGAAAAATATATATATATAGTTTTATAAAATGAGCTTGTAAAAAGTGTATATATACACAGAAAATATGTTGAAGGATAAAACTAAAATGTAAAAATGATTATCTTTGGATGGTGGGATTATAGAGGACTTTTATTTTCTTTTTTACGTTTTGTTTTTTGCAATAAGTATACTGTATTTTTATTTGGAAAAAAAAGACTTTCACATTTTGGGGGGAAAAATGTCCTTATAAGATAATGTAGTTTTATGGATCCAAATACTAAGGGAGATTTTTGTTTTAATTTTTTTTACTTTATTTATTTTTGGCTGTGTTGGGTCTTTGTTGCTGCGCGTGGGCTTTCCCTAGTTGCAGCAAGTGGGGGCCACTCCTTGTTGCGGTTCGCGGGCCTCTCATTGTGGCAGCTTCTCCCGTTGCGGAGCACGGGCTCCAGGCGCATGGACCCAGTAGTTGTGGCACACGGGCTCAGTAGTTGTGGCTCGTGGGCTCTAGAGCACAGGCTCAGTAGTTGTGGCTCACGGGCTTAGTAGCTCTGCGGCATGTGGGATCTTCCCAGACTAGGGCTTGAACCCGTGTCCTCTGCATTGGCAAGCGATTCTTAACCACTGCATCACGAGGGAAGTCCCAGATTTTGGTTTTGAAAACAGCAACAGCCAGAAAGGATTCAACAAACTTCTAGCAATAGATAATGGCTGGGGAAAAAAGATCATTGTTTTTATGGTTTTGTTTATTACTGATAATTAGTATGCTTCAGTTTAACAAATAATAACAACAAAAACCAAAAACAAAACTGAAGAGGCATCTTCAGGAGTCAGACCACTCAGATGTCAGTCCTAGCTGGGTTTAACTGACTTTGTGCCCTGAGCAAAGTGTTTAATATCTCTGAACCTGTTTCCTCAGCTGTCCAATATTTATTTATGACTTGCTTTATTCCAAAATGGATTCTAAGTGCCTTACTATCCAGAGGGATCAAATGTGTGAAAGCACTTTGAAAAGTATCAGGCATCATGAGAATATAAGTATAAACACTTTCTGTGCCACCTCACAATCCAACCACAGCATTTACTGATTGCCTACTACCGGTGCAGTAGTGTGTTCTGTCTCACAATTTACAAAAATGTTTTCATATATATTGATTCATTTGCTCCTCACCCACCATGAGCTTGTAAACCATGCAGGCACTATAGCATAGTAGTTAAAAGTGTTGTTTTCTGGTGCTAGACTGCCTGGATTTAAACTTACTCTTCCTCTCTTCATTGTGTGGCCTTCAGCAAGTTACCTAACATCTCTGAGCATTTCTGAACCTCAGTGTGCCCGCCTGTAAAATGGAGTTAATAGTAGCACCAGCATCTTGGGACTTCCCTGACGGTCCAGTGGTTACAACTCCACATTTTCACTGCAGAGGGCATGGGGTTGATCCCTGGTTGGGGAACTAAGGTCCCACATGCCATGTGGCATGGCCAAAAAAAAAAGTATCATCAGCATCTTAAGGCTGATATGATCATTAAATGAGCTGATACATTTAAAGTATTTAGAAACAGCAGGTGGCACTAAGTAAGGGCTCAATAGATATTAGCTCTCTTTAGGATAAATCTTATCATCCCTATTTTAGATACAAGGAAACAGGAGGTCAGGGAAATTAAATGATTTGTCACAGCTTCCAACAGCAGAGATCAGATTCAAATCTAGATCGTCCAACTTTGGATGTATCTTTTAGTCCATACAGTAATCATTCAATGAATGTGCTGCCTGAGTCTTTCTGCTACACCACACTGCCCTGGGTGCACAGAATATGTAACAGACAATGCAAAAGAGACAGTCCCTACCCTGCAGATAATTATAATCTCATTGAGGAAAACTGGATTTTTTTTAATCCAGAAAAATATCAGTGATATTATTACTCAGCAGATAAGTCCTAGTTCCCCAAAATCAGAAATATGAGAGGTCACTGGGCGCCAGAGCAGTGAAAGATGGTTTTTGGAAGACATGGCATGTCAGTTGGAATCTGTGGTACTAGAAGGTGACCTGTTCTCTTGGGCCTGGATGCAGCAGGATTCTTAAGTGACTCGGTATCGGCAGCTGAAGCCATATGACCTTTGCAGCGCATGGGGAAAGCTCTCACTACAGAAACGTGGTCAGCGTGTTTCACAAGGAACTCTTTCTGCTTCTCCACGTGCCAGAGCCCTCAGCCTAGAAAGGAAAGGAAAGAGGGGATGCAACCCTGGAGGAAATACACTGACGTGAGTCAAAGAGGCAGTTCCACTGGCCTGTTTTGCTATCCTTTGAGTCACCTGAATCTATAAATAAGCCTGAGAGACAGAGTGAAATTAGTCCCTCTGTTGTCTAGGTAATGTTTTCACAAAAAGCATTTTTACAATTCTTTTAAGGGTGGCCCCTAAGTACAATTTACCCTGGCCTGAGAAAAGGTTTTAGGAATCAATCCTATAGTTATAAGAAAACCCAGAAATGATGTAAAAATTAATATTCCAACAGCTAACTCCATACACTCTTTGACCTCCTGCCAAGAGCATTAGAAATCTGCTATATGTTCCTTCAAAGTAAAGACCAAAGCCCAGAGGATAGGAGGCTCTGACAAGCTTCCTCTTAGCTTTTTAAATACTTTTTAAAAAGAGGAAACCCATAACTAATAAGAACTTGCTGTATTTGAAAAAGAAAAAGAAAAAAAAAAGAGGCAACCCAAAGTGCCACCTGAGATGTTTTATGTCACAATATTTTTTTAATTAATTAATTAGATTTTTGGCTGCGTTGGGTCTTCGTTGTTGCACGCGGGCTTTCTCTAGTTGTGGCGGGCAGGGAGTACTCTATTGCGGTGGCTTCTCTTGGTGCGGAGCACGGACTCTAGGCACGTGGGCTTCAGTAGTTGTGGCATGCAGGCTCAGTAGTTGTGACTCATGGGCTTAGTTGCTCCACAGCATGTGGGGTCTTCACAGATCAGGGCTCAAACCCGTGTCCCCTGCTTTGGCAGGCGGATTCTTAACCACTGCACCACCAGGGAAGTCCCTATGTCACAATATTTTGTTTTTTCTAGAGTAGCTGTACTTCGTGTGTAAATGATTCTATACTATGCTGGCACCTTTGGAGTGAAAAATCTTACCAGATATGAGACTGCAACCACCTCAAACCCCAACCTGAGGAAATGGTGCCAGTTTCCTGTTTAGGAAGACAAAACTGAGGAGGGGGACTTAGGGGAGGGGGGAATGGAGGCAGTCAAAAGGTACAAACTTACAGTTATAAGATAAATAAGTACTACGGATGTTATGTACAACATGATAATGAGAGTTGCTAAGAGAATAAATCCTAAAAGTTCTCATCACAAGAAAAAAATAATTTAATTTTGTACCTATTTGAGATGCTGGGTGTTCACTAAACTTGTGATAATCACTTCATGATGTAAGTCAAATCATTATGCTGTATACTTTATTCTTATACAGTGCTGTGTGTCAATTATATCTCAATAAACTGGAAGAAAAAGAACAACTGAGGCTACCAGAGAAGGATGAACCATCCAGAAACAGAGCAGGGCTTCTGACTCATTGTTTCCTAGTCAAGTTGTTTTATTTCCTTAGTATGGGCACTGTGATTTCCCTGGAAGGATTCATGGTAAAATGGTTTACTTTTCCTTTAAGGGCAGAGCCTCATCCTTGTTCTTTTAAAATCAGTCAGTCCTACAAGTTGCTTTAAAATTAGCCTGGGAAGTCCAAGAAGTGTTGGGACATCCACAGTAACTGGGGCAGCCAGTTCCTGGTACCCAGTTCAGGGAACACGAAACTCCTCTGCCAAGCTATTCACACATGCCAGAGGACGATCTAGGACTTGACCAGGTGCCAGGGTGAGGTGCCTTATCCCAAGAAGAGGCAGACAGAGAACCATAAAGTTTAAGAGATGGAAGAGATTGTAAATGAGAAAACTACAGACCCACACACAGGTGGCCATATTAAAATTTGTGCCCAGGAGCCCTGATTCCCAAACAAATAGTCAATCCAGGACTAAGGAATTGGGTGGCTTCATCAGCATTTCAAGTCTCGGTTAAGAGCTTCAAAATCGACTTCCTCAGAACCATAATGACATTGTTTTATATTATGAAAGTAAAGGGTATGTGTTACACATATATACTGAAGTATTTACAGATGAACTTACAGGCATAATGTTTGAGATTTACTTTAAATTCCTTCTCTGTCAAAAAAAAAAAAGAGGAACAGATAGGTAGATGAAATAAAAGCAGCACAATACTGATAACTGTTGAAACTGAGGGATGGGTACATGAAAGTTCATTATATTATTCGCTCTAATTTTGTATATGTTTAAATTTTTCATAATAAAGTTTTCTTTGTTTTATTTTTAAGCAGAGGACTTGAATTCCTAGAAGCTGAGCAATACACAATGTGGTTCAGACAAAAATTTCAGCAAGGGAAATCAGAGTCAAATTATGTCTGAGGGCTTCCCTGGTGGCACAGTGGTTAAGAATCCGCCTGCCAATGCAGGGGATGTGGGTTGGAGCCCTGGTCCGGGAAGATCCCACATGCAGCGGAGCAACTAAGCCCATGCACCACAACTACTGAGCCTGCGCTCTAGAGCCCGCCAACCACAACTACTGACCCCACGTGTCACAACTACTGAACCCCGCGTACCTAGAGCCCATGCTCCGCAACAAGAGAAGCCACCGCAATGAGAAGCCCGCGCACCGCAACGAAGAGTAGCTCCCGCTCGCCGGAACTAGAGAAAGCCCGCGCAAAGCAACGAAGACCCAACGCAGCCAAAAATAAATTTTAAAAAAAATTATGTCTGAAATATAAAATCTTTTAAAAAAGAGCTTCACGAGGTCAGAAATGCTTAGGAAGGTGAAAAGAATAAAACAATTTCTCTTTACTTCATACTGAAGGAACAAAGAGTAAAAATAATTAATGCATATGGTTCTTTAGGGTTTTTTTTGACTTCTCCAGAATTATGTACACAAAGTTATGAGATTTTTATACTAATTTCAACATAAGAGAAAATTGTTTTCACTACATAGTAATTAAATATATCTACTCTAAATCACTACACATTAAAGACTTTCAAAATTGACCAGCTCTTAAAAATGTTCTTTGTAGTCTATACTGTGGTAGTGTCAAGAGGTAGATATAAGATTATAGCCTAGGGCTTCCCTGGTGGCGCAGTGGTTAAGAGTCCGCCTGCCGATGCAGCG
The DNA here is from genome assembly GCF_964341445.2 of Mesoplodon mirus. NCBI lineage: Eukaryota > Metazoa > Chordata > Mammalia > Artiodactyla > Ziphiidae > Mesoplodon > Mesoplodon mirus. Next base: position 14,992,050 of record NC_138995.1, read on the forward strand.
GACGTGGGTTCATGCCCCAGTCCAGGAAGATCCCACATGCCGTGGAGCAGCTGGGCCCGTGAGCCATGGCCGCTGAGCCTGCGCGTCCGGAGCCTGTGCTCTGCAACGGGAGAGGCCACAGCAGTGAGAGGCCCGCGTAATGAAAATTAAAAAAAAAAAAAAAAAAGACTATAGCCCTATTTTCTCATGAATTCATCATAAAAACACATCAAATATCAGCTAAATGATTGCAAATATGCTCCCTGGCCTTAAGAAAAATTTCACAAAGATCATCATTTTACTATTCAAAAGCCCATTTAGAAATATGTTCTAGCGCCGCTTGGAGTCCCATTCCAGATTAAGTTTCTCTAACCATACTGACCTATATTTCAGGAGGAAGGGATGAGAAATAAGGGGCTGGAGATGGCACAGGTGAGGGCCCTGCTGCTAATACTGGCAATGCTCCAAATGGATCACCCGTTCCTGCTACAGTTCCACCTCCTCTGCAAAGAGCACTTTTCTTGACATCCTCGGTGAATTCAGTATTAACCAGGCCTGCTGGGGCTTCAGGCTGAGGCAAGAATCACATTGGCTTCTCAATTTACTACACATTTGTTCACTGCATACCTACTACACTCCAAGCACTCTTGGAAATCCGGGGGAAGAAACAGTGAGCAAGGACACATGGTTTCTGCCCTCATGAAATTTAGAGTCCAGGGTAAGTCAATGACAGTTACAGCAAACTTCAGGCTTTCTGGCCCACATACTTCTTCTTTCTCTCTGTTTCAATGGCTGTGTTTTGAGTGCTTATGAGGTCAGACACTGTGGTACACTAGTGATTAAGAGCTAGATGTCAGGGGCTTCCTTGGTGGCGCAGTGGTTGAGAGTCCGTCTGCCGATGCAGGGGACACGGGTTCGTGCCCCAGTCCGGGAGGATCCCGCATGCCGCGGAGCGGCTAGGCCCGTGAGCCACGGCCTCTGAGCCTGCGCGTCCGGAGCCTGTGCTCCGCAACGGGAGAGGCCACAACAGTGAGAGGCCCGCATACCGCAAAAAAAAAAAAAAAAAAAAAAGAGAGAGCTAGATGTCAAAGAAAAGACCTAGATGTCAATATGCATAGATATGTCTACAAGAAAGTTTATCATACTTGAAGAAGTGGTAAATTCTGGATGTATCCATTCCTTTGACAAAATCTATTGACCTTGTAATGTAAACCAGGCATAGTGCTGGGAATGCCACAGTGAACAAAACAGACAAAAGTCCCTGTCCCCGTGGATCTGATATTGCAGGGGGAGAGATAGATAAGAAACAAGATCACTAAGTGAACGGTAATATTGTGTTAGATAGAGATAAGATAGAAAAAAAAATATAAAACAGTGAAGAGGGAAGAGAAGGTAGCTGGGAAGGGCTTTGCAGAGAAGAGAACACTCAAATACAGACCTGAAGAAAGTGAGGGAGGGACCAGGCGGAGAGCTAGAGAACACAGAGTCCCAAAGTACAAAGGTCCTGAGGAGGAAGCTGGTGTGTGTTTGAAGAAGCACAAGGAGGCCAGTGTGGCTGAGGCAGAGTAAACAAGCGGAGAGTAGAGGGAATGAGGCGAGAGAGAAGAGGTGACGGTAGGTGTGGGTGGCCTCCTCAGTCATAGGAAAGCCGTTGCCTATTATCCTAAGTGAAATAAAAAGCCGTTGGAAGGTTTTAAAAGCAGAGGAGTTACATGATCTGACCTAGGTACTAACCAGATCTCTGACTGCTGCGTTGAACATCAGTTAATGGGGAAAAGGGGTAGAAGCAGAAAAACCAGTTAAGAGGGTACTGCAGTCATTCAGACCAGAGACTGTTGCAGATTAGATCGTGGTGCTGTCAGTGGAGATGGTGAGAAGTGACAGAATTCTGGAAGGTAGAGTAACCAGGATTTGTTGAAGATTGGTTGGGCTAGGGGTTGAGAGAAAGGGAAGATATCAAGATTTTCCCCTAGCATAGAATGACCACTAACTATAGAATGAGTACATTCTTGGAAAGGGTGAGAGCACTTTTGGACATGGTAAGTTTGAGATGCATCTGAAACATCCTAGTGAAGATATCAAGAAGGCAGGCGAGGGACTTCCTTGGCGGGCCAGTGGTTAAGACTCCCGCACTTCCAATGCAGGGGGCGCGGCTTCCAGCCCTGGTCGGGGAACTAAGATCCCACGGGCCGTGCTGCATGGCCAAAAAGATGAAGAAGAAAAAAGGCAGGTGAATGCATCAGCCTGGAGTTCATATCAGCCTAGAGGCCTTAGCTAGTGATAAACATGTGGAAGTCCTCACCACAAAGATGGGATTAAAAACTACAATGTTGGATGAAATCACCTAGAGAATAGGGAAGAAGTAGTCCAGAGGCTGAGCTCTTAGGTACAACTCTGGTGGCATTTCATGTGGCTTTTACTTCTTCTTAGTCCCTTTTGGTATTGTCTAAATTTTTTTTTACAACATGTCATTTTTCAACAAACCACATACTCTTTGGAAAAGAAAAAAAGAGTCCCTTTCAGGAAACCATCAAGAGCAAAGCATCAGAAAAGAGAGGTGTGCCCTTTAATCACAGTCCAACATGGTACATGCTGCCAATTTGAGGGCATTAGGGAGAAATTTCTCTTGCCCTAAAACAATTCATGACCACTTTTGGAAGCTTCATCCATCCTCTGTGGTAATCATGAGGATGAAAAGCAAAACTTGATTATGTTTGCTATGTGCCAGGTACCGCATATAAATTCCTTATACGTATTAGCTCATTTAATCATCTCAACAAATTTATGAGATTTTTAAATAACTCTTAACTGTTATTATCCCCCTTCTTACAGTCCAGAGAACTGAGTCTTTGAGAGGGTAAGTCACTTGCCTGAAGTCTCACAGTTAATAAATGGTGGAGCTAGGATCTGAATATGGGTTGTTTCACTACTGAACTCAAACTGTGAAACAAGGCTAAATAATGGTGTCTTGTATCTTTGGATCTTGTAGCCTTTATTCCAAGAGCTCTTTATTAAAATGCAAAATAACCCTCGGATAAAGCTGAGATCTTAAGAACTAAAAACATTTTATATGCTTCTAGGTATAACACTAGGTAACTTCATCTTTGTTTTCCACTCTATTGCTAACAACTTAAAAGGGTCATCTGACCACAGAAGTCCAGCTCTGCTAGAAAAAGTACGTGGGTGGAGAAAAGGTGCAGATGTCACCTGTTTACAATTCTGCCAGAGCTACTGTGGAAGCCACATACCTAAGTTAAAAAAAAAATCTTCTGGTGCACAGTAAGAATCTCTGCTTTAAGTCAATTCTCTCTTCTTGAAAGTACTGACCATAAAGGTTGCTTTGGATTTATATGGGCCATTATAGTTCTTAGCCATTTCTATTAGGTACTGTTCCACTGGAACCTGGGGTAGAGTGTTCGCATTCAATTTACACATTAGCTGCAAAATAAAGAGCATAAGAAACAAAAAGAGTTTAAGTGGTCTTTCACTTTTGAATCATAGTACTTCATTTTTCTAGTCTCTGTTATGTAAGATGTATAATTTTTGTTTTTATTTTTTATTTATTATTTATTTGGCTGTGTCGGTCTTAGTTGTGGCATGCGGGGTCTTTTGTTGTGGCACCCGGGCTTCTCTCTAGTTGTGGCGCAGCCTCCAGAGCACGCGGGCTCAATAGTTGTGGTGCGCAGGCTTAGTTGCCCCGTGGCATGTGGGATCTTAGTTCCCTGACCAGGGATCAAATCCGTGTCCCCTGCGTTGGAAGGCAGATTCTTAACCACCAGGGAAGTCCCAAGACATACAATTTTTAAAAGATGTATAATTTAGCAACAACAAGGAGGGACCCTGCTTGTATCATAAGACAGCCTATCCTAGGGCAAAGGAACCAAGTAGAATAAGAGGAAGAATATAAACACAAGAAAAGGGGTTTCCCTGGTGGCGCAGTGGTTGAGAGTCCGCCTGCCGATGCAGGGGACACGAGTTCATGCTCCGGTCTGGGAGGATCCCACAGGCCATGGAGCGGCTGGGCCCGCGAGCCATGGCCGCTGAGCCTGCGCGTCCAGAACCTGTGCTCCGCAACAGGAGAGGCCACAACAGTGAGAGGTCCGCGTACCACAAAAAAAACCACACACACACAAGAAAAAATATTTTGAGGTAAGAATTCTGATTTCGTGATAAACATTTTGAATTATGTCAGAGGTAATAGTCAACATATTCAACAAGGCACTATCCAATCAGAAAGGCCACCCAGAATGATGAGAGTGTCCACCAGCCTGAAACAAGTACTGTGGTCACATCCCCATGTCCCAGCTGAATGTCTGTCTGAATTATGTATGTGATCATGATTAAGATGTTCAAAAGTTGAAACTTCTAAGTTGGATTAACTTCCTTCATATTACTAGGCCAGTTACATTTAGGAAAATGTATGCTTTCTTAATAAAGAAATCAGCTCAGTTTTCTTGACTCTAGCTTTTTGATAAAGATCTGAGTTTTCTAGTCCAAAAGCTTTATTCAAAGTTGTGCTGCCTCTAATGCAAAACTTATTTCTAAACATCTTTCAGTCTGCACAAAATTATATGTTCTGAGTTTGCTCATATTTGCTTTTCCCAGATTTCTTGGTTTAAAAAATAATGTGTGTCTCTGGAAATGGTACTACCCAAGAGCTGACAGTTCCAATCTCATTGCTTTGACACAGCTGACCATGATTCTCAGCTGTACTTTTTACACAGCCAATTAGATACCTGCAGAAAACCATCACCAAGAAAGAAATAAAGGCAAAATTCATCAAGTTATGGCAAATTTGCTTTAGATGAAGAACCACAAAAATAGCAAAACTAATTTCATGTTACCTCATTGGAATTATGTTCTTTTAGCTTCAAAACAACAATAACAATAAAACAAGTGCTTTGCTTTTAAGTATCTGATAAATGTGAAACTTAAAACCTCTATTTCTAAACACCTGATAAATTATAACACCCCAACCCTCACAAAAGAAACCCAGTCTCAAGTTTTTGTTTTTTTATAAATTTATTTATTTACCTATTTTTGGCTGCGTTGGGTCTTCGCTGCTGGGCGCGGGCTTCCTCTAGTTGTGGCGAGCGGGGGCTACTCTTCGTTGCGGCGAGTGGGCTTCTTATTGCGGTGGCTTCTCTTGTTGCAGAGCACAAGCTCTAGGCGCGTGGGCTTCAGTAGTTGTGGCGCACGAGCTTAGTTGCTCCGTGCATGTGGGATCTTTCCAGACCAGGGCTTGAACCTGTGTCCCCTGCATTGGCAGGTGGATTCTTAACCAGTGCACCACCAGGGAAGCCCCCCAAGTTTCAAGTTTTGTTTTATTTGTTGCCATTGCCATTTTTTAAAGTATCTTTCACTTAAAGACCAACAGAAGAAAATATTTCTTTGGTTAACCCTTAGGAGAAAAAAGGATCCTCCAATTAATCCTAAAACACCAAGCAAGTAACACTAGTGATACCCTCACCTACGTCGTGACACAGGGAGTTAAAAACAATTAAACAACTATTTTCAACTCAGGCACCTCTGACTGGAGGTGAGAAGCTACCCAGATTAGTGTAGATACAGATTCAGACAGACCAGAATCCAGTTCCCTAAAGGAAACATAAAAATCTCAGGGCTTTATGTTTCCCTCTTTCCCCACGGACAATACTCAAAATATAATGTTAAATAAAAAATTTTTTAAAACTTAAATTAGAATACAAACCTATATGTATATATACACACACATAGATACATACAGACATATAGACTGAAAGGAATATATTAAAATTCTTATCTCCAGATTTGGTGATTATGGACTCTTTTTTGTATTTCCCAACTTTTCTACACATTTATACTACGTCTTTACAGCTCAGGGGGAAAAATACAACTATTTGGTTTTAAAAATGGCTCTGTGGACTGACATATCCTTTTTTTTTTTTGCAGTATGCGGTCCTCTCACTGTTGTGGCCTCTCCCATTGCGGAGCACAGGCTCCGGACGCGCAGGCTCAGCGGCCATGGCTCACGGGCCCAGCCACTCCGCGGCATGTGGGATCTTCCCGGACCGGGGCACGAACCCGTGTCCCCTGCATCGGCAGGCGGACTCTCAACCACTGCGCCACTGCGCCACTGGGGAAGCCCTGGACTGACCTATTCTTGTCAAGCAGAACTAGTTCTCTATTAAGTAGAGACAGTGTTCTTTGACACAGTCCCAACAAGTTAGAGCCCACCCCCTCCCTCACTAGGTGGCAGGGATGTCTTGTCATTCCTTTGAGCCTGAAAATGATGCAAATTCAATAGGTCTCACTTTGTGGCCTGGATCAAGCTAAACTGAGCCAGCAGCAGGTCACGGTACAGATCCAGGATCTCCATGGCCTCCACGAGGTAGTCTTCTCCAGTAACGTGTTCCACTCAGATCCCAGCTCGTTCATCTTTCACAGCAGCCAGTTGGTCAGCCACTTCCTTCCTTGTTTTCTGGGCCTGCTCAGCTGCAGCACAAAGCATGCATATAGAAAAATGAATGGGCAAAGAGGAGTTTGTTGAATAAATTGGGCAGGTTACACGATAGTGTGAAATAATGTTTTTATTTTAAAAAGACAGGGAATTCCCTGGTGGCCTAGTGGTTAGGATTCCGGGCTTTCACTGCTGTGGCCCAGGTTGAATCCCTGGTCGGGGAACTGAGATCCCACAAGTCGCACAATGCAGCCAAAAAAAAATTTTTTTAAATAAATAAATAATTTTTAAAAATATACCATATGTGCATAAAGTTATCAGTGTTTTGAACTAGGTTTGTCATTATCCTTTTTTTTTTTTGGCATGCAGTATCTTCTGCAACCAGGAATCAAACCCATGCCCCCTGCATTGGGAGCGCAGAGTCTTAACCACTGGACTGCCAGGGAAGTTCTAGATTCGTCTTTATCAAAGCGTCAGCCCTAGATCAGCAACATCGGCATCACCTGGGAACTTGTCAGAAACAAAGAGTCTTGGGCCCACCCCAGAAATAAATACTAAATCAGAAACTGAAAGTGGAGCCCAGCGATCTATGTTTGAAGAAGCCCTCTGGATTCTGACACCTGTTACAGGTTGTGAACTGCTCTGGCCGGGGGGGTGTGTGTGGGGGGGATGGTCCTTCAACAGGTGATCTTTATTTTATCCTTTCAGGTTCCTTTTTTTTTTTTTTTTTTTTCCAGTATGCGGGCCTCTCACTGTTGTGGCCTCTCCCCTTGCGGAGCACAGGCTCTGGACACGCAGGCTCAGCGGCCATGGCTCACGGGACTAGCTGCTCCGTGGCATGTGGGATCTTCCCGGAATGGGGCACGAACCCGTGTCGCCTGCATCGGCAGGCAGACTCTCAACCACTGCGCCACCAGGGAAGCCCCAGGTTACTTTTATGTTCTAAAATGTTCCATACTGAACATTTATTATTTTTGTAATAAAAAGAGTAGGTATTTTCAAAATGAGAGTGCATGTCATGGTTTGCATTTAAAAAAATGTTTTCTTATATACAGTTCCATTTGATCTGAGTAACACCTATGTGAGGTTTGCATGTTATCTGCATTTTACACCTGAGAAAAATTGGGATTCTGAGAGATTAAATGGCTTGCCCATGTTCACATGACTAGGAGTAACTGGTCAAATTGGAACTCAAAACTAAACCTTCAGGCTGCAAATTCCTATGCTTTTCCACCACATTATGCCATAGAATGAACAAGTCGAGTCATGTTGGAGATGTAACAAATGTAACGTGTCTCAGATTAATCCACTGCGATAAGGGAAGTCTTACTACCTTGAGCTATCAACTGGTGACTGAGCCTGGGGAAATAGGCTTTTCATGAGTCGGGGAAACCTGAGTCTGCAAATCATACACTCTGCCTGTCTGCCATACCCTAAAAGTGATGCTCACCTTCTAATCATGATTAGAAAGAGCTACTCTTTCCTTGCAAAAAATCTTGACGTGAGACTGTATTTGAATCTGAAATAAATGCAAAGCTCAGTACTTGGAAGGTTGCTTAGCTAAGTTCAAAGGACAAAAATGGCCTTGGCCCTGGACATCACAGAGAAGAGAAATCACAGTAAAACTGGACTGTTTCAGATAAACGCTGAACTGTTGTTACAAAAGTGCTAATTCTGGCAAACGTTTATTGGGTGCCCAGGTTATAGTCTGTATTACAAATAGAACCCTGGAGCGATAGAAGGTCAAGATTATTATCTCCCTTTAAAAAAGAATATATTTAGGTAAGAGAGCACTCATTAAGTTTATTTATCTCAAATCACTCAGGCATTCCATGTTTAAATTTCTCTGTTTCTAAGAAGAGGATAAAATGTATCTGAATAATAATATGTATCACTGATGGTCAAAATCGAATAAAAGAACACATGGGCGTGCAGTTTAAAACTCACAAGTTCTATGTACACCATCAATGTCATCCTCTTTGTTCATGGTAACCATAATGGGTACCACTGGTTTTCCCTAAATTTCATTTGTTTGGGGTACTTTCCTTAGGCTCCTGTTATCTAAGTAATGCACAAACACCCTCTGCAAGGTTTGGCTAAAGAATGCCCAAAAATCAGTTTGGAAGTTTGGGTAACATCTGCCTCTCTACTACTATAATCTAATAGGCTATAGTAATTCAATAATAAATAGTGCTATTTACGGAGCACTAGGAAAACTGTGTTTACATGCAATACTTATTTCGCCTGAACCCTCCTCATAATCAGAGATCATGTTTCTCAGTTTATTGAGGGGTCCATCGCACATGTGATCCATTGGAATAAGGAAAGAGAAAAAGGCAACATAAAATAAGTTGGACTTACAGAAAGAAGACAACAGGCATCAGCTACTACTCCTGCTCATGGGTATAACACTATTTGAGCTGTCATGTGATCGAAGAAATAGCATGTTTTGTGTGTGTTTGAAAAAAGCTAAGGAAGCTCTTTCAGAAAAATTTGCCCAGGAGCTCAAACTTAAAAGCTACTGCACATCTAAAAAGGCTTGGCTAGATAAAGTTCTGTGCTTTGGTGGAGAGAAGTCCAGTAATTTGGACATAATACTACATTTTAAACCTTTGGAAACTTTTTCTTTCTTTCTTTCTTTCTTTTTTTTTTTTTGTCCACACCAGGCAGCACTTGGGATCTTAGTTCCCTGAACAGGGATAGAACCCGTGCTCCCTGCAGTGGAAGCATGGAGTCCTAACCATTGGACCACCAGGGAATTCCCTAGAAACCTCTTTTTAAATTAAACTTTTTATTTTGAGATAATTGTAGATTCACATGCAGTTTGTAAGAAGTAATACAGAACAAGCCAGGGTACCCTTTACCCAGTTTTCCCTGGTGGTAATATCTTGCAAAACCAAGACATTGGTATTGACACAGAACTGTCAAGATACAGAATGTCAAGATACAGAACTGTGTTTGGAAACTTTTAAATGATTTGATCACTATAATAATCATTCCCACAATTCAGAAACACTCCTCTAAATTCCAGAGTTGCTAAGTAAGGTCTTAGGAGATATGTCATGGGGCTGGGAGGTGGTGGCACAGAGGACTGCACAGGAATCTGAGAGGCAGCTTGCTGTGCTGCCTGGAGAATTTACTCACTTATCTTTTCTTCCAGGAATTTTAAGCGATTGACAACCAGTTGCAAGTTGACACAAAGGGGATCAGCTTTGAAGGAAGAGCTGAAATGATTTCACCACAAGGCACAGCAGCTCGCAAATCACCTTCCTGAGAAGTTCCCCAGCCAAAGAGAGAGTTATCAGAGGCTCTAATTTTTCCACATCCACGTTATTTATTCAACAAATCCCATGTAAGGAATTCCTGGCTGCTTAGTACTGGCCTTAATGCACTTGTTTCTCTGTGGACCAGTTCCCCAGATACAACTCTTGTGATTCAAATAAGGGTTAGATCTCCTTCAGTTTATTCCAATTGTCAGTATTTTTACTGCCACTTTTGAGAGTTCTGCAGGAAGTTTCTGACAAAAATGAAAGTCTTTGGCAAGTGTCTGAGGAAGTAGACAACAGAGGGAGATTCCCCTCCCCAACGAACATAATAGTCACTTACGGAGAAATTACAAAACCTCCTTCTAAATAAAATATTTATGAATTTGAAAGGGAAATCCCCATTGGAATCTGGAGAGGTTGCATAACGTTAAAAGCATGTGCAAATGAGAACACAGAGAAGTAGATAAAACAGAAGCTTGAAAATTGCACATTCCTACATTTGGCCAGCTAGAAAACTTTTGAAAAACATTTTAATACCAGGAACCAACACGTTTCTAGGGAAAGCTAAATCTGCTCAGGATTTCTATAATTTCAATGTATGCTTGAGATTAGTTGTTGTTTCTGCCATTGGATCTAAAGATAAAAGTTCCAGGGGCTTCCCTGGTGGTGCAGTGGTTAAGAATCCGCCTGCCAGTGCAGGGGACACGGGTTTGAGCCCTGGTCCGGGAAGATCCCACCTGCCACGGAGCAACTAAGCCCGTGCGCCACAACTCCTGAAGCCCTGGCGCCTAGAGCCCGTGCTCTGCAACAAGAGAAGCCACCACAATGAGAAGCCCGCGCACCGCAACGAAGAGTAGCCCCCGCTCACTGCAATTAGAGAAAGCCCGCGCACAGCAGCAAAGACCCAACACAGACAAAAATAAATAATAATAAAATTTTAAAAAATATTAATATAAAGATAAAAGTTCCTTTCCTAAAATGACACCTTGGCATGCTAAAGCATACAAGCAGGAAGACATGACAGTATGAAAAAAGCCACCTACTCCTCTTATGACACACATGGTTTCCCAAGTTAACAGCACTTCTCTCTGGTTTGATCCCTTAATGTCAAAAAAAGTTGGGATAGTTGTCTGAGCTTACCCTGCCTGTACTACATGTCTAGAAAAATCACCAACTAGGAACTAAGCAAACATAGAGCTGGTTTGAAACTCCTGCTTGCTTTTAGGCAGAGTAACTAGCATGGCAGGGTTTTGTCCTTGTTATTTTCTGTCCAGCAGAGTAGCTCAAGCTCTCTCATCATACAAATTCAACCTACACACATCAAAGAAATTTAATAGGAATCCAGGGAAATGGAAGAGGTGGACAAAGCAGACCAAAGTTTAATTTTTCAGTCCCCAAATGTCCCAAATACCTTTAAAAAAATCTCTTTTCACTTCATCAGTTCTTAAAATTCTGTGGAAATTTAAGAAAAAAAGTTGTGAAAGAAAATGAAGGATTTTCAGATGAGACTGAAAACAGCCAATAGTCAAAATAGATGAGAATAGAAATGAGGAAATGAGAGCAAAATAATTAGCAAGGGAAGTCTCCCATTTGGGGATATCTTTGTGAAATTTCATTCAACGACTATTTATTGAGCCAATTACAGTTCTTAAAACCCTAGGTTGACTTAATATAAAAAACTTTAATAGGGAATTGTCCAGATTCCAGAGAATAATACAGATTTTTAGAGAAGTGAGGTAACTTTGGGTTATTTAAGTATCTTAAATTTAAAACTGTATTAGTTTACTTATCACAAACATTCCTGTCAAACTGTCACTATGGGGCTTCCTACCATCAATATGTACAACCAAAGAAATGCGGATGGCTTGGAGTAAAGAGTTCTAGAAGACGATACAGAAGATATGACCCCCCCTTTTGGGACTGCAGCACCAAACCAGGAAATCACCAGTGCTTCACCAATCAGAACATCCTTTTTAAAAAAAAATTAGACACACCTTTGCACCAAGTGATTATGTTAATGTCTGGTAGCCAAAAAACTTTTTGTTTCCATCTACCAGCGTCTGCTCTTTCAACTTTGCCTGAAAACCAGCTCTCTGAGGGTGTATCTTGATCTGGGAGAAATTGGTTATCCTTGAATACACCTGGATGGTCTCTATCTTGGCAGTTTTAATGCCGGTTTAGTGAGCTAAGCAATGAACTAGAAACCATTCTGCCAGTTAGTACTAAAATGGGGCCACTGAGCGACCACAGGACTTCCTTCTTGGCCGAACTGAGAAGACAACTGTTATGAATAATATTAATATTCACAAAGCAAAGTTCTCTGTTGATTTAGATGGCTACAAATCAGTAGTGTCACTATATTTTACCCACTGGTGCAAGGTGTGCATGTCTGTGTGTGTAGTGTTCAATAATTTTGATAATTCTCTGTTCCCACCCAAGTGAGAAAATATCAAAGTTGAGGTCTAAGGGTTCTCTAGAAAGAATCTTAGAGATCATATACTTTATTTGTATTTTAACTTACTCATTTTAGTATTTCTAAGGTAATATTCTCATTAAAAAAATCCAAACAGTAACATAAGTCCCTTTTGTTCCTTTTGGCCACCACCCAATTCCACTTTCCTCTCCCGAGATAACAAATGTTAGCTAGCTGTTACATATCCTTCCACTCCTTTTCTGTACAAATACATAAATATATGCAACTGTAATATTACCTGTCTTTTAACAACAAATACGTGATCTCACACTGTATATATCTGCTTATTTTTTCACTTAAAATGTTTTGAGAGCTCTCCTATCTACATTTCACCTCCACCCCTTCATTCAGTTCAAGTTCCTCATTTCACAGAAGTGGAAACCCGAGTATAAAGTAGTAAAACAATTTTCCAAAGGCTGGATAGCTAGAGCTCAGCCAGTAGTACTTTCAAAATCAAACAAAAATCAATGATTATTTATTGAACAAAGTTTGCAGAAACTGAAAAGGGAAAAATCTGCTCAGAATCCAATCTCTCCAATAGTTAAAGTTACTTTTTTCTCAGTTCAGTTTTTGTCTGTATGCAGAACTACTTTTTTACATAGTTGTAATCAAAGCATAAATTCAATTGTTCTTTTTTTTTTCACTTATTTTTTTTCTTCTTCTTCTATTTTGGCTGAGCTGTGGGGCTCGCAGGGATGTGGAATTTTAGTTCCCTGATCAGGGATTGAACCTGGCACCAGCAGTGAAAGCGCCGGGTCCTAACCACTGGACCACCAGGGAATTCCCTTTTTTCATTTAAGTTAATCAGATGTTCATATTACTATAAAGTCAACTAGTTTATTGGCAATGAATGGTGACCTCATAGTTCATCAAGCCCTCTTCCCTCTAAACTAAGCTGCTTCCCACTGTACTAATCCCCATCCTCTCATTCCTCAAAGACTTTCAAGACACTAGCTTCACTTTCCCCTAGATCCTGGTTCCGGCCCATTCTCATCCCCCTCAGAGCCATTTCTCAACTCTTAAAGAGCTCCATCTCCATCCTGGATCTCTAGGGGGAATCTCATTACCCTCCTGGGCCGGGGTCGCCTCGGAGCTCTCCGAGGTTCCCAAAAGAAGTCTTCACAAAGTCAGGTCCCGAAGTCCAGGAAATGATGGCCACGCCTCAGGGCTGCGTTTGGGAACCCCCAGAATTTACTGGAGTAGACAGATATCAGCGTCTTTGTGGGGTCAGGGCGAGGGGGCCGGGCCCAGTCCTATTTACGGGACCCGGCCCCAGGGAGAGGAGTTCGTTTTCCCACCAGAGGGGGGCGCTGGGGGCGAGGGTCGGACAGCCTGCACAGTCCCCTCCCGGGTACTCCTGGGCGTCGCTCTCCGGCCCGGCGTCGTGACGCAATCTCCCCGCGCCGGGGGCGGTACGCGCTTGACGCCGTCTTCGGGCGCCCGTCTGGGGGGGCGTTGGGTGTGGGGCGGCTCCGGGGCCGGGGATGGCGGCGGCCGCCGTTGCGGCGGCTCCGGGACCAGCGGGAGGAGCCCGGGGAGCGCCGTGAGATGGGCCGGTGAGTGTCGCCGGTAGTGGAGGACGCCGAGTCGGCCTCACTGGGGCCAAGCAGGCCTGGACTCAGAGCTCTGGAGGAAGTGGCTCCCCAGAGCCCGTTGCCCCGCGGACCGAGGGAGCGAAAGAGGCCGCGCCTAGACCCCCGATCGCTTCTCACCGGCCCGGCCCAGAGAGAGGCCTCAGGTTCCTGCTCCCCCGCGACTGTGTCCTGGCGGGCCGGGGTGTCCGAGTCCTCGGGGCGGGAAGGGGCCCCCAAACAAGGAAGCAGCGCCTGCGGGGCCTCGCCCTTACCCCTCTGCTTGAAAGGTCGACCCCCCACTCTCTAAATGCAGAGTTTCCAATTTCGGGCCCTACCCCTTTTGGGGCAAGAATTGCGGGATCAAGGGAAGCCATAACCCCTGTCTCTTCTAAGCTCCTGTCTTTCTGGCGGGCGCACCTCTCGCCCTCAGCGAATTCGAGTCTGAGGCTGGGTTCACCCTCTTGATTCCGGGCTGTGCTGCCAGCGCTGGCAGCTCTCCGGAATGGTCCTCCTTTCCCGTTAGCTCGGTTGGGGTCACAAGCTGCGTCTTCCCCTGGAGAAATCCTCATTGAGCCTCTTCAGAGGCCGAAGTTTCAGATTCCGAAATGTGTTTTGCCTTGTGGGAACTTAGTGCACAGGCTTGGCTCTTTGTTATTCCTGCAGACCTTTTGCCTCTTTCAGTCCTTTTATTAGCCTGTGTTTGGCTAACCCCTCTGTGACCTAGAGGCAGGTTTTCTTTAATGCTTTAGTTGTGAGAAGCAAGTATCATTCTGAAATTGAAGTTGTGACCCTATTTTCTGTTGGGAATGAGAGAAATCTAACTGCTTTTCAGTCAGTGGAACTGCTGGCAAAGAAGGGATGCAAGACTTGTGCCCACTGTGTAAACTTGTGTTTTTGGAGCCAAGAATTTGTCTTTCCACCTTGTTTTCCTATCTTGTCACTTTTTTCTTTTTGTACATCTGCACCTTGCTGATCTTAAGAGGGAAGTGTCGGGGCTTCCCTGGTGGTGCAGTGGTTGAGAGTCCACCTGCCGATGCAGGGGACACGGGTTCGTGCCCCGGTCCGGGAAGATCCCACATGCCGCGGAGCGGCTGGGCCCGTGAGCCATGGCCGCTGAGCCTGCGCGTCCGGAGCCTGTGCTCCGCAACAGGAGAGGCCACAACAGTGAGAGGCCCGCGTACCGCAAAAAAATAAAAATAAAAATAAAATAAGAGGGAAGTGTCTTCAGTTTGGTTTGAGGCGTGCAGTGTTCTTTAGGACTTGGACAGCACAGTGGGTAGTAGTTTCTCTGAGTACTGGTCAGTAATACTTTCTCTGTTTTTAGAGATTAAGGCTCTGTTCTTCAGTGCTTAACGTTTCTGGCATGTGTAGATTCAGATATTGACAGTTTAGCATGAGTTTTGTTTCCCACTGGTAGGCTACATGAGGATGAAGAGAATGCTTTCAGTTTCTGTTACACCCGATTCAGCACGTGGTACAAAGTTGTCACTTAGAAAATTTTACACACACACACAAACACACACACACACAGGAGCCTGTTTTTTTACCCTGGAAATCTGCTAATAAGGCTTCCCTTTGAGTGACTCCCCCTTGACCTCTTTTTCTGCCCCAGAAACATAAATAATTGTTCTTTTTCCTCTAGTGCCTCTTATCTCATTTAAATAACCTCCACATATGTGTTTTCATCAGCCCTGAATAAAAGTGAAATATGTGAGGCTGATTTTTCCTGCTTCCCTTTGTTCACATGGGGACAATGTTGAGTCTTCCACTTTTATTTGTACATTTACCTGAAATTGGGATTGGAAGTAAATTTAACCTTTGGGGAACAGGTACAGGTAGAGAACGAAGAATATGATGTTAAGGAAAACAATGAAGCTTGACACATGGAAATTTTTTTCCAGAGATGTCATCCTACAAATTAGAATTGAATGTGCTGTTACCTTGGGAGAAGAGTAGGAGGCAGGGGCTCCTGGACTTTAATGTTTTTGTGGTTTTGGAATTACCTTTCTTGATGATCCTGGGGAGGATCAGAGGCTAGGTTCCTGCTTACTCTATTCCTGTTTCTGTCTCCTAGGCTCCCAAGCCAGTGGGGAGGACACTGCTTCTTATTACAGCTGCTCAGAAGCACCACTGGGAGCTCAGGTAATACAGGCGCTTTGGATACCTTGTTGTGGAAAAACATCTGGAATTCAGCAGTGGAAAAACAGAACAGAGTGTAATATCATAGAAATCTCATTTCAGATCCAAAGAACTGAAGCCTGATAGGAAGAAATAGGTGACAAATTTCGTATGTGTTGAAATGTTAGACCAAAAAGATACTTTATGAAAATGGACAAAAGCATGTGTGAAAGGTGATAGAGAAAGGGGAGAGAGAACTTTCTTATGAATCATATAGACCTGAGATAGCAATAAACAGGCATGTTTGGAGGAATAGAACCAGAATTTTAAGAAGTGGTGCCTAGAGCAGACCTACAGTGGAAAAGGAGCCATTGGCAAAAGAAAAAAGAAAGGGAATGCATGAAGAAGGCAAATTGAAGGTGGTCAATGGGAAGAAAAGAAGTCTTGCCAACTAGGGAACACAAAGTCTATGTGAGGTCAGAAGAGTTTTGTTGCCCTTTGGAGAGGAGAAATAAATAAACTGTAGAAAACACCAGTACAATCACCCTCCCCATAGGGCCCAAGTTTGAACGTAGTATTTCATGGGGTGAAGAAGATACTTTCATAACATGTTTAGGGAACAACGTTTTAAAAAAAAAACAAGATGTGCAGACCTCAGGACCTATTGACTGACCCCTGGGTCCTTGGGGTAGTGGCGATATGAGGCAAAGGAGGATGAGAGTTTAGGCAGGCCCGGGGTGAGGGGATGGGGCTAGGTGAGATAATAACCCAAATTAGGCCGGGGAAAGGAGGCAAGGATGAGGTCATATGTTCAGGAAAGAAGATAGCACAGTAGTGTTTGGCAAAAGGAGAAACTTAGGAAAAGGAGCCAGCAGCAAAGACCATGTGTTCAAATCCCCCTTAAGGGAAAAGGCTTAGAATAGTCAAGGTCCCCATCAGAGGAACAGCTAATCATGAAGCTGTTGGTTTCCCTGGGGTTGTGGAGCCCACAGGTTATTTATGCATTGTTGGATGCTTGTCCTTGTAGCTCTTTGTGGTTTCCGTGATTGTTTCTTTCGTGTCCTAGGCTGGATGAGCGAGAAGGGTAGCATCTTCGTCTGCTCCTTTCTCATTCCTCTTTTTTTCCAGCAGTCCCCTTTGTCACATCTTCCTCCGTGGACACAGTTCCTGTTCTTTCCTTTGACTTGGTTTACCCCTAGGTTACTTTTCTTTGCCTCTGATTTGTTCCCTAGCAGATGTGGGCGCCCCAGCCAGCAGCAGAGAGGGGTGCAGGGGAGCCACAAAGAAGCCCCTTCTGATGCCCCAAGGAGCAAGCCGACCCCTTCCAGGCTCCAGGAACACCACAAAGCAATATGAAACCTGTTCATGAGAGGAGTCAGGAATGCCTTCCACCAAAGAAACGAGACCTCCCCGTGACCAGCGAGGATATGGGGAGAACTACCAGCTGCTCAACTAACCACACACCCTCCAGTGATGCCTCTGAATGGTCCCGAGGGGTGGTGGTGGCCGGGCAGAGCCAGGCAGGAGCTAGAGTCAGCCTGGGGGGTGATGGAGCTGAGGCCATCGCCGGTCTGACGGTGGACCAGTATGGCATGCTGTATAAGGTGGCTGTGCCACCTGCCACCTTCTCCCCAACTGGCCTCCCATCTGTGGTGAACATGAGCCCCTTGCCCCCCACATTTAATGTAGCGTCTTCACTGATTCAACATCCAGGAATCCACTATCCCCCAATCCACTATGCTCAGCTCCCGTCCACCTCTCTGCAGTTTATCGGGTCTCCTTATAGCCTTCCCTATGCTGTGCCACCTAATTTCCTACCGAGTCCCCTCCTTTCTCCTTCTGCCAACCTTGCCACCTCTCACCTTCCACACTTTGTGCCATATGCCTCACTCCTGGCAGAAGGAGCCACTCCTCCCCCCCAGGCTTCATCCCCGGCCCGTTCATTCAACAAAGCCCCCTCTGCCACCTCCCCACCTGGGCAGTTGCCACATCACTCGAGTACTCAGCCACTGGACCTCGCTCCAGGCCGGATGCCCATTTATTATCAGATGTCCAGGCTACCTGCTGGGTACACCATGCATGAAACCCCTCCAGCAGGTGCCAGCCCAGTTCTTACCCCTCAGGAGGGCCAGTCTGCTCTGGAAGCAGCCGCTGCCAATGGACAGAGACAACGAGAGCGAAATTTAGTGAGACGGGAAAGCGAAGCCCTCGACTCCCCTAACAGCAAGGGTGAGGGCCAGGGACTGGTGCCAGTGGTAGAATGTGTGGTGGATGGACAGTTGTTTTCAGGTTCTCAGACTGCGCGGGTAGAGGTGGCAGTGCCAGCACACCGAGGGACCCCAGACACCGACCTCGAGGTCCAGCGGGTGGTTGGTGCTTTAGCTTCTCAGGACTATCGTGTGGCGGCAGCTCAGAGGAAGGGTGAGCCCAGCCCCCTCAACCTGTCCCATCATAACCCCGACCATCAGGGTGAGGGGCGAGGGTCAGCCAGGAACGCAGCAGAGATGGCCGAGAAAAATCAGGCCCGAGGGTTCTACCCTCAATCCCATCAGGAGCCCCTGAAACATAGACCTTTACCCAAAGCAATGGTTGTAGCCAATGGCAACCTGGTGCCCACTGGAACTGACCCAGGCCTGCTACCCATGGGCTCGGAGATCCTGGTGGCGTCAAGTTTGGACATGCAGGCCAGAGCCGCCTTCCCAGACAAGGAGTCAACGCCACCCCCCTTTACCTCTTCCCACTTGCCCTCCCATTTCATGAAAGGCGCCATCATCCAGCTGGCTACAGGGGAGCTGAAGCGGGTGGAGGACCTCCAGACCCAGGATTTTGTGCGCAGTGCCGAAGTGAGCGGGGGGCTGAAGATTGACTCTAGCACAGTCGTGGACATTCAGGAGAGCCAGTGGCCTGGATTTGTCATGCTGCATTTCGTGGTGGGTGAGCAGCAGAGCAAAGTGAGCATCGAGGTGCCCCCCGAGCACCCCTTCTTTGTATATGGCCAGGGTTGGTCCTCCTGCAGCCCTGGGCGGACTGCACAGCTCTTCTCTCTGCCCTGCCATCGGCTACAGGTGGGAGATGTCTGCATCTCTATCAGTTTACAGAGCTTGAACAGTCACTCAGTTTCTCAGTCCAGCTGTGCTCCCCCAGGCCAGCTGGCTCCTCCCCGAGAAAGGCCTGAGAGGACAGTCTTGGGACCCCGAGAGCAGTGTGACAGTGATGGGAAAAGCCAGCCATTAGGCGAGGGCTCCCGAATGGTAGAGCCCTTGCAGCCAGAGCCTGGTGCTCAGGCCTGCTGGCCAGCCCCGAGCTTCCAAAGATACGGCATGCAAGGGGAGGAGGCACGGGCTGCGCTGCTCCGTCCCTCTTTCATTCCACAGGAGGTAAAGCTGTCCATTGAAGGGCGTTCCAATGCAGGAAAATGAACCTCTCCCAGACCCGGACTGGGATGCTACCCCAGAGCTGGGCCTCACCGTGAGCAAGCAGAGGATTTGCACATGCCGAGCAGGGGATGGCTCTCTTGGCAGTGAGGTTAGTGGGGAAGAGAAGGCGTGAAGGCAGCCTCCCAAGGCAGGGTCTGTTGCCCATTACCCCGTGGCATCTTTTCAGAACAGCCCCAGAGGGTGCTGTGATGGGGAGCAGCGGGCCCGGGCCAAGGAAGGAAGGGGGTGCACGCAGTATAAGAAACATTCCAAATATCAGGGCCTCCCTGTTCTTTCCTCCTCATCCCTAGCTCCTGCAAGGAGAGAGTCAGGCTTTGGGAGCAGGTGCAGAGGGAGGGAGCAAAGAAAGAGCCAAAAATGATGATCCACAGCTTATAGTAGCAGTTCAGCTATCTGAAGTTTGTTTTTTTTTTTTTTCCTTCCTTTTTTGTGATGGGAGGGCAGGAGGCCCCATGCTTGGAAATAAGAGGGTTCCCACCCAGAACTCTTCTTTTGAGAGCTGTGCACTTTAAAGGGTAGTTTTGTTACGGATGTCTAAGACTGGGTGTGCAGGGAACTCTGCTTCATCCTCTGCTTCAGCCCTTTCCCATCTCTCCCCATCATTCCTCCCACAAGGCTTCTAGCATTAGGAGAGAGAAGCCGCTCCAGGGTTCAGAGTGAAGTACTGCCTTGGCGGGGACCCAGTCACGGGACTTTGGGAGAAAGACCTGATGGCCAGACTGACCGGGCTCTAGGCAGGGCTTCTGGAAAGGTAGCTGACCTAACAAGGCTCCTCCTACTCAGCATGCCAGACCCACTTTGAAACTGTACTGAATCTCTAGTTGGTAATGGTGACTTTTGAAAGAACCAGTGGACCCTTTTCCCTAGGCCCCTACACCCGGTCCTCTGTCTGTCTATGTTGTGCCTAAGTGCCTGCACTGCCCCCACCCTTCCGCTGACCTAACCTGTCTGCATGGTGTCTTGACCTGGGCCTATTTGTAGCTGCACTGCCTTTCCCCTTCTGCAAAACTGGTTTTGCCCACTCTGACCAAGACCTCTAGTTTTTGGTGTGTAGGGGTCTCTCTGGTTTCCCTTTCAGTTCTATTCTCTATTTTTAAAAACTCAGAATCATGTCCTCTCCTCTTCTGCAGCTGAACCAGTTAGTGGAGAAACGAATGGAACTATGCCCCGGGGTGGGACCAGTACAGCTAGCTGGGCAGTGCCCATCCTTGCGTTTTTACAGAGTCCCTCCCATCTTACTCCACTCCTTCTCCCAGCATTCAGGCTTCTCCAGGCTGTCTCCTCCCATAGCCAGCTCTAAGGTTTTGGGATACTCTTTTTTTTTTAATTTTGGCCACACCATGTGGCATGTGGGATCTTAGTTCCCCGACCAGGGACTGAACCTGGGCCCTCAGCAGTGAAAGCGCAGAGTCCTAACCACTGGACCACCAGGGAATTCCCTGGAATAGTCTTGATAATGTTTCAATACCTGAAAAGTCTCCTAGATTCCATTTCATGGTGGAGTATTCCTCTGCAAAGAGTATTTTCAATCTTAGTTGCATTTACCCCCTGTGTCTTAAGCTCACTTTTTCTTCATGACTTTGAGCATCACCTCGGACTGTGGGATTCCAGTGGGTGTTGAGAATTAGGCTTCCCCCATCAGCTTTCAGGTGGGTGGGTGGGTTTTTTGTTTGTTTTTTCGGGGTCTTTAGACTCTTGAACAACTCAGGGTATTGTCCACTCAGCTCTTTTATGAGGCTTCTCCTGGGGTATGACCCTGGCATTTCCTTTCAAGATGGACTGGCCAAGGCCTAGCCTGTTGTCAGGAGTCCCAAACCTCTGAGGTCTGATCTCTGCTCTGTCAGAGACTTTAGGCAAGTCTTGTGACCTCTCGCTTTTTCACTTCCTCCCCAGCTGCCAAATGGGGATAAATAATCTTACCTACCTCCTGGGGGGAGGGGGAGTTCTGAGAATGGAGTCCTTCTTAGTGTTCAGGTGCTAAAGGTTGTTCTCCTGGGGGAACAAAGTGACTGAGACTGGCTTGTTCGCTGCAAGCCCTACACTCCACTGTTTCATTCCTTGAGAGCAGTTACCTGGTCAGTCAGCTTTTGGAGGCCCGTCCAGAGGAAGCTGCTGACCTGACCACAAGTATGTAAGTCTCCAGTTCACCTCAGAACCAAATACCAACCGTGTCTGGTGAACACTCAACCTTGTACACATTTGGGATCATGTCTTTTCCCTTCTCTGTCCCCTTTCTCTCTGAATGCTGCTTTCTCTGGCTTGTTTCCCACAGTTGGGGGCCTGTGGGGCTGAGTCTCGAGGAATCCTCTCAGAGGACGGCCCTCGGAGAAGGCCTTGTTTCTGGCTGTTCCATGAGCAACTCATTCCTAGTTTCTCATGCACGGGTTTCTCAGAAACATCCTTCCTCATTAGGAAGGCTCATCAACTGAATATAGCGACAGGCACACAGTGGACACTAAAGAAATATCCACCAAGGGTACCAACCGAGCTTCCTCCTTATGGGAACAAACCTATATCTAACCAGATACAGGCCAAGTAGTTTAAATACAAGAAACCCTCACTGCCCAGCCTGGTAACTTCCCCTTAATCCTGGAAAGAGAAAATCTTGTGCACCTTGGCAAGTTGGGCCCTGAACTTTCTGCTGCTGTTCCTCTTCTGTCTCTTGCTGGTGAAGCAGCACCGGCACTTCCTCTAATACTGTGCCATGCATATGTAATATATTAATACATGATTTTGTTGAGCTGCAGAGGTGTCTTTTGTAAAGTATAGTCTCCCAGGGAAAAAGCTCTGTGCTCTAAATCTTGGTCGGAGCTGAGGCATTCCCCTTACCTTTTCCCTCTTTTTCAGTCTTTTCTTCCAGTCATGAGGAATGAGAGTAACCTGTGGTGTGTCCATTCTTCCTTTTAAAGATTTCATAAGTCTTATAAGAGACCTAAGAGCAGTTTTGAGACAGCATTTTGGTGGGAAGCTGTCAGCTTTTGGGGGAACGGGCAGTTAAAGAAGGCCAATGTCATTAGTAGGACAGTCCCAGATCTTAGGGGTAGAAAGGAAGATGGCTAACTCTGGCATTAAACAAGAGATGCTGGGGCTTCCCTGGTGGCGCAGTGGTTGAGAGTCCACCTGCCGATGCAGGGGACACGGGTTCATGCCCCAGTCCGGGAAGATCCCACATGCCGCGGAGCTGCTGGGCACGTGAGCCGTGACTGCTGAGCCCACGCATCTGGAGCCTGTGCTCCGCAACGGGAGAGGCCACAACAGTGAGAGGCCTGCGTACCGCAAAAAACAAAAACAAAAACAAAAAAACAATGCCTATACCAGTTGGGGAGTAGGGGAACCAGGTGAAGGATGGTAATACATCCAAGTCTTGGATCATCATTCCTATCAAGATTAGTGTACACAGAGGAGGGGGAGTGGCATGGGGGAAGGGGAGACTGGGAGGTCAGAGCTGAGCACCCGTACCCAAGGGGGAGGGACCCCAGTAGATCTGGACTGACCCTTCTACACTCTTGGTCCCAGTTGGTCATAACACCAAGGGCTTTGGTCTGTGCTGCTTTGCCACTGCTGCTGTCTACTCACTGTCCTGCTTGCTGCCCTTTATAGCTCTCTGTCTTTCTGTGTCTTTGGCCATATAGGTGAAATCCAGGCATCCTGTCCATCCTTACATGTGCAAGGGTTACTTTATAACAAAGTCATCTTGAGTAGGGATAGTATGAAATGCTGCTGGTGGGCTGGTGAATCCAAAGGGATATGGCTTCAGTGCTTGTTGGGAGCCCTTTGGCTCCAAATATCTGACTCTCTTGAGGGAGAGACAAGCAGGTCCTATAAGTGGGTGTTTTCTTTGTATTAACTTCTTTCCTTTATGATATCTTGTGTCCTGTTTTAAAAATTAAATGATGGGGAACCAGATTAGGGCCTGTGTCAGCATCCCAGGGAGGTTCATCTGGCTCCAGTTAAATGGATTCTGGGGTTGGGGGAGCGTTTGAAGTTTGAAATAGACCCTCGGGTGGGGTTTAGTTTTATTTTTACCACTGGGCGCCATAGAAGATGCACAGGGTGGTGGTATGATTTAAACCTGCAACAAGCAGGCATGTTGAAGAGTTGAGTGATCACACTGGAGATAAAGGGTGGACGTGGGTTCACTGGGCAAGGGCTTGGGTCCATTGGAGTAAAGATAACCAGATTGGTTGAATTGGCCATGGGAGATTAAGTCACAGTCTTAAAAGCAAAGCAAATAGGGCAGAGGCCAAGTTTTAGGGAGACTTCTTGGCCTCCTAGGGCTAAGTTTACTAAACCACACTGAAGCTACAATACTTTCCAGATGGGAAAAAGTGTACACTACAGTTGAAGAGCTAAATCGTGTTAGGTTGGATGTTGACCAGGAACCTGTTAGCCCTTTGCCGGGAAGCCTTCACCCTCCAGCATCCCTGGGAGAGGGAAGGCCTCCCACATTATGCAATAATAAAATAAGCATCTGGGTCCTTGCAGCTGTCAGTTGCTCTTTCAACTCTAGGATCCATCTTTGGGCCAGAATCCTGGTCTGGGCCTAGGATGACACTGGCCCTTGAGATGCTAGAGTTGACTGCACTCTCTCCTTACCTGCAGACTATGCACAGTGCCTGGGGCGGAAGGAGGAGAGGTGGTGCGGTTTACCCTGCTGAGCCCCCCAGCAGGAACAGTAGTAATAAATGCACTTTTCACACTAAGGTTTCTTTATTCGTTCTCCTGTTAAGCCTAGATCCTCCCCTGGTAGACTGCAAATTCAAAGTCTGTGTGATCCCCCAAGCCATTCTGCTGCAAATGCCCAGCAGTGAAGATGGCCTCAAACTGGGTTCCTGTCTACAGTGTGTGTGGCGGCAGCCCATGTGCCTTTACCTATTGTCAAACTTTCAAGCATTTATTTCTGTCTTTATGACTGTCATGGGGACTGAGGTTCTTCAGAGAGAGAGAGCGCGCGAGTGTGAGCAAGCTGATGACACAGTGGTTTTACACCCACTCCCCAGACAGGGAGTATGCACATGGTTGTGAGCTGTGAGTGGTTAGTGCATTGCTGATGTTGCTGAAGGCAGGGTTCATCCCTCATTGCGTGACACTCGCATTCAAGAGAAGCTTGTGTCGGGGAAGAGACTCGTGGCAAACTTGAAGTATTAAAAATAAGGCTGTCCCCCTACAACCTTCCTAGTCACACACAGGATCCCTGTAGCCAAAACAGTATATGTTCCAGCTGCAGAGAGCAGACTGCTCTCAGCTTGCACAGCACCTTAGGGGAGGGAAGAATATATGGATAGGGAATGGGGTGGAGAAAGGATGGAAATGTTGTCATCCAGGTGGCTTTAGGGTCCTCAGGAGTAGTAGAGAAGGACAGCACTGGGGAGGTCTGATGGATGGATCTGATTTGTGTAGGAGTTCCCTGTAGATAAATTACTGATCCCCCAACTACTATCCCCAGTATGTAATGGCTAAATTAATATGTAATCAACTGCATTGTATCTAAAGCCTTAGAACTAGTCAGGTGCTCCCCCCACCCGATACCATTTCTTACCCTCTAATCCTACCTGATCTTTAACAAAGCATTAATAATTCTAAGGATAATCTCTATTTTGTTGTGCTTTTTTGTAACTGTTTTAAATAAATCAATTTGTACTGTATATTTGTACTTTTGTGAGATCCTTTTTGCTGTTTTACCATTTTAAGTCTCTGTACTTGGCTACACAGATTGTATTTTTATTGTTAATGCTCTTCTTATGGATACCTGCATTTAACTTGTGGACTATGTAAACACAATATATATCAATATCTATATATCTATATATCTATCTATATAAACTACTAGCTTTTCCTTTTGGTGTTTGCGCCTTCTTCGTATCCCAGCCTTAGATGGTGGCCATGGGGTGGGGGATAGAAGGCGTATGCGGCAGAGCTTGTCAGAGAGAGCAAATGGTGCCCATCTTCATGTGGTGGGCTGGGGGCAGATTGCACGAGCTAGTCCTGAAGCATGGTCTGTGTGTTCTGTCGTGTGTATTTCAGGGACCCAGAAATCTACCTGTAGACTCAGATACTGTTCTAGCACAATTAGTCACAAGGACCTGTAGATGCCCTCACTGCTGGCCTTTTCTCCAATTCTTTTCTCAGGAATACTGCCAGAAATTTCTGGAATAAGTCAGCTCCCGAACTTAGATTGCCACTAGTAAGAGGTGAAGCACTCAGATACATGATAGTTACTCATACATTTATTGAGCACTTGCTACATGCCACAGAATAGCCTAGGTGCATTATATATTAACAACCATTTGTTGCTAGTACTATTATTTTCATTTTGTGGGTGGGGAAACCAAGAGGTTTAAGTAACTTACCCAAAGTTACACAGCTATTAATTAGCAGTAAAGAATGTTAAATCCAGGCACCTAATTCCTGAGTTTGCGTTAACTCACAGTTCGTTGTAAAAATTAAATGAGATAATCCATGGAAGTGCTCAGAACAATCTTTGACACATAATGAGTGCTCAACCATTTTGAAACATCCCAAAGTAGGACTTCCATGTGGGGCTCTGTGAGAAAAAGCCATTTGGCTCAATTAAATAGTTTCTTTTAAATGTCCAGTATTTTGTAATAAGCTTATTAATATTTTTGTATTTTTCAAGACAAATATTTCGGCCTGCCTGGTGGAAATGAACCCTGGTTTGGTGGGGGGTCAATTAACACTCTTAAATAGCCTTGAACCTGTGGAGGTCAGAGAGGAGTCCAAGTTTCCTTGTTACGATATTGGAAGAGGTCCAGATTCCTGGCATAGTTATTTTTCTGGCTACAGCTTAACTAGGGCACTTCCTTCTGGACTTCAAGATCTGTAATTATCTAAACTGTATACAACCTTTGGTGCAGGCTAAGGAAAGTTCTGTGCTTGCTGTGTACCATCACAGAAGCTTTTTAGAAATGACCTCAGCTCTTGTCTCCTCCATGGTTTGGCAGCCATACAAACTGCCATAGTCGTCATTTTGCTCTGGCCTTGACCGCTACTGACTTGAGCTCTCATGGCACCTTAATTCTGGATTTTCCTCAGTGGGTTTTATTATCCTACCTTGGCTCTGAGGAATAAATAAAAAGATGGGTTTTTACCTCTTCTCTCAAACATGAGTTCCTTGGCACTGTGAACCTTAATATTGCAGCTATTTCTATGAACGTATTCCTGAATGCAACTGAGTGCTGTCTAGGGTAGAATTTTTAAAAGTTTGGCAGACTGAATTCTGCTGGGAAAAGTAGCTGGTACCTGGTCTAAATACTTCATCCTCTTTAGCAAATGCCAGTTACGAGGAAAGGCGTCTACTTCCGAGTTTGGAAAAGGTAAGCTGGGTTGAAATAGCTCTTGGGACCACAGGTGATCTTCATTAGTGTTGTGGGCCTGCACCCTCACGTAGTCAGCATCGGTTCTTCCTTAATGTCATTAACTTGTGAAGGGCCAGATAAGGGATCTCTGCTGGGAGAGGCTTTGTTGAGGAGCACCCTCCCTCGGAAAAAGACAATGGCTAGACGTCCCTGCCTGAAAACTTCTATCCACGTCTCTCCTAGATTTGCTAGAATGAAATCGAGAGAAAAGCAGGAAAGGGCCAGTAAAGATAAAATTAATTTATTAGCCCTCACAACTCCGTGGGGTGGGCGTGGGCCACACTAGGGCCCCAGAGTCCTATGCGCATGCCCTGCAGCAGTGGGCTGGGGAGTCGAGGTGTCTGGAGTGCCTGCTCCCTCATCCAGAGCTGCCTTGAGCTGGGTCCCTCCTGACCCCATCATCCTGCTCCCATATGCAAGGGGTACACAGGTCCACCTGCAACAAACTCGGGCCTGCCTCCAGCAGCAAGGACAGGACCCTGGGGACGGCTGAGTGGGAAGGCAGGCAGGAGGGTGTGGTTCAGTGCAGAGAGCTGCTGTTCTGCTCTTCAAAGGCCATCTTGCCCAGGAGCTGGCTGTCCAACTCCACCCCACTCACAGGTAGCTGGAAGAAGTTCATTTCGGCTGCTAAGGCTGCCATGGCAGAAGGGTCCTGGCCAAACTGAGCTCGCAACATCATGTCCATTTTCTCCAGCCTCCTCTTGAGCCGCTTGGCCTCCCGCTCCCGGATGAGCCGGGCCTGCCGCTTCTCCGGGGTTTCATTGGCCCGCTTCAGCCTCATGGCCTCCCGATCTCGCTGCAGCCGGCGTGCCCGCTGCTCATCTGTCTCCTGCATGCGCTGCAGGCGCTTGGCTTCTCGGTCCCTCATGCGCCTTACCTCCCGCTCCTCGGGGGTCTCATTGTCCCGCCGGCTCTTCTTGGCTGTGCGCTCTCGTTCCAGCCGCTGCAGCCGGACTTCCAAAGGCTCGTTCTGTCGACGCAGGGCCCACTTGCGTACACTGGGGGTCTGGGCTTCTAGCAGTTTCCGGTAGGCAGCACAGTTGTTGCACACAAGCAGAATTCCAGCAGGGTACACTGGAGGACTAAAGGCAATGTCCTTCCCCTCAGCACTGGAGGGGCCCTCACTGTGGGCTGGCGGTAGGGATTCCATATTAAGGACTTCAGGAAGTTTCTCACTGGAAAGCAAAAATTTTAGATGGTTAATGCCACGGTCTAACAAGGCTCAGGTATCCAGCCCTGACTTACTCTGTCCTACCAGGCCAGTTGCTCCAAGTTCACCACTAGGGGTCAGTATGAGTGCTTGGGAGACCTCCTCTACCTTTCCACCCTTGCCCTTCTTTGGGCTAGGTTGTCTACCAAGTCTTAAAGCCCACCTGGAGTTTGGGGCTGAGCCAACCGCCATAGCAAGCCACCAGAAATCAGATGAGCCCTTACAATGTGCAGTTCCATTCAAGCCGGACTGATGGTGTTCGTAGGAACTGTGCAGGGCAGTCCTCCTTGAGGCGGAGGCTGCCTTCAGGGGAGGTCCAGTCCACTGGCTCCACCTCCCCCCAGCCGACCCTGTGTTGTACACTAGCAAATGGGACTCAGACACAATTTACACAGTTCCAGTCTTCCTGGGACACAGTGGAGACTCTGTCCTCACATTAGGGTCCTCTCAACACCCTGTAACTTCTTTCTCCATGCTTTATCATGAATGGTCTTGGTCTTTCCCACATCTTTCTAGTTGAAGATATTCTGATCGAGGAAAGAAATGAGAATTCATTTCCCTTTGAGGATGTCTAATGGAATGGACATATTTACTAGCCTCATTACTCATATTTCCAAAGAGTCAAGAGTCAGTTCCCTTTGCCTTGCCCGTCTCTAACCTTCACTTTGACTTGGGAAAGCAGAACCCACACCCAGTAATTTGTTCCCAGCACAGAGGGTCAGTTGCCCGGCTAACCTGTTAAACGTGGCATGGCTAGTAAAACGGGCTCCACACACAGCACAGTTAGACCGCTGGTCCTCCGAGTGGATTAAGAGGTGGCGACCCAATGACCCGGGGGAGCTAAGGGCCCGGCCACAGACAGGACACATGTAGCTCTTGGCGCTCACCACTGCTGCAGTGTGCTGTAAAAGAGAGCCTTAATCTGTCAACTCACACCAGCTCCAGGACAATCTGTACCCACTTAGGAACTACTTTCTGGGAAATGTCCCCTTTCCTTAGTCTTAGAACAAGGACTTGCAACTATTCTCCCTATCTAGCACCTGGAAAAGCAAGAGTCTCTTGTGTTAAAGGGCCTTCAGAAGGGCAAGGCCATCCAGACCATCACTCAGATTTCATTAGTTTGAGTTCTGACTACGTACTGGGACATGGCTGGCTTGGGGGACAATGGGACTCCAGAGCCTGAGAGGAATTCTTGCTCAGGATAATTTCTCACGGCCTGCTTGTCACATGCTGTGTAGGTACAACTGCATTTTTTTTTTTTTTTTTTTTTTTGCGGTATGCGGGCCTCTCACTGTTGTGGCCTCTCCCATTGCGGAGCACAGGCTCTGGACGCGCAGGCTCAGCGGCCATGGCTCACAGGCCCAGCCGCTCCGCGGCATGTGGGATCTTCCCGGACCGGGGCACGAACCCGTGTCCCCTGCATCGGCAGGCGGACTCTCAACCACTGTGCCACCGGGGAAGCCCACAAGTGCATTTCAAAGGAGAACTGAAGGTCAAGTCTAGAAGCTGGATGGAAAGACTGATATCCAAAAGGTATTTAAATGCACTGCCTTTTCTTCAGTCTTTTAAAATCAGTCTTCTGAAGAAATGCTTCTCCTCATGAACCAATTATCTTTATGGTAAAACTCAGGCTGCCATGTGTACTAATGCCTGTTCAATACAGAGCATAAGGCACATGTTCTGCGACTGGATCAGGAAAAAAAAAGGAAACAAAAGTTTGTCTAGTTCTGATCCCCTGGTTTACACTATCTTTCTCCAATACTTCAGAAACACCTATGTTAACTCATTTTTTCTTCTTTAAAACAAAGCCCAGTTTCTATTTCACTATTTAAAATATGCCTTAAGTAATTTAGAAAAAAAATGATACTTAATTTTCACAGTGTGTCTGCCTGGGAACCCAGAACATATTCACTCAACATATCCCACTTATTCTCTACAATTTTCTGAGGATTGGAGTGGAGTCTTGGTGGAAGCAACAACCCAAGGTTCTTTCCGGGGTTGGAGGCAAAGGCTACACAAGTTGTTGGCACCCGTGTTCTGGAGCATGCGGCTCCGCAGGCCATACCTGGTACACATGCGCAATCAGCTGCCCCCGACTCCCACAGTCCAGCTGGCAGAGGGGACACTGGCAGAGTCCAATTAAGGGGTCAGAATTCAAATTCTCTGTGACCTGCAATTTAACAAGTAGGTGATTCATGAACACAGTTTACCAGTCTCTTCCCTGCCCCTACTTCTTTTAAAAGGGTATCCTGTTAAAAGGAACACAACCTCTTATCATATGTTATTACTAGGTTCCCAGTGTGGGTCGAAGGAAAAAGTGATAGGGGAAAGGGAATTAAATTTGCTCCCATCTTCATTTTCTCCAAGGCTTCCTGCCATGAAGACATAGTATTACTCCAGAGAGAGCTTATCTATTTCTTTTTCCCCTAAGGTAAACTCTGTAGAGAGAAGATCAGCTTTCCCTACTGCCATGCCTCTTGCAGGAATCCTTAGGAAACAGTTTAGTGAAAAGATGGCACCTCACTTAACACTTTGACTGAAATTTGCAAGCATATTCAAGAGTACACCTGAGGAAGTCAACTAATAGTCTTGCAAAGACCGATGTTCTGCTGGGAAGAAGTGGGGAGCTTTAGGAAGAAGAGCTGTGTGGGAGTGAAGTGATATGTGGGTGGAAAAGGAAAGCTGGGTGTGAAGAGAACTGAGTGTCTGAGGTTTGGGTAACTCATGGTGGGAAAGAAGAGAGGCTTCATATGAAGCCCAGGAGACCCTCAGAGGCAAGGGTGTTACATGTGGAAGACAGGCATCTTGGGCAGAGTAGAAGGGTAAGGAGGTTCCCGGACTCAGCAGCCATTTGTCACTTGCCTCATGCTCTACCACACTGTTCCCACCAACAGGCTGTTCTGCATTTTCTAACTCTTTTTCCACTTTGACCACCCCTCCGTCTTCCTCTGATGTATGGGAAGAGACTTCATCTTGTGTGGTCTCCTCTTCATCACCCTCACTGTCACCTGGAACACACAAACTGGTCACTTGTTCTGATTTTTGCGTGAATACATCTTACGCTGCTTTCCACCCTAAAGTTTGCAGCTAAAATGGAAAACATTCTCAGATCTTCCATAATATAGTTTGTATCAGTGCTTATTTGGGTACAAATCACGTTAAGTGGAAGCCAGCTATAATTGTTTATATTGCCATATACACACTAAAGAGAAAATCAGAGGCAAAACTGTATTGGAAAATGGTTATTAGGTCCTGTATATTATCATAAAAATGATAACTTCTTACACAGGGTTCCCAAATATCTCACACGTTCAAATCACACCTCCCATGCACCTCACACCATGCTCATTCCAACACACCACTTCTGACTTACCAATGCTTATCACTGATTTTATTACTTACTTTTCTCCATAACCTCCCCGCACAATTTCTCCATGGTGTCGCATACACTATTCTATTCTGAGACCCACTAATCTGTTCTCTCCCAACAAACCCCAAGGCATGATTACAGAAACACCAACAAGTTTTTCTTTCCTCTTATCAATAAAGGAGGCAGTAGGAAATTAGGTGAAAATGTCACTTTATAGGGAGAAAGCTGCTCAGTACAGTGGAAACGTTAAGCAACCAACCTCGGGCATTCTGTAGTGGTATTTGACTCACGGTGTCCTTACTCTGCTAGTAACTCAGCATTCTACGTTAAATAAGTCCATTGTTTCTGGTGGTTCTATGGATTATCTGATGGATTATTGAATGCATCAAGTGGAGGGAACAGGATATCCTTTACTTTAGGATGAAATATAATTTCTTGTGGCTAAAGTAAGAATTGATGTGTTTTAGTTCAGGGTGCAAGATGTGGCCGTGCAGAGGTCTGCCTGTGGCTAGGGGATCTGCAAGGTTTGTGTGAGCTGATTTTTTTCCTCTATTACTTATAAAATTGGAAAAGAAATGATTTTTAAAAAACACAATAACATAGGGAGTTCTTTCTGAAAGGAAAAAAAAGTGCTAGTACTTTGAAGATCACAAGAGGAAGCCAAACCTAGGGAAGCTGTCAGACTCCAGTCCCATCCTAACACCACCTAGATCCTAGACTCCTGGGCCTGACTGTCAGCAAGAGAAATACAGGATAGAGTTTCACCAGGCTCTCAGCATCAGCAGTGAGACTCAGCTTTCCTAGCTAACAGCGTGCTTCTTATCTTCTCTTTACTATCCCTTACATAATTTCTAAATCTACCAAGAACTGGGCAAAACTGGTTACATTCCCTTTCTTCAAAAGAAAATCTAACCAAATCATCTGCTAGTAGATACATGTGTCTCTGTTAGATACTTCACTTGGTTGGTGGACTGGATTTGGGCCCTGGAAAGATCTACAGTATGCCTTATTCCTTGGTCCAAAGCTTTAGTGTGAATCCATCTCAGTAATAAGGGTTGGCACAGATTAAATCATACTATATTTTCTCATGAGCTTATTTGGAATACTTGTAGTCTAAGACAACACTGTATCAAACACTTTTTGTAATTCATCAAAAATCCAAATATATCTCTCTACTAGAAAGATTAAAAAAAGAATAAGTATGCCATGCAGAGGGATGATGCAACCTTTCCAGAATGGAAACCTATCAGACTTTATTGCCATTCCTACCTGTCACTCAAACTGGTGGCTCCCACAGATTTTCTAGAAATATTTGGTTCACTTTTCTGTACCTGACCAATTACTTGCTAAATTATTATTTTTATTGCTAGAGTATTAGCTTAAATAGAAAATGTAGTTCCTGGAAGGTACAGAACTCTCACCCTCTTCTTTCTTTTCCAACCCCGAACATGGAGAAAAATCAGAAATGTCGTATGAATTGACACTAATAATAACCAATATCAGATGGATCAGATGTGGAAATCATCCTAGGAAATAACACATCTCAAAGTGTCTTTGTTCAAGCAAGTCACAGAACAGACAATCCATGAGGCTCAACCAGTTACCAGCCACTGTCTTTTCAATCTCTTAACCAAAGGGATCTACTCAGGACTTGGTGTGGGAAGACCTCGACATTAGCATTTTACATGCTGCATAATCTCACCGGTAAGCAAGTCCTCTTATAAAACATTAAAACTGGGTCCTCAAGCAAAACTTTCATTAATACCACTCTTACATTTCATTAATTATGAATAAACAGATCCTAGGAGACAGGGATTTTTTTCTTTTCATTTGACCTAGCCCAGGGGCTGCTTGAGCACTCATTATTCCTATGCCCCTGTCTGTCACAGTCATCACAAATCTATCTGTGTATGGCACTATGCCAAGTACTGCAGTCCTTGAGTTAAAAAAACCTGTTCTCTCTCTGGACAAGCATATGCCCATACACCTTAGAACACCTTTGGGAACACTGAGGATCCACAAATCTCCTTCTTCATGTCTTCCTCCCAACCCCCATGCATAATCCCCAGAGCACACACACTCTGATAATGCTTCTCCCATTGCCCTGAGTCATTACCAGAAGGTGCAGAACTCACTGCTACTGGAGTCCTGATCTCTTAGTTGTTGGATAGCTTGTCGCTGACTGCCAAGGTCTCCAGGAAAATCAGTTTTCATCATCGCCTGGCGGGCTTGCTCTTCTAGCCCAGCAAATACTTGATCCCCTGGTGGTCACAAGGAAAAATAGTCAGGCCACCAGCTGGGCAGTACATCCCCAGGCAAGCTGGTTGGAAAGTCAGACCATTCAAAGGTAGGAGACAGGCAGGTACCCTGTGGTGGGGTCATTCATCTCCAAGTCAGCTTGTTGCCTCCAGTGGTTTCCGGGCACAGCTACTCTTCTTGGGAAACAAGCCAGATGCTCTAGAAAGCATCATTTGCTTCTCTTAAATCCTCCTAATACTGACTCCTTTTAAAGGTGATCAATTGCTACTTTACCAATTTAACATCAAAATCTCAATTCTATTTATAACCTTCCATCAGGACTGGGGAGACAGAGGCAAGCGGCAAAGTGATGGAGTGAAGATGGGGCAAAAAATCTGGGCACAATCTCTGAATCTCAGTGTATTAGCAATATGGTCCTGATTCTGTCTGCCTCTGACTATAAACAAGCGCTTCAAATAATCCATCTGAAACAGTATCTATGACCCCATCTTTCATCCATTCTCCTTACAAGACATACTCTAGAAGTTCTTCCTTTACTCTCTCACATCTATTAGAATTAGCCACGAGCAAATCAAAAATAATGGATTAAAAGGAAAACAGATAATATGTGAACTCATTTCTGCTGAGGAACAAACTTCCTGAAACATGCCAACCAATTTGCAACAGGTAATATTTCATCTAGTCTCCTTGGTTTAGTGTGGTCTTTTTTTTTTCTTCTTTGTATGCAGTATCCAAAAGCCCCAAACCCATCCTGATTATGCATTTACTGTGAGGAACTCTGCCTGGGATCTGTGTGGTTATTGAAGAGTTAACATTTAAGTGCTCTTTTATTTCCAAGAGGCCAGGCATAAGGAGAAAAGAGAATTGGGTTTCTCGAGGTTTCCATTATCTCAGTCAGAGTGGAAACTACAGTCCCCATTCTCCAGCCACCAAGAGAGAATAATAAAAAGCCCTAGTGAAATGTCTGACAATAGACCAGGCGCTTTCTTAATGAAGAGAGAGAGGAAATTAAACAGGCTCAGATTCCGAGGCTGATACAATGATGTAGGAGGAATGAACTGGTCAGTTGACCTGTACAACTAGTCCTTGGGCAATGAAAGAACTGATGTGAAGTAGGCTTCATGTGACTCATTTAGGTATTTGTTCAGCAAATATTCATTGAACATCTACTATATGCTAAGTGCCAAATGCTAATAATAGTGATATTTGGCACTTCTTGTTCCAGGCTCTACGTTAAGTGCATTATAGTTGCTACCTCACCTTGATTCTCTGCAAAACTCTTATGTGGTAGGTATTACTATCCATATTTTACTTAGGAGAAAACTAAGGTCTATGGTGGAACTAAGTATTCAGACCCCGGTCTGTCCAACCCTTAATTACCATATTTTTCAGTTGCTTTCTAGCAGAGTTGTAGACAGAATTTTAAGAGGTTCATTAGAGCAATTTTACTGAAAACAAACGCTTGTCTCTTGTGTGACAAGAATAGCTCTGATCCTAGTGTTAGTGTTACCTTCCTACCATCAGAAACTGATATATACAACTCAAGTACCAAAATGATGTTCTCAAGGCCAGGACTGACGGAAGGAACCATCATTTTTATGCTTCTGATTCCATGTGATGAGTTACCATGCCTGGGTTAGAATAATATTATGGCTGGGAGGGGGCAAACATAATTTTAAGTGTTAAACTTTACATCAGAAATTATTAAAAAGCCTGAAAAAAATATTATGGCTATTCTGACTGACACTATGAGTGGGAATAGAGGTGCTAAGATTCCAAGTGTACTTCTAGCCACACAGCCCTCAAGTAAACGAAAAATAACCTGCTTTAAGTCCACTTTCATAATATTCAGGATGACACACTGGATATAAATTACCGCTAGGGAGAGCAAAAAATGAGTTCTGTGTTATAGCGCCTCCTCTTCCCTCTTTGCAGGAGTAAAATATTTAATTTCTCCACGTTGGTTCCTCTGTAACCACAGACCATGGCTAACTGGAATAGTTACTGAATTCTGGGTAAATGCATGTTTTTGGACCTGGTGGCCGTGGGCAGATATGACACTAAGGAACAAGTTATGTACCAGCATATAATTATCAATGGCAGACCATTCTCATCAATGACATCTCTAAAGAAACCCATCCAGAAACCAGCTAGGTTTATAACATACTAAGAATCTACACTTCCCCCCCTTCCTTTTTTTTTTAAATTAATTTATTTTATTTTTGGCTGTGTTGGGTCTTCGTTGCTGTGCGCGGGCTTTCTCTAGTTGTGGCTAGCGGGGGCTACTCTTTGTTGCGGTGCACGTGCTTCTCATTGCGGTGGCTTCTCTTGTTGCGGAGCATGGGCTGTAGGTGCACGGGCTTCAGTAGTTGTGGCTCACGGGTTCTACAGCGCAGGCTCAGTAGTTGTGGCACTTGGGCTTCAGTAGTTGTGGTGCACGGGCTTAGTTTGCTCCGCGGCAGGTGGGATCTTCCCAGACCAGGGATCAAACCCGTGTCCCCTGCACTGGCAGGTGGATTCTTAACCACTGTGCCACCAGGTAAGTCCCCCCCCCTTTCTTAATGGGGAATCACCACTGTATTAGAAGGACATCTATAAGGATATGTAATTTTCAAGATCAGCTAGTAATTCAGTCTAGTCTCTATCAAACTTGAGCTAAAAATTTATTCCTATTGAAGTTGTCTAAATATTTCAACCTTCACAGAACAGAGAAGAGTCTGTTCAATACAGCTGCCCTATCTAGGACTTTTGGGAGCATTCTCACCTAGGATAGTTGGGCTATTCCTTTTTTGGCAGTTTGGAAAGAAAAGCTATGCTCCTCTATTTTATTCCATTCCTGACTTGGGAAAAAGGCTAAGGTAAACTTTACTCTTTAGGGCTATTCTTATTTAAATACCAACATAAAGCAAAATATATAAAAACCATAAAGAGGGATTCTGGCAGA
This sequence comes from Mesoplodon mirus, assembly GCF_964341445.2. Lineage (NCBI taxonomy): Eukaryota > Metazoa > Chordata > Mammalia > Artiodactyla > Ziphiidae > Mesoplodon > Mesoplodon mirus. Next base: position 15,028,495 of record NC_138995.1, read on the forward strand.
CCTCACAGAAAAAGATATGTGAATGATCTCCCAGTAGTCATTATTTACCTAATCCCTAAATCTGACTGTCCAGAATTATCCTTTCATAAGAAGGTAGTGATAATTGCTAAAAGTATGTCATATTAACTCAAGTATAATGTGATCCATACAGATACTAGTGATTAAGAAGTGTTATACAGTTGCCTGCTTTTACAATGTAGCATTATTATTTCCTTCTATCTTGAGACTGTTGGAGTAGGTTAAAAAAAATCCTCTGGCTTCTAGATATTAATGTAGGGCAACCATCTTCTTTAACATGGGTATTTATTTGTCTATTAATAGTTGAGAAAAAGTCATCTAAGTTCAACAGTAAAAAGCAAGGTACTACACCTCTCCTTTTTGTGGTATGAAATCAAGATACTGTTGGTCTGATTTGGCTAAGGTTTTTTAGACCAGATAAGAACAAAGCCATGCAAACAAGCCTGCAGAACAGATGAGAAGCCTGAGATGAAAGTTACTGGAAGACAAAGATTTTACAATTCTCTTTCTTGAGTCTTTGGTGCAGTTAAAAAAATGCAATGTCTGGCTGACTTAAATTAAGTGAAGCAGCTGAGACATATTCTAAGAGAGCAGATGTCAAATTCAGAATAAAATGAGTTAGTACTGGGAGTGGGGCACTTAGGATTCCTTTTCTAGCTGACAGTCTCCGTAATCCGAGGTGCCATCACATATTGGGAACAGAACCATTTACCTCACAAGGATGCTGACAATGAATGAAGACAAAACAAACTGCACTTTTTAGAAGAGAAGGGGCTTTGAAGGCTTCTTTTTCCTACTTCTCTGTAAAAGCTGAAAACTTTAATTGAAGTTGAAAGTTTTTAGTCTCATATATAATCTGAAAACAAAAGTCTCTTAAGAAATGGAAGTTTTCCTTTACTTAGTGGTTTGCTTGGTACAAAAGCACCAAATGAAAGTGTGCAAATGATTGTATTTTCAACCTCTCTAGAAACAGTTTACAGAAATTTGTATTCAGAGGGGGTGAGATGAGGAAGGAGGGAGGGAAGAGGTCTACAGAGATTTCAACCCATATGCAGTTCCTCTGTGACTAACAACAATTCTGGACTTTTATTCCAAAAGCTCTGCATTAAGTCTATTAAGGAACTGGGCAAAACACAAGAGTCTGCCTGGACGTTTCTGGGTAAAGGAGAGATCATGATGGTAATTTAGATACAGAGACAATCCTGAGGAAAGCCAAGTATATGCCAGAGCAGCCTGCCCATTGACTTCTAAAGTGGATCAGACAGATGCTGCCAGGGAACAGCAATGGGATTCTTAATATATTCTTTTAGGAGGGCTTCTTAATATATTCTTTTAGGAGCTGCCTGCTACTCAATCCTCTTGTTCCCAGAAGGCAGATCTAATGGAGCTCAGCCATTACTCTGCTCAAATGCCATTGGCTTTGACATTTAAGCAAAGCTTCTGCAGACCTTCCTGCCTCCCAGACCTTGAATTCATTCTGTTTACTTTAAATAGATGAGCAGCATTAAATTCAATACATTTGATTGGTTCTATTTCACTGCAAGGGGTTAGGAGACGCACCTGGTCAGAAGACTGAAATTACCTATTTCTACTTGGCATTATTGTGGGCAATGAGAAGATGACCTTCCAAAAAATGTAGGACCAGCTTCAGTCCCCAAATAGTAAATAAGTAGAAGGTCCTCAGAGACCAGCAAATCTCAGTGTCTTTCTTCTTTCTTAGTCCATCATGTGATATGCCTTCACAATTCCCTGCCCAAATGCATCACTGAAAACAGCCCCTCCCTGTGGGTCCACTTTTTAGTTGCACCTGAACATTTCCATTCACAGCCCTCTTAATGGTCATCACTGCAAAGTCCCACCCGCTCCACCACACTACTACAAGCTTCACTAGCTCAACTCTAGAAACTGCATTTCTGCAGCTGTGGATATGATATTCCCTCCTTCTCTGTGGTCTGTTTGTCCATCTGTTTTCCAACTCCAGTACCAGCTCATCTTGGCTTTGACTGATTACGGTGGGAGGAGATGCAGCTATGGACTTATGCTATGTGGGCGCAGGCATTGGCCACACAAGCATTTACTGGCTTCCCTGTACTTGATCATACTATCATCCCCACCAGCTACTTTCCTCAAAGTCTCTTTGGACAGGTGGCTTTTAGAGGTAAATGCCCAACTCCAGTGATTGCCTTATTTGTAAACCCATCACTCTACTAAGAGTTCCTTTCCTGCCCTGCCTTCTTGGGGTCACATCTGTGTCTTTTCTCAATATCCACCTTCCACCAGAGAGGAGAAGACAAACCTTCTGAACCTCTGTGTTGTATTACCTATGGTAGAGATACTTCATTTTATCTCTCTTGAAAATCCTCACATTCAGGCCCACTAAATTTCACTGTTTTAGCAGCAGTTTCTAAATCCTGAACCACTCGCCTTTATATTAGGCAGCCTTCCATATCCACCTACTCCAGAATACACTCCTAGAAGTATCCAACTTGTGCTATCTTATAAAACTTTTCTTGAAGAATTGTATATGAAAGTTTGCTACCCTAATCTCATTTAATCTATAAAATGCTGAAGTCCTCTTAATTCCTCTGAACCTACTGTTTTCTCTCCTACTTTTGAAATTTCCCAATAAAATAAAATAAGGTACATACTGTCTGGCATACAGTATGTTTTTAATAAATTTTAGTCCTCTTATCTTAACTCCATGACTGATCTATCCTCTCAAATGTAGGTTTTTTTCCTTAAAAAAAACAAAAAACTTTCATATGTTATACCACTGAATTCCCTTCAAATGTTGCTGTACTTTAGTCAGTCCCCCATAAGAACATGGAGCTATTTGTCTCTTTTTTACATTTGAATGAGGATGCTTATCTCCCCAGATCACAGGAAACTGGTTAATTGTCTCAAATCTACATAGATATATTAGTGTTAATTTAATAAGGCACTTTTGAAAACCCACTATGAGCAGTGCTAGAAGTAGAGAGGGATAGCAGGAATTATATATGGGACATAGTGTCTGCCCTCCAGAAGTTTACAATCCAATTACTAAAATAAAACATATATATGAACCTGCTGAGAAATAATGCAAGGCAATAGTGCATAGCTGGCTCTTGTTACCAGTCTCTTCTCCATGTGATCCATCCCACACACTATTTTGTAGTCCCAAAACACTGTATTCTGAATGTCACTCCATTCTCCCTGCTTAAAAACCTTCAGTAGCTCCTTGCAGTCAGGATGAAGCGTGAACTTGGCCTGGCCTTCAGGCCTCTACAATGCAGAGTTAAACATCTCCAACGTCATGTTCTATGGCTTCTGGACAAATGCAACTTCTGCTTCATACAAAGTCTCCTTGTCCCCTGAACATACCACGTGCATTCCCTCTTTGTTTCTTTGCTTTCCCCTACCTGATTTTACCTCTCCTTTCCTCTTTCTTTAAAGAATCCACTTTCTACCTTCCAAGGTCCAGTTCAAGTTCATAGTCTAAGGCCTCTTCCATCAAGCATTCCCTGGCTATCTCAGTCCATGGAGCTCTCTCCCTCCTCTTTTTTTTTTTTTTTTTTTGGCCTCAGGGCACATGGGATTTTAGTTCCCCACCTATGGATCAAACCCATGGCTCAAATCCGTGGCCCCTGCAGTGGAAATACAGTCTTACCCGCTGGACCGCAAGGGAAGTCCCTTTCCCTCCTCTTAATTTCTGTAGTACACACAGTCTGCAGCATCCCTATCTGGCACTTAGCATATATTATCTTGCTATATGCTCATCTATCTATATATCTGTGGCTACGTTATAGTCTTATACATTTTTATATTGTTTTATGGCCTTGGCATCTAGCACAAGGCTTTGCACAGAGTAGGAATCCTATAAATGTTTGTTAATGTGAATACTAAAGATGAATCAAGAGCACCTATTCCTAAGACAGGTTTCTAAGACCTCCTCCAGCATAGAAACACTTTAAATCCATCATGTTCGACACCTTTAACCCTTTTTTCTTCACAAATTAGTGTGAGTCGATCACCTAAATTCAGATTACTCTTCCTTTCCAACCCTCAGCGTTCTCAGTTTCCAGAATAAAAAGCCCAGTACTCACAGTGAACTTTATTTGGATTTGTCTGTTTCCGACGGGACATGTTTCCCTGATCCAAGAGCTCTGGCTTTTCCCAGTTTCACGACTGGATGTTACTACCTCCTTGCAAGGTGCTGACCTACAAAAAAAAGGATAATGTTAGCACATGTCATTTTGCTCATAAATTATACACAATTAAAAGATGAGAGACTTTTTAAAATAGTTTTTGAGCATATATAAAATTCACCAGTTATAAATCACTGAACTTCTTAAAGAAAGAAAGAAAGAAATCTCTAGCACAACTTTAAGGTCCCAAGAAGTTTCAGAGAGAATTCCAAAGGATTTAGAGAATTCCACTCTAAATCCAACTCTGGAATCCATAATACTGTTAAGTGATCATGATCAAGCTCAGAAGGTAGAAAAGGAAGCAAAAAAACTCAGGCAACCAGCGTTAGAAGCACCATGGGCTCAAAGAGATAACCCTCATGAATTGTAAAAGGAAGCAAAGGAAGCTAAAGAGGGTGGCAGCTCATATGTCACATGCCCTCTGGAAGTCAAGCCCTGAAATCTGCACCAATGAGAGCCTCCAGATGTTTTTTTTCAAGAAGTTATCTCTCCTGGAGGTGATGAAGGCACCACATCCCTGTGAGACAGGAAATATCTCAAAACTCCTGGGCATCTGTAAATGAAACATGGGAAATAGAGCCTCTACCTAGGGATGCAGGCACAGTACTAGGGACTGTGGATGACAGGGCACTAAAGCAAATCAGACTTCGTGTTGAAGATGGGCTTTTACCAGAAGAGCCAGGTGCCATACACATTGCTGGGTACTAATTCAATACCTCAATGTGGAACATCAACCTGGCCCTGCTCACATGCTCCCGAGTGGTGGTCAAAGTTAATAACTTTAGTGCCTCTTCTCAATCCAGCCTCTTGTAGCAAAGAGTGGGAAGAACAAAGAGAAAAGGTCCCCAAATGAGAAGTGCTGCAGAGACATGCACCTGCTTCCCTGAAATAGGAGAGAACAGATACTTAAGCCTAGAGCTTCCTGGTTAGTTATAAGAAAGGCTTTCCCAGCATTAAGTGTTGTTAGAGAGTCTGAAATGGATTAGTAGTGGAAGCTGTGAATTTTCTTTGAAAGATAGAGTGAATAAACAGACATAGATTAAAAGGAGATATTCTCTTTCCTACCAAAGATGAGAACGTGGATGTGGTCACCCTCTAACTTTTCTTTCAGTCCCTGCCTTCTCAAATTATACTCACACTAATAAGCAAATATAAAATTGTAGTTTATTGCCTTAAGAGGCATTATGAGAGACTACTTACTACCATCTACACTTTGCACTCCAGTTAGTGAAGACTCACCTCCTGTTATGCCAACTAACTCCTCTATGTAGCTAGAAAGGACCTCAGACCTGTAATCAGATCCTGCCTCCCCTTACCAAAAGAAGAAAGAAACCGCAAATGGTAAAGACAGGCCTCCACAGGAAGTGGCAAAGGAAGCAGCTTTCAGGCAGTCTTCTATCATATCTGCATATCAAACACAGTTCTTTTTCAGACCTTTAATTAAAAAAAAAAAAAAAAACTCCAAATGTATACAGTAAAAATCAATTTTAAGGTAGTATGTTGAGTGCTAATGCTAATGAAACGTGTTCTCTAAGTTTTGTTTGTGTAGATCATTTCTTTCTAATCAAGTAGTTATTTTACAAATTGAAGCAGTGAATGAATATTACACTTTGGATCTTTTCCTATAAGTCTGTGGAATCACAAAGTAGAAAGTTGAATGAAATGCAGGTTGCCTATCATGTTTTTTTTCTAAAATTTGCAGAGCTATAGCTCTCTATTGTATAAGGAAGAAAATGAAACCTTAATCTTTAAATTTTCTTCTTATTAAGATCAGAAATTGAAACCGTGAGATAAAGGTAATAAAGATCCTTCTGAATGAAGGCCAAATAATATGACACAGGCTCTGTTCAGATCATCTTGGTGAGGCAACAGCTGAATACTAAAGCTACAAGTCAGAAACAGAAATCAACATCTGGCATATTTAAATCACCAGTGTCCACTGCATCTCACAATCCTCCTAGTGGCCAAATGGGGAACCAACCAGATGGTACCCAATGGGACTTCACACCTGAGGGATTAAGGGGAAAACATAAGCAAATACTCTTCCTCCCTCAAAAAAAGAAAACTTGTGGGGTCGTGGACTCTTGAAAATAACTAAGTTAATTAATTATGTAATTAATTAACAATAAAAAACTAGCACTAGCAGATAACATTCTTGACTGCACAAGATCTCAGAGGTTAAACAATTGTTTTACAGCAGTAAAATCTAATAAAATCCATAGACACATGGCCGTAAAGTTCACTAACTCAGTTTAACTTTCAACGCTGCCTCAGTTCCCAAGCCTGAATCTGAAACCGATACAAAAATGTAAATGGATAGCCTGAACATCACCATCTGGAAGAAAAACAGGATGGGAAGAAAGGTAACCGGTGAGATTCAGGTCTACAAGGGATTCTATTTAAAAAGGGAGGCAGTTTTGTCCATCTTTAGAATGCGGTTAAGAATACTTGGGAGGGGGGCCAACGTCTCCCCTTAACACTGTCCCTGCTCTCCCACAGGTGTTAGGTTGCAGCTTCCAGGACACACCACAGACTTTAGCAAGAAAACACGGGTGAAATCCAAGCTTTAAGAAAAGAGGGTGCACTCCCACCTCCAGCTCTGGTGCAGTTCCCACGGAGCAAAGTAAACTCGCCTGAATCCCAGGTATCTGTATCTGCCAAAAAGGAGAGGACAAGAAAGCTGGTCGCGTAGCCGCCTCACAGTTCACCCTGTTCCCGCTTCTGCTCGGTCTGGAGCGTGTGTATAACCAGCCGAGACGGTCCCTCTGGCTTCCTGAAGCATGAGCACAGGTAGATTCCCGGGAATTATCAGACAAGAGCCAGAGGTCTTCTGAGGCGGCTCAGACAAACCCTCACACAATACAGTCTTCTCAGAAATCTAAATTTAGAAGCCCTTCTGCGAGAAGGCGACTCGGGACTGACACCCGGGTCGGCGCCCCCACGCTCATCCTCCCCCTCCCCCAGCTCCAGCCCAGCCTGTCAGACGCCCGGGCCGTCCCGGCGCTGCCCGGCTGAGCCCGACCTGGGCCCACGCGGGGAGGGCGGCGACGCGGACGCCCCTCCCGCGCCCGAGACCTCCAGAGGGACGGAAAGTGGAACAGCCGCTGTGGGGAGCCAGCCCGGTCCGGCCTCGTCGCGGGAACCCGGGGCAGGGGGAGGGTCAGAGCCAAGGCGGCCCCCGCCCCCCAGGCCAGAGCGAGCCCCTGTTCCCCTCCCCAGACACAGACTGACAAAAGGACCGACAGCCGGCGACCAAGGGAGGGGGCGAGGAGCCCCTGCATCCTCAGCCTGGTCCCGGAGGGAAAGAGTCGGGGGTCTTTTTACCCGGCGCCTCGGCGCTCCGCGGCGCTCCGGGTCCCTGGGCCCCGCCTCCGGACAGACGGACCGCCGGACAATGGGCCCTGGGCCGCAGCTCGGGCCGGCCGGGCCGGGGCTCTCCGGGACTGGGCCCCGGCGGGCAGAGGGCAGCTCCAGGCCGAGCTGGTGGCGGGGAGCCGAGGGGCGGCGCGGCAAACGGACAAAGCCAACGGCAGACAGACAGACGGAGGGGGAAAAGATGGCGACGCGGGCGGCGGGAGCGCGCTGCTCGCGCACCCGCAGCGAGTGGGGCGCGTGCACGAGTCTCTCTTATCCCCCCCTCCCCCCTTCGCAAGCTTCGTCCCCCTCCCCGCTCCCCAGGCGCGCGCCCGGAGGCATGGGCGGGGCTTAAGGGGAGAGGGGTCCGGGGAGGCAGGACTTAAGGGAGCATCCAATCACAGACATTCGAGAGGGGCCTCGCCTCGGTTCTCGCGCCCTGGAGACCACCCAGCCTCGCACCCTCCTGGGTCTTTTTCTGGTCCTGTCAACTCCTCAGCTCCCCTATGCTCGCCTGAACCTTTAAACTCTACCCTGACTGTCAGCTCTGATCCTGGTTTGCTACCCCACCTTCGAGTTCAGCCACAAAAGCCCACATCCCCCAACCACAGCTCCACCGCAGGCTCCCCCTCTCCTTAGCTCAACCTTAGTCTCCCCCTTTCCCCAACCCAAACCCTCTTCCCTTCATTTCCCCACATCTCACGGTTTCTTCGGTCCCCACGGCGTTTAATGTGATCGAAATCTAGGGGCCATGGACCTTTGTGGGAGGGGCTAAGTTCGGCTGTCAGAACCTCAGAGGGGAGAAATCTTTAGCTTCGTTTTAGACATTTAAGTCTCCAACATGATTCTCAACTAATAAAACAACAGTAGCTGTAGACCCTGGGGCATAGAATTAATTTAGAGAGGGGTAACTTGTGGCACTGTTGCCACTTAAGGGGCATTTGGGGCAATTGAAAGTGGTTAGACTCACTTCCTAATAAAACACCTCCTTCCCCTCTCATCGTCCCCTTCTATTTCCTCACCGCTTTCCTTCCTTTCCTCTAATTCTCTCGTCTTGTAGAATGCCTAAGCCTGCCTTTGACATAGCTCACTTGGAGCAGTAGGGCATGCGGTGGAAAGATGGGATCTGACATTAGAAGATCCAGCTTTGAGTCTGCTGCTGACCAGCCTGGTTACTTTGGGCAAGTCACTTCCCTATTCTGAATCCCTGCTTCCTAAAAATGTAAAATGGTTAATAATGTAATAATTCCTTGTCTCTACTCTCATAGGGTTGTTGTGCTGATTAAGTAAAATGAATATATGAAAGAGTTATGTAAATATCCCTTATGATCACTGGCCCCACAAAGGTGGAGCTAATGAGGATGCTGATCATTGCTTATAAAGCAACAAGTCTTGGTATTTGCATAAAGCGCTCTTGCAAAATGTCCTTTCCAGAAATCTCTAACGAGATGATATCATTGTCTGCATCTTGCGTTTAATGTGAGAGGATCTTGGTCCTTCACAATTCTGTCGTAAATGGCTCATTCATTCATTCTTTGTGGCTGGGATATGAGGTAGGAATTATTCTTTTTTAAATAAATTTATTTATTTTATTTATTTAACTTTGGCTGCGTTGGGTCTTCATTGCTGTGCACGGGCTTTCTCTAGTTGCGGTGAGCAGGGGCTACTCTTTGTTGCAGTGCACAGGCTTCTCACTGCGGTGGCTTCTCTTGTTGTGAAGCACAGGCTATAGGTGCACGGGCTTCAGTAGTTGTGGCTCGCGGGCTCTAGAGCGCAGGCTCAGTAGTTGTGGCGCACTGGCCTAGCCACTCCGTGGCATGTGGGATCCTCCCAGACCAGGTCTCTAACCCGTGTCCCCTGCATTGGCAGGTGGACTCTCAACCACTGCGACACCAGGGAAGTCCAAGGTAGGAATTATTATTATTTAACTTCAGTTCAGTTAAGGAAACTTTTAAATTTCATTTAAAATTTTAATTCTTGGGTAGGTAGCCAGAAAATGGAATATTCTCAACCAATCAGAAGGTTTTTAGTCAGTGTAAGAATGCAAGCTGGAATAAGCACTGGCTTTTGTACTTAACAGTAATTCTTGATGAGTTTAGACTGAGGGATACAAAGATAGCATTATGTCACTTTAAAGTTGATGTAGTTGACATTTTCAACATGAAAATAGCTAGCAGGTAAAGTATTAGGAGAGAGCCTCCAGTGAAATTTCTTGGCTTCATCAAATAATAATGTGTAATACTGGGCGTCTTGTTTCATCTCCTTGAGCTGCGAATAAAATGGGATCATAATAATGCTATTCTTAAAACCTTCATGTGTCCTAGAAATGCCTCTGAGGTGTTGTGATTCAGGGTTATAGTCAAATAAGGCAAAAATTATTAAATAAGGAATTAGTTTATTTTTGCTCTCACCTAAACTTGTTCTGGAGCTGCAAGACTTTTTCTTTAATCATGGATTTTTTTCAGCTTCATTTTTTGTTTCTACTTTTCCGGTCTACTCATGGATTTATGCAATTATTTTGCCATTTTAAGTATATTAACTTTCCCTTGAAATATCCTCTGGTTTATATTTATTGGCTCCTACCAAGACCCTGTTAGGGCTTTACATTACAACAGTATTGGTAGGGTAATTTAAAGAACTCCACTTAAAAATTTATTATGATATAATGCACTTACCATGAAATTCACCTTTTTTTTTTTTTTTTTTTGCGGTACGCGGGCCTCTCACTGTTGCGGCCTCCCCCGTTGCCAAGCACAGGCTCCGGATGCACAGGCTGAGCGGCCATGGCTCAGCGGCCTAGCTGCTCCGTGGCATGTGGGATCTTCCCGGACCGGGGCACGAACCCGTGTCCCCTGCATCGGCAGGCGGACTCTCAACCACTGCACCACCAGGGAAGCCCGAAATTCACCCTTTTAAAGGGTATAACACATTGGTTTTTAGTACAATATATTCACAAGGTTGTGCAACATCACAAGTATCTAATTCCAAAACATTTTTATCACCTTGAAAAGAAATCCCATACCCATTAGCAGTCACTTCCCATTCTTCCTCCTTCCAGCCCCTGGCAATCATTAATCTTTCTGTATCTATGCATTTACCTGTTCTGAACATTTCACATAAATAGAATCATACAATATGGGGCCTTTGTGTCTGGCTCCTTTCACTTAGCATGATGTTTTCAAGGTTCAAGAATGTTTCAGTGTGTGTCAGTACTTCATTCCTTTTTACGGCCAAATAATATTCCATTGTATGGATATACCACATTTTACTTCCATTCACCAGTTGATGGATATTTCTGTTGTTTCCACTTTTTGGCTCTTCTGAATAATGTTGCTGTGAACATTTGTGTACAATTTTTGTGTGATCATGTTTTCAGTTCTCTCAAGTATACACCTAGGAGTGGAATTGTTGGTTCATATGGTAACTCTGTGTTTAACATTTTGAAAGAACTGTCAAACTTTTGCCCAAAGAGCTTGCATCATTTTATATTCCTACCAGCAATGTATGAGAGTTCCAATTTCTCCACATCTTGTGCTACACTTGTTATTGCTTGTCTTTTTTATTATAGATATTGTAGTGGGTGTGAAGTGATATCTCACTGTGGATTTGATTTGCATTTCCCTGACGACTAAGGATGTTGAACATCTTCTCGTGTGCTTATTATTGACCATTTGGAGAATGTCTATACAAATCCTTTGTCCATTTTTGAATTGGGTTATTTGTCTTTTTATTGTTGTTTTATAAGTGTTGTTTTTTAAAAATATTCTGGGTACTAGACTGTTATAGCATATATGATTTGCAAAAATTTTCTTCTGTTCTGTAGGCTGTGTTTTCACTTTCTTCATAGTGTCCTTTGAAGCACCAAAGTTTTTATATATTTTTTCTTTGGTTGCTTGTGATTTAGGTGTCATATCTAAGAAACCATCTCCTAGTCCACAGTCATGAGGATTTACACCTATATTTTCTTCTAAGAGTTTTAGAGTTTTAGCTCTTATATTTTACTCCTTGATTAATTTTGAGTTAATTTTTGTATAGGTATTAGGCAGGGAAGTTCAAATTTATTCTTTTGCATGCAGATATCCAATTTTCTCAGTACTGTTTGTTGAAAGTCTATTCTTTCACCATTGAACTGTCTTGTTATCCCTGTTCAAAAGCAAGTGACCATAAATATATTGGTTTATTTCTAGATTCTGAGTTCTATTTTATTGACCTGTATGTGTATCCTTATGCCAGATTTGTATGGTCTTGATAGGAACCTCATATTTTAAGGAGATAGTTTAAACTTTTGAGTTTATATTTAGAATCTAGAGTTATATGTTTTCATTTCTTTGAATTCATTTAAGGAAAAATTACGTTTTCTAGGATGATTGCAATCATGATAAATGTCATGAAAAAAATCTGATTTGAGAACTCTCTTTTGATCTGATATGTGAACCCATATCAGATCAAATCACAGTTTATAACTGTGATTTAATGCATTTTTATTTGTTGATAAATTCAATATACACAAATTGAAGGTAAAACCAGGATGCAAATTATTATGGAAATATGGACATATGAAAATTATATCAAGTCTCAAGATCTGGGTTCAAGATCTGATCCTGGCACTTATTGCTGTTGATCTTGGATTGCTCACTTTACAGCTCTAAGCTTCACTTTCTTCCTGTAAAAACGAATAGACATTTCTGACCTACAGCTGCTTCACAGGAATGTTGTGAGCCTGACTGAGGTCATGTGCTTGTAGGTGCCCTGTAAATTGCAAAATGCCATGGAGATATTTAATATTTGTGTATAGCCCTAATTATTGATGTTAATAAGTTCTCTGAGGAATCATTTCATAGGTGCTCTAAAAAATGCTCTTGATTTTTTTCTAGGCCTTAGGAAGATATCCAGAGCAGTTTCTATTTCGTTTTATAATTTCTAGCCTAACAGCTTTCTGAGACTTTCCCCTTTCTAAATGTTAGTACTTTAAAAAAAAAAAAAGGCAAATTACTCAATGCCCATCATCTTTCCCTTCTCTCTCACACAATGTGTAGTACTTTCTTCTATTGCAGGAGTCAGCAAACTTTTCCTGTAAGGGGTCCAATAGCAAATATTTGGCCCTTTACAAATAGGCTTTGTGGGCAATATAAGGGTTCTGTCACATGTTCTTCCCTTTTTTGGTTTTGTTTCTTTACAACCTGTTAACAATGTAAAAAAAAACATTCTTATCTGGAAGGGCTGTACAAAAACAGGCCTGACTAATTATGTCCTACAGGCTTGTAAGACTCTTATATTATTGGGTTTAAGTGTTATATCAGGTTTTAGTTACAGCCACTAGTTATAATTGTGTACATAAAAAACAGTTACTGGTTAGTTAACCAAAGAATGTTTTGTGTTAATTTTTATCCTAAGAGCAAAACAGGATTTTCAAGTGAAACAGTGTGCGTCAGTTTGTTTCTTTGGATTATGTTTAGCTCTGATTGAAACTGGTCTGTTCAGCCAGGGATAGAGATACTGTTTTGAATAATTGGCTGGTTGTGTTACAATTCACATTGATATGTTATCGGATCTAAATAACTAGATGGACCAGGACACAGGTGATGATTGCTGAATCCAATAAACTACTGAGTTGGAAGCAATTTTTCTAAATGAATCATGTCATTTTTAGCAAGACTCAATGACACTTTTCACTCATCTTTACTTTCATGGTTTGTTCAAGGGTGCAATAATGTCAAGGATTCCAAAAGTTATCTAAACACACTGTGTTACTGAGCGCATGGGGAAATAGAAACTCTCATACATTGGTGGTGGTGGTGTAAAACAATACTTCCTCATTGTAGGGTGATTTGGAAATATCTATCAGCATTAAAGATATACCTACCCTTTCACCAGTTCTTCTGCTTCTGGGAATTTATACCCAATTCGTACAATCCATATAGGCAAATATCTAGTCATTGCAGCATTGTTTATATAGGCAAAATACTGGAAATAACCTAAATGCCATCAATAGAGCAGTACTTTAAAACTATGGTACACATATACAATGGAATATTATGCAGCTCTTTAAAAGAATGAGAATTATTGATAACTACTGATATGGAACAGTCTCCGAGATATGTATCTTAAAGCAAGTTATAGTACTAGACAAGTTACAGTATATGTTCAGCCTCCCATGTCGGACAGTTCTACATCCATGGATTCAATCAACCTCGGATTGAAACCACTGGGAAGGAAAATTCCAGAAAGTTCCAAAAGGCAAAAATTGAATTTTCTGCTCACTGGCAACTATTTACATAGCATTTACGTTGTATTGGGATGATTTGAAGTATACTGGAGAATGTGCATAGGTTATACACAAATACTACAGCATTTTATGCAAGGGACTTGAGATTTTGGTATCCTTGGGGGATCCTGGAACCAATCCCTTGCTGATACTGAGAGACAACTGTAGTATGTATAGTACGCTACTATATGTGTAAAAAGATGCATATTTATACATATAGTTATACATGCAGATAATATCACTGGAAGGATTTTGATAGCATTAAACATTGTCAGACCCTGTTCTAAGAGTTTTTCATAATTAACACATTTAATCATCCTAACAACTTTATTAAGGTAGGTGATATTATTCCCATTTTACAAATGAAGAAACTGAAGCACAGAGAGATTAAGTAACTTGCTCAAAGGCACGAGAATCTGGTAGCAATGGTTATTTTACTTCTAGAGCAAGGGACTGAAGGACTAAGGGTCTGAGGAAGGAGACTTAATTTTCATTGTACATCTTTTTCAGTCGTGTGTGTATGTGTGTGTGTGTGTGTGTGTGTGTGTGTGTGTTTTACCATATTTATGCCTTACTTTAAAAATTATTTTTAAAAGTTTATCTGCACCATTAGGAAAATGGGCAAAAGACTATCATGAGCGCTATTTACAAGAGAGTCAATCTTACTAATTTTCAAAGATATGCAAATCTTACTAATTTTGAAAGATATACAAATTAAAATAACTGCTTAGTTTCAAAAGGATTAGAAAGGTTGATAATGCCTGCAGTTAGGGAGTATGAGGAGCTGGACACTAGGAGGATAAAGTCGTAGAACGTTCTGGGAGAGAAGTCTGGTGATGGGTTTTGCTAGTTTGCATGTGCTGCCATAACAAAGTCTCCAAATAAAGTCACATTCTGAGACACTGGGGGTTAGAACTTCAACGCATGTATCTGTGGGGTACAATTCAACCCATAAATAACATGGGTATCAAAATTTCATACATGGGGTCTTCCCTGGTGGCGCAGTGGTTGAGAATCTGCCGGCTAATGCAGGGGACACGGGTTTGAGCCCTGGTCTGGGAGGATCCCACATGCCGCGGAGTGGCTGGGCCCCTGAGCCACAACTACTGAGCCTGCGCGTCTGGAGCCTGTGCTCCACAACAAGAGAGGCCGCCATAGTGAGAGGCCAGCGCACCGCGATGAAGAGTGGCCCCCACTTGCCACAACTAGAGAAAGCCCTCGCACAGAAATGAAGATGCAACACAGCAAAAATAAACAAATTAATTAATAAATTCCTACCCCCAACATCTAAAAAAAAAAAAATTTCATACATGCATACTCCCTAAACTTGCAATACCACTTGTGGGAATCTGTCCTTAAGAAATAATCTGAAAATATGCACAGACATTCTTAGAAGGATATTCACAATGGCATATTACAGAATATATTGGAATCTACTTAAATATCAATAAAAGATTGGCTAAATAATGATATAACTTCTTCCATTGTTAAAGATAATGTGGATCTATATGTATTGACATAAAAAGATACACAGAATATATAAAGTATAAAAAGTAGGTTTACTGAACAGAGTGTATATTATCCTATTTGTGTTAAATTTTAAATAAATAAAATTTTGGAATAATATATTCTAAAAATTAATAATGGCATGGGGAGTGTTACATAGGCTTTTCTTTCATTATACTCTACATATATATATTCTCAAATTAGTAAAAACAATAAACATTTTTCTCTCCTCAAAAAACAAAAAGGTATTGAACTCAGTCCCTTTTATTTTGCTTTTAAACTCAATGCAGAACAGAATCAGAATATACTTAACTGCTGGGATCTTGGCTTAGTCTGGTAGTTTCTGGGGGAAAACTACCACTTCCCATTGAGATATATAATAGCCTAGTATGCACACACACACTTTTTGTTTTCTGAACTATATGAAAGTAAGTTGCAGACACCATGATCCTTCAGTTCTACACAGTTCAGCATGCATCTTCTAAGAATAAGGGCATTCTCCTACTCAGCTATGTTATTACACCAATGAAAATTAACAATAATTCCATAGTATCTAATATCTAGTGCATATTCAAATTTCCCAAGTTGTTCCCCCAAATATCTATTTTTTCTAATCAGGATCCAATTGAATTTCATTTGGTTATTATATCTCTTAAGTCTCTTTTAATGTAGAGCCAGTTTTCTTGTAGAAGATTCCACATTTTGCATTTAATTATTAGTATATATACTGTTTATTTAATTCTCCCCCATGACATAGACTTAATTTGAAAATTTTTACTGTTAACATTTTTTTTATTGTGGTAAAATACACATAATATAGAAGCTACCTTTTTTTTTTTTTTTTTTTTCGGGACGCGGGCCTCTCACTGTTGTGGCCTCTCCCGTTGCGGAGCACACGCTCTGGACACGCAGGCTCAGCGGCCATGGCTCACGGGCCCAGATGCTCCGTGGCATGTGGGACCTTCCCAGACCGGGGCACGAACCTGCGTCCCCTGCATCGGCAGGCGGACTCTCAACCACTGCGCCACCAGGGAAGCCCAAAAGCTACCATTTTAATAATTTTTAGTTGTACAGTTCAGTGGCATTAAGTACAGTCACATTGTTGTGTAGCCATCATCACCACCCAACACCAGAACATATTCCATCTTCCCAAACTGAAATTCTGTGCCCATTAAACAATAACTCCCCACTCTCCCTTCCCCCAGCCCCCTGGCAATCACCATTCTACTTTCTCTCTCTGAATTTGACCTCTAAGTATCTCATAGAACTGGAATCCTGCAGTACATGTGTTTTGGTGACTGGTTTATTTCACTTACCATAATGTCTTCAGTGTTCATCCACATTGTAGCATGTGTCAGAATTTCCTTCATTTTATTACTACCTTTTTAAAATTTTATTTTATTTAGTTTTGGCTGCATTGGGTCTTTGTTGCTGCACATGGGCTCTCTCTAGTTGTAACGAGTGGGGGCCACTCTTCATTGTGGTGCACGGGCTTCTCATTGTGGTGGCTTCTCTTTTTGCAGAGTGCAGGCTCTAGGCATGCAGGCTTCAGTAGTTGTGGCATGTGGGCTCAGTATTTGTGTCTCACAGGCTCTAGAGTGCAGGCTCAGTAGTTGTAGCACATGGGCTTAGTTGCTCTGTGACATATGGGATCTTCCCGGACCAGGGTTCGAACCCGTGTCCCCTGCATTGGCAGGCGGATTCTTAATCACTGCGCCACTGAGGAAGATCCCTGACTATGAACATTTTAAAACATACTTATGAAAACTATAAAACACTGATAAAGGAAATTAAAGGTGATTCAAAGAAATGGAAAGATATCCCATGCTCTTGGATTGGAAGAATCAATTCTATTAAAATGGCCATATTACCTAAAGCAATCTACAGATTTAATTTAATCCCTATCAAAATACCCAGGACATTTTCCACAGAAATAGAACAAATAATCCTAAAATTTATGTGGAACCACAAAAGACCCCGAATTGCCAAAGCAATCCTGAGAAAAAAGAACAAAGCTGGATAACCCTCCCAGACCTTAGATTATACTACAAAGCTACAATAATCAAAACAGCATGGTATTGGCACAAAAACAGACACATAGATCAAGGGAAGAGAATAGAGAGCCTAGAAACAAACCCACACACCTATGGTTAATTAATCTTCGACAAAGGAGGCAAGAATATACAATGGAGAAAAGACAGTTTCTCAACAAGTGGTACTGGGAAAACTGGACAGCTACATGTAAAAGAATGAAATTAGAAAATTCTCTAACACCATATAGAAAAATATGAGGTACCCACCATACAATAAATGAGGTATCACCTCATACCTGTCAGATTAAAGAGGGATTTCTCTGGTGGTCCAGTGGTGGGGAGTCTGCCTTCCAATGCAGGGGATGCAGGTTCAAACCCTGGTTGGGGAACTAGGATTCCACATGCCATGAGGCAACTAAGCCCGCACGCCACAACTGCTGAGCTTTCGCACCTCAATGAGACAGCCCACGTGTCAGAAACTACAGAGCCCACGTGCTCTGGAGCCCACGTGCCACAACTAGAGAGCGAAAACCCTCATTCCACAACTAGAGAGAAGCCCATGCACTGCAACAAAGAGCCCACATGCCACAACTAAGACCCGATGCAGCCAAATAAATAAATAAATGAAAACAAAAACAAAATGGATTAAAGAGCTAAATATAAGACCAGATACTATAAAACTCCTAGAGGAAAACATAGGCAGAACATAAATCTTTGACATAAATCGCAGCAATATTTTCTTAGATCAGTCTCCCAAGGCAAAAGAAATAAAAGCCAAAAGAAATAAATGGGACCTAATTAAACTTAAAACCTTTTGCATAGCAAAGGAAACCATCAACAAAACAAAAAGACAACCTATGTAATAGGAGAAAATACTTGCAAATGATGCGACTGGCAAGATGTTAATATCCAAAACATACCAACAGCTCACATAACTCAAAAAACAAAACAAAACAAAACAAAAAACCCAAAAAACAACCCAATCAAAACATGGGCAGAAGACTTGAATAGTCATTTTTCTAAAGAAGACAAACGTATGGCTAACAGGCACATGAAAAAATGCTCAACACCGCTAATTATCAGAGAAGTGCAAATCAATGAGGTATCACCTCATACCTGTCAGAATGGTATCATCAAAAAGTCTACAAACAATAAATGTCAGACAGGATGTGGAGAAAAGGGAACCCTCCTGCACTGTTGGTGGGAAAGTAAATTGGTGCAGCCACTATGGAAAACACTATGAAGCTTCCTTAAAAAACTAAAAATAGAACTACCATATAATCCAGCAATTACACTTCTGGGTATATATCCAGAGAAAATGAAACACTAATTCGAAAAGATACATGCACCCCAAGGTTCACAACAGTACTATTTACGATAGCCAAGACATGGAAGCAACCGAAGTGCCAATCAACAGACAACTGGATTAAGAAAATGTGAGAACTTCCCTGGTGGTCCAGTGGTTAAGACTCCGTGCTTCTGGGGACTTCCCTGGTGGTCCAGTGGTTAGGAATCCGCCTTCCAATGCAGGGGATGTGGATTCGACCTCTGGTCAGTGAACTAGGATCCCACATGCCGCAACTACTGAGCACACGAGCCACAACTAGAGAGAGAAGCCTGTGTGCCTCAACGAAGATCCCGCATGGTGCAACTAAGACCTGACGCAGCCAAAAAAAAAAAAAGACTCCGTGCTTCCAATGCAGGGAGTGGTGCAGGTTCAATCCCTGGTCAGGGAACTAAGATCCCACATGCCTCACGGCGCAACCAAAAAAAAAAAAAAAGAGATGTGACACACACACAGGAATATCATTCAGCTATAAAAAGGATGAAATATTGCAGCAATGTGGATGGACCTGGAGAGTATTATGTTTAGTGAAATAAGTCAGACAGAGAAAAACAAATACCATATGATATCACTTATAAATGGAATATAAAAAATAATACAAATGAATGTATATACAAATCAGAAACAGACGCACAGATGTAGAAAACAAACTTACGGTTACCAAAGGGGAGAGGGACGGGGCGGGGCAGGGGGTGGGACAAATTAGGGATATGGGATTAACAGATACAAACTACTAGCACAGGGAATTATACCCAATATCTTGTAATAACCTATAATGGAATATTACCTGCAAAAAAACACCTGAATTGCTATGTTGTACACCGAAAACTAACACAATATTGTGAATCAACTATACTTCAATTTAAAAAAAACGAAAAATTTTCCTTTTTAACTAACTGGTTATGCTGAAATAAAGTCAGTAAAGGTAAAAAAAATATAGAGAAGATAGTAAAATAATAACTGTCATCCAATTAAATAATTATCAAAAATTTTGCCCCTACCTATAGTATGCATTTTTTAAAAAAAATTTATTTATTTTTGGCTGCGTTGGGTCTTTTTTGCTGTGTGTGGGCTTTCTCTAGTTGTGGTGAGCAGGGGCTACTGTTCGTTGTGGTGCGCGGGCTTCTCTTGTTGCAGAGCACGAGCTCTAGGTGCGCAGGCTTCAGGAGTTGTGGCACGCGGGCTCAGTAGTTGTGGCGCACAGGCTTAGTTGCTCCGTGGCATGCGGGCTCTTCCTGGACCAGGGCTCTAACCCGTGTTCCACTGCATTGGCAGGTGGACTCTCAACCACTGCACCACCAGGGAAGTCCCTCCCAGTATGCATTTCTTAAACAATTTAAAAAGGACCTCTTCTTGGGCTTCCCTGGTGGCGCAGTGGTTAAGAATCCGCCTGCCAACTCAGGGGACACGAGTTCAAGCCCTGGTCTGGGGAGAACCCGCATGCCACGAAGCAACTAAGCCCGTGCGCCACAACTACTGAGCCTGCGCTCTAGAGCCCGTGAGCCACAACTACTGAAGCCCATGTGCTAAAAGCCGGTGCTCCGGAACAAGAGAAGCCACAGCAACGAGAAGCCCGGGCACCACAACGAAAAGTAGCCCCTCCCCACATGCCACACTAGAGAAAGCCCGTGTGCTGCAACGAAGACCCAACGCAGCCAAAAATAAATAAATAAACAAAATAAATAAATTTATTTTAAAAAAAGGACCTCTTCTTACAAAATCGCAATGCTATTTTCATGCTTAAGAAAGTAATAATTCTTTGGTTAGTTGGTACTATATAATACCTGGTCCATCATCTAATTTTCCCAATTGTCTAAAATAATATCTTTATAAAAGACTATAGGCGGACTTCCCTTGCGGTCCAGTGGTTAAGACTCTGAGCTCCCAACGCAGGGGACACGGGTTTCTTCCCTGGTGGGGGAACTAAGATCCCGCTTGCCGCTAGGTGCGGCCAAAAAAAAAAAAAAAAAGACTATAAATTGGATTGAATCAGTATCTAAACAAGGTCCACACAAGTAACATTCGGTTGTTGTGTTTCTAAGGCTCTTTAAATTCGAGCAATTTGCTCTCTTTTTAAGATGCTTTCACTTTATTGCAAAATGGACTCAATTCATATATGCACTCATTTACCAAAAAAAAAAAAAAAATCCACCACATAGTAAATGAAAAAAGCACAGTGTATTTTGAGGTTCTGAAAGCTGGTTTTAATTTAGAAATACTGCAAGTGGTTATACAGACACGTTATTTCTAAATCCATATGACCCTCTTATGGATACACGTAGTTCCATCCTTGTCATATGACCGCATCACAATTTAGCAAACCACAATTTTGGTCTTGGTAGATGCAGCCTGTACAGCAGGGGGCAGGATTACCTCCTTCTGGAAGCCAAAGCTCAGGAATCCCCTTCCAACGTTAAGCAGAGAGAATGGTTTTCAAGTTGAACACAAGGATAACTAAATGAAAAAGTTTCCTCTGAATCCAGAGATAAATTCCCAGAGAATGTGGTGCTGAGGAAACATCTTAAATAAGTAATACTGTAGATATTGATTGCAAGAGCAATCACACTCGCTTTAAAAGCGGGGGGGGGGGGCGGGCGGGGCGGGCAGGAGGGGCTTCCCTGATGGCGCAGTGGTTGAGGGTCTGCCTGCCGATGTAGGGGAGGCAGGTTCGTGCCCCGGTCCGGGAGGATTCCGCATGCCACGGAGCGGCTAGGCCCGTGAGCCATGGCCTGCGCGTCCGCAAAGGGAGAGGCCACAACAGTGAGAGGCCCGCGTACCGGGGAAAAAAAAAAAAAGCGGGGCAGGAGTATTCAGAGTGGTTAGGAGACAGGGTGGGTGGCCTAAGGGAGGAGTGCTTAGCGGTGTGCTGCCAGAGAAAGGTGGAATCCTACTCAGCAGGTCATTTGATGAAAGAAACCGAAACGTAGGAGGAAAGCCTTCATGGCGAGTGGTCGAGCGAGGGACGGGAGCAATCTCAGAGACTAATTCAGGGAGTTTGGGAGGCGGTGCTGAAGCCGGTTTATCCAGAGACTGGAACAACGCTGAACATGGCACTGGGCGCGGACTCGGAAAACAAGCCTCTTCCGCTAGCCTCCCTGCACCCGGGGCAACACCTGCGAAATACAAGGAGCGCCCCAGCAGGTGACTCTGGAGACGTGACGTGATTCCACTGCCGTCCGTGCCTCCGCCTCTGGAAGTAGTCCCCGGCCGCGCCAGCTCCGAAGGGAGCTGGGCGGGGAAGCCCGTACGCCCTCGGGGCGTTGAGTCC
Source organism: Mesoplodon mirus (assembly GCF_964341445.2). Lineage (NCBI taxonomy): Eukaryota > Metazoa > Chordata > Mammalia > Artiodactyla > Ziphiidae > Mesoplodon > Mesoplodon mirus. The sequence goes on from NC_138995.1 coordinate 15,050,471, forward strand.
CGAGCGGAGGGCGCTCAGCCAATCCCTGGAAAGAGGGCGTGGCTAGCTCGGCCCCGCGGATCCCTCCGCCCGTGCTCACCGTGCCGAGGACTTGTTAGCCGCCATTTTGGATGCTGAGCCTTCTTCCCCAAGTCTGTCTCTTCCGTTTTCAGGTGAGTGTGGCTTCTTCAGCGTCAAGGATCTTTGTTTTCCTCCTCACACTGCGCTCCGGATTTAGAAGTCCCTAGCCCAGGATTCAGAGGACCCTGAGGTGGCAGGTGAGGAGAAAGAGAAGGATCCTGGATGTGAGGGTCAGGCTGGAGGTCGGGCCGGAAGGGCTGTGGCGCGGAAGGCCGCCCGAGGCCGGGCCCGGGGGCGTGGCAGGGCCGCGGGCAACTTGGAGACCGTTGGTCCCGAATACTTGATGCCGCCAAAGTTTGTTGTCCTCCCTGCTCCGTGGCGTCACTTCCCCGGGGCGGAAACGCCGCGGCCTGGGCTTCGGCACCCGACAGGGACAGGGCCGGGCCGGCGCTCTCGGGGACTCCCTTACCCGGTCCCTTCTGGCCCAGGGAGACTTCGGTAAGGTTGTGTCCCCGGTGCCTGCGGGAGTCTGTTCGCCTCCGAGCCCGGCAGCCTCCCCCAGGGCGGGGCGGCCTCCTGGGAAGGTACCTGGGGGCCCCGGAAGAAACTGCGTTTTTCTTTAGCGGAAGCAAAAAAGCGACCTCTGACCCCCTTTCTCAGACCCATACCAGTCTGATGAGCAATCTTGTGAGGAGCTTGTAGCCCTGTCCTTGCCCCCCTTCCTCTTTCTGTTCTCATCGCTCCTCTTCCGCGGTGCTGGAGGTGAGAGGACTTGAAACTCTACCTGCATAAAGTTTTACCGGGATCGGGACCGAAGAGCGTCCGGTTTAATGATTAGGTAATAGGAGAGACAGCCACTTCCACTCTCTGAAGTAGTAAGATTGAAATTAAGAGCTGGTCATAGTTTTTCTATTATGCTTGCGTATTCATTATTTTTTATTACGAACATTGCAAACAGACAAAGGTGAAGACTGTAATGAATTCCCTCCTAATCCAGCTTCAACAACGATCAGTTCATGTCCAATCTTGTTTCGTTTATACCCCCGTTGTGTATGTATTTAATAAAGTAATAGTTGATATATATATATGTTTCCTCCCCCTCCCCCCTTCCCCCCCTTTGACTCCTTTACCTACGGAGAAATTTCCACGGGAAATTTTGTTTTTACAGCTTCCTCAGAACCTCATCTTCTGGGATAGGAGGACTTAGTAATATCCTTTTATTAGAGGATAAAAGATTGTTTTGAAATCTCAATGTTAGTATTACATTTTAAAGCCACCCAGTTTCTCAAGTTTTCTCATTTTTAAAGTAGTGTTATTGTTCTGTCCAAATTGTTTTCTTTCTTCCTCTCTTCCTGTGCCTCTGGCTTCTCAATGATAGGAGCTCCAGAATCCCCAACTCTAGTCTACTTAGTTTAAGCTCTCATTCCTTTAAAATCAGAATCAAGTCCCAATGATGTGTCGTCTCTTTTGATTTAAAAATAAAAGTAGAAAAGAGTGTAGTCTAATGAGGTAATTTAAAATACAGGAAAAGTATGCACATGAATTCTAATTTCAGCATTATTTTATATGGAAAATATAAAAAGGTTGGGGAATTAATTAAAAATGATTACTCAGTGTGGTATTAGGCAGCCATTAAAATAAGGTTCTGTAGGCTGTAGCAGATAAGCTGTTAAATGATAAAAGGATTCACTAGTGACCAGAGTCCATCATTAACAACTTTGTAAAAATATGCCTTAAGAGAAACTCCTGGTAAAAGTATACCCAAAGAATTTTTTGTAATTTTTTAATGTTACTTTTATTGAGAAACAAGATAAAGGTCCTTTTATAATGCCTACACATTTCAGTATTTATAGCTCCTTCCAGAAAATCTTGATGGTCTCTGAATTCTGAAGCCTGTACTTTTGTTGTGAGTTATACATGATGCTACTGGTTTTGTGGTCCTTTATTTTATTAAATTTTCAATCTTGATTAGTTTGGTCACTGGAGATTTGACTGTAGTGTGAAAATACAGTAAACTTGGCATTCTGTAAATGAAATGGTTTTAAGAATTGGGCTATATTATCTTGGATTTGCCTTCTAGCTTGCTTGTACTTTTATGTCGCATTTTCATGTCTGCAATACCTAAATCATACCTAAATCTGTTTACATCACTTATTTTATAAGAAAGAAGTATTCATGGGCTTCCCTGATGGCACAGCGGTTGAGAGTCCGCCTGCTGATGCAGGGAACACGGGTTCGTGCCCCGGGCTGGGAGGATCCCACATGCCGCAGAGCGGCTGGGCCCGTGAGCCATGGCCGCTGAGCCTGAGCGTCCGGAGCCTGTGCTCCGCAACGGGAGAGGCCACAACAGTGAGAGGCCCGCGTACCGCAAAAAAAAAAAAAAAAAAAAAAAGGCTTCCCTGGTGGCGCAGTGGTTGAGAGTCCGCCTGCCGATGCAGGGGACACGGGTTCGTGCCCCGGTTTGGGAAGATCCCACATGCCGCGGAGCGGCTGGGTCCGTGCGCCATGGCCGCTGAGCCTGCGCATCCGGAGCCTGTGCTCCGCAACGGGAGAGGCCACAGCAGTGAGAAGCCCGCGTACCACAAAAAAAAAGAAAAAGAAAGAAGTATTCAGGATAAATAAAATAATACATTTCAAATACAGAAGTTTTCCTGTGTACTACAAAATATCATTCTATCCACTGTTGACTCTGTTGCCTCCTTTCCCAGCTTGGTTCTTTTGGAGCTACAAGACTCTAAAGTTGGTTTCTTAGGACATGAGGGTCTGTTTTGCTATTTCTAGCTAAAGTTTTCAGGATTACTGCTTTTGGGCAGCTTCACTAATTTGGGCAGTCCATGGTTTTACATTTTCCTTTATTCAAGATGGAGAGATTATCCAGTTTTAAAAGGCTCCTGGAGCTGAGTGATAAAAGAGGGACTAGATCAGTTTGTTGTTCCAATGTTAAGGTCTGGGGTAAAGTGAGGGATCGGAAAGAGCCAAGAAGGGAACATGAGGTTGCTGACCAGTGTGTGACATAATGGTGTTACACTAATAAAAATAGTAGTTAGAATACTGAGAAGTAGATTTGCAGTCACTAGTTCATAATCCTTTTATAAGGTTTATGTTATAGTTGTTTATGTATCTTATAGTTGTTTTTGTGTCGGTTGTCCCCATTAGATTGTGAACTCCTTGAAACACCAGGGTCACATCTTAAATGTCTCTTGTCTCTGTTGGCTTAGCACAGTACTTGATAGAATAGCACTCAACAAATGTTTGGTAAGTAGATGAATGACAGTAAAAATGTTGAGACACAAAATGATCTCAGAATAACCTCTAAATCAGAAGAGAATTTTAAATTAGGTATTGGACAATATTAGTATGTGGTAATGTATATATGTTTGTTTTATGTGTATAAATGTTTGTATATGTATAAAACAGTAACTGTTTACCAGAAGTTTATTAACTTTTAGGTTATTCCTAAAATTAATATTCCTAATCATGTAAGATACAAAGTTTATGGTAGTTAGCTTTGGAAACGCAGGTTCAAATCTTAAAATGTGGGAATTCCCTGGAGGTCCAGTGGTTAGGACTTGGCACGTTCACTGCTGAGGCCCAGGTTCAGTCCCTGGTCGGGGAACTAAGATCCCTGCAAGCTGTGCTGCATGCCCCCCCCAAAAAAATCCTGAAATGGTAATTAAATTGATCTTTTGTATTAGATAAGTTTTGGGTCTGATGATTTTTAAAATATATTGGTAATTATTTAGGACCTGTGCCGCCTGCATTGGAAGCACGGAGTCTTAACCACTGGGCAACCAGGGAAGTCCAGGAATCTAATTCCTGAAAGTTGAAAATCCTCAGAACTCAAGTTGACAAAGTGTTTTGGCAAATTATTTTCCTTTCCTTAAATCTAAAACAAAACTAGATTCTGTAAGTTTGTGATATTCAAAAATCAATGTTGTTATTATTTTTCGTTAATTTTTATTATTTATTTTTGGCTGCATTGGGTCCCGCTGCGGTGCACGGGCTTCTCACTGCGATGGCCTCCCCCGCTGTGGAGCACGGGCTCCAGGCGTGCAGACCTCAAGCCGTGGCTTGTGGGCCCAGCTGCTCCGCGGCATGCGGGATCCTCCCGGACCAGGGGTCGAACCTGTGTCCCCTGCATTGGCAGGCAAGCTCCCAACCACTGCGCCACCAGAGAAGCCCCTAAAAATCAATGTTGTTTTTAGTTAAATTTCCACTAATTAACATGATGAATGAGTGACAGCTTTGTACTAAGTACTGTAACGCGGTATGAGAATAACAGTGGAACCTCAGAAATAGTGTTTGCCTTCAAGAAGAGCTATACTGATTATATACAGTTGAAATCCTCCAATGAGGTCAAAACAGTTAATCAAAAATGTTAAAACAGGGCTTCCCTGGTGGCACAGTGGTTGAGAGTCTGCCTGCCGATGCAGGGGACACGGGTTCGTGCCCCAGTCCGGGAAGATCCCACATGCCGCGGAGCGGCTGGGCCTGTGAGCCATGGCTGCTGAGCCTGCGCGTCCGGAGCCTGTGCTCCGCAATGGGAGAGGCCACAACATCGAGAGGCCCGCGTACCACACACACACAAAAAAGTTAAAACGGGAAAAAAGATACAAAGCATACCTTTAACATTTTATTTTAACCTAAGACACATACAAAATTCCATTTAATAATGGAGTGTAACCTTTAAAAATTGTGAATCACTGTATTGTATATCTAACATATAATATTGTGCATCAACTATTCAGTTTTTAAATTTTATTTATCAGCTGATCTTTAGATTATTAGACCTTTTCTTTGAGTATGGGTCTTTTTTTTTTTTTTTTAAATTTCTGGCTGCGTTGGGTCTTCGTTGCTGTGCTCGGGCCTTCTCTAGTTGGCGGCGAGTGGGGGCCACTCCTCGATGCGGTGTGCGGACTTCTCATTGCGGTGGCTTCTCCTGTTGCGGAGCACCAGCTCTAGGCGTGCAGGCTTCACTAGTTGTAGCATGCAAGCTCAGTAGTTGTGGCTTGCAGGCTCTAGAGCGCAGGCTCGGTAGTTGTGGTGCACAGGCTCAGTTGCTCCGCGGCATGTGGGATCTTCCCGGACCAGGGCTCGAACCCGTGTCTCCTGCATTGGCAGGCGGATTCTTAACCACTGCGTCGCCAGAGAAGCCCAGAGTATGGGTCTGTTGACTAGAGTTTATTTTATTTTACTTTATTTTATTTGTTTATTTTTTGGCTGCACCCCTTGGCTTGCAGGATCTCAGTTCCCCAACCAGGCGTCGAACCTGGGCCACAGGTTTGGAAAGTCCGGAATCCTAGCCACTGGGCCATCAGGGAACTCCCTAGAGTTTATTTTAACAAACGTTTATATGGTGCTTATTGTGTACATATGTTCTAGGCACTGTTCTAAACGCCACAATTTTTTTTTTTGGCCATACCGCAAAGCTTGCGAGATATTAGTTCCCCAACCAGGGATTGATCCCAGGCCCTCGCCAGTGAAAGCACAGAGTCCTAACCACTGGACAACCAGAGAATTCCCTAAACTCCACAGATTTTCAGTTAATCCTCATACCAGCCTTTTGAGGTGTGAGGGTTCATGTACATATTTGTGCTAATTTTCCTTAAGTGTTTAACAGAGAAGCTACCTGGGCCTGGATTTTCTTCTGGAATGGTTCCTAATTTTATATTCAATTTTTGTAATGTTTAGGGGCAATTACATTTTCGATTTCTTTGTGTCAGTTTTTTTTTTTTAATTGAAGTATAGTTGATTTACAGTGTTGTGTTAGCTTTGGGTGTACAGCAAAGTGATTAAGTTATACATGTATATCTCTTCTTTTTCGGATTCTTTTCCGTTATAGGTTATTATTACAAGATGTTGAATATAGTTTCTCTTTGTGTCAATTTTGGTAAATTGCGTTTCTAACAGATTTGTCCATTTTGTCTCATGGTTGAATTTATAGGTGTAGATTAGTAATAATGTCCCCTTTTAATGTTTGTAGGATCTGTAATGATATCCATCTCTTTCCGTCCTGATACTGGTAATTTGCGTCTCCTCTTTTTCTCTCTCTTCCTCCCCCTCTCTCCCTCCTTCCTCTTTTCAAAAGAACCTGCATTTGGTTTCATTGATTTTCCTCTTTTCTGTTTCATTGGTTTTTGCCTTGTTTTTACTGTTTCCTTCTGCTTGCTTTGGGTTAATTTTGCTCTTTTTATCGTTACTTGTGGTGGAAGCTTAGATTACTAATTTGAGACCTACCTTCTTTTTTTTTTTAATTTAAATTTATTTATTTTTGGCTGTGTTGGGTCTTCGTCGCTGTGCTCGGACTTGCTCTAGTTGCGGTGCGCGGGCTTCTCATGGTGGTGGCTTCTCTTGTTGCGGAGCACCGGCTCTAGGCGGCTCTCGCAGGCTTCAGTAGTCGTGGCACGCGGGCTCTAGAGTGCAGGCTCAGTAGTTGCTCCGCGGCATGTGGGATCTTCCTGGACCAGGGCTCGAACCCATGTCCTTTGCATTGGCAGGCCAATTCTTAATCACTGCACCACCAGGGAAGTCCCGAGACTTTCTTCTTTCCTAATGTAAACATTTAGAGTTGTAAATTTTGCCCTACGCACTGTTTTAGCTTCATCCACAAATTTTGGTGTTATATTTTAATTTTCATTTTCTTGCAGTTTAAACCTTTAAAAATAATTTACACTTGAAACTTCCTCTTTAACATGGATTATTTAGAAGTAATGGTGTTTAATTTCCAAGTGTTTGGAGATTTCCTGTTATTTTTCTTGTTACTGATTTTTGGTTAATTTCCATTGCAGTTAAAGAACATACTTTGGGTGACTTAAGTTCTGTTTAATTTGTTAAGGTTTGTTTTGTACCTCAGGATATGGTCTATATTCATGAATGTTCCCTGTGCTTTGCTGTGTTGAGTGGAGTGTTCCATGTAAACGTCAGTAAGATACAGTTGGTGTTGAGTTCTTCTGTATCCTGATATTCTGTCTACTAGTTTGATGAATTACAGAGGGAAGTACAGTTGAAGTCTCCAACTACAATTAGGGATTTGTTTCTTTGTCCTGTCCTGTCTTCTTGTATTTTGAAGCTCTGTTGTTCAGTGAATTCACTATTAGTATTGTTACATTTTCTTGGTGAATTCACCCTTTAATGATTATATAATATTCCTTTGTATCCCTGGTTTTCCTTGCTGAAGTCTACTTTAACACTATAGCCCCTTCAGCTTTTTTTTTAAGTTGAGATAATTGATCTATAACATTTTTATTAGTTTCAGGTGTACAACATGATTTGATATTTGTATGTATTGGGAAATGATCACAAAAGGAAGTCTAGTTACCACCTATCACCATACAGAGTTACAATTCTTTCTCTTCTGATGAGAACTTTCAAGATTTATTCTCTTGGGGGTTCCCTTGCAGTCCAGTGATTAAGACTCCACGCTTCCACTGCAGGAAGTGTGGGTTCAATCCCTGGTCAGGGAACTAAGATCCCACATCCCACATGCCATGCAGCACAGACAGAAAATTAAAAAATAAAAAAGATTTATTCTCTTAGCAACTTTCGAATATGCAGTACAGTATTAACCGTAGTCACTACACCACATTGTACATTACATCCCATGACTCATTTATTTTATAACTGGAAGTTTGTAACGAAATGGGTAGAGGGGGTCGAAAGGTACAACTTCCAGCTTTCTTTTGATTAGTGTTTGCGTGATCTAGTTTTTTTCATCCTTTACTTTTTTTTTTTTTTTTTTGCGGTATGAGGGCCTCTCGTTGTGGCCTCTCCCGTTCCAGAGCACAGGCTCTGGACGCTCAGGCTCAGCGGCCATGGCCCACGGGCCCAGCCGCTCCGCGGCATGTGGGATCCTCCCGGACCGGGGCACGAACCCGCATCCCCTGCATCAGCAGGCGGACTCTCAGCCACAGTGCCACCAGGGAAGCCCTCATCCTTTACTTTTAGCCTACCTGCATGATTGTATTGACGTGAGATTCTTCTTGGCAGTATATAGTTAGATCATTTTTTGAACCATTCTAGAAAGTCTAGTTAACATCTGTCACCATACATAGTTACAATTCTCTGTGTTTTGTGTTTAGATCATTTAATTCTATTTAATTATGTAATTATTAGTATGTTTGACTTTAGGTCTACCATTTTATTATTTGTTTTCTGTTTTTCATTTCTGTTTCTGCTTTCCTGCTTTCTCTTGGGTTATTTGAACACTTTAGTATCAAATTTAAAATCTGTCGAGTTTTTTAGTCTATTTTTTGATATAGTATGTTTTACTGGTCACTCTAGGGATTGCAGTGGATGTACTTAACTTTTCACAATCTACTTAGAATTAGTATTTTATCACTTATTGTGGAATATAGAAACATATAGGTCCCTTTGCCCTGCCCCCCTTTATACTATTATGTTGTGGTTATCTTATGTATTACATCTACATACCTTGAAAAAAAAACCCGTCAGACAATGTTATTAGTTTTGCTTTTAACTGTCAAATACAATTTTTTTTATTTTGGCCATGCCACTTGGCATGCAGTATCCCCAACCAGGGATCGAACCAACGCCCCCTGCAGTGGAAGCGCGGAATCCCAACCACTGGACCACCAGGGAAGTGTCCCTCAAATACGTTTTAAGAGACTCAAGAGAAGAACCATCTTATATTTACCCAGATATTTGCCATTTCTGTAATATAAGATATAAATATTTACCATTTCTTCTTTTTTTTAGTTTTCCAAGTTTTCTTATTAATTTTCCCTCATCTGAGAATGACTTATTTCACCTTTATTTCTGAAGGATATCGTCTCTGGATATAGAATTCTGGGTTGACAGTTCTTTTCTTTTGGCACTTCTTTTTGGCCTCCATTGTTTCTGATGTGAAATCTATTATTTGAATAGGTCATCTATTGGTAACATGTTTTTCTCTGACTGCTTTCAGTATTTAAAAAATTTGTCTTTAGTTTTCAATTTGATTAAGATGAGTCCAGGCATACATTGCTTTGGAGCTCTCTGAGCTCTTTCATCTTTCAGTCTGTAGATTTATGTTTTTTGCTAAATTTGGGGAGTTTTCAGCCAGTGTTTTTTCCAAAGTTTTTTGGTACCAAACCGTCTCTCCCATCTTTCTGGGATTCTGACAGTGCAAACATTAGATCCTTTGCTGTTTGTTATCTGAGGCTTTGATCACTTTTTTCAATGTTTTTTATTTTCAGATTGGATACATAGTATTGATCTATCTTGAAGTGCATTGGGTTTTTCTGCTGTCATTTGCTTTCTGCTATCCAGCTCACACAGTGAGTTTCTTACTTTTGATGTATTTTTCAGTTCTAAAGTTTGTTTCCTCTGGAATTCCTTGGTGGTCCAGTGGTTAGGACTCGGTGCTTTCACTGCGGGTTCCACGCACCCCCCCCCCAAAAAAAGTTTGTTTCCTCTTTATGTCTTTTGTTTCTTTACTGAGACTTTCTGTTATTAATTTCAAGAGTATTTGGCCTTACCTGTTGCAACGTTTTTTTCTGTTCTTGTTTTTTTTATAAGTTTATTTATTTATTTATTTTGGCTGTGTTGGGTCTTTGTTGCTGCACGCTGGCTTTCTCTGGTTGTGGCAAGCGGGGGCTACTCTTCATTGTGGTGCGCAGGCTTCTCGTTGCGGTGGCTTCTCTTGTTGCAGAGGACGGGCTCTAGGTGCACAGGCTTTAGTAGTTGTGGCTCGTGGGCTCTAGAGCGCAGGCTCAGTAGTTGTGGCGCACGGGCTTCGTTGCTCCGTGGCATGTGGGGTCTTCCTGGACCAGGGCTTGAACCCATGTCCCCTGCAATTGGCAGGCAGATTCTTAACCACTGCACCACAAGGGAAGCCCCCTGTTACAACGTTTTTTAAAAAAATTTGTTTTATTGAAGTATAGTTGAATTGTTGCAACATTTTTATAGTAGCTGCTTTAAAGTCTTTGTCAGTTAATTCCAACATCTGTATAATCTCAGCATTGATGTATGTTGATTGTCTTTTCCGTGAGTTAACTTTCCTGGTTTGGTGTATTTCACCCACTCTGTCCACACCAGGGGTCCCCTTTCTGGCTTCTCAAGGCAGGACTAGAGAGCTTCTCTTGATATTCTTCCTTTCTCTATCAGTGTTCACTTCTGGGTTTCAGGCTGCTTTGCATCTAGGCCAGGGAATATAAGAGGAAAAAAAGTGATAAAGTCACTGCCACTTTATTGGCATGTCAAATTCTGGTCTCCATCCAGCTTCTATTATTTACTTTTCAGAATCCTCAAAGAGCTGCTCCATCCATGCTCTTCAGGATTTATAGCTTCATTCAGTGAAAGGAGTGCTGAACCTAGAACCCTGTTCTTTACTTCTGTTTTTTAAGGACTATTCATGTTTTTCTAAGTATAGCTAGTTCATTAATTCTGATTTCTGGATAGTATTCTGTCACGTTTCTGTTAACATTTTATCTGTCTTCTTGTAATGGACACTTAGCATTCCTCCACCTCCTTACTATCACAGAATCTGTATACATGTGTCTTCATGGTCTTCTGTACAGATTTCTTTCGGGGTATATGTCCAGGAATGGGATTGCTGGATCCTAAGATATATGCATATATTTACCATTAAGATATATATATTATTAAATACTGATAGACTAATACTGCTAGAATACTGATAGATGAATAGAGTATTACTTAACCTTCAAATGGAAGAAAACTCATGTGCTACAAAATGGACTATTGGAGTATACTAATATTAGTACTCCATTGTGTGTGTATACATACACATATGTATATACATTTTGTTTATCCATTTATCTGTCAATGGACAGATTGTTTCCACCACTTGGCTATAGTGAATAATGCTGCTATGAACATGGGTGTGCAGATTGTTACTTTTAAGAAGTAAGATTTGCAAGAGATGTCTTGAGGATTAATCTCAGTTGTCTATGCCTTTTTGTCTATTTCATCTAATTCAGTACAATGGGATATTTAGTGTCCTGCAGAATCATAGGGTTGAAACGGACTTAAGAGATTATATTGTAAGAACTTAAATTATATTCACTATACCATACTTATTATTGTAGAAAGACCATTTAGCTTCAATTTTCTAGCTTGGTTAACTGAAGTCTTAGTACAGTGTAAATTTGAGGTTGCTTTGGTAGATGTAGGTTCTGGCTTCTTTGGTCTTGTGGAAAAATAATAGTCTTTGGGCTGGATACCTTCTGTTTCCTCCTCCAGAGCTACATGCCATCCTTTTCCCTCTGATCTACATCCCTGGAGGCTCATTCACGAGTACCGTGTCTGTGGGCCCCTTTGCTTTCTGGCTTCCAGTTGAAGGGTAGATGGATCGGCAGAAGGAATGAGGGCTAGGTATTTATTCCCCTGCTCCTTCCCTTCCAGGTTGCTGCAAGTGGTCTGCATACTTCTACCAGTGATTCCTGTCTGGTGGCCCTTTCCATATAGCTACTCTCTCCAGGTTCTACTTCCTCATCTTGCCCCTTCAGGCCTAGATGTGTTAATGGTTCTGGGGCAATTCACTGTCCTTTGTTGGCTTCTCTAAATCTTAGCCACACCTTTGTAAGTAGTCTCTCTTTTTAAAAATATTTATTTATTTATTTGGCTGCACTGGGTCTTAGTTGTGGCATGTGGGATATTCGTTGCGGCACGTGGGATCTTTACTTGGGGCATACGGACTCCTGGTTGCAGCATGCATGCGGGATCTAGTTCCCCGACCAGGATTGAACCCGGGCCCCCTGCATTGGGAGCTTGGAGTCTTAACCCCTGGACCACCAGGGAAGTCCTGTAAGTAGTCTCTTTATTAAAGTCTCACATTACCCAGGTGTGGATACTATGTGTTTCCAGCTGGCACCCTGATTGTTAGACTCCTTTAAAGGGGCACTGTGATTTTACTTACTTTTGTAAATTTGAACAAATACTGTTACTGAATCGTAAGATTTGTAATTTAGGTTTATTTTTATCTGCTTTCTACAGTAGGTTTACAGTAGGGTTTTGGGGGGAGAGAAACTCCCCCACATATTCCCAGCTAAAAGATTAACAGTGAAATATAGACCTCACTTCAGTATTTTCAACTTCCTTCACAGAATTCGATTTATATTTGCAGTATAAAATATTTTTAAGCTCCTCTTTCAGAGAATTTTAGCACTTTCTTGTTCAGAGTCCCTATTCTTTTTTTTTTTTTTTTTTTTGTGGTACGCGGGCCTCTCACTCTGGTGGCCTCTCCCGTTGTGGAGCACAGGCTCCGGGCGCGCAGGCTCAGCGGCCATGGCTCACGGGCCTAGCCACTCCGCGGCATGTGGGATCTTCCCGGACCGGGGCACGAACCCGTGTCCCCTGCATCAGCAGGCAGACTCTCAACCACTTGCGCCACTAGGGAAGCCCCAGAGTCCCTATTCTTATGATTGTTTGGGTTCCTTTCTTTTCCAAGTTGTTTCATTATGGTCCCAAACTAGCATTTGTGGATGCTGACCCATTTTAGGCAAATATGTGAAATAGAGATGTCTTTACACCCTCCAGAGTTTCTTCATGTTGCTAAAGCTACTACCCCCTTATTACCTCTCTTTAATTAACACTTTTGTGTCTTTCAGTGTCTAGCCACTTTAGATACCTATTCTGATAAGTTGATCTTAATGTTTACTGATGAGTTAACATTCTGCTTTTCTAAGGAGGCAAATGAATTTATTTATATTTTCTTTGTTTTTTGATAAAAATTCCGAATTATATACTTTCTGAGGTAGATTTCGTGTTTAGTGTTAGCTTTAATGTTAGTCCAAATTCCTTGGATTTGAAAAGAGTTTTACATATAGGAAAAACTAAATCTGTTTTTGTTTGTTTTTTTAGTCTAGCCTTTGTCTTTACTTATGTGCTTTTTTTAAAACTCAGAATTTGGAGTCATCCTGCATATATAGTCATGCTTTTTAAACTAATATCATTAATAAATATGTTAATAAATTCTGTTTATTTATTTATTTATTTGGCTGCGTTGGGTCTTTGTTGCTGTGTGCGGGCTTTCTCTGTATGCGGTGAGCGGGGGTTACTCTTCGTTGTGGTGCGCAGGCTTCTCATTGCGATGGCTTCTCTTGTTGCAGAGCATGGGCTCTAGGCTTGCGGTCTTCAGTATTTGCAGCACGTGGGCTCAGTAGTTGCGGCACACAGGCCCTAGAGCGCATGGGCTTCAGTAGTTGCGGTGCACGGGCTCAGTAGTTGCCGCATGTGGGCTCTAGAGCACAGGCTCAGCAGTTGTGGTGCAGAGCCTTAGTTGCTCCATGGCATGTGGGATCTTCCTGGACCAGGGATTGAATCCATGTCCCCTGAATTGGCAGGCAGATTCTTAACCACTGTGCCAGCAGGGAAGTCCCAGTAAATGCTTTTTAAAAAATATTTTAGTGGCTACTTAAAATTCCATCATAAATATATATAATTTGTTTAGCTAGTAAGAACAGTATTTCATTATTCATACGGTTCATTATTTCAATTTTTTGGTCTTAAAATGTGCTGATAAATATTTTTATATAAAATTCTGTGCATGAAGCTCTGATTATTTCCTTAGGTTAAGTTTCTAGGAGTAGAATTACTAGGTCAAAATGTGTATGTTTTTAAGTCTCCTGAAAATAAAATACAGATATGACTAAAATCTTGTTTGCAAGTGTTGACGGCGTCTGATGATTATAGACTGCTTAAGAACCACCGAGAAATCTTGGCGTTTTTCTGTCATACCTTATAACTGTATCAGACCCCCAGTATTGTTATCTTTTATCTGTGAGACAGTATCCACTGAAGAATTCAAATCCCATAATAATAAACTCCAGAGAACCATTATTGCTTTGTGGCCCTTACTGCAGTTGTTATTTTAGTTACTGATGTGATAAGTTTCTCTAACTAGACTATAAACTTCCATAAGGGCAGTAACCATGTCTGTTTTTCCTTACCAATATTATCTCCAGGGCCTGTCACAGTATAGTAGGCATTCAATAAATATTTGTTGAAGGGGATTAAAAATACATATTGTATCACAATTCTTAGTACCAAAAATGATGTAGTACTGTATGATTAGGATTGTTTAATTGGATTTTGAATTCAGATGCACTTAGGTTTTATTTATTATTTATTTATTTATTTATTTATTTATTTAAACATCTTTATTGGAGTATAATTGCTTTACAATGGTGTGTTAGTTTCTGCTGTATAACAAAGTGAATCAGTTACACATATGTTCCCATTTCTCTTCCCTCTTGCGTCTCCCTCCCTCCCACCCTCCCTATCCCACCCCTCTAGGTGGTCACAAAGCACCGAACTGATCTCTGTGCTATGCGGCTGCTTCCCACTAGGTATCTATTTTACGTTTGGTAGTGTATATATGTCCATGCCACTCTCTCACTTTGTCACAACTTACCCTTCCCCCTCCCCATATCCTCAAGTCCATTCTCTAGTAGGTCTGTGTCTTTATTCCTGTTTTACCCCTAGGTTCTTCATGACATTTTTTTTTCTTAAATTCCATATATATGTGTTAGCATACGGTATTTGTTTTTCTCTTTCTGACTGACTTCACTCTGTATGACAGACTCTAGGTCTATCCACCTCACTACAAATAGCTCAATTTTGTTTCTCTTTATGGCTGAGTAATATTCCATTGTATATATGTGCCACATCTTCTTTATTCATTCATCGGATGATGGACATTTAGGTTGTTTCCATCTCCGGGCTATTGTAAATAGAGCTGCAATGAACATTTTGGTACATGACTCTTTTTGAATTATGGTTTTCTCAGGGTATATGCCCAGTAGTGGGATTTCTGGGTCATATGGTAGTTCTATTTGTAGTTTTTCAAGGAACCTCCATACTGTTCTCCATAGTGTCTGTATCAATTCACATTCCCACCAGCAGTGCAGGAGTGTTCCCTTTTGTGTTTCCATACAAATTGTGAAATTTTTGTTCTAGTTCTGTGAAAAATGCCAGTGGTAGTTTGATAGGGATTGCATTGAATCTGTAGATTGCTTTGGGTGGTAGAGTCATTTTCACAGTGTTGATTCTTCCAATCCAAGAACATGGTATATCTCTCCACCTATTTGTAGCATCTTTAATTTTTTTCATCAGTGTCTTATAATTTTCTGCATACAGGTCTTTTGTCTCCTTAGGTAGGTTTATTCCTAGATATTTTATTCTTTTTGTTGCAATGGTAAATGGGAGTGTTTTCTTGATTTCACTTTCAGATTTTTCATCATTAGTGTATAGGAGTGCCAGAGATTTCTGTGCATTAATTTTGTATCCTGCTACTTTACCAGATTCATTGATTAGCTCTAGTAGTTTTCTGGTAGCATTTTAAGGATTCTGCATGTATAGTATCATGTCATCTGCAAACAGTGAGAGCTTTACTTCTTCTTTTCCGATTTGGATTCCTTTTATTTCCTTTTTTTCTCTGATTGCTGTGGCTAAAACTTGCAAAACTATGTTGAATAATAGTGGTGAGAGTGGGCATCCTTGTCTTCTTCCTGATCTTAGAGGAAATGGTTTCAGTCTTTCACCATTGAGAATGATGTTGGCTGTGGGTTTGTTATATATGGCCTTTATTATGTTGAGGAAAGTTCCCTCTATGCCTAGTTTCTGGAGGGTTTTTATCATAAATGGGTGTTGAATTTTGTCGAAAGCTTTCTCTGCATCTATTGAGATGACCATGTGGTTTTTTTCCTACAGTTTGTTAATATGGTGTATCACATTGATTGATTTGTGTATATTGAAGAATCCTTGCATTCCTGGAATAAACCCCAGTTGATCATGG
Source organism: Mesoplodon mirus (assembly GCF_964341445.2). Lineage (NCBI taxonomy): Eukaryota > Metazoa > Chordata > Mammalia > Artiodactyla > Ziphiidae > Mesoplodon > Mesoplodon mirus. The sequence continues at coordinate 15,066,288 of NC_138995.1, forward strand.
TGTATGATCCTCTTAATGTGCTGTTGTATTCTGTTTGCTAGTATTTTGTTGAAGATTTTTTGCATCTGTGTTCATCAGTGATATTGGCCTGTAGTTTTTTTTTCTTTGTGACATCCTTGTCTGGTTTTGGTATCAGGGTGATGGTGGCCTCTTAGAATGAGTTTGGGAGTGTTCCTCCCTCTGCTATATTTTGGAAGAGTTTGAGAAGGATAGGTGTTAGCTCTTCTCTAAATGCTTGATAGAATTTGCCTGTGAAGCCATCTGGTCCTGGGCTTTTGTTTGTTGGAAGATTTTTAATCACAGTTTCAATTTCAGTGCTTGTGATTGGTCTGTTCATATTTTCTATTTCTTCCTGATTCAGTCTTGGCAGGTTGTGCATTTCTAAGAATTTGTCCATTTCTTCCAGGTTGTCCATTTTATTGGCATAGAGTTGCTTGTAGTAATCTGTCATGATCTTTTGTATTTCTGCAGTGTCAGTTGTTAATTCTCCTTTTTCATTTCTAATTCTATTGATTTGAGTCTTCTCCCTTTTTTTCTTGATGAGTCTGGCTAATGGTTTATCAATTTTGTTTATCTTCTCAAAGAACCAGCTTTTAGTTTTATTGATCTTTGCTATTGTTTCCTTCATTTCTTTTTCATTTATTTCTGATCTGATTTTTATGATTTCTTTCCTTCTGCTAACTTTGGGGTTTTTTTGTTCTTTCTCTAATTGCTTTAGGTGCAAGGTTAGGTTGTTTATTCGAGATGTTTTCTGTTTCTTAAGGTGGGATTGTATTGCTATAAACTTCACTCTTAGAACTGCTTTTGCTGCATCCCATAGGTTTTGGGTCGTCGTGTCTCCATTGTCATTTGTTTCTAGGTATTTTTAAATTTCCTCTTTGATTTCTTCAGTGATCACTTCGTTATTAAGTAGTGTATTGTTTAGCCTTCATGTGTTTGTATTTTTTACAGATCTTTTCCTGTAATTGATATCTAGTCTCATAGCGTTGTGGTTGGAAAAGATACTTGATACAATTTCAGTTTTCTTAAATTTACCAAGGCTTGATTTGTGACCCAAGATATGATCTGTCCTGGAGAATGTTCCATGAGCACTTGAGAAAAAATGTGTATTCTGTTGTTTTTGGATGGAATGTCCTATAAATATCAATTAAGTCCATCTTGTTTAATGTATCATTTAAAGCTTGTGTTTCCTTATTTATTTTTATTTTGGATGATCTGTCCATTGCTGAAAGTGGGGTGTTAAAGCCCCCTACTATGAATGTGTTACTGTCGATTTCCCCTTTTATGGCTGTTAGTATTTGCCTTATGTATTGAGGTGCTCCTATGTTGGGTGCATAAATATTTACAATTGTTATATCTTCTTCTTGGATTGATCCCTTGATCACTATGTAGTGTCCTTCTTTGTCTCTTCTAGTAGTCTTTATTTTAAAGTCTATTTTGTCTGATATGAGAATTGCTACTCCAGCTTTCTTTTGGTTTCCATTTGCATGGAATATCTTTTTCCATCCCCTCACTTTCAGTCTGTATGTGTCTCTAGGTCTGAAGTGGGTCTCTTGTAGACAGCATATATACGGGTCTTGTTTCTGTATCCATTCAGCCAGTCTGTGTCTTTTGTTGGGAGCATTTAATCCGTTTACATTTAAGGTAATTATCAATATGTATGTTCCCATTCCCATTTTCTTAATTGTTTTGGGTTTGTTTTTGTAGGTCTTTTCCTTCTCTTGTGTTTCCTGCCTAGAGAAGATCCTTTAGCATTTGTTGTAAAGCTGGTTTGGTGGTGCTGAACTCTCTCAGCTTTTGCTTGTCTGTAAAGGTTTTAATTTCTCCATCAAATCTGAATGAGATCCTTGCTGGGTAGAGTAATCTTCGTTGTAGGTTTTTCTGCTTCATCACTTTAAATATGTCCTGCCAGTCCCTTCTGGCTCGCAGAGTTTCTGCTGAAAGATCAGGTGTTAACCTTATGGGGATTCCCTTGTGTGTTATTTGTTGTTTTTCCCTTGCTGCTTTTACATTCTTGTTTTTTATGGTACGCGGGCCTCTCACTGCTGTGGCCTCTCCTGTTGAGGAGAACAGGCTCCGGACGCACAGGCTCAGCGGCCATGGCTCACGGGCCCTGCTGCTCCGTGGCATGTGGGATCTTCCCGGACCGGGGCACGAACCTGCGTCCCTTGCATCGGCAGGCGGACTCTCAACCACTGTGCCACCAGGGAAGCCCTCCCTTGCTGCTTTTAATATGTTTTCTTTTTATTCAATTTTTGACTTTGATTAATATGTGTCTTGATGTGTTTCTCCGTGGATTTATCCTGTATGGGACTCTCTGTGCTTCCTGGACTTGATTAACTATTTCCTTTCCCATAATAGGGAAGTTTTCAACTGTAATCTCTTCAAATATTTTCTCAGTCGCTTTCTTTTTCTCTTCTTCTTCTGGAACCCCTATAATTCGAATGTTGGTGCATTTAATGTGGTCCCAGAGGTCTCTGAGACTGTCCTCAGTTCTTTTCATTCTGTTTTCTTTATTCTGCTCTGCAGTAGTTATTTCCACTATTTTATCTTCTAGGTCACTTATCCGTTCTTCTGCCTCAGTTATTCTGCTATGGATGCCTTCTAGAGTATTTTTAATTTCATTTATTGTGCTGTTCATCGTTGCTTGTTTTTCTCTTTAGTTCTTCTAGGTCCTTCTTAAATGTTTCTTGCATTTTCTCTCTTCTATTTCCAAGATTTTGGATCATCTTTACTATCATTATTCTAAATTCTTTTTGAGGTAGACTGTCTATTACCTCTTCATTTGTTAGGTCTGGTGGCTTTTTATCTTGCTCCTTCATCTGCTGTGTGTTTTTCTGTCTTCTCATTTTGCTTATCTTACTGTGTTTGGGTTCTCCTTTTTGCAGGCTGCAGGTTCGTAATTCCCGTTGTTTTTGGTGTCTGTCCCCAGTGGCTAAAGTTGGTTCAGTGGGTTGTGTAGGCTTCCTGGTGGAGGGGACTAGTGCCTGTGTTCTGGTGGATGAGGCTGGATCTTGCCTTTCTGGTGGGCAGGTCCACGTCTGGTGGTGTGTTTTCGGGTCTCTGTGGACTTAGTATGATTTTAGGCAGCCTCTCTGCTAATGGGTGGGGTTGTGTTCCTGTCTTGCTAGTTGTTTGGCATAGGGTTGTCCAGCACTGTAGCTTGCTGGTCGTTGAGTAAAGCTGGGTGTTGGTGTTGAGATGGAGATCTCTCGGAGATTTTTGCCGTTTGATATTATGTGGAGCTGGGAGGTCTCTTGTGGACCAGTGTCCTGAAGTTGGCTCTCCCACCTCAGAGGCACAGCACTGACTCCTGGCTGCAGCATCAAGAGCCTTTCATCCACATGGCTCAGAATAAAAGGGAGAAAAAGTAGAAAGAAAGAGGATAAAATAAAATAAAATAAAGTAAGATAAAATAAAGTTATTAAAATAAAAAATAATTATTAAGAAAAAAATTTTTTTAAGTAAAAAAACACACACAAAAAAACGGACGGATAGAACCCTAGGACAAACGGTGAAAGTGAAGCTGTACAGACAAAGTCTCACACAGAAGCATACACATACACACTCACAAAAAGAGGAAAAGGGGAAAAAATAATCTTGCTCTCAAAGCCCACCTCCTCAATTTGGGATGATTCGTTGTCTGTTCAGGTATTCCACAGATGCAGGGTACATCAAGTTGATTGTGGAGATTTAATCCGCTGCTCCTGAGGCTGCTGGGAGAGATTTCCCTTTCTCTTCTTTGTTCTCACAACTCCCGGGGCTCAGCTTTGGATTTGGCCCCACCCCTGCGTGTAGGTCGCTGGAGGGCATCTGTTCTTCGCTCAGACAGGATGGGGTTAAAGGAGCCGCTGATTCGGGGGGCTCTGGCTCACTCAGGCGGGGAGAGGGAGGGGGAGAGGGAGGGGCACGATGCGGAGTGAGCCTGCAGCGGCAGAGGTCATTGTGACGTTGCACCAGCCTGAGGCGTGCCTGTGCGTTCTCCCGGGGAAGTTGTCCCTGGATCCCGTGACCCTGGCAGTGGCGGGCTGCACAGGCTCCCGTGAGGGGAGGTGTGGACAGTGACCTGTGCTCGCACACAGGCTTCTTGGTGGCGGCAGCAGCAGCCTTAGCATCTCATGCCCGTCTCTGGGGTCTGCGCTGTTAGCTGAGGCTCGCGTCCGTCTCTGGAGCTCTTTTAAGCAGCGCTCTTAATCCCCTCTCTTCGTGCACCAGGAAACAAAGGGAAGAAAAAGTCTCTTGCCTCTTCGGCAGCTCCAGACTCTTCCCCGGACTCCCTCCCGGTTAGGCGTGGTGCACTAACCCCTTCAGGCTGTGTTCACGCAGCCAACCCCAGTCCTCTCCCTGTACTCTGACCGAAGCCGCCAGAGCCTCAGCTCCCAGCCCTGCCCACCCCGGTGGGTGAGCAGACAAGCTTCTCGGGCTGGTTGGCTCCGATCCTCTGTGTGGGAATCTCTCCACTTTGCCCTCCGCACCCCTGTTGCTGTGCTCTCCTCCGAGGCTCCGAAGCTTCCCCCCGCACTTAGGTTTTATCCTTAGCTCTACCACTTGGTTGCTGGCTGATCTTGGGCAAGTGCCTGGTAGAGTAAATGTTAGTACTAGTTACTGTTTTCCTGGCTGTTTTTTTAATTCCCATCTATCTCTGGTTATGAATGCCTTCAGAACAGGAATACTGTATGGATCTAGTCAGCACCTACTGTATAGCACCTGACATCATCTAAATAATTTTTTAATTGAAGTTTTAAATTTAAGATTATGAGACATGTGGCATAAGCTGTAATTAATGCCATGCTTCAGCTGTACTGAACTTGTGTTTCTCACAAAACTACTTGTTCTCTCTGGTACCTGGATTTTACACACATCACTCCCTCTGCCCAGGATAGTCACACCCTCTTTTTACCTTACGAATATCTTGCTTGGCCTTCTGGACTTGGCTTAGGCTTTTCCTTCTCCTAGAAAGAATTCTGTAACATCCCTGAGCAGGTTGCGTGTCTTTTCTCTAGAATAGGTTTTTTAGTCTTGACACTATTGACATTTTGGGCTGGATTTTTTTTTGTTTGGGGCGGGGGTGTTGTCCTGTTCATTGTAGGATGTAGGCAGCATCCTTGTATGCCTACTGTATATGCTAGTAGCATCTCCTGAAATCATGACAAGCCAAAATGTCTCCAGTCACTCCCAAATGTCCTCTCTAGACAAAATCACTTCCAGTTGAGTACTACTCTAGAATTCTGGTTCTTAGCAAATAGTAATGTAGTTGCCTGATATTCTTAGCTGTTCTTTTGATCACAAGGACTGTGCCTTCTAAATTTTTTTATCTCTAGCATCTAGCCATTGTCTGTCATAGAGATAATCAGCAAATATTTGTTAAATGGATTGAACATAATTTAGTATTATCATGGATCCCAGATATTTACCATTGTAAACTGGGACTTGGGTTAATTATTAAATGAAGTATAAAGGATTCTGCAGGCAGTGTCACAAAAGGAAAATACATCTGATGTTTTCTATTAGTGGTTTATGCACAGGCAGACATACTATTCCTAGTGTTTGTCCTTACATTGGGTATGTTTTTTGGTTTGTCTGTCCTTCGGTTACTTTGTTAGGCCTACCTTTTGTTTGGATATTACATGTTTTGAAGTTCAGGTCCATAATTAATAGAGAGAAATAGTGCTGTCTTGATACAGAGTGCACAGTGGTCAATGCACAGTGTTATACCCTAAAGTCTTATGGGTGGAGGGAGTGGTTTTGTTGACTATAACTCTGCTGTTCAGTAAAAGTCTTAGTAAATAATAGCCTTCTGTTGTCGAATTTTATTTTGCTTTTTGTTCTTTTTTTTTTTTAACTGAAGTATAGTTGTTTACAGTGTTGTGTTCATTTCTTATGTAGAGCAATGTGATTCAGTTGTATATATGTATACATTCTTTTATTTTAAATATTTTTTTATTATGGTTTATCATAGTATATTGAATTTAGTTCTTTGTGCTGTACAGTAGGACCTTGTTTATCCCTGTTGTCGAATTTTATAGAGCATTTTTTTAAACTTTTTTACCTCTTTGTATATTTCTTTGTAGGTGGGTAGATGTTAATAATATTTCTGTGATCTTGGGCAGTAGCTTTTTCCAAAGGCTAAGACTTAGTAGGAGGATTTGAGGAATTAAGGTGATAATATTTTTGAATTTAGTTCTAAATTTGATAATCTTTTCTTATCACTATCTCTTATCTTTTTTGGGGGAGAAATAGGAGGCCTTCCTGTTTCTTTGTTTTTATCACCCCACTCCTATACCAGTACAGAGATAGATATTCATTTTATCCATCACCAGGTTCTTTCATCTCTGTGCTCAAAACAGATCTCAAATCCAATCACTTCTACCATCACCACTGTTAACTATCCCAGTCTAAGCTATTTTCATTTTTTGTTTGGACTGTTGTAATAGCCTTGTTCTTGGTTCTCTTGCTTCCATTATTATCCTCCCCCAATCAGTTCTCCACCCAACAGCCAAATGACCTTTAAAAAATGTGAGTCAGGGCTTCCCTGGTGGCGCAGTGGTTGAGAGTCCGCCTGCCGATGCGGGGGACACGGGTTCATGCCCCGGTCCGGGAGGATCCCGCGTGCCGCGGAGCGGCTGGGCCCGTGAGCCGTGGCCACTGGGCCTGCGCGTCCGGAGCCTGTGCTCCGCAGCGGGAGAGGCCACGGCAGTGAGAGGCCCGCGTACCGCAAAAAAAAAAATGTGAGTCAGATCATGTTATTTATTTACCTGTATTAGAAAACTACTCTGGTTTATAATGTCAAATAATCCACCCTCTAACTGGTCTTAGTTCCTGAACTAATTTTAACTTGAAAGTAGTCACTGTGCTTCTTATCTTTTTCCAGGAGAAACAGCACAGCATGCTGGGCTCTGGATTTAAAGCTGAGCGTTTACGAGTCAATTTGAGATTAGTCATAAACCGTCTTAAACTATTGGAGAAAAAAAAAAGTGAGTTATGCATGATTGTATTATATTTTCTTTCCCAAAATATACCACTGAGTCCTAGCACCTCAATATTGGCTCTTCCAGGCTAGCACTATGAAGTCTTAAGGATCCCATATCCTTTAGGTTTTGGATACATTTCTGCTGTCCTTTGTGACTAGTTAGACTGAATCACTTTGTTGCAGGGAAAGGAACATACTCTTGCTATGGAATAGGTAACGTGACTCCATAGGTGGATATTTCTGGCTACACAAACAATATTCTCATCTAGACGAGGTAGCAAATTCTAGACTAGATGAGATGAGACTAAATTTGCTAAGGGACGGTGAGCTAGGATATAGTAGAAACACCCACTTTTCTGTTTTGGGGTGGATGTCTGCCTGCAGGCCAGGGCCCAGTATACTACTACTTTGTGACTGGAGTGGGATTTGTGCTTTAGCGGAGCTGGCCCAGAAAGCAAGGAAAGAGATTGCTGACTATCTGGCTGCTGGGAAAGATGAACGAGCTCGAATCCGAGTGGAGCACATTATTCGAGAAGACTACCTTGTGGAGGCCATGGAGATCCTGGAGCTGTACTGTGACCTGCTGCTGGCTCGGTTTGGCCTCATCCAGTCGATGAAGTAAGCTGGTTTGTCTTTTTTTTTTTTTTTAAGCTTCATTGAGGTATAGTTATTTAGGAAAAAACTTCACATATTTAATGTGTACAATTTGACGAGTTTGGACATAGGCATACACCTGTACACCATCATCACAATCAAGTTAGAAAACAGTCATCACCTCCAGAAATTTCCTTGTATCACCCTTTTTTTTGATAAGAACACTTAACATGAGACCTGCCTTAAACATTTTAAAACACTCAATACAGTATTGTTTAACTGTAGACACAGTGTTGTTCAGCACACCTCTAGAACTTTTTCATCTTGTATAACTGTAATGAAGAAAGGTATTTTAATTTGAAGACCTAAGTCAGATCACCTCTGGAATTTGAGAAAGGAGTAGTAATACTGGTCTCTTCCTACACATAGGGCGATAGCACTAAGGGACTACCACTTCACATACCCAACAGCATTCTTCCTGCTCTTCACTTGAAGGCCTGATCTCAATGTAGACAACTGTTGAAAAGAAAATTTGGAATCTGAAATCAAGAGGCCTAAGTTTGAGTCTTGGCTCAGCCATTTCCTGACTTTGTGACCTTGGGCTTGTTACTTAGTTTGTGTTTCCCCCTCCAAAATAGGATGACAGAGATGGCTTGAAGCCTAGAGTTATTGTGAGAATCCAGTGAGATTTGTGAAATTGCCTTAGAGGCTGTCAAGTATGGGATACAGATGAGGGGGTTTTGTTTGTTTGAAAGAATGCTAAAATTTATTTATTAATTTCTCCCTTAATTAGGGAGTTAGATTCTGGTCTGGCTGAATCTGTGTCTACACTGATTTGGGCTGCTCCTCGACTCCAGTCAGAAGTGGCTGAGTTGAAAATTGTGAGTACAACCAGTTTCAGTGATGCGTGAAGTTTTTCCTGTTAGAAAGGTTGGTTAACATAAGTCACTTCTGCTTTTTTGACCACGTATTTTTGTACCCTTCTCATGCTGCCTTTGAAAAAGGCTTTGTAAACTTGTTTCTTCCTCCTTTTCAGGCCTTATATCATGGAACAGAACAGTGTTTTCCAAACTTGAGTAATTTTTCTAAGGGGCAAAGTTACAAATACCCCCCAGTTTTGTCTTAAATTATTTTTATTGTAACGTTATTTAAGTATGTAAAAATAGAAGAGTTTTTATACAACTGTAAACCAGTAAAATTAAAATAACATTAATGAAAGGGAATGGATGTTTTGCTTCATTGATTCATTCCACAAATATTTATTGAGCAGATGTTGTGAGTTGGGTGGGTACTGAGAGCACAGTGGTGAGCAAAGTATGGCACCAGCCCTAGTCTTATAGCTTAGAGTCTGGTAGAAGAGACAGAAAAATTCACTGAGAAATTGCCTGCCACAACGTGGATATGGTACTGACTGCTCAGGTACAAATTCAGTCAAGTTGTTTTCTCTCCTATTTTCTACATCTTTGCTAGTTATTCACTAGGAGATTGTCTCAGTCTTATCTCCCAGCCTATCTTATGAGATTTCCTTGTCTTCTGTGTGTTTTTATTTTATTTTTTATTTTTTTATGGTACGCGGGCCTCTCACTGTTGCGGCCTCTCCCGTTGCGGAGCACAGGCTCCGGACACGCAGGCTCAGCGGCCATGGCTTACGGGCCCAGCCGCTCTGCGGCATGTGGGGTCCTCCCGGACTGGGGCACAAACCCATGTCCCCTGCCTCGGCAGGCGGACTCTCAACCACTGCGCCACCAGGGAAGCCCTGTTTTTACTTTTTAAGAGCTCTTTTTAAGTCTCTGAATATGTGTTTTTTTTAATAGTCTATTATTTTTGTTTCATGGCTACGGTGTCTTCTAACTTTCTGAGAATATTATAGTCCCTTTTTAACTTTCCTTGTTTCTGTATTGTTTCCTTCTATCTATTTCTTAGATTTAAACTATTTTTATAATAGAGGCTTTTCTGAAAGGTTTCATGGCCCTTGGCTGTTCATGTTTAAGAGTGAGGTACTAAAAAGTGGATTGGAACCTCTTGTGTGCTTGCTTGGGTGGGCTTATTGCCAGATGCCAATTCATTGTTTGTTTTTTTTCTCTTTTTTCCTTCCAGTTTCATTGAGATGTAATTGACATACAGCACTGTATAAGATGTACAGCATAATGACTTGACTTACATACATCATGAAATGATTATCACAGTAATTTTAGTGAACATCCATCACCTTATATAGATACAATATTAAAGAAATAGAAAAATTTATTTTTGTAATGAGAACTCTTACGATTTACTCTCAGCAGTTTTCATATATAATATACAGCAGTGTTAATTGTATTTATCATGTTGTGCATTACATCTCTAGTACTTACTTACTTACAACTGGAAATTTGTAGTACCTTTTGAGTGCCTTCATCCAATTCCCCCTTCCCTCCCACTCCCTGCCTTTGGTAACCACAAATCTGATCTCTTTTTCTATGAGTTTGTTGCATGTTTGTTTGTTTTTGAAGTGTAATTGACCTACAACATTATGTTGTTCCTGTTACACAACATAGTGATTTTTTTCTATACATTTCAAAATGATCACGATAAGCCTAGTTATGATATGTCACCATACAAATACATTACTTAGTTATTGACTGTATTCCCCACACTGTACATTTCATACTTGTGACTCATTTATTTTGCAGCTGGAACTTTGTACCTCTTAATCTCCCTCAGCTATTTCCTCCTCCCACCCACCTCTTGCAACCACCTGATTGTTCTCTGTATCTGTAATTCTGTTTGTTTATGTTTTATTTTCTAGATTCCACATATAAGTGAGATCATATGATATTTTTCTTTCTCTGTCTGATTTATTTCACTTAGCATAATGCCCTCTAGGTCTATCCATGTTGCAAATGGCAAGATTTCATTCTTTTTTGTGGGTAATATTCCATTGTATATATGTACTGCATTTTCATTCATCTACTGATGGGCACTTGGGTTGCTTCCATATCTTGGTGGTTGTAAACAGTGCTTCAGTGAGAATAGGCGTGCATATGTATGTTTTTTCTAATTAGTGTTTTTGTTTTCTTTGGATAAATACCCAGGAGTGGAATTGCTGGATCAGATGTTAGTTCTGTTTTTAATCTTTTGAGGAATCTCCATACTGTTTTCCATAGTGGCTACACAAATTTACATTCCCACTAACAGTACACTAGTGTTTCTTTTTCTCCATATCATCACCAACACTTGTTATTTGTGGTCTTTTTTTTTTATGATAGCCATCCTGACAGGGGTGAGGGGATATCTCATTCTGGTTTTGATTTGCAGTTCCTGAATTAGTGATATTGAGCATCTTTTCATGTGCCTGTTGGCCATGTGTTTGTCATCTTTGATAAAATGTCCAGATCTTCTGCCCGTTTTCTAATTGGATTGTTTTTTGGTGTTGAGTTGTATGAGTTTTTTGAATATTTTGGATATTGACCCCTTATCAGATATATTGTTTGCAAATATCTTCTCCCATTCAGTAGGTGGCCTTTTCATTTTGTTGATAGTTTCCTTCACCATACAAAAGCTTTTTAGTTGGATGTAGTCCCATTTGTTTATTGTTGCTTTTGTTTCCCGTGCCTGAGACATACCCAAAAGAGTATTACTAAGACCAGTGTCAAAGAGTGTACTGCCTATATTTTTTCCTAGAAGTTTTATGGTTTCAGATCTTACATTTAAGCCTTTAATCCGTTTTGAATTTATTTTTGTATGTGTGTTGAGAGAGTAGTCCAATTTTCCCAACACCATTTATTGAAGAGGCTATCTTTTCCCCATTGTATATTCTTGCTTCCTTTGTTGTAGAATAATTGCCATATAACTATGGGTTCATTTTTGGGCTCTCTATTCTGTTTCATTGATTTGTCTGTTTTTATGCCAGTACCATACTGTTTTGATGACTGCAGCTGTTTTAGTATAGCTTGAAATCAAGGAGCATGGTACCTCCAGCACCAACTCATTGTTAACAGATCTGACTAAGCCCTTTCTTGAGGGAACTCCAGACTGTCAGCAACTAGTTTTCTTTCCTTGGATTGGTCATTTTCCTCAGAGAGGAGTTCTGTCTTCTACCTGGAAGGTATAAGCTGGCTGCATTTTTGAGAGCACAGGGAGAAGGAAGCCAAAGGTATCATTCCTCTGTTAGAGAAGATTTACACGTAATTCTCTTGTTGCCAGTATCTCTGCTCTCTGCTGTGCATGGAGCCCAGAGTTCCTTTAGTTTAACGTCCCCAGAGAGTAAGCCTCCTGTATTCTGATAAGGTAGGGAGGGTGGTTATACAGTTTTGTGGGTAGGGGAATGGGAGAGTAGAGGCAACTGCTTCTACTTTTAATGTAAATCTGGTTTATAGCCTCTCTTATACTCCTCCTTTATATCAAGATTCCGGACGAAACAAAGATTTACATTAAAAAAAAATGAAACCTTAAAGAAACAAAGTTAGGCATTAAAAAAAATAATCTCATAGTGGAAAAGGCATAAACATGCCACAAAACCTAAAAGCCATAAACAAAGAGTGATAAGTAAAAATTAAAGATTTCTGCATAGTAGAAAGCAGAACAAAAACCACTGTTAAAAGACAAATAACAAACTTATAAGTACCCAGTACCACTGAAAGTCTGCCTAACACTGAGTGCCCCCTCACTGAACTTCCAGGTATTGGGACCACTCTGGTCCGATAGCACTGTCATCTCCTGCCTGTACTATTGTAGTAACTTCTTGAAAATTTTTTCTACGTCTACTTTGGCTTCCTTTAGTCTGTTCACCATTCCATCAGAACAACTAAGGGTTCTGTTCAAAACACTGATCTGATCCTGTCACTGCCCCTTGCTTTAAAGTCCTTTAGTAGTTTCCTGTTGTTCTTGTGATAGAAACAAAACTAATAAAGCCTACACGGCCCTGCACTGTCTGGCCCCCGTCTGCCTTTCTTCATTTCCTACCACACTCTTCCTTTGGGCCTTGCACAAGAGGCTCACTGATTTTATTTTGGCTTGAGGATTGGCCCTGTTTTTCCAGCAGAGGCCTTTTGCACATGCTGTTTTCTTTTCCTGGAATGTTCTTCCTTCCCTCCATGTTTAGTTAACTCCTGATCATCCTTTACATCTCAGTGAAGCATCACTTGATCTGACTTTTCTGATCAGGTCTGATTCTACTGTTGTAAGCAGATAGTTTAGTGTACCTTTCCTTTCCCCTTATCACAGCTGCATTTGTACCTTTATCTTTGTGATTATTTGAGTAATGATAGTTTTTACCCAGAGACTGTAAGATTTTATAAGAGTAGGAACAATGTCTGTTTTTCTTCATCATTTGTAGTGTGTAACATAATGCTTATAGTAGAGTGTGGCATATAGTTGCAGCTCAGTGGATGGCTGGATAAACAAATAACTAAATGAATTAATATGTGCCCCTTAAGGCTTTACAGACCTAGTCTTTTGGAAATCCTGTTCACTGTTAATAGGAGGAAGCTTGAAGCCCTCTGTAGGAGTGGTTTCCATTTTTATTTACTGTTCTTTTTCTTTGTAGGTTGCTGATCAACTCTGTGCCAAGTATAGCAAGGAATATGGCAAGTTATGTAGGACCAACCAGATTGGAACTGTGAATGACCGGGTAATGAACATAATTGTTAAACATGAAGCAGTGGGTGGGGTGGGGGCAGGTTATTTTTATTGCCTGCAGTGAGTCCAGTGGGTAGCACTGTAATGTAGGGTTAATCTGGGATTGCACATTTCATAGTAAGAGAGAGAAGAATGCTGTCTGGCAGGGCAGTCAGCTCCTTACCCCTGTCCTACACCTCTGACTGTGAAGCCTTCCATCATCTGTGTCATTCCTGGTTTTGTACCTTATCCTTTGTGCCACTTGTGATTTATGGAGGTAGAAGTGAGGTGGGGAGAAGGGTAGATGATTTCAAATGTGGAAGGCAGCAGTATCAGTCTTTGAGGCATATGTAACCAGAGAATGTGAGGGATACACGGGTCTTGTGCTTTGTGATTGAAAAAAATAATTTAACTGGATGGAGCTTCTTTTTTTCCTCTCAGTTTGAAATGTGAGGAACAAAGTTTAAAATTGATACAGGTTAGGCTGAGGCTGGTTGATGCAGATGCATCTTAACCCTGATCTTTTACTTACAGCTAATGCACAAACTGAGTGTGGAGGCCCCACCCAAAATCCTGGTGGAGAGATACCTGATTGAAATTGCCAAGAACTACAGTGTGCCCTATGAGCCTGACTCTGTGGTCATGGTACGTTTAGAGTCTTTTAGAATACAAAGGAAAATGAGTCTCGATATCACTGTCTTTGGAAAATAACCATTTTCTTTGCACTCAAGTTTGCATGTGGGAGTTTAAGCCTTTGTCCAGTTAATGCCTCTGGGGTAACAATAAATATGCCTGCATCTCTCAGAGTATTTAAATAGGGATCAGATGAGATGAATGACTGAAAACACTTTGAAAAGGTACAAACTTCAATACAAATATAAAGTGGCATTATTGCTACTTTTCAGTGAAGTTCAAGGAATTGAGAGGCCCCTATGGGTAGGAAGAAAAGCCCCAAAACCCAGAACAGATCCTGAAAACATCTGTTGTGTGCCTGCCATGTGCCCCAGAAAGCTGAGAATACAGAAAATATATAAACCAGGTCCCTGTCCTAAAGAGGCTTACAGTGAAAGAAGGGCAGATATGCAAACAGTAAATCAGCAGTTAATGTTGACCGGGTATAGTATATGTTTTGGTGTGCTGCTCAGACATCCCTCTCCCTGCCCAAAGTACACATTTCAGGACAGAAGCATTTATTCCGCCAGCTCTTTTAAAAAAAAAAAAAAAATTTTACTTTTGGCTGCATTGGGTCTTCATTGCGGTATGTGGGCTTCTCATTGCAGTGGCTTTTCTTGTTGCAGAGCATGGGCTGTAGGTGCACGGGCTTTAGTTGTGGCGCGCGGGCTTAGTTGCTCTGCGGCATGTGGGATCTTCCTGGACCAGGGCTTGAACCCGTGTCCCCTGCGCTGGCAGGCAGATTCTTAACCCCCGTGCCAGCAGGGAAGCCCCTCTCCCAGCTCTTGAGAGTATTGATGACTGGTGGCTCACACAGCTGAGTGTCCCTCCAGCAATGGCCCTCAGAAGACAGCTTCCTTACCCAGGGTCTTTCCTGGGGGCAGCTTGTATTTGGTAACTGGTCACTGCAGGGGATTAAAGACTCTGCCCCTTTGTCCCCAGTTGGGAGCACCTGCTGTAGGCCCAGCCTAGCTCCAGAACTCCCTGGGGGAATTAGCTGACCCCTTTGTTGTGAATGCATGGCAGCCCACCTTCTTCCTTTGCCCAGCCCTGCTTCCTTCATGTCCCCACAAGTGTCTATCCCAAGAGACCTCTCCAGTAAACTTCCATCACGCTAATCTCCATCTCAGAGTCAGCTTCCTGGGGAACCTAGCTGGCCTAATGATACGGGTTTCTCTCTTTTTCTTAGGCAGAAGCTCCTCCTGGAGTAGATACAGATCTTATTGATGTTGGATTCACAGATGATGTGAAGAAAGGGGGCCCTGGAAGAGGAGGTGGGGGCGGATTCACAGCACCGGCTGGTGGACCTGATGGAACAGTGCCAATGCCAATGCCCATGCCAATGCCATCTCCAAACACTCCTTTCTCATACCCTCTTCCAAAGGGACCAGTAAGTACAGATACAAATAAATATGGATATAAACTCTAGAAAATGTTCCAGAAGATGACAAGTTGGCTCTGTGAATACTCAGGAATTGTAGGTTATCAAGAGGATTTAGCAGTAAGAATATTTGGTATTAGTTTATTGATCATATTGTGGAAAAAATAGCATTGGGATTTGGAGAAAGTCTTTTGGTTCACCTGTAGGTAATGAAGTGGGAAAATCTAGAGAGATGGTACTAGAAAAACTCCTTTTCATGTAGGTTTCTTGAACCTTTGGGACTTGTAGGTATACTAGTAGCTTTTTCCAAAAATGAATAACCAATACTTATTACCAGGTCTGCCTCCTTTGTAGATAAGAAGATGAAAGTCATTGCTAGTAAGAAAGTCTGGGGACTTCCCTGGCAGTCCAGTGGTTAAGACTCCATGCTTCCACTGCATGGGGCGTGAGTTCGATCCCTGGTCAGGGGACTAAGATCCCACGTGTTGTGCAGTGCGGTCATCTCCTCTCCCCCAAAAAAGAAAGTCTGGTAAGAAGCTTCCCTTGTAGACATTGAGGCAATTTAGTAATTTGAAGAATAGCCTTTGGGTACAGATCTTTAAAAATCTGGATTCTTCCTGATCACATGTGGTCCTTTTAGGTACCTTTTTTTCTTTTGGGGCTCTTGAATACATGTATTAAATATATATCTTGAATATATATATGTGTGTTCAATGTGAATATATTCACATTGAGAAAATAGTTGTATACACACACATATTTATTTCTCCCTTCCTATTTACACACTTCAGAAATTGCAGATCAGGGGCAATGTCTCTGATGTTGCCTTTCTCCTCTTGCAGTCGGATTTCAATGGATTACCAATGGGAACTTATCAGGCCTTTCCCAATATTCATCCACCTCAGATACCAGCAACTCCCCCATCGTATGAATCTGTAAGTGCCTGAGCCTCTTTTATAAGCAGCAGGAGTGAATCCCATGAAGAGAGAGCAAAATACTGGCCACAGGGAAGGCACAGTTTTGATCAACTCCTAGTACTGGCATTGCTCTATGCTTTGGATTCTTGTGTTGCTTTAACATTACCCTGGAAACGGGGGGTGGTGGTGGTGGTGGTGGCAGCAGTGTTGGTGGCAATGCTTTGTCTGCTGTTAAGCCAGGAATCAGGAAGGAGCTGCAGATCCTGGAAAGTTCTGGTAGGGCACTTGATCAGACTTTTTTTTAGACTAGGCAGAGAATCATGTTGAGCTGGTACAGTCTTGGTGCTAGAATAATTAAAATACCAGTTTTATAAATTCTCAACACTGTAAAGGAATAAGAACCAGATTTTTGTCTTACACAGGTAAGTGTCTAGTAAATTTCAGCCTATAGCATTGATTTTATATTTTAGTCTTATAGTTAAAGCTTGCTATTATTGTTAATATGGTAATGATGCCTTGAACTGTAGGTGGTTGTAACGGTTTTGGTTCAGAATTAGATGACTTTTCTGCCAGCCTTGTTTCCTCATCTAGGGAGATTGCCCTGTTCCTGAGCTTGCTTAGTGTTCTTTCCTTTGGTTTTTTTATTGGGCCTGAATTTTTATGTTTTGGTTTTGCACGCATTGAAGCATTGCCCACAGCTGTTTCTAGGAATGGGGTAGAAGATCTTTGTTAGTATTTGAGGACTTGGTTCTTGGAGATGAATGCGGTGGTTTAGAATGCTTTCTCTCTGCCTGGAAGGTGAAGGTAACAGATTAAAGAGAGATGTTATGGTGTGGTAAGAATTTTCTTTTTCTCTGCTTGGCAGTTATGAGTTCAACATGGTCTATCTGGTTGGAAGAAGATCAGGAAAGGAGTATAGGGGGCGGAGCGGCAGTTTCTTTGGAGCAGTTTCTGTTGCTTTTGCTGAGCAGCTTAGCTTTTGCAACACACATGGGCTTATACCATTACTTTCACCAGTGATGCCATTGCTTTCTCCTCTGGTCATGATCTTTGTGTTTCAGGTTGATGACATTAATGCTGATAAGAATGTCTCTTCTGCGCAGATCGTTGGTGAGTCAGAAACCCTCTTGAGAGTTTCTCAGTACTGAAGCCTTTGCTGTTTTCTCATCGCTGTTCCTCCCTCAGATTGGTTTTATGCTTGTGGCATTCTACCCACATGCCCCGTTCTCTCCCCAAACGCAGTATGGTGGAAACAGAACTCAGATTTCCCACTTCCAAAAAGAAAAGATCTTTCGTGGCTCCAAAGAATCTCCCAAGTTCCCTGTTTCTGTTGGTGGTATCATTATTCTTTTTCACCTTGTAGTTTTCAGTCATCCTCAAGTTCGGTATGTTCCTGCTGCTTCCATTTCCACTGTGCCTGGAAATACCAATTTTTTTTTTTAAATTTGGGCATTAAAGAGGGGGAAACAGACATAAATCATAAGTGTATAGCTCAGTGACGTTTCACAAAGCAGGCATGCTCATGTAGCCATTCACTGAAAACTTAAAACACTACCAGCACTCCAGAAGCCCAGAGGGGAATATGTTTAAAAATTGGGACAGGTTCATTGAGGTGTAATGTACATACAAAAAATACACCGAAGTGTATATTGTGATGAGTTTTGATGCGTATCTCCACACACATACATTATGTAACCACCACCGCAGTAGAGATACAAAACATTTCTATCACCCCAGAAGGTTACTTGTGTTCCTTTCTAGTCAGTTCCATCCCAGAGGCAAGCACTGTTCTTATTTCCTAAAACTGTGGTTTACGTTGCCTGTTCTAGAACTTAGATACAAATGGAAACATACAGTAGGTAGAGAGGGCGATGATTTTAACTTGTAAGATACAAAACGGAAGACTAGAAATACAGATCACATTCTATTACATCAAACGGTATGGATGTTAACATTCCATGTAAAATTTTTTTCCCATAAGCCTTAAAGAGTAGCTCATCCCAATAGAATTCTAGTCCCATTTCTTGGACTTTCTTACGGGAGTAGACCATACAGTCCATTTAAATGAATGCTGTGTACCTAAGCCCCATGCACCACACTTTGACTTTCCTTTAAACTTTCTTCTCACTGTAGGGAAGTAAAACATATATTCAACCATAATTAGAAAACGTAGCTGTTAATTGTCCTGAAAATTTTATTGACCTTTAGAATTATTTTTTAGAAAACAATGTTTTCTCCAGTATTTTGATTATTTTATTGTTTCTGCCAGGGGGGATTGTGGGGTTTGAGGATCTGAGCCACTGGCATTTTTAACACTGTGCTCCTTACTCTCATTTAAGTAGGTCCTGGACCCAAGCCAGAAGCTTCTGCAAAGCCCCCTTCCAGACCCATGGATACCTATGACAACTTTGTACTGCCAGAATTGCCATCTGTGCCAGACACACTACCAACTGCATCTGCTGGTGCCAACACCTCAGCCTCTGAAGACATTGACTTTGATGATCTTTCCCGGAGATTTGAAGAGCTGAAAAAGAAAACATAGGCTTCCTAAACCAGGCAAGGTCCAAGTTCTGGGAATTGAGACTGAGCAGTTTCTCCTTGTAACAAAGAATCTCCATGAAATTCTGCTTCATCTGTTAACCATCACTGAGTACACTCTTCCTCTGGGCTCTCTTCCTGCTCTCTTCCACACTCTGCTGCTTTCCGGTTCTCCATTGCTCCTGAGAGACTAACAGCTGGAGATGGTGAGGTTGGAGCAGCTGTGGCTCCTGGCAGCCTTGCTTGTCCGTTTCCTGTCAGTGTGACCCCATTTCTCTCCTTCCTGTCCCACCATCCCTCCACAGGGGAGTGAGACGGGGAGAGCTGTCAAAGATGGCCGGATGGTGGAGGAGAGTACTTCATGAAGTGTCTCAGCTCTGTGCTGAGGTTCCAGACTTAGAAACAAACCCCTCCATACAGAGGGACTGGTGGTGAGTGAGATTCAAGGCCAAGTTGTCTATTTTCTTGCTCTAATATGAATAGGAGAGAGAAAATGGCTCAGGAAGCCATTGTAACAATTCTTAGAAGCTGGGTCTTCTCATTGACATATACACTACTCCTTGCTGCAGGGCACTGTTCCACCTGGATCCAGTTGCAAACTTTGGAAAGTTGAAGGCCTCTCTTAGTTCTACTGGATTCTCAGGGAGCCCTCTGTGGCCTTTTGCTTTATTTTGAGTGCTGTGTTTCCCTTTTAATAGAGGGCAGCACTGTATATAAATTCCTGTTTTTCCCCATGGCATGTTCTGTTGGATTGCATTGCTGGCCACATACTGGGCAGAAGTCACCATTCAAGGCTAAGGTGGGCTTCCAGTAGCCTTAATAGAAATATTCAAGTCTCTTGAGTAGTGAGCTGGAAAGTCTACAGGTGAAGAGGGGTTCCTGTTTTCATTTGAAAACGTTATGATCAAGAGAACCTTTAAAAGCTGATCTCAGATAAATTTTTGGTGCCCATGTGGCTGTAGGTGTTTTGCTCCTTCCCTTGACAGATGAGACTCTTACTGTTTTGCCCCCTAGCTAAGGCCAGCCTTCCCCACAAGGATGGCTTTGGGATCGGAAAATAAGACTTCGGCTTCTGTGTGGTGTATCTGTACACACTTGTTTCAAGCAACTTTTCTTTAATGTTTTTGATTGATTTGTATGTCATGGCTCAGTAGCTGCTAATAAAGTTAAAAATTTTGTGCCCCGCTTTCTCCATTGTTTTGGTCAAATGACGAGGGGCAAGATTTTAGTGGAGAGTATTTAAGCAAGTGACCCATACTGGGCACAAGCCAGACCTTATTGGCTCCCTGGGTAATGTGGATGGATGCCTGGGGAGTTAGGGGCCCATTTCGATCTCAGTATTTAAGCCCAGATTGTTACCTGTGAGTTGGCTTGGTTACTTCTCTGTGACAGGGCTACCCCTTAGCCAGATCTCATGCTTGTATCTTTAATTAAAGTTGCAGTGAGCTTACTTCTGACTCATATTTCCCAGTCATCCTGGAACATGAATGATGTTACTTGGTGTTTGTTTGGCAGCAGAGCTGGTTTATCCTGCACCACTCTTGCAGTGTTAACCCTCTGATAGTGTCAAGTTCCATAAACATAAGAATCTGCAGCCAAGGGGATTGCTTCTTCACTGACTAACAAAATTAACTAAGTATATTATAAACATCTATAATTTTCTAAAGTACACCGTGCAATGATCAGTATTAATATACTAAGAATAAGCCAAGCGAGGAGGTAACAGGATTAATCTTTTGAAACTTCATTTGTCAGTGGCCATTGCTGTTATAGCTGTTTGCTTACTTACATGTGTTCTGGTGCCACTGTTTTCCTAACAAACTTGAGAGCTTCAGTAGCAGCATATCCATCAGTGCAGCTTCTTTCTGAGTCTGTTGGAAGACAAAAAGAAAAGCGAGGAAATTGGAATTGCTGCTAATGGTGGAGGAAAAAAGTACCAAAGATATATTTTTTAAAAAGTAGATATAAAGTGTAAAGATACTGTTTCCTTTAATGGTTTACTGTCAGGCCTTGGAGTGTTTCTGCTACTTAACAGTGGCGGGCCAGCTATTTATAGGCCAGTGGATGTAGAACATAATGTACTTTTGGTAAATTGGGTTTCCTAGGAAAATGGTTGGCAGAGCTGTGGAGACTAATAAAGGGAGTATGCTGATACTGTGCGTTATGTCAGTCTGTAATCTTAAGAGCAGCTAAAATTGAGCTTTTCCAGTGATAAAATCATGATACGGTTTATATTTCAATTACTGAGTCAGAGTTACTTAGCTTAAAGGACTTTTTTTCTTTACCAAAGGCCATTAAAATGGCAGAAACAAAAAGGTTAATGATCACAAGTACCATCAAAACGGCACTGGTTAGGAGGATAAGAAAGGAGCCCAGAACTGGGTTTAAAGCAATAACCTGGAAAGACAATAGGACACTTCGAGTTTAAACACTGAGCGTTTAATATCTACTTTAAAAATGTAAGATATATGCTAACATTTGGGATATATTCACATGAGGAAACACTTATGTCTGGTGGAAACTAGAAAAGCAAAAATATTAAAAAGGAAAATACTTTTGAGTGGACAGAAAAGCAAGAGTGACTGACTCTAAGAGTGTAAATAATTGTGCCTTCAGGGCTTTCACAAGAAGAAAACAGGTGAGTTGTAATGGAATTATAAGTGACTCAAAGCCCTTGTGAGTTGTTGGCAATTCCGGAAAATATTTCTAAACATGGAAGCTTCAAGGAATAGCAGAAGTGTGTTGAAAGAATACATAGATACCAGCAGTGATAATGAAAACTGTCTCTGCCGTTCCAAGCACTTTCTACTCTGAACATAGGAGCATTCCAATGCAGTTTAGAAGGTTAGCCATAGAAAACTGGCTTTCAATGCTTTTTTTAGATTTTTTTTTTAATCATTGTCTTTAAAAGTATACTTACTGAGTTTTGCCATTCTTGCCTTTTCAGCACAGAGATCTTTCTCAAATGTAGGGCTTACTAGAATGGTTTCCAGTAAAATTTGGTTTCTAAATTCTTTAATTTAGGTGTTCCTTTTAAAAATGATTATTTTCCGTTGGTATTGGCTCATTCATTATTGCCACTGGGCACTGTTTTAAAAAAAACACCCAACAACTTAGAGGATGAATACTTGCAATAAATACTATTGTGATGGAAATCTCTGTGACAGAGATATTATAATGGCTGCCAGCTTATATCTACTTATTTTAAAAGAGCTTAATCATAACTCCAGGTCAACCAAACAGTTTGGGCAAACGCTGAGTTTGTGATGCAAGACTATTCCCAGTAAGTATACTCCATTTTCCCTTTTAAGTCAAAAAGTAGGTGTCGGTAAAAGTTTATTATGATTGTTACTTCTTTAAGAGCTTTAGTATATAAAGTGTTCCAGGGGTGAGGACTTCATTCCCTAGTGATTGGGGCTGGAACCACAACAAAAGAGTCCACCCAAAATAGCAGTTATGTTAATCTTTCTTAGATTTTAGGAAGGTGGTGGTAACTTTCCACGTTAGAAACTATGTTAATTTACCCATTTTAATTAGTAACCTTTGATTTCTAGAGTATCAGAATGATGAGCTTTGATGAAAATCTTGCCAGTTTCACTAATTTGAATTGCAGTTTTTTTCTTATCAAATCTATATATGCTAGTGTTTGGGACCCAAAACCTCACCTGGGTTTCCTACTTTATTTTTTATGTTGGGTAGAAAGGGATTTGTGTAGGTAGTTCCTGGGAGAAAATAACAGCCTCTCTGAAATTAGTATTTATAAACAGAAGTAACTGCAGTTCTTTCTGGAATTGTACCTCCCTAATTTTTCTTTAAAGTCACTTCCAATTGTACCCTTCAAAGGGCCGTTGAGAAAGCAGCAGCAATCATGTTTATCTGGCCAGGTATGAAAACACAAGTTCAGGCCTAGTGTCTTTGGCAGTAAGATTAAGGATAGAAGAAGTGAGAAAGGTGGGACTATGTCCTTAGGAAAGGAAGGATTTCTGAAGGTAACAGCCACTCAAAAGCTCTACAGTATCTATAGGTAATACCATAAAATAATGGCAAAGGAACTAAGTTTCTCCCTTTTCCAGTATGCAGTGGTACAGTAGGGGCTGCTTTTGTAAGCAATTCTCCCCTTGTTTGATACATTAAACCAAATAGAATTCTGCAGGGAAACCAGGAATAGGGTTTTTACCTCCTTGTGATGAGAGATTCCCATCAGGAGACCAACAACAGTCACTGCTGAACTGAGAAAAGTTCGGTAGTCAGAGATGCTCCATCCAAGCAACAGGTTAAACTGAAAAAGAGAGAACTGTCAGATGGGGGTGGAGAGCAGTAGAGGGGACTACACTTCTTTGGGTCCTGAGGTGCTTGATAATGGTGAGGCCAAGGTAGAACCAATGGAATGGAAATTAAGGAAGTTCCTTAGTGGCCATTCAAATTGCTATGCCTAAAAACTATATAGAATTCTTCTGTAATTACAGTGTTTTCATATAAATTTGACTTCCATATAGTTCATCCTGTGAACTGTTATCCCCATTTTAGAGATGAAACAAATGTCTTGAGTTTATCATACTGCTAGTTAACTATGGACCTGTACAACTAAAACGAGCTCCACTGTCTTCTCCAAAACTCATCGCCAACTTGAACTGATGGTTTTCCATTTAGTGACCTTTTCTAAGGGAAGCAATGTGATTCCAAGACTACAGCACTTAGGAAAAGACAGACACTAGATGCAGCAAAAGCAGTTCTAAGAGGGAAGTTTATAGCAATAAACGCTTACATTAATAAAAAAGATCTCAAAAAACCTAGCTTTACTGCTCAAGGAACTAGTAAAGAACTGAGCCTAAAGTTACAAGAAGAAATGAAGTAATAAAGATAAGAGCAGAAATAGAGACTAGAAAGACAATAGAAAAAAAAGTTAGCTTTTTTGAACAACAAAAGTGACAAGCCTTTAGCTAGACTAACCAAGAATAAAAAGAGGATTCTAATAAATAAAATTACATAAACGAAAGAGGAGACATTACAACTGATATCACAAAAATACAAAGGATCATAAGAGACTACTAGGAATAATTACACACCAACAAACTGGATAACCTAGAAAAAATGGATAAATTCCTAGAAACATACAACTGAATAATGAATAAACAGAAAACCTGAACATATGAAGTATAAGTAAGGAGACTGAAGCAGTAATCAAAAACCTCTCAACAAAGAAAAGCCCAGGATCAGATAGCTTCATGGGTGAACATTTAAACCATAAAATTCTCGGACTTCCCTGGTGGTCCAGTGGTTAGGACTCTGTATTTCCACTGCAGGGGGGTGTGGGTTCGATCCCTGGTCAAGAAACTAAGATGCCATGTAAGTCAATAAATGTGATACACCATATTAAAAGAATGAAGGATTAAAAACATATGATCTCCATTGTACATATATACAATGGAATATTAGCCATAAAAAGAAACGAAATTGAGTTATTTGTAGTGAGGTGGATGGACCTAGAGTCTGTCATACAGAGTGAAGTAAGTCAGAAAGAGAAAAACAAATACCATATGCTAACACATATATATGGAATCTAAAAAAAAAAAAGGTCATGAAGAACCTAGGGGTAAGACGGGAATAAAGAGACCTACTAGAGAATGGACTTGAGGATATGGGGAGGGGGAAGGGTAAGCTGTGACAAAGTGAGAGAGTGGCATGGACATATATACACTACCAAACGTAAAATAGATATCTAGTGGGAAGCAGCCGCATAGCACAGGAAGATCAGCTCGGTGCTTTGTGACCACCTAGAGGGGTGGGATAGGGAGGGTGGAAGGGAGGGAGAGGCAAGAGGGAAGAGATATGGGAACATATGTATATATATAACTGATTCACTTTTTTATAAAGCAGAAACTAGCATTTCTGAATGCACCATAGAAACACGCACCATTGTAAAGCAATTGTACTCCAATAAAGATGTTAAAAAAACAAAACAAAACAAAAAACATCTCAACAGATGCAGAAAGAGCATTCAACAAAATTTAACAACCTTTAACGATAAAAACTCACAACAAATTAGGCAAGAAGGAATGTACTTCAACATAATAAAGGCCATATATGTCAAGCTCACAGCTTAACATCATACTCAATTGTGAAAAGCTAAAAGCTCTTCCTCTAAGATAAGGAACAAGACAAGGATGCCAACTCTCACCACATCTATTCAACACAGTACTGGAAGTCCTAGCCAGAGAAGTTAGGTAAGAAAAATAAAAGGCATCCAAATAAGAAAGGAGGAAGTAAAACTGTCTTTGCAGATGACATGGTCTTATATATAGAAACCCTAAAGACTCCACCAAAAACCTGTTAAAAAAATGAATTCAGTAACGCTACAGAATAAAAAATCAAAATACAAAAATCAGTTGCTTTTTGTTACACTAACAACTAGCTGAAAAAGAAATTAAGAAAACAATCTCATTTACAATAACATCAAAAAGAATAATATACTTAGGAATAAATTTAACCGAGGTGAAAAATCTGTCCAATGAAAACTATAAGAGATTGATGAAAGATACGAAAAAGACAAAAGTAAACGGGAAGATTTCCCACATTCATGGATTGGAAGAGTTAATACTGTTAAAATGTCCATACTACACAAAGTGATCTACAGATTCAATGCAATCTGTATCAAAATTCCAGTGGCATTTTCCCCAGAAATAGAGAAAATCCTAAAATTTGTATGGAACCACAAAAATACCATGAATAGCCAAAATAATCTTGAGAAAGATGAACAAAGCTGGAAGCATCACACTTCCTGATTTCAAACTATATTGCAAAACTATAGTAATCAAAATACTATGGTATTGGGATAAAAACAGATACATAGAACAATGGAACTGAACAGAGAACCCAGAATTAAAACCACACCCATAGATTCGGCCAACTAATCTATGACAAGGGTGCCAAGAATACACAATGGGGCTAGTCTCTTCAACAAATAATGCTAGGAAAACTGGATTTCCACATGCAAAAGAATGCAGTTGGACACTTTTATTTTGCCATATTCAAAAAATCAACTCCAAATGGATTAACAACTTAAACCTCAGACCTGAAACTGCAAAATTCCTATGAGAAAACAGAAAAAGCTTCTTGACGCTGGTCTTGGCAGTTTTTTGGATATGACGCTAAATGCACAGGCAACAAAAGCTAAAACAAGTGGGACTACATCAAACTAAAAAGTTTCTGCACAGCAAAGGAAACAGTAAACAAAATGAAAAGGCAACCTATGAAATGGGAGAAAATATTTGCAAACTATGTATCTGATAAGGGGTTAAAATCCAAAATCCATAAAGAACTCATACAACTCAATACCAAAAAAAAAAAAAAAAGTCATCCTGATTAAAAAATGGGCAAAGGACCTGAATACACATTTTTCTAAAGAAATACAATGACCAACAGGTATATGTAAAAATCACTAATCATCAAGGAAATAACAAACCGAAACTGCAATGTGATATCACCTCACGACTGTTAGGATGGCTATTATCAAGAAGACAAGAAATAACAAATGTTGGTGAGGGTTTGGAGAAAGGAGCCCTGTTGGTGGGAATGTAAATTGGTACAGCCATTATGGAAAACAGCATGGAGGTTCCTCAGAAAATTAAAACCAGAGCTACTAGATGATCCGGTAATCCTACTACTGGCTGTATATTGAAAGGAAATGAAATTAGCATCTTGAAGAGGTATCTGCACGCCCATGTTCATAGCAGGATTATTCACAAAAGTGAAGTTATCAAATAAGCCAAACAAAGAAACATGTATGATCTCTTATAAGTGCAATTTTAAAAAGTCAAACTTACAGAACCAGAGGGTAGAATGGTGGTAACCAGGGGCTGGGGTGGGGAGGGGGATGGGTGGATGTCAGTCAGAGTATACAAACTTTTAGTTTTAAAATCAGTAAGTCCTGGAGATCTAATGTATAGCATGATTATAGTTTATAGATTATAGTTAATAGTAATATATTGTATACTTGAAATTTGCTTAGAGAATAAGCGTTCTTATCAAAACATGTAACCATGTGAGGTGATGGATATGTTAATGAGTTTGATTGTGGTAAACATTTCACAATATATTCATATATCAAAACATCACATTATACCGTAAATATATACAATTTTAATTTCTCCATTGTACCTCAATAAAGCTGGGGAGAAAAGAGAATCGACCTAAAAACTATTAACAAAAAAATTCAGCAAGCTGGCTGGGTACTAAATATAATAAAATCAATAGCCTTCATATATTCAAACAATATTTACTTAGAAACCTATAGTGAAATAAAATCTCATTCACAATAGACCACAAAAGATAAACCTAACAAGAGATGTGTAAGAATTATATGAAGAGAATTTAATATTACTGAGGGATACAAATGCAGATGAGAATAGAAAAAGCATACCACACTCCCAGATAGAACATCATAAGCTACCAATTCCCTAAATTTTTATAAATCCTTACTTTGTTTCTGTATAAATATCTAAATCTCTACAACTGAACAAGCTCTTAATACATAAAAAGCTCCCATTTATCAAAACAAGCAAACAAAACCAAGCAGCCCAATGAAAAATGGGCAAAACTTATAGAATGACATTCATTCATTCTTTCTCTCAATCAGTATGTATTGAGTGCTCACATACACCAGGTCCTGTTCTAGGTGCTGGGAACACAG
Source organism: Mesoplodon mirus (assembly GCF_964341445.2). Taxonomy (NCBI): domain Eukaryota; kingdom Metazoa; phylum Chordata; class Mammalia; order Artiodactyla; family Ziphiidae; genus Mesoplodon; species Mesoplodon mirus. The sequence goes on from NC_138995.1 coordinate 15,093,647, forward strand.
CAGTGGACAAGAGTCCCTGTCCACAGAGCATTCATATTTGAGGAGGGAGGGAGACAGGCAATAACCAAACAATATTCAGGTAATAATAGTGCTATGAAGAAAAACTGAGCCACGGAGCAACTAAGCCCGTGAGCCACAACTACTGAAGCCTGCACGCCTAGAGCCCGTGCTCCGGCAACAAGAGAAGCCACCGCAGTGAGAAGCCCGCGCACCACAACGAAGAAGAGTTGCCCCCACGCACAGCAACGAAGACCCAACGCAGCCAAAAATGAATGAATAAATAAAAAATTAATTTAAAAAAACTGAGTAGGAAGAGGGGATAGAGAGTGTTCTGTGAGGAGGGAGCAGTGCTATTTATTTACAGGATGATTAGAGGTTTCTCAGAGGAGGTGGCTTATGAGAGAGACCCTAATAAAGTTTGGAGCTCCCAATGCAAACGTCAGGGCAACAGCAAGTTCCAAGGCCAAGGCAAGAGCATGCGCATCGTGTTTAAGGAGAGCACAGAAGCTTGTGTGGCTGAATTAGAGTGAATGAGGGTCAGAATGAGGGTAGGAGAAGTAACAGATGTAGCTACAGCTCCGGACAGGGAAGGCCCTGGAGTAAGCTTTAGAAAGGGTTTGGGCTTTTATTTTAAGTATGATGGAATCCATTGGGAGGTTTTGAACAGGGACAAAACACATTTATGTTGTAAAAAAATAATATGGGGAAGAAGGAATGAAGAAGGGCAAGAGCAGAGGCAAGTTTTGTCCATATGAGAGGTGAAAAATGGTTCCTTAGTTTAAACTTGCATTTTCTCATGAGTGCAGTTGCAAACCTTTTGTATATTTCAGAGTTACCTGTATTGTATGAAAACACCAATGTTCACTGAACTGTTGGCAATGTGGGCAGATCTAATAATACATTGCTCATGGGAACATTAATTGGTACAATTGAGAACAATTTGGCAGTATCTTTCTAAATGAAAAATGGATATACATTTTTAGCAAGTCTTTTCAAGGTGCTTATCTTACAGATATATTTGCAGATGAGTGAAATTACATATGTAAAAGGGTATAAATGGTAGTATTATTGTTAACAGTATAAGAGTGGAAACAATCTAAATGTCTATTAATAGGGAACTGGTTATATAACTTATGGTACATCCACGCAATGGCATACTATATAGTAAATGAATAAAACATAAAAAGGGACAGCTTTATATATGCTGATGGAACAATCTCCAGGCAAATTAAGGGGAAAAGGCAAAACAGCATGACAATGTTTATAGTATGCTGCTATTTATCATCAAATGTATTTGCAAATGTGTAGATTACCTCTGAAAGAATTTACAAGTATACCTTGGAGATACTATGGGTTCGGTTCTAGACCACTGCCATAAAGCAAGTCACGTGAATTTTTCGGTTTCCCAGTGCATATAAAAGTTATGTTTAGGGGGCCTCCCTGGTGGCGCAGTGGTTGAAAGTCCGCCTGCCGATGCAGGGGATACGGGTTCGTGCCCCGGTCCGGGAGGATCCCATATGCCGCGGAGCGGCTGGGCCCGTGAGCCATGGCCGCTGAGCCTGCGCATCCGGAGCCTGTGCTCCGCAACGGGAGAGGCCACAACAGTGAGAGGCCCGCATACCGCAAAAAAAAAAAAAAAAAAAAAAAAAAAAAAAAAGTTATGTTTAGGGAATTCCCTGGCTATCCAGTCGTTAGGACTCGGCGCTTTCACTGCTGGGACCCGGGTTCAATCCCTGGTTGGGGAACTAAGATCCTGCAGGCCGTGCGGTGTGGCCAAAAACAAAAAAAAGTTACGTTTACATTGTATTATAGTCTATTAAGTGTACAATACCATTATGTCTAAACAAACAATGTACATACACCTAAATTAAAAATACTTTATTGCTAAAAAAAACTTTATTGCTAAAAAATGCTAATCATCATCTGAGCCTTCTTTTAGCAATAGTAACATCCAAGATCACTGATCACAAGTCACCCTAACAAATATAATAATGAAAAAGTTTGAAATACTTCGAGAGTTACCAAAATGTGACACAGAGACACGAAGTGAGCAAATGCTGTTGGAGAAGTGGCACCAGTGAATTTGCTTGACACAGGGCTGCCACATCTTCAATTTGTTAAAGAAAACATGCAGTATCTACGAAGTGCAGTAAAGTGAAATGCAGTAAAGTGAGGTATGTCTGTATAATCAATTGGGAATGTAGTTGCCTCTAGGAAAGAGAGAAGGGGGACCAGGGGAAAAGGAGAGTTGCACAATATACATCGTGGTACATATGGATTTTCTACATATTCATGTTTTAATTATGAAAAAATGTTTTAACATGAAAGAAAAAGATTATGTTACAAAATTTGGCAGGGAGAGGTTTGCAGTAGGTTATTAAAGGACCTAGGGTCCTGCAGACTTAACCTTCAAAGATGGCCTTACTTTATAGTTCTTAAATAAAAACTGTGCAATTGTAGAATTGTGATTAGTGTTTTTTCACCTCAGAAGAAAGTCAAAAGAGATAAAGCAAGTTTGAATTGCTGCAAGAGGAATTTTAATTAAATCCTACAAAAAAAAATTCTTCCCTAAATGTGTTTCAACATTGGACTAGGCTATTTAGGAAAGTTCTGTATTTATAGGATACAGATTTATTTACAGGATACAGATTATCTGCCATGAATGGCTTGGGCTTCAATATTCCTGAAAACAAGTGGACTAATGGGACTGGGCTACATCAATTCTGAAAGCAAAAATTTTTTAGCAGTTGAGGAGTTAAAAAATGTTACAATTTTTACTGCTGTTTACCCCATATCTACTTAATTTTATTTCATTATCTACATCTACAGGTTGCTGTTGCTCTTCCTTAGTATGTCTAGGTAACTCATGTAAACTCTGTGGTTTTAGTACAACCAGAGCTCCAACTGCCTCAGTTAATAACAACAGCTAACACCCATCGACTGAACAGTATGTGCCCGACACTGTTCTAAGCACTTAGATCTACTAAGGTTTTAATCTTCACATCTATCTTACAGGGTAGGTCCTAAGATTATCCCCATTGTACAGATGGGGAAACTGAGGCACAGGAGGTTGAGTAATTTACCCAAGAACACACTGCTGGTAAGTGGAGAGCAAGGATGTGAACCTGGGCAGTCTGGGCAGCCTTCTGAGTCTGCACCTTTAGACCACGACACTATACTGTAAAGCGAAGGAGTCTAAGAGGAGAACATGCCTACTGTGATGGCACTAGCCTTAGCCACTCAGGGTCTGATTCACTTTTTATTTAAGTCAGTATAGACAGTTACTGACTCTAAACAGAATATGCCCTCAACCTAGAACTGTCACCGTTTAAAACTCAACTAGAAAGAATCAACATGCAATGTACAGAAGTTGCCATCTGTTAAAACTCTTAAATGCAACAAGTACACGTTTAAGAAAAGATTATACAGATGTAGAAAACAAAATTATGCTTACCAAGGGGGAAAGTGGGGGAAGGATAAATTGGAAGATTGGGATTGTATATACACACTATTATATGTAAAATAGATAACTAATAAGAACCTGCTATATAGCACGGGGAACTCAATACTCTGTAATGACCTATATGGGAATAGATGCTAAAAAAGAGTGGATATATGTATATGTGTAACTGATTTACTTTGCTGTACAGCAGAAACTAACACAACATTGTAAATCAACTATACTCCAATAAAAATTTTTTAAAAAGGACTATACATGTTTGCTGAGATAAACATATCATTCAGATTTTTTTCAGGAACCTAGGAGATGTTCCAAATCCCAACAGAAAGCCACCAATCCTGAGATTAATGAATGTAACAATTTCCAGAATACAGCTTAATAAGATATAAAGTTATAATATGGCAAGGTGTTGGTAACTGGTGAAAGATACTGAACAAGAAGCATTCATACTGGGACTTCCCTGGTGGTTCAGTGGTTAAGAATCCGCCTTCCAATGCAAGGGACGTGGGTTCGATCCCTGGTCAGGGAACGAAGATCCCACATGCCGTGGGGCAACTAAGCCCGAGCGTGGCAACTACTGAGCCCGCGTGCCACAACTAGAGAGAGCCTGTGGACGCAATTACTGAGCCCACGTGCTCTGGAGCCCATGCGCCACACCTAGAGAGAAGCCTACGCGTTGCAATGAAGAGCCCGTGCACTGCAATGAAAAGATCCTGCGTGCTGCAACTAAGACCCGATGCAGCCAAAGGAAAAAATAAAAATAAAAAATTATCTAAAAAAAACAAGCATTCATACTAACTCCTCTTTTTTTTTTGACCGCGTTTGGGTCTTCATTGCTGTGCACAGGCTTTCTTTAGCTGTGGTGAGCGGAGGCTACTCTTCGCAGTGGTGCATGGGCTTCTCATTGCAGTGGCTTCTCGTTGTGAAGCACAGGCTCTAGGTGCACGGGCTTCAGTAGTTGTGGCACGTGGGCTCAGTAGTTGTGGCTGGCAGGCTCTAGAGCGCAGGCTCAGTAGTTGTGGCACATGGGCTTAGTTGCTCCGTGGCATGTGGGATCTTCCCGGACCAGGGCTTGAACCTGTGTCCCCTGCACTGGCAGGTGGAGTCTCCACCACTGTGCCACCACGGAAGTCCCCATACTAAGTCCTCTTGATGGTGAGGTTCTTTGAGGGTACAAACCATATAATGTCCATCATTTTATTAGCTCCTAGGACAGTTCCCAGCATACTAGGTGTTCACTACATTATTCGTGGAACTGAACTGGATAACCATCCAAGAAAAGTTACACAGACACATCACAGACTTGGGAATGACTGCACATCAGGCAATATATCAAAATATCACCTGGGGTGGAGATCTTTCTGGTTACACTGTTTTCGTGGTTCTGTGCTTATAGAACAAACTTCTCAGCTACATGTGGTTCCCTCCTTCACAAGGAGGCAACCAGTCCCAGAGATCACTCCAGTTATTTTCATGTTGTTAGTGAATAAATTCTCAATTTTGTTTATCAGCCTCTTGTGAAACTCATCAGTGGGAATCAGCCTTCATGGGCCTGATCACCCTTGGGTGAACAGACATAAACCTGAACCTGCTTAGATGGGGCCCTGGGAGTGGACCTTTGGGTGCCCACAGATGTGCAGTCATTTTGAAAAAGCCAGTGGACCTTTCTCCAGTGTTCTAATGGGTTACTGCAGGGGTGTTTGGAAAACCAACTGCACCCCACATTTGCAGGGCTGGGCCCCAGGACTGTGTTCTTACCTCTGTAATCCCTGTACAGGTTAGGAAGGAGGGTGCTACTGGCCCAGGGGTGGAAATGCTTGAGAAGTTTGATCTCTGAGAAGCGGTAAGGAAAGCTCTTGTGGATAGCTTGACAGAGGTAAAATCTATTGGAGTTGTGTGCTGAGTAGACTGCAGTCATCAACAGGATAAGGAAAAGTATTTGTACTAGTATTAGAAGAGAAAATCATAGGTGAGTAGTTAGCTTAGAAATCCTGTTTTCATTTTTTCCTAAGCTTACAGACTTTTACAGGTCAAAAACAGTCAAAAGTTGGCAATTTGATATGATTCTACCTAATTGTAAACAGATAAGCAAAAGCATTTGGTTCTTACTGATATCTACATACATCTATAGATATCTACATATTCCTTCCCAGAATTATTCTGCCACTGATCAGAAATTTTACTTAAAAATAAGATACATAAAATCTCACACAAGTGTTGTATTTTAGTTCTTAGGTTTAAATGTCCCCCCAGACCACTCCTTTCATCTCCTCCCCTTCCCCTCCCCATTTATCTATAGATTGTCTGTGTTCACAAGAAGGGAAGGCATGATAAAAACAGAATTTGTCTCCTTTGGTCCAGAGAATCCAATAACCCAAACACTAGATGTGTTGGACCAGTTACCTTGCACTTATAGGACAGCAGTTGTGTTTTTTTTTTCTGGCCATGCTGCGTGACATGTGGGATCTTAGTTCCCCCATCAGGGATCGAACCCGTGCCCCCTGCCATGGAAGCGGGGAGTCCTAACCACTGGACCACCAGGGAATTCTCAGGACATCTATTTTTCAAAGCATATTCATTTTCCCTCCACCATGCGATGCAGATCAAGTTTCATTATTACATTCTGCAGGCAGAGGAAGTGACGTACTGAAACACACAATTAGATCTCAAGATTCCAATTTTAGGAGTCCTTCCATTCACCTTACAGCCTTGCTTAAGGGAATCCAGGACTTTTCAAGGTGAATATTTTAAAATAGTTTTCCACCCTTCTTCTATATTTTCCATTTTATTCTCATTCCCCCTTTCCTTGCTGGGAAATGTGCTGCTGTATCAACAGGTTACCATTTTCTCTCCATACCCAAAATATCTCCTGTCAACTTGAAGAATTTCTTCTCTTTCAAGGTTCTTTCTGGGTGCTTAACTGGACCATTCATAGCTGGGGCTACGTAGATGGGGTTGTTTTCATCTCTTGAACCGGGTAATGATGAAGGACATCTTGCTGTCAAAAATTCAAATATAGGCCAAAAAAGGGTATATTTCATTAAGTAGTTATTCATCAACATTTGTTGAGCATCTTCTATGAGTATTTCCTGTTAAATGTTGAAATAGAGAATAAAGCTATCTAAGCAGCCCTTCCCAAACTATCATGAAAGACTTAAAAAATTTTTTTCCAATCCATCAGGGACTGATACTTCTGTAAAAATACAGTAAAAACGAATTACTAGGAAAATGACATAGAACAGAGCCTTACAAAATACAAGCCCCATTTTGAAAATTAGATTCAATAGGCCTAAAATTAGTCTGCCCAACTGCTCTAAAAGTTTCTAAATGCTTATTCTCAATTTCTGTACTTATCTTGGACTAGAAACACAGTTTTAGTCAGTGGACCACCCAATGGGAGCACTGTTCCGGAGTGGTGGTTCTCAAAGTTTAATGTGCAAGGGGATCACCTGGAATTTTGTTAAAATGCAGTTTCTGGGGTGAGGCCTAAGATTCTGCATATCTGACAGTTCCAGGAGATGCCAGTGCTGCTGGTCTCCAGACCACACTGTAAGCAGAAGAATCTAGAGACACGTAAATCAAGACAGAGAGAGAAAGGGAGTTAGAATATGACCTAAAACTTGTCAGCCTGTAGGAACCAAATGCTGAGGGATCACTGAAAAGAAAAACAAACCTCCCTGAGGAACTCAGAGAAGGTGGCCCAGAGGCAGTGACATGCAACATCTGTTTTGAATGATGAGTCAGAAAGAATTCTCTAGATGGACAAGGATAAGGACAAGAAAAAAGTCATTTTAGCAGAGGGAACAGCAATTCAAGAGACGGAGAGATGAAATGAGGGCTAGGAAGGCAGTTTGAAGTCAGATTACTAATTTTTTAATCTCATAAGGAATAAGATGCCAACCCCTTAGCAGCGTGCCCACCACTCAGTTTAAGAAATAAGTGAGTGCCAAGATAAATCCACTGTGTACCTCTGTGATGGTATCCCTTCTTTCCTTCAGAGAGCTAATCCTTGCCTAAATTTTGGAGTGTATCATCCTATGCATTTCTTCATTAAAAAATATGTCTCTAAGCAAGACATGCATTGTTTTGCATGATTAAAATGTTGTGTTAAAAAAACAAATGGTCATGAAGAACCTAGGGGCAGGATGGGAATAAAGACGCAGACATAGAGAATGGACTTGAGGACATGGGGAGGGGGAAGGGTAAGCTGGGACGAAGTGAGAGAGTGGCATGGACATATATACACTACCAAATGTAAAATAGATAGCTAGTGGGAAGCAGCCGCATAGCACAGGGAGATCAGCTCCGTGCTTTGTGACCACCTAGAGGGGTGGGATAGGGAGGGTGGGAGGGAGGCAGACACAAGAGGGAGGGGATATGGGGACATATGTATAACTGATTCACTTTGTTATAAAGCAGAAACTAACACACAATTGTAAAGCAATTATACTCCAATAAAGATGTTTTAAAAACGTGTTAATTTTTCTGCAGTTTGCTTTTCAGCCATCTTTGTGAGTTTCATCCATGTAATATGAGTGGCTCTAGTCAGTTATTTAGAGGGTAGACTCCCTCAGGTTTGGTGACTGAATGGGGGGTGGGATTTAGGATTATTCTTATGTTTTTAGAGAATGGTGATGCTATTAATTGAAATGAGAAAACAGAGTAAAGAAGTGAATTTGTGGGGCAGGCAAATAATTCTGCTTGGGGCATGTTTAATCTGATATACCTGCAGGCATTCAGATACAGAGGGTGAGCAGTTGCAAACAGCACTTGGGGCTCAAAGCTAGAAACACTAGGAAGGAATCTAGAATATAGGGAAGAGTAGAAGCATTGAGAGATCTAGGGAGGGATGGATCATAAAGAGTGTTGGTGATGCACTGGTTAGTCTTGGGCTGGGAAGAAGGTGCAACAGCTGGTCAGAGACAAGATCCTGAATGGATAGATTCCTCTGAGCCAGTGAGGTGGCTAGGAGCCCACTGTTCTGATACAATTTGCTATTTGCAAAAGTAGATATTAGTTAGAACTACTTGAATTACCCAAGACTGCCAAGATCCTCTTGGTTTGATGTTCCTTCTCTTTGTGAGGCCACAGCATCCTGTTCAGCCGCAGTGAGTAAAACAATGTGAGGAAGATCACCTAGACAGGAAAGTCAGAGGAGAAACTTAATGAGCAGATATTACAGGAACCAAGAAGGTGGCGCCATTAGGTAAAGGTGAAGGTGGGTATGATTAATACATTTCAGTGACTTGGCCCTTTATTTTTATGGAAAACTGAGAATTAAGTAAATTCATAATTATTTTTACATAACCATGAGGATGTGGTTGATATAATGTTAATCTTTGTATTTTTGCTTGTAGTCCTTAATCTGCTTGGCTAGGAAAGTTTAAACTATTAAATGATTTGTGATGATCTGTATAAGGTGTTCACTAACACCTGTTTTTGGGACAACTTTGATATGCTAGACTGAAGAAGCTACATTTTTGAAAGTGCCAGTTTTGCTGAAGCAGGCATGGAATCTTAGAATTGAGTAAGACCTTAAGCCTCTGTTAGGGGAAACAAGTATCCCCCGCTCCTGAAATTTCCTTGGAGGGGAGGAAAGTGCTCCAGTCCTCGGAGAACAAAGGATAAGAGTAGTATTTCCAGCCCGTTGCCACACACCCCTATTGTGATGTGGCAATTCCAGGTGCGTCTGCTCTGCAGACCTAAAGTCGCCCTCTAGTGGATTGTCCCGAGGATTACATTTGAGGGGAAATTGCTAAAAAGTTCACTTGGCCATGAGTCCAACCAAACCGCACTTTAGCAATACCGATAGCTAAGCTAACACATTGGTTTCCATCTCTTCTGTTCCTCTTTTTATACTTTCCAACTTTTTAAAACTTATATACATTTATTATAAAAATTTTCAAAAAAATTAGAGATTTTTAAGAAACTTAAAAAGTTTGGAATACATCCATTAATCATTTTTGTCTTAATATATCTGGACCAGTTTTCCACATCCTTACATTTTCTATAACATTTTAAATGGCTGCTCGGTATCCCATTACACAGATATGGCTGTCTTATATTAAGCAATATCCTATTTTTGAACATTTAAATTGTTGCCATTTTATTATTATAAACCACTCTGAATTTTCTCAGAATAGATCCTTAGAAATGAAACTTACTCGGCAAAGGGATGCAGAATTTGAAGGCTTTTACTGTACACTGCCAGATTTTCCTCAACCAGCATTAAGTGCCCATTTTCCCTGGCATCACTGTGTATTATCATTTGTTTTCCTTTGCCATTTTTAAAAGCAAAATTGAATCTTACTGTTCTAAGTTATTCGACCAGCGAAGAGGAACTTTTTACAGTTTTTAGCCATTGTAATAACAAAGGTTTTTTTAAGCTTTAAAAAATGTATTTACACACATTTAAAAAACACACTCTTTTTGGTGTAGAATTCTATGTATTGACAAATACACAGAGTATCCACCACTATAATCAAGATACCTTACAGTTTCATCACCCCAAAAATTCCCTGATGCTGCCCCTTTGTGATCAGCCCTTTTTACTACCTCCATCTCTGGGAACCACTGATAGATTCTTCATCCATGTAGTTTTTGCTTTTTGCAGAATGTCATATAAATGGAATCATAAAGTATGCTTTTGGAACTGGCTTCTTTCACTTACAATAATACATCTGAGATTCATCCATGTCACTACATATACCAGTAGTTTTTTTTTCATTGCTGAGTAGTCTACTGTATGGATGTACCACAGCTTATCCATTCACCAGCTGATGGGCATTTGGGTTGGTTCCATCCTTGACAATTATTATTATTATAATTATTATTATTGGCCACACCATGTGGCATGTGGGATCTTAGTTCCCTGACCAGGCATCAAACCCGTGCCCCCTGCAGTGAAAGCGCAGAGTCTTAACCACTGGACTGCCAGGGAAGTCCCATCCTTGGCAATTATGAATAAAGCTGCTACAAATATTCACACAATTCTGTGTGAACATAGGTTTTTATTTCTACTTATTATTTATTTTTGGCTGTGTCAGGTCTTTGTTGAGGCACGTGGGCTTCTCTCTAGTTGTGGTGTGAGGGTTTTTTCTTCTCTAGTTGTGGCGCACAGGCTACAGGGCGCATGAGCTCTGTAATTTGCAGCACACAGGCTCTCTCGTTGAGGCGCATGAGCTCAGTAGTTGTGGCTCATGGGCTTAGCTGCCCTGCAGCATGTGGGAATCTTAGTTCCCTGACCAGGGACTGAACCCGCGTCCCCTGCATTAGAAGGCATATTCTTTACCACTGGGACCACCAGGGAAGTCCCAGTTTTTATTTCTTTTGGGTAAACACCTGGGAGTGCAATTACTAAGTTATGTGGTAACTGTATAACTCTGTATGAAACTGGTAAACTGCTTTCCAAAGTGGCTATGCCATTTTTTCATTTCTAACACAAATAAGAGTTCCCAGTTACTCTGCGTCCTCACCAGCATTTAGTATTATCGATATTTTAGTCATTCTACTTCAGACAATACTACAAAGCTACAGTAATCAAAACAGCATGGTATTGGCACAAAAACAGACATATGGCTTAATAGAACAGAATAGAGAGCCCAGAAATAAATCCACACACCTATGGTCAATTAAGCTCTCACAAAGGTGGCAAGGATATCCAATGGAGAAAAGACAGTGTCTTCAGCAAGTGGTGCTGGGAAAGTTGGACTGTAGCATGTAAATCAGTGAGTTAGAACACACCCTCACACAAAAATGAGCTCAAAATGGCTTAAAAACTTAAAAATAAAACATGACACCATAAAACTCCTAGAAGAGAACATAAACAAAACATTATCTGACATCAATCATACCAATGTTTTCTTAGGGCACTCTCCCAAGGAAACAAATAAAAGCAAAAAAACAAAAACAAAAACAAATGGGACTTAATCAAACTTACACGCTTTTGCACAGCAAAGGAAACCATAAGTCAAATGAAAAGACAATCTATGGGGCTTCCCTGGTGGCGCAGTGGTTAAGAATCCGCCTGCCAGTGCAGGGGACACGGGTTCGTGCCCCGGTCCGGGAAGATCCCACATGCCGCAGAGCGGCTGGGTCTGTGAGCCACAACTACTGAGCCTGTGTGTCTGGAGCCTGTGCTCCGCAACGGGAGAGGCTGCGACAGTGAGAGGCCCGCGCACCGCGATGAGTGGCCCCCGCTCACCGCAACTGGAGAAAGCCCACGCACAGAAGCGGAGACCCAACACAGCCAAAAATAAATAAATAAATAAATAAATAAATAAATTTATTTAAAAAAAAAAGACAATCTATGGATTGGGAGATAATATTTGCAAATGATACAACTGACAAGGGCTTAATTCCCAAAATATACAAGCAGTTCATACAACTCAATAAAAAACAAACAACCCAATCAAAAAATGGGCAGAAGACCTTCATAGACATTTCTCCAAAGACGACATACAGATGGCCAACAGACACATGAAAAGATGTTCATCACTGTTAATTATTAGAGAAATGAAAATCAAAACTACAATGAGGTATCACCTCACACCGGTCAGAATGGCCATCATTAAAAAGTCTACAAATAACAAATGCTCTAGAGGGTGTGGAGAAAAGGGAACCCTCCTACACTGTTGGTGGGAATGTAAATTGGTGCAGCCACTATGGAAAACAGTATGGAGGTTCCTCATAAAACTAAAAAGAGAGTTGCCATATGATCCAGCAATACCACTCCTAAGCATATATCCAGACAAAACTGTAATTTGAAAAGATACATGCACCCCTATGTCATAAGGGTGTCACTATTTACAATAGCCAAGACATGGAAACAACCTAAATGTCCATCAACAGATGAATGGATAAAGAAAATGTGGTACATATATACCATGGAATGCTACTTAGCCATAAAAAAGAATGAAACAATGCCATTTGCAGCAACATGGATGGACCTAGAGATTACCATACTAAGTGCAGTAAGTAAAAAAGAGAAAGACAAATACCATTATATCACTTATATGTGGAATCTAAAAAATAATACAAATGAACTTATCTGCAAAACGGAAACACACTCATAGACAGAAAACAAACTTATGGTTACCAAAGCGGAAAGGAGGTGGGGAAGGGATAAATTAGGACTTTGGGATTAGTAGATACAAACTACTATATAAAAAACAAACAGTAAGGTCCTACTATATAGCCCAGGGATATTCAGTGTTCCCTAATAAACCATAATGGAAAAGAATATGAAAAAGAATATGAATACATATAACAATCATTTGCTGTACACCAGAAACTAACACAACATTGTAAATCAACTACATTTCAATAAAAAAATGTGTCTATCATAGAGCAAAATGTTTAATTTTGATGAAGTCCAATTTATCTATTTTTTCTTTCCTGGATTGTGCTTTTGGTAACGTATGTATATAAGAACTCTTTGCCTAGCCTAAGGTTTCGAGGATTTTCACCTATGTTTCCTTCTAAAAGATTTGTAATTTTACATTTGAGTATATGATCCACTGAGTTACTATTTTTTTAAATATTTATTTATTTTGTTTATTCATTTGTTTGGCTGCACCGGGTCTTAGTTGCGGCACATGGGATATTTAATCGCAGCATGTGGGCTTCGTAGCTGCGGCATGTGAACTCTTAGTTGCAGCATGTGGGATCTAGTTCCCCGACCAGGGATCAAACCCAGGCCCCCTGCAATGGGAATGTGGAATCTTAACCACTGGACCACCAGGGAAGTCCCCATTGAGTTATTTTTATCTGACATTTTATTATTAAATTTTAAAAACATACATAAAAATTGGAAGATACAAAAGTTAACTTTTCACCGTATTTGTTTTGCTTCTTTTTCTGAAGCACTTGAAAATAACAGACATGACATTTCACACCTAATTAAAGGTAATTCTCACTTTACATGGTAGTGTGGGTTCATACAAATGACCTAGCAAGCTGAAACTGTGCAAAGTGATCTTAATCATCAGTGGGGAAAAATTATGATCATTCTGTGACATTTAAATATTTGTGTCAAAACATTAAAATCGGGCCTCCCTGGTGGCGCAGTGGTTGAGAGTCCGCCTGCCGATGCAGGGGATGCGGGTTCGTGCCCCGGTCTGGGAGGATCCCATATGCCGCGGAGCGGCTGGGCCCGTGAGCCATGGCTGCTGAGCCTGCGCGTCCGGAGCCTGTGCTCCGCAACGGGAGAGGCCACAACAGTGAGAGGCCCGCATACCACAAAAAAAAAAAAAAACAAAAACAAAAAAAACATTAAAATCTCTTATTGTTCATTATAAAGGTACAATGAAAAATTTAGAAGTAGTAAAACTAATGTGTAATTTAAAACATTAGAAACATTGAGAATTAAAGTTACTTCTTTGTAGAAAATTTACCAAGAATAATTTGAACAGTGCTGGCCTTCCTCTTGTTGTATAACATAGGATACAGGGAGAGCATTTTGTCTGTGCCTTGGGTGAACTGTCATACTGTTCTAAGTTTGCATTGACTTCCAGCATCTTATCCTTTATACTTTCAATGCTGTGAAACATCTCCGAGAGTCGCTTTAATGTTAGTTGTTTGTCAGTGTTACTTCCTTTGGGACATCATCATCCTTTTCTTCATAACCAATTTCTCTGTTTATGTTGGTATGTTTGACTTTACTAAGTTCACCTGGGTGTATATCTACAGTTTCCTGAACACAGGCCACCTTCCCATGGACAGCGGCTTCTTGTATAACTCCATTTACAGTCTATTCAAATTTCACTTTCAGTGTTATTTTGTTAATTTGCTGCATTTTCACCTTTGTTGGCCAAGGTCCTCTTTCAATTATCCATTTCATGGTAAATGTCAGAGTTTATGACTGGGAGACAAAGAAATAACACAACTACACAATTTGCTGTCTGTACATAAACAGGATAACAGGTGACCAATCACCCACACTTTGAGAAGTGACATGATTGGTCACTGATCATGATGTGCACCTGTTAATTTACGTAGTGAATTATGGGCTAAAGGGCTAGCAGCAGTTGGTACTTTATGCAATCACTCACAGTCGATATACCATGATAACTGAAATTTTTTTTTTTGCTATACAATAGGTTCTTATTGGTTATCAATTTAATTAGATTAATTAATTTTATTTTTATTTTTGGCCGCATTGGGTCTTTATCGCTTCATGCGGGTTTCTCTAGTTGCGGCGAGCAGGGGCTACTCTTCGTTGCAGTGCGCGGTCTTCTCATTGCAGTGGCTTCTCTTATTGTGGAGCTTGGGCTCTAGGGCGCGGGCTCAGTAGTTGTGGCTTGTTGGCCCTAGAGTGCAGGCTCAGTAGTTGTGGCATGAGAGCTTAGTTGCTCGGTGGCAGGTGGGACCTTCCCGAACTCGGACTGAACCCGTGTCCCCTGCATTGGCAGGTGGATTCTTAACCACTGTACCACCAGGGAAGTCCCGGTAACTGAGATTTGAACTGTGTTGCTGGGAAACTGGTGTTATTCAACTGACCCAGAGTAAATGAAATTCATGTACAAACTGAAACAGTGGAAAGCAAGGGCTTCCTGTTTTCAAGCATGTGTCTCCTAAAAATCAGGCTATTTTCATATCATTATCATACTTAAGGAAATGATCAATAATTTCCTAGTATACTATCTGACCCATATTAAAAATGGCTCATTTATTCAAAGGATATAGAACAGTGCTCACCCATTAATTTTTCTCTCGTGATACTGACTTTTCGGAGGAACTAGGTTAGTAT
Source organism: Mesoplodon mirus (assembly GCF_964341445.2). Taxonomy (NCBI): domain Eukaryota; kingdom Metazoa; phylum Chordata; class Mammalia; order Artiodactyla; family Ziphiidae; genus Mesoplodon; species Mesoplodon mirus. The sequence goes on from NC_138995.1 coordinate 15,108,856, forward strand.
TCATAGTGATACTACTTGAAGTGTGATCCACAGATCAGCAGCAGCATCACCTAGGAACTTGTTAGGGATGCAGAATCTTGGGCTCTGTTCCAGAACTACTATTCTCCATTTCAGTGTGTCTTTTTTGTGCGGTACGCAGGCCTCTCACTGTTGTGGCCTCTCCCGTTGCGGAGCACAGGCTCCGGACGCGCAGGCTCAGCGGCCATGGCTCACGGGCCCAGCCGCTCCGCGGCATGTGGGATCCTCCCAGACCGGGACACAAACCCGTGTCCCCTGCATCAGCAGGCGGACTCCCAACCACTGCGCCACCAGGGAAGCCCTCAGTGTGTCTTTTTAACTTAACTATGCCTAGAACTAGTTGAGGCCTGTCAACAAATTCAGTATTTCTTTGCAACAGTGGAATTTTTTCAACTGTTTTATTATTACCACTCATCTGAACTGCATGTTAAGTCCCCTGGATCTACTGTTTAAGTCTTTTTCTTACATGTCTTATGTTTTGCATTTTAGTTTGATCTTCCTGATCCATTAATTTGAGTCTCAATAATGACATCTTTTTTATACATATTTTTTTTTCTTATTATTTTTGGCTGCATCGGGTCTTGAGGCATGTGGGATCTTTCATTGCAGTATAGGCTCTTTGTTGTGGGCCTTGGGCTTCTCTCTAGTTGTGGAGTGCAGATTTTCTCTCTCTAGTTGTGGCGCATGGGATCCAGAGTGCATGGGCTCTGTAGTTTGCAGCACGCAGGCTCTCTAGTTGAGGTGTGCAGGCTCAGTAGTTGTGGCACGTGGGCTTAGTTGCCCCGTGTGTGGCATGTGGGATCTTAGTTCCCCAATGAGGGATCGAACCCGTGTTCCCTGCATTGGAAGGCAGATTCTTTACCACTGGACCATCAGGGAAGTCCCCAGTAATGACATCTTCAATTCAACTTCTGAATTTTTAAAATCTGTAAATCAGGTTTTTCATTTCCTAAAAGCCTTTGTCTGTGTGTCTGATGTAATGGAATCTCCTTAAGAGCCCTTGCTATTTTTTGGTTTGTCTCTTCCAGCAGTTCTTACCTACTCCTTGTACTCTGTCCCTCTTCCAGGATCAGTGGGTCTCAAATGGGGCTGCACAATGGAAACACCTGGGAAGCTTTCGACACGTTGGGCCTTGGATCCCATCTCCAGGGATTACAATTTGATTGGTCTCGAGAGAGGCCTGGGCACCAAGAGTTTTAAAAGCTCCCCAAGTGTGCTTGTAGGTTCTTAAAGCAGAAGTAATCCTGTCACCAAAATCCAGAATGTTGGAAACTCTATATGACAAACAACTTGGTTTCTTCAATACATATATTGTAAGAAAAATAGCAGGAATAGAGAGTGACAGAAAGAGAAAAAAGGAGGGAGAATCTATAGATTAAATATTAAAAATACTTGAGACAAACTCATTGCAACACATGGACCTTATTTAGATCTTGATTTGAACAAAACAACTATAAATACTTATAAGACAACTGGGAAAATGTGAACACTGATTGGATTTTTAAAAATTGTAGTAAAATACACATAACAAAAAAACATCTTTTTGGGCTTCCCTGGTGGCGCAGTGGTTGAGAGTCTGACTGCCGATGCAGGGGACACAGGTTCGTGCCCTGGTCTGGGAGGATCCCGCATGCCACGGAGCGGCTGGGCCTGTGAGCCATGGCCGCTGAGCCTGCGAGTCCGGAACCTGTGCTCCGCAATGGGAGAGGCCACAACAGTGAGAGGCCCGCGTACCGCAAAAAAACAAAACAAAACAAAAACCCACCATCTTTTAAAATTAATTAATTAATTATTTTTTCACTGTATTGGGTCTTCACTGCTGTGCGTGGGCTTTCTCTAGTTGCAGTGAGCGGGGGCTACTCTTCATTGTGGTGTGCGGGCTTCTCATTGCTGTGGCTTCTCTTGTTGTGGAGCACGGGCTCTAGGCATGCGGGCTTCAATAGTTGTGGCACGGGGCTCAGTAGTTGTGGCTCGTGGGCTCTAAAGCACAGGCTCAGTAGTTGTGGCGCAGGGCTTAGTTGCTCCACGACATGTGGGATCTTCCCGGACCAGGGCTCGTACTCGTGTCCCCTGCACTGGCAGGTGGATTCTTAACCACTGTGCCACCAGGGAAGCCCAGGAAAGGGACGATTTTTAAAAAGTAAGTTTTCTTTTTTTTTTTAAGGTAGTTTAGTGTTGATTTTTTACTTGTCCCTCGTAACTTCCCAATCCTTTTTTGCTAAACTTCTACTAGTCCATCAGTTTTTATTAGTTTTTTCTGTGACTACTGCACACGTACCCCTAACAAATTTCACTCTGCCAATTTCTGTTTTGTTTTTTTGTTTTTGTCAAGTTGTAAGAATCATTAGACACCCTGGATTGACACCCACAGACCTCGGATTCCCAAGCTTCCTGCAACTACAATGTTTCCTCCCATGCCGGTGTCACTGTTTCTCACGTACCTTTACTGGTGATGAAGATGTTCTGAAGCAATGATAATATCGAGATAACGCAGCTGGTGGCTTGGTCTTTGTTCAGTTCCAGGCTATAAAGTGCCGTAAAAAAAAAGGCTGAGGCCAGGCTAGTGACACCAGAAGGAGCCAGCAGAAGTAAGTCAACCATCTGAGCCAGCCATTAGAGATGGGCTGCTTCCCGTCTGGGCTCAGGATGGGGAAGGCTCTGGCTGCGTCCCTTAGGAATAGAAGTTGAAGGAATAATCTCATAGCCAACAGCTGAGAGACAGGTTTAGGAAGTACAGGTGATAAAGAGAGCCTGGTGCGATGCATTACCTGGATGGCCCTTGCTCTGTGGGAAGAATACACATTTCCAACAGTTCCTGGAGTTCTTGCAGTTGGCTGACTGCATCCAAGAAGTCACAGGGCTGATGGGCCTGGGCGGGACCCAGTGTGCCTAAGTGAGACTGGAGCCTCGCACAACTCTGAGCAGGTAACTGTGGAAATGATGGTGATTTTCAGGAACCACTGAAAGTACATTCCAGGTTGACACTTGGACAAGTGGAAGATTTCAATAAATAGTAATTCCTGGTAGAAATTAGCAACTCGTTAACTGATGATGAGGTTAAATTTTCCCAGTCACTGGAGACTGGACCCAACACCTGCAGAATTACTGTCTTCTCTGAGCACTCTGGTGAATTCACAACAATTTGTAAAATTCTATACTTTGGTACAGAATCGAAAAACTTGTAAAGTTAATTGTACTTTTTCATCAGAACTGCAGTACATGTAAACTATAAGTGCTCAGAAGGCCCAGACTATATTCAAGAATCCATAAATCGCATAATCTCATCATTCCATAGTAGAAAAAGAAGGACAAGTTTCAATAGCCCCCGACAAAGTAGATGAAATATGGGGGTCTGAGACGGGACATTTTTTGTGGATTTTCCTTAATCCTTTACTTTGTAAGACCAGATATATTGTCTCAGAAGCCATCAGAGGGATCAAAGCTATCAGCTCCATACTGGAAGTTTAAGGAAATTAAAACAAGCAGAAGGTCGTACCATGCCTGTTGGTTATGCTGAGAGGTAAGAATGAATACAAAGTAAGAGAGTGGGAGGCAGATAAAAGATTAGATACGGAAACTTACTGAACTTTACCATTTGCCCAGTTAGGGTCCTGCCGGCTGGTGACGGCCTTGACCCTCTAAGTAAGAACAGACGAGGCTGGATAAAAGCTTCACCAGCTGGTTAATGTTGTAAGAAAGAACTCCATGAAGACTGTTCACACTCAGAGTAGGTACGTATTTCTTCTGAGCAGGAATCCCACAGTTTCCTTTAATTTCTGAATGTAGAACCAAGATGAGAAAAGTTAGTTTTACATTAAACCCAGGACTGGTAGCAATTACAGATGGTAAGAAGGCTGTTTCTCTACTTGGAGGGGCATATGCTTAGTGTAAAGAACCTCAGTTTTTCACTTTCTCTCTCCTTTTTCAGAAAGAAGTCACCTCACAGTAGCTTCAGAACTAGTTTTATAAGAGAATCTAGGACGAAAGAAGAGACCGTTTGATCAAACGTCGAAAACTAAAACACCTCCAGAGTAGTACATTCTGCACTCACATCAGTGCTCACATCACTGCATAATGAAGAGAAAAAAAAACAGAGGCACAGGGATGACTCGGGGGACAGGAATTAGAGAAAAACTATTAAGTTTAACAGGACCTCAGGAGCCTTGCAGGAGATCCTTTCTACTGACCTTTTCCACTACATGGGGGAGGGAGCATGACGTTTACCTATAAAATTTGATACCAAGCTTACCTCAGCTATCTCTGTGAGAGAGAGAGAGAGGCTCAAAAGAAGCATCTGAGAGGCAGGAGGCCTGGATGGGAGGAAAGAGAGGTAGAGGTTCCTGTGGTTGAATCAACGGGAAAAGCCGCCCGATCCCAAGACTGACGGGGAAAAGGATGACAGCAGTTTGGATGCTGACGAGCAGTTCTGACCAGGTCACAGCAAATGGGCCCATGAAAGCAAACCATGACATACAACCCTCATCCTCAACAACTAAAATCATCCCCAAGGCATTCCTCTCCCAGGTTTAAGTATTTATTTAGCAATTTAACTATGATTATCTAAGGATAGCAAGTTATCATGGCAGTAAAGATCCTGATCATTTGTTAATAAATGAGATCTGTGGGAAAATGTGTACTCTAATGTTGGAATAAATGATTATTCTCCTTTAAGAGTAGAATTAAATGAGTATTCCAATGTGAGGGCAGCAGAGGAAAAATGAAGGCACATACTGATTCTGTTTCTAACTTTGGAAGGAAGGAGAGTGGAGTAGTCAAAGGACTACGTGCCACAAACAGCACACATCAGGGCTCACCCACAGCTTGCTCAAGTCTCTTGGTGGTGGTGCCGTTCATCTTCTAGAACATGACATAGGTGACCATGTTGCAGAGAAGGAGGGTCATGCAGCAGGTGAGCCGCTGGGCTCTTGTAAACTGGGTCCAGGGATGTCAAGTTGTGACTGAGAGCCACAGACAATCCTGGGTGAAATCTTCTACAATCATGGAGGAGAACAGGTGTTTAACAAGATAAATTAGAACAGGATAAGGCATGAGATTTCATTCTGAAAGTGCCCTAGTCTAGAATGCGGTTTGCCTGGCAGCAAGCTGCACAGCAACAACTCGGCCACTGTTCAACACCTCCGTGAAGAAGCTTTCAGATGACTTGATGATACGATTTTTTTGTTATTTTGGGGTAAAAGGTTTTTGAAGATAAGGGTAATTTGATTGCATGAGATTTTAAAACCAAAACTCGTTTTAGCTTTATCAGAGTTTCGATGAATCTTTTACTCTTAGAAAGTTTGCATTAAGCGTCCACTCAAGATAGTTGGGTAAATTCATACTTGGAGCACCTTCTCTACTCCAAAAGGAACTATAAATATGATATAAAAAGAAAGAACCCAAAACATTGGCTGGGCTTAAAAACAAAATAAAAGTCTCTGAGAAAGAGGACTGGAATGAGAAACAAGATGTTAGGTGGGGAAGAAGCCACAGGATTCTGTGCTCCAGGTCTGGAAGAAGGCATACACAGGTCAAAGTTTGATTTCCATAGAGTAACTGGAACTGAAAGTGATTCATGGAGTGGGGAAAGGGAGAGTAGAGCCAACTTCACTGCCTGAAGCGAGGGTTGAGGCTGGAGCTCGTGGAAGAATTCTGCAGAAAAACTGCCACAGGGCTACACATTTATTTATAAGTAGGGAGGTGGGTGAGAGTGGACAGCCCCAGGACCAGGAATTGAGCCAACAGATCCACTGGCTCATGACAAGACGTGCAACAGATCTGGTTTCATTAATTTCACGGAGGAATAGGAGCTCCAAAATGGTATAATATAATAAGACCTAGCTCTAGATTAGTGATGTGAAGGGTTGGATGAAAACTTCAAAAAAGTACTAGTCAGGGATGTGTGGAGAAAAAGAGAGAGGTTGAGATTTAAAAATGAAACCAACCTACAACCCCAAATTCCTAAACACATGAAGAAATCTAATGCTAAGAAAGGCAGCCAACACAATCAGTTATTCAGTCCAGAAGAAATTAATTTCATGGGACAGTCTGACAAAGACTTTAAGTATTTCAGGTTGCTCAAAGATACAAGTAAAGGAATAATGTTCACTTTAAAATAATAAAAAATTATGAAAAACAGAAATAAATTAGAACTCTTGAAACTGAAAAATATGGTCCTCAAAACAAAAAAATTAGGAGAAAGGGACCTGGATAAAGAGAAAATTAGTGAACTGAAATGTAGTATGAAAGAATTCACCCAGAACACATCACAGAGAGACAAAAAAGATATGCACGCAAGAGCGGCTTAAAAACGTGGAGGATAGTTTGAGAGGCTCCAGCATAGAGTAAAGCAATGTCAGAGGAGCAGTATTTTCAGAAGTGACATCTGAGAATTTCTGCGAATTTAAGACATGATTCTGTATATCAACACTACATTTTATGTTATGTGTATTTTACCACAACAAAAAAAAATTTAAGTACATTCTGAGTACTAAATAGTATAAACAGTGAATCTACATTGAAAAGAATTATGGTAAAATTTGGAACATCAAGGATAAAGAGAAAATATTAAAAAGAGAAAAGATAACATACTTTAGAAGAATGACAGCTAGACTGACATAACAGAGGCAGTGTTGGAAGGCAATTCTCCATGAATGCTTCCCATTTAGGCATTAATAAAAACTGTGTCCTGGGGGGCTTCCCTGGTGGCGCAGTGGTTGAGAATCTGCCTGCTAATGCAGGGGACATGGGTTCGAGCCCTGGTCTGGGAAGATCCCACATGCCACGGAGCAACTAGGCCCGTGAGCCACAACTACTGAGCCTGCGCGTCTGGAGCCTGTGCGCCGCAACAAGAGAGGCCGCGACAGTGAGAGGCCCGCGCACTGCGATGAAGAGTGGCCCCCGCTTGCCACAACTAGAGAAAGCCCTCGCACAGAAACGAAGACCCAACACAGCCAAAAATAAATAAATAAACAAAATGTGGGGTTAAAAAAAAATTAAAAAAAAAAAAAAAAGAAAAGCCTTACAGAATTAAAAAAAAAAAAAAACAAAAAAAACCTGTGTCCTGGACTATCTTTTCAAGTATCTTTGTATAAGCAGACAGCCCTGAAAACAGACAGTCAGGAACTCTTTTTGGAGCCAACTTATTTGCATTTCCAGATTGTAAAGATAGAGACATCCTACTCCCCAGAGACATTCTAGGGTAACAAAGATAGAAATGCCCTCTTCTCACCCCTTGAGAGATTTCCCTACATTCCAGGCTAATGAAGAAAATGTCTCATTCTACAGGGAAGGATAGGCAGGTTTTCTGGCAGCTGGTATATCAGATCAGAGTCTCCTAATCTTGAGGTTCCTCTTTTGTGATGCACCTCCATTGCATGTGCAGCTAACACCTGGCTCTCATTACATCACCCTGTCGAATCCGGGAACTGACACAAAATATTGCTCTGGTTGCTACTACGGCTATAAGTAGTAAATTGTCTAAATCCATTTGGGTCAGTGGAAACGGTGGAGTAAAGACCTCTGAAAATTCCTCCATAAAAGCAATGATAAAACTTCTCTTAAAAAGCCAGAATCAAAATTTTCAGAACTCAGGTAAATAACCAAAGGTTTGTGTTAACCTGGGAGTGTTTACTCAAGAAAAATGGCTGAATATTAGTAAGAACAGTGAATTTTGTGGCTTTTTTTTTTTTTTTTTTTTTTGTGGTACACGGGCCTCTCACTGTTGTGGCCTCCCTGTTGCAGAGCACAGGCTCTGGAAGCGCAGGCTCAGCGGCCACGGCTCACGGGCCCAGCCGCTCCGCGGCATGTGGGATCTTCCCAGACCGGGGCACGAACCCGTGTCCCCTGCATCGGCAGGCGGACTCTCAACCACTGCGCCACCAGGGAAGCCCTGTGGCATTTTAAATTGCCCTATTTTCCCAGCTCCCTTTCTCTAGCTCCATGGTAACCTTGAAAACCAACAGCCTTCGATCACAGTGAAATCCAGCAGCCTGGCAGTCACTAGAGGGAGGAGAATGGGGTTGGAGCTCCTTAAAAGCCTCCTTTCCCAGAGAACTGTCATTATTTGATTTGTCTGATAGTTCCTTGGAAAACTCCACTTGCAAGGCTGTCCTTATCTGATGTGACTGGAGGCTCATCCAGTGAAAAATGCTTTTTCCCTGAGGGCACTGTCAAAAGTATTCAGAGGCGATTGTTCACAGCTGCCTGATATGGTAGGCAAACAATAGGCTAACCAAAAAGCTTAAATGGAAAAGCTGGAAAATGAGAAGTCCACAGGAGTTCTGAAAAGCTCTGACACAGTCCCGGGAACCTAGAAGGCCACACGCATGCCCAGGGCTGTATGCATGCTCAGGAAATACCTGAGAAGGCCCTACGCCTTTACCCCTGGATGACCCTGAAGCTCTCAGCAAGCAGGAAGTGAAGGCTGAGGCACAGCTGTCAGTTGCCTTGCGGAGCGCTAGAGGCATTGGCACAACATGCATGCAAAACCCCTCGGCAACGACTGGGAGGCTCACTGGTTCAGGCATTGAAAGAAGCCTCTGTCTTAGTTATTAGCTGACCACTAAGCTGACTGAGCAGAAACTTCAGTTTTCACACGTGACAAAGAACACAGACGTTACAGAATTAGTTAGACACTACACAACAACAAACACTAAGAACAACAAATACTGGGGGAGAGGAAGGAAATCTGATCTTCAGAGTTGCCACATTCTATTATTTAAAATGTCCAGTTTTCAACAGAAGATCACAAGACATGAAAAGAAACAAGAAAGTATCTCTCTCTCTCACACACACCCCCAACCCAAGTCAACAGATTACTGCTGAGGAAGCCAAGACACTGGGTTTACTAGATAAAGATTTCAAATCAGCTATTTTAAATATCTTCAAAGAACTATAAAGGAAATCATATCAAGGAACTAAAGGAAAGTAAATGAGAATGCTAAACAGAGAGTATTAATGAAGATACAGAAATTATTTTTTTAAAAGAACCAAATAGAGGGCTTCCCTGGTGGCGCAGTGGTTGAGAGTCCTCCTGCCAATGCAGGGGACGCGGGTTCGTGCCCCGGTCCGGAAGGATCCCACATGCCGCGGAGTGGCTGGGCCTGTGAGCCATGGCCGCTGGGCCTGCGCGTCCTGCGCTCCGCAATGGGAGAGGCCACAACAGTGAGAGGCCTGCATACCACAAAAAAAAAGAACCAAATAGAAAGTCTGCCCCTGGAAAAATAAAAAGACTGCAGCTGAAAAATACAATAAGTGAAATGAAAAATTCACTAGAGGCCCAGCAGCAGATGTGAGCAGGCAGGAGAAAGAATCAGCAAACATGAAGATAGATCAATTGAAATTATCTTGTCTGAGGAACAGAAAGAAAAGGAGTGAAGAAAATGAACAGAGCCTCAGAGACATGTAGCGCACCATAATTTCTCAAGAGTACCTAAAGGAAAAGAGCTCCTTCTTTGAGACCGGTATGAAGATCCAGTCACGCTCACAGTCTCCAAGGTCCATGGCCAGCCAACAATTGCACAGGAAATGCCATTTCCTTTTACCTGCCATGTCAGTGACAATTTACATACCTATAGTAAAATAAAGACAATCATGTTAGGGAGGTGGGCACGAATCAGTTGCTGTAATAAGAAGTAATCTTAGGGAAACAACCTAAATGTCCACTGATGACTGAATGGATAAAGAAAATGTGGTATATGTACAAATGGAATATCATTCAGCCATAAAAAAGAATGACATTTTGCCATTTGTGACAACGTGAATAGAGGGCATTAAGCTAAGTGAAATAAGTCAGAGAAAGACAAATAAATACTGTATGATCTCACTTATATGTAGAATGTAAAAACAAAGCAAAACACAAACGAAAAACCAAAACCAGGGACATCCCTGGTGGTCCAGTGGGTAAGATGCAGGGGGCCCAGGTTCAATTCCCGGTTGGGGAACTAGATCCCATGTGCCGCAACTAAGAAGTCTGCATACTGCAACTAAGAACCGGTGCAGCCAAAACTAAATAAATAAACAAAACACCAGAGTTCATCAAATAGGCTTAAAGAAAAAAAAAAAAAAAAAAAACCAGAACCGAGCTCATAGATACAGAGAACAGATTAGTGGCTGCCAGAGGTGGGGGGGTGGAGGGCTGGGTGAACCAGGGGAAGGGAGTCAAAAGGTACAAACTTCCAGTTATAAAATTATCAAGTCATGGGGATGTAATGTACAGCATGGTGACTATAGTTAATAATATTGTGTTGCATATTTGAAAGTTGCTACAAGAGTAGATCTTAAGAGCTTTCAGCACAAGAAAAACAAAATTTTGTTAAGTATGTATGGTGACAGTTGTTAACTAGACTTGTGGTGGTCATTTCACAATATATACAAACATCGAATTATTATGTTGTAGACCTGAAACTAATATAAAGTTGTATGTCAATTATACTGCAACAAAAATTAATTTAAAAAAGAAGTAATTTTTCACTGACAGTGAGTGTCCAAGTAAATGGATTCTGTTTCATCATGGGGCAAGAACTAAAGAAAGAAACCAGAGCTGATCCCATTTTTTCCTTCCCAACCTCTAAGGGAGTTCATGTACCAAACACCAGAATGCAGACTTCCATAACCTAGGAATAGTTCAGGGTGTGTTTGTATTCCTTAAGTTTTCTTGTTCCACATGTGACGACAGTGCCCTGTCATCTCTGTAAGCATCCTATCTGCCTCTATCTTTAATTACCAGGGTCTGAGGGGGTGTCTTTGGGAGGTGAAGTGGGGAGTGGTCTTTAATGTTTACATTAATGACTTGTCCTATGTGGGGCTGTGGCTTCGTCTTGGCTGCAGAGCCACAGGCCCTGAAATTGCATCCTCTTTCCAACCACAGAGTTTTACCATGTGTCTACCTTCTCCCCTAATTTCAACCATCAACAAACTTGTCCTCGGGGACCCCTAATTGTTCAGCCTGTTTGACTTCATCTGTACCTAGTCAGCTAATCTCCTCTTTTACTGTAAGGATGCTACTTCCCCAAGAGTCTATATGAAACCATTCAAATCTCTCTGGTCAAAAGTCTTGCTTAATTTTAGTTGGAAATTATTTTCTGTACAAGGAGTACAGATTGCTTTAAAGCTAAAATATTTCTGGGAATCTCTTACTGAGGCAGTTTATAAAATCACAGGTGACTAAGTTGCATTTGATTTAAACTTAGCTACTGTTGGATGGCGGAGTAGAAGGATGTGCTCTCACTCTCTCTTGCGAGAGCACAGGAATCACAACTAACTGCTGAACAATCATCGACAGGAAGACACTGGAACTCACCAAAAAACATACCCCACATCCAAAGACAAAGGAGAAGCCACAGTGAGACGGTAGGAGGGGCGCAATCATGATAAAATCAAATCCCGTAACTGCTGGGTGGGTGGCTCACAAACTGGAGAACACTTATACCACAGGAGCGCACCCGCTGGAGGGAAGGTTCTGAGCCTCACGTCAGGCTTCCCCACCTGGGGGTCTGGCAACAGGAGGAGGAATTCCTAGAGTATCAGACTTTGAAGCCTAGTGGGATTTGATTGCAGGACTTTGACAGGTCTGGGGGAAACAGAGACTCCACTCTTGGAGGGCACACACAAAGTAGTCTGTGCATAGGGACCGAGGGGAAGGAGCAGTGACCCCATAGGAGACTGAACCAGACCTACCTGCTAGTGCTGGAGGGCCTCCTGCAGAGGCGGAGGGTGGCTGTGTCTCACCGTGACGACGAGGACACTGGCAGCAGAAGTTCTGGGAAGTACTCCTTGGCGTGAGCCTTCCCAGAGTCCGCCATTAGCCCCACCAAAGAGCCCAGATAGGGTCCAGTGTTGGGTCGCCTCAGGCCAAACAACCAACAGGGAGGGAACCCAGCCCCACCCATCAGCAGACAAGTGGATTAAAGTTTTACTGAGCTCTGCCCACCAGAGCAACAGCCAGCTCTACCCACCACCAGTCCCTCCCATCAGGAAACTTGCACAAGCCTCCTAGATAGCCTCATCCACCAGAGGGCAGACAGCAGAAGCAAGAAGAACTACAATCCTGAAGCCTGTGGAAGGAAAACCACATTCACAGAAAGATAAATTTAGCTACTATTAAAGCTTTCATTTAAGAGTAAAGTATAAAAAAGGAGAAAATAATCATTTTCTGATTGGTGAGAAACTAGTCATGGATTTTTTGTGCTTTTACTCTCTTAGTCTTTCATACAGGAGAGAAACAGAGACTCTAATGTGTGTTAGAAAAATCTAGTTAATGCATTCAGTATGACTAGTAGAAAGATATAGAAAGCATTGTCATTTCCTAAGAAAAAATGCTGGCCATCTGTTTTTTTATTGGGGGTGGGTAGTTCTTTTGCTTTTCTGTGTTTTCCAAGTTTTTTGCATTCAAACAGCTATTACTTTTGCAATTAAAGAAAGAAAAATGTTGACTAAAGAAAGTTTTCAAAAGAGCCTTAATAACAAGCTGATATGAAGCTCTAGAAGTGAACAGGTAACTCTGATAATTTAATTGTAACAAATATTTATTGTTACAATATTGACTAATTATCAATTGTAACAAATATTTATTGAGTCCTACTATAATTTTGGCACTGTATGAGCTTTTGAGAATACAAATATGAATAAGACAGCATCTCTATCCCTAGGAGCATAAAGTCATTATGAGTTAAAAAAATATTATAATTAAAGACCACATATAAAATTAGAATTGATATAAACCAGTGATAAGAGTAAGAAAAGTGGAAAATATTATATAGGTGTGAATTCCTTTAAGTGTTTCCTCTAAGAGAAATAGCTTTATTTTTAAAAAAAACAAAGGTTTATATCTTCATGTTACATGCATATTATGGGTTAATTGGCAGTGGGAGGGGTTTTTGATGGTGTGGTTCTGCTCATTGCAGTTACTTAGGGACTCAGAATGACAAAGCAACCATGTGGCACCTGTTTACAACTCTCTTGACAGAATTATATGGCACCACCCACAAGAAATAGCTACTTAAATTTAAAAATGTACTTCCAATAATTATAAAATAATACAAATTTATTGTTAAAAACTTTTGGAAATACCTAAAAGTACCCTGAAGAAAAACTTAAAAATTCATAATCCTACTACCCAGCAATAACTATTGGTAATAATTTAGTGTATATAGCGCTACTTTTTCCTATACATATACTTTAAAAAAAGATCAACTTTGTTGTGGTATAATTTACATATGATAAAGGGCACCCCTTTAAAATGCACAAAATTCTATGCATTTTGACAAATGTATACACTTGTGTACTAAGCACCACCACCATCACCCTGAAAAGTTCCCTCGTGCCTTTTCCAGTCAGCCCCCCTCAGGCTCACCCTTGGCTTCAGGTGACCACTGATCTGCTTTCTGTCTCTATAATTTGCTTTTTTTAGAATTTCATATATGTGGAATTGTACAGTATGTCTCCTTCTGTGTCTGGCTTCTTTTGCTCAGCATAATGTTTTTTGAGATGCATCCACATTGCTGTGTGTCTCAGCAGATTGCTCTTTTTTGTCGTGAGTAGTATTCCATTGAATGAACATACTAACATTTGTTTATTCATTCACCTGATGGACATTTGTGTTGTTTCCAGTTTGGGGCCATTATTCATAAAGCTGCTATGAACATATGTGTCAGAATGGACATATGTTTTCATTTACCTTGGGTAAATAACTAGGAGTGGAATTTCTGGGTCATATGGTCAATGTATGTTTAACCTTACAAGAAACTGCCAAACTGTCCTCCACCACAGCTGTACCATTTTACATCCCACCAGCGGTGTGTGAGAGCTCTAACTGCTCCCCACCCTCACCAAATCCTGGTTTTGTTAGACTTTTTAATTTCAGTCATTCTGGTGGGTGTTTAGTGCTATCACTGTGGTTTTAATTTGCATTTCCTGATGACTAATGATGCTGAGTATCTTTCAAGTGCTTATTATACATTATTTACCTTTATAAATGAAAGTGGAGTGATAGTGCAACAAACTGCTTTGTAGACACCTGAACAGAATGGAAGCAGCAAGCAAATTATCAGGTTATCCTGGCCTAGTGGTTGGTGTATCCAGCCTAGCAGGGAAGGACTTCTTTTGCTATCAATTTTAGGCAAGCAGCATCCTCTTTTCAGGTGGCCGATATTCAGCAACTGACTTGTTTGAATACCGCCTGAGATCTTTGACTTCATTCCCTTCTTTTTTCCTAATCCCAACATGCCAATAATCCTCAACCTTAATTAATTTTCATCATCTATTCAATAATTTCTCCACCCACCTCTCCTAATTCTTAGAGTGCCGCTGAAGGAAGATGCAGAATCATCTGGATCTAGCACCGGGCAGGTGCACGCACCCATCACTGACCGCTTCTCTCTCTAGCTCTCTAGGCACATCTCACACTGTAATTCCGTTCCTTCCCCTCTCCTTAAACTCTTCATTTTGACCCAAAGTATATTCAGTATATAGTCATTTACTAAATTTACTCTTTGAAGATAGTTTTCATATTTAGAGATACTTTCAATTTATGGTACTTTCAGGCACTATTTCATTGTTATTATTTGCTGTTCACCATCATGACAACATTTAATGGGAAAAAAATCTATCATTCTACCACCCGTAAAACATCGTGTTGTTAATTTTCCATATTTCCTCCCAGGGTTTCTTCTGTGTAGACAGCTCTGAAAGTAAAATCTAACAGTCATTTGTTACTATTTGGCCCAAAGCATTATAGTTATTTATCGTAAAGCCATGCAGGTCTTTCCCCAGAATGCTAAAGATCCACAGAGAAGAAGCAACATGCCAGCCGGATACGGGTCCTTACCGAGAAGGGCTGATGGCAGAACTGTCATGCCAGAGCTGCAGGCTCTGTAATTCCCGCAGAGAAGACGCAGTGCCCAGGAGGAAGCCATCCAGTCCCCCTCGTTCAGAGACTGCTTTCCGGGAATCACAAAGATGGTGGGGCTCGCTCTGCCCCTCTGATCCATACAGGGTGACAACCACCTAAAACGTGACAACGGAAGATATAGTTTAGGACGTTATAACGTGATTCTTCTGGTTTATCTCTAAGGAGAAAGATGAGGACAGAGAACACTGCAAGTGAACGAAGTCTTGGGGTCTGAGACAAGCATAAGGAGCTCTTCAGGTGTACAGTCTAGAACCAGGAAAGATCACTGCCTGGGATCCTTGTAAAGGACAACCGGACACAGGGATATTCCCAAGTCAGACTGTACCTCACGTGGCAGAAGACACCAGGTAACAAATGAGGAACATGTAGTTCACTAACGTTAGCTGTTGTAGCAGAGCCCTTCTTCGATAGCCCGTGGAGACCTCAATAAGGTAGCGGAACGGAGACCTGGGGTCACTATCAGCCAGGACAGTGACCCTCGCCTGCAGGAAAAAGCAGAACCAAGAAAACTAGCAGATCTTCACTTAGTATAGATCCCTGCATCCTCCAGTTAGAAAGAGGAGGATGCACTGCGGCAGCTTAGGCAGCTCTGTGGAAAGAGAGGGTGAGGTGTGGGGAGAAGATGTACAGATAAGCAGACCTAAGTTAAGTGACAAAAGCGGGGAATAAGGGCTGACAGTCCAGGGTTTGTGTCTCTAAAATGAAATATTCCTGGAATCAACTGAGCGGGTCTTGGAGCTCTAAATATCTCCACCTCCCACCCACCCAGAAAGGGTTATCAGATAACATACAGGACACGCAGTTAACTGTGAATTTCAGACAAATGATGAATAATTTGGGGTCATACTTATAATACTAAAAATGCATTCACTATTTATTGGAAATTCAAATTTAACTGTTGTATTTTTATTTACTAAAAATGGTAATTCTAGACCAACAGCCATAAAGAAATGGATACTTTGTGTATTCTAGAATTTCCACATGTAGGAAAATATAAGAATAAGAAAGATATAGAACAGAAATTAGAAAGAAGCTGTCATCAATGGATTTTTTTTGTTTCAAAATAAAGATTCTGGGCTTCCCTGGTGGTGCAGTGGTTAAGAATCTGCCTGCCAATGCAAGAGACATGGGTTCGAGCCATGATTCTGGAAGATCCCACATGCTGCGGAGCAACTAAGCCTGTTCGCCACAACTACTGAGCCTGCACTCTAGAGCCCGCGGGCCACGACTACTGAAGCCCACGTGCCACAACTACTGAAACCCGCGTGCCACAACTACTGAGCCCGCGCGCCTAGAGCCCGTGCTCCGCCACGAGAGAAGCCACCACAATGAGAAGCCCTCACACCACCATGAAGAGTAGCCCCCACTCGCCGCAACTAGAGGAAGCCTATGCGCAGCAACGAGGACCCAACGCAGCCAAAAATAAATAAGTTAAAAAAATAATAATAAATAATATATATATAGGCTTCCTATATATTGCCATTACATTAAATTATAATTTGACTTACACATAATTTTCATATCCAATGTATTAAGTGAGATAAACTTGCATTTGATTATAGTTAAGTTCTCTGGGTGTTTTCTTTTGGCTTATTCTCAACCTAAATGAATCATATGAGGGTTCAACCTTGGCTAAAAGAAAAAATAATGGAGATAAAGAGTTAAGTCCCTGGGCCTTGAGCCAGAAGATATGAAGAGAAATTTAAGAGAAGCCTCACTTGAATTCTTACACTACCAAGCACCATGCTACCTGCCTCTTTTTTTTTAAATTAATTAATTTATTTTTTGCTGCATTGGGTCTTCGTTGCTGCGCGTGGGCGGGCTTCTCTTGAGTTGCGGTGAGCAGGGGCTACTCTTCGTTGCGGCGCACGGGCTTCTCATTGTGGTGGCTTCTCTTGTTGCAGAGCACAGGCTCTAGGCACACGGGCTGCAGTAGTTGTGGCTCACGGGCTCTACAGCGCAGGCTCAGTAGTTGTGGCGCATGGGCTTAGTTGCTCTGTGGCATGTGGGATCTTCCCGGACCAGGGATCGAACCCGTGTTCCCTGCATTGGCAGGCGGGTTCTTAACCACTGTGCCACCAGGGAAGCCCCCACCTGCCTCTTTTGATGAAGAGTTTTTGTTTCTTTTTTTCATCTTGTTCCACATATTTAAGACATTGTGGCAAAGCTTTTGGAATCAAAGTCTCATCACCTTCTGCATATCTGCTTGGTCCTTTCTCCAAGTCCACACAAATATGAGCATATAGACTCCAATAAGGCTGGCCAGCAGGGACACCCCGACGGTGTTGCTGGTCACGCGAAGGAACAGCTCAGCTCTGTCTTCCACATTCACTGTCCGAGGCACAATGAAGAAACCGCCGCCAAAGTAGGTCAGGTGGTTACATAGACACTGTGTCCTCAAAAGTGGGCTCTGTGGCCCAACCTGGCCCAACAGTCAAGACATTGATTCTAACTGGCGTGCTAAGGAAGGGACACATGTAAAACAAACACAGGCATTTAGATTTGGGAAACAAGGTCTGATCGCTTATTCTCTGCTGGTGTAAACTGGGACAACTGATGGGCACAGCAGCTCGGCAACATCTAGTAAAACTGAAGAAGCAAAACTCCTTGAATCCTGTGATTCCAGTTCTGAATGTATATCCTGGGGGAATTTTGCACATGTGCACAAGGAAATGTGAAAAAGGATGTCTCTGTCAACACTGTTTACAACTAGGAGAAATCAGAACAGCCTGTGTGTCCAGTAACAGCAGAACATACAAACAAATAAGTAAGCAGAGGCCAACTAATGTACTGCTGCATTTCCCTGGCGGCACAGTGGTTAAGAATCCGCTTGCCAATGCAGGGGACACGGGTTAGATCCCTGGTCAGGGAAGATCCCACATGCCGTGGAGCAACTAAGCCCGTGCACCACATCTACTGAGCCTGTGCTCTAGAGCCCGCGAGCCACAACTACTGCACCCGTATGCCACAACTACTGAAGCCCAGGTGCCTAGAGCCCATGCTCCGCAAAAAGAGAAACTACCGCAATGAGAAGCCCTTGCACCGCAACGAAGAGTAACCCCTGCTCACCGCAACTAGAGAAAGCCCACGTGCAGCAATGAAGACCCAACGCAGCCAAATATAAAATAAATAAAATAATTAAAAAACCCCACAACTGATGGACTGCTATACAGCAGTTAAAAATGAGTGAATTGAAGCTGGATCATCAACTTGGATGAATGATGAACGAACAAAGCAAGTTAAAAAAGGATATAATAGGGACTTGCCTGGTGGTCCAGTGGTTAAAACTCTGTGCTTCCACTGCTGGGGGCACGGGTTCGATCCCTGGTCAGGGAACTAAGATCCTGCATGCCATGAGGCACAGCCAAAAAATAAATAAATAAACTTAAGAAGAAAAAAAAGAATAGTATTGTACCATTTACACAAAGACCCAAAGTGTGCAAACCACCATTCATGAATCCAGTTTGTCAGCCTCCCTCACTGGAAAGTAAGCTCATGAGGACATTCTTGTTCAACACTAGTTCCTATATGTGGGTCTGGAATGTATTAGATCTCAATAAATATCTGTTGAAAGAATGAACACATAGGACTTCCCTGGTGGTGCAGTGGTTAAGAATCTGCTTGCCAGTGCAGGGGACATAGGTTTGAGCCCTGGTCCAGGAAGATCCCACATGCTGCGGAGCAACTAAGCCTGTTTGCCACAACTACTGAGCCTGCGCTCTAGAGCCTGCACCTGATTTTGTAGATGAAAAGTCAAAAATGCTGTCAGGATAACTGACTTCCTTCCACAGAACAAGGTTAAGTTCTGGTTGCCCAGTCCACTTTTGGCCGTTGGAGGAATTCTCATTGTGCACTCCGAGCTCTGATACTTTCATGGAGTCCAAATAACAAAGGCTTCAAGGAGGCAGGAAATGTCCTGATGCCTTTTGCAGTCAGTGGCCACTGCTGGGAGAGAAGAAAATCTCCCCCACCTCGCTACTCCGTGGGGCTTCCCTGCCGAGCAGCACTGGACACTTGTCAGAAGGCAGACTCTTCGGCCCGCCCCAACTTACTGCCACAGACCCTGCATTTTAACAAGCTCCCAGTCTGAGGGGTTGCATGAATGGTGCGGAAGCCTTCCAGGGAACCCTCTTTCCTTCTGTTCTCAATCTGGATAACACTCTCTCACATTTTTTTAAAAAATAAATTTATTTATTTATTTATTTTTATTTTTGGCTATGTTTGGTCTTCATTGCTGCGCACAGGCTTTCTCTAGTTGCGGCGAGCAGGGGCTACTCTTTGTTGTGGTGTGCAGGCTTCTCATTGCGGTGGCTTCTTTTGTTGCGGAGCACGGGCTCTAGGCACGCAGGCTTCAGTAGTTGAGGCTCGCAGGCTCTAGAGCGCAGGCGTAGTAGTTGTGGTGCACAGGCTTAGCTGCTCCGTGGCATGTGGGATCTTCCCCCGCCAGGGATCAAACCCGTGTCCCCTGCATTGGGAGGCGGATTCTTAACCACTGCACCACCAGGGAAGCCCTATCAGATCTTTTAGGAAGAGCTGCCTCAGGATTTCCAGACGCTTACAGCACATTCTTTGGGCACATGAAACCAGACAGGATCTCACAGGATCACTAGTGTGAAAATGTATAGCGCCCTTTTAAAGTGGTCAGACACCTGGAACAAGGCAGTAACTGCAGAAGTGACAGTCTGTCCCCACCTGGCTTAGAATGTACAGGAATCTGTTAGCTTATTTTTAAGTACACACGTTCTCTCTCTTTTTTTTTTTGGAGTGAATGGAGCAAGCTCCTATTCCAACTCCCTGCTCCAAAAATCCAGTTGCTATATTGTCCTTGAATAGAGGATGTATCAGATATTAACTTGATATAAATAGATACTACACTTGATCTTAGCCAAAAGGCCGAGAAGCAATAAAAGTTCTCTTTTATGTAGCAGAAACTCGGCCTCATTTTACCGTCTGCATATTTAGTACTTGTAGAATTGATCAGCTTCCATATACCACTTGCCTTACTTTATGTAGATTGTCAGATTCACCCTGGACTAATGTTTGGGGAAAAAATGACAAATCTAAATCAGAAGGCTGCTCCAAAGAGACACGTTCTCTCAGCCCACCATACACACGCCTCCTCCTTTTAACCAGGCTGATTTATTTCCCTTCCAATGCTTTTCCTTTCTGGGCCGCCCCAAATGAGATGACACAGCACTGAGTTTACTGCCAGCCGACGTGGGAGAGAGGCACAAGTGGGCAGCTTCTGACCTGGCATCCGCTGCTCCTCAACGTGGTTGCCGCTGTCCCAGAAATAAGACTGGGTGATGGCAGTGACGACCGGGAACAGGGCGGGCATCTGCTGGGCACCCTCCTTACTTCTATTCAACAGGGCTATTATGTAGTAGGTGCCAACCCCATACTGCAGGCTCTCTGGAGTCAGCACCCGTGTATATTGCTCATCTGAGAACAAACAAGAGTACTTAGCTGCCTTTCAAAGGGGGTAAAAATAGCATTAGAACCTTCCTTCAGAAGGGTCTATTATTATCATTATTTTATTTTACAAATGGGGAAATGATAAGCCTAGAATCACAAATGGTTTTAAAGAAAATGACTGGTGATATAGTCTGGGGCTTTGGATGACTCCTGCTCCAGTAAAAAAAAAAAAATCATATGCTTTTCATAAATGAAGACTTAGGGCTAATGAATTAGAATGTATTATGAGTTTTAGAAAAACAAAATAATCACACATCAAAATGAGTAGCTAGGGCTTCCGTGGTGCAGTGGTTGAGAGTCCGCCTGCCGATGCAGGGGACACGGGTTCGTGCCCCAGTCCGGGAAGATCCCACATGCCGCGGAGCAGCTGGGCCCGTGAGCCATGGCCGCTGAGCCTGCGCGTCTGGAGCCTGTGCTCCGCAACGGGAGAGGCCGCAGCAGTGAGAGGCCCGTGTACCGCACAAAAAAAAAAAAAAAAAAAAAAACAGAGTAGCTAGAAGACCTAGGTAACAAAAGAAACCCAAGAGTGATGCAGGGGCAGGCACAGAGTGGTTCCAGGGAGAGAGACCTGGTCTGCGTGTCAGAGGCCTGGTTTCAGGCCCGGCTCTGTCAGGTAGCTGCTGAGGGCTGAGGCAAGTCACGCAATCGATGTAGTTTTCTCATCTCTCAAACACAAAATCTGGACCAAAGGACCTCTAAGATCCCTTCCAGCTCCAAATGACATGACTTTATTGCCAAGAGCAGTAGGTAGGACGGGGTGCACGTTCTGAATGAGGAAGGAGCCTGCCGGTGACGCAGACAGGATTCTGCCCAGCAGTGACAGTTGCTGTCTCAGTAGCTTTGCTAAACAGGAAGAATCACTTAAAAAGTGATTACAAGAGAGCTTGTAAAACTGGTGAAATCCGAGTAAGATCAGTGCATCGTGTCAGTTTCACTTCCTGGTTGTGACACCCTACTATAGTTATGCAAGATTAGGGGAGACCGGGTGGAAGTTTTGTGAGAGCTCTGTGTTTTGCTTTTTACAATTTCATGTGAATTTACAATAGCACGATTATCTCAAAATAAAAAGTTAAAAAAAAAAAGAAAAGCATGCATTTTAAAGTAAGTTTAGGACATCTTGTTGGTGTTTACCTTTCTGTGACACCTTCTCCTTTGGCAGGGAGAGGTCCAGGTGGAACTGTGTGTGGTGAGGCTGGTGCTGGAACCCCAGGTACAGCGTCACTGAAAGGGGGCTTTCAGGCTCCACGCACACTATGAGGGATTTCTCCAGGGAAGTGACATTCACTGTGATAGTAAAATAGTCTGCGCTCACGTTGAGGCTGGTGGGATGGGTGCCCGTGCTCACGTTTCTCCACAGCACGATCTAGAATAAGAGAGAATTCGTCAATCTTCAAGTTTAAGGTGGTCCATCCATTGATGCCTTTCAGTCTCCTTTTAGTGATAATGGAATGCAACTTGCTAGGTCTTCCTCTGTGAATGTTAGCAGTGCCAGGCGCTAAGGGAGAGAATATAGTTTCAGACCTAAAACGTTCTTCTAAGGGTAAGGTAGATCTCTTTGTAGAGTTCCTAAGTAACGACGTGAGTAACAAAACAATGGCACGCCCATAAATCTAAAAGGATTTCCTTCAAGTTGTTGCAGACTTCCATCCTATTCTCCAGGAATTCCTATGTCCTTCTATTTTATTCCCTAATAATCAAGTCATACATTGATATCTTCCATTAAATCATGGACTTGGAGCAATTTATGATTAGAGCTTAGTAACACACTTCCGATGCTTCCAACAAACTTCCTGTCATCAAAATCTCTGAAGGGATTGAAAGCTAGTCCTGTTACTTAGAGACAAGAACACTCTAGTTTCATCAATTGCCAAAATATTTATAAATAACACCCTAATAGGTAATAAGGTATCAGATATCATACAGTAAATGTTGGGATTTCCCCTTGCTAATACGTACACATATTTTTTTGGCCACGCTGTGAGGCATATGGGATCTTAGTTCTAAGACCAGGGATCGAGCTCGTGCCCCCTGCAGTGGAAGCATGGAGTCCTAATCATTGGACTGCCAGCAAATTCTCCACTAATATTTTAAATGAAATAATATTTCTCATTATAACATCATACAAGGAAGAATTGGTTAATGAAAGACGAAATATACAAAAAATTTAAAAATAAAAAATAAAAATTGTGATACCCAATGCAGCCAAAAATAAATAAATAAATAAATAAAAAATAAAAAAGAAAGATGAGTCATTTACTTATGACCCTCAGAATTATTATTTTTTATATCTTTATACCTGGGGATTCATTTTACTAGGAAGTAAGAATTCTGTTCTCCAGGATAAGGCAACAATCTTACTTCTATTTGTTAGGTAGTTGCTGAAAGAAATTAAATATACTGATGTAACCAGGTTGGTATATTGAGTTGATGATTATTCAGAGATTTCCAGCTTTGTATAAATAGCGAAGAATTGAGACCAAATCATAAGCCAGAAGCTTAGTTATACCTCGAAGTCTGTTAATACTCCCAACCTCTATAGTGGGTCATTTTTAAGAGGCCTTCATTCCTGCCAGTGCGAAACAGAACTAAACGCACACAACCTTCTCTCACTGGGTCTGGTCAGCTTACATTTTCGCCCAAATGCCTACAGCCATCAAATCCCATGTTCATTCTGATCAGAATCAATTTCACACTCACTTGGATGTTAACTCCTGGGTGTTTATTCAAGAGCTGCTCCAAAACTGACGCTGATGGAAAGCCTAACCTCACAGGTGCTGGGGAACCGAAGGTGTAAGAGCTCAGAGGCAAAGTTGATATGTTTTCCCTAATGAAAAAGAAGTTAAATGAAAATCAATTTCTGTGTGTTCTCTAAAGATCAAAAATCTAAAACAAAACTCTCCCCGTTCCTTCTTCCTGTTACCTGCTCAGCAACAGGGTAGCAGCGAAAGAGGTCAGAGTCACTGTGGGCTCAGAACACCAATTCTGCTGTAGAAATGCTTCCTGGATCCTCCTGAGGCTCAGCAAGGACATTTCCAGTGTATTTTCTACCTGCATTTAGAGGGAAATAGCAGCTGACTGTGTAACCTCAGGGTATTGTTAGTGAAATCATGGTTTGAGAGGGCAGAAAAGGGGACAAGGATCTTGACAGTGATGTAACGAAAGGTGACGTTCATTGCAAGGATCCATGGAAAGTACTTGCAGTCTGGCTAAAGACTCCTTATCCTTTGTATCAACTAAGCTGCCCCCAGGGAAATATTTCTTTGCCCCATGATAGAAGCTGCCCTAGACCTGCTTACGACGAATGTTTTCTTAAAAACAGCTTTTTTGCAATGCAATTCACACATACAGTTCACACGTTTAGAGTATATAATTCAGTGTTTTTTAGTATATTCACAGGGTTGTGTTACTATCACCATGATCTAATTTTAGAACATTTTCATCTTCCCTAAAGTAAACCCAGAAACCAGTAGCAGTCACTGTCCATTCTCTTGTCCCCAGTCCTAGGCAACTACTAACCTACATTCTGTGTCAATAGATTTGCCTCTTCTGGACATTTCATATAAACGGAATCATAATATATGCTCTTTTATGTTTGGCTTCTTTCACCTAGCATAGTGTTTTCAAGGTTCATCCATGTTGTAGCTTGTATAGCACTTCATTCTTTTTTTCTTGCCAAATAATATTCCATCAAAAGGACATACTACACTTTACTTATTCATTCATCTGATCATGGATACCTGCATTGTTTCTACTTTTTGGCTATCTGACTGTTTGAATAATGTTGCTATGAACATAAGTGTACAAGTTTTTGCGTGGACATATGTGGGTATATACCAAGGAGTGGAATGGCTAGGCCTCATGGTAATTCCATTTTTAACATTTTGCAAAACTGTCAAACTCTTTTCCAAAGTGGCTGTATCATCATTTTACAATCCAACAACGTACGAGTGTTCCAGTTTCTCTGTCTCCTTGCCAACACTTGTTATTGTCTGTCTTTTTGGATGTGAAGTGGGATCTCATGGTAGTTTGACTTGCACTTCCCTAGTGACTAGTGATGTTGAACATCTTTCCATGTGAATAGTAAATATAATTCATTTAGTGGAGTATTTATTATGTACCTACCACGTTACTGAATTCTTTTTACTGGATTTCAGCAACAGGTGGTCTTAGCTCACAGATGGGGTTGAGAGGAAGAGCCTGGAGCAGGCTTGACAGAGGGGTCTCCTCAGTGGTGCCTACTTTGCTGGGTTCTCTAGAGGTCTAGGGAGAGGCTGTATGATACCTGATCTGTCAAGAGGAAAATGTCTCCGAATGGAGTTGGCTACCAGCACATACTGTACCTACCTGCTCAGTGTCGTCCTTGGGTCTTTGCCGACTTGCTTCACTAGTTTTCGTTATGTTGTTGAGGGAGTGAAAGAGGCAGACAGTCACAGGCATTCTGGAGCCCAGGTTGCTGCTGTTCGGAAATGAGCTCTGCAGTAGCTGCTCATTCAGGTCAATAAGTGCATCGATGACGCCCACCTGGAATTTTAGAGAGCAAACACATCCCTGAACTGCTTACTGCTTGTTTTTTTTTTTTTTTTGGCCACGTGGCACATAGTATCTTAGTTCCCTGGCCAGGGATCAAACCCAAGCTCCCTGCATTGGAAGCGTGGAGTCTTAACCACTGGACTGCCAGGGAATTTCCTGCTTAAGCCTGCTTTAAATTTCTGTTCTTCTCATAAGCAGTTCTGTGTTCTTTACACACTTCAAATGCATCTTTTAAAACTTTTAATTTTATAGTGGGGTATAGTTGATTAACAATGTCCTGTTAGTTTCAGGTGTACAACAAAGTGACTCAGTTATACATATACATGTATCTATTCTTCATGCATTTTTTAAACACCTTTATTGGAGCATAATTGCTTTACAATGGTGTGTTAGTTTCTGCTTCATAATAAAGTGAATCAGTTATACATATACATATGTCACCATATCTCTTCCCTCTTGCATCTGCCTCCCTCCCACCCTCCCTATCCCACCCCTCTAGGTGGTCACAAAGCACGGAGCTGATCTCCCTGTGCTATGCAGCTGCTTGCCACTAGCTATCTATTTTACATTTGGTAGTGTATATATGTCCATGTCACTCTCTCACTTTGTCCCATCTTACCCTTCCCCCTCCCCATATCCTCAAGTCCATTCTCTAGTAGGTCTTATGCATTTTTATAAGCAGCAATATTACCACTTGGCAGGGAAGGAACATATATTGTTACACATTACTTATGGGGAGGATGCGGTTCAGGTTATTCTAAGGAACTGACAATGACCCTTTTTGAGTGATAAGCAGATCAAAAATCTAATTAACAGAACTAAGCTAAAAAAAAAAAAAGGAGTGCTAAGGAAAAGAGCAATGCTGACTGAAATACTGAGTGGACTATCCTTTTATATTTAGGGCCCCAAAATTATTCAAGATAGACTAAAAAGAAAGATCAAGGAGAAGTTCTACATGAAACAGAAAACACCAAGTCTCCTTTCTGTGGGTTGTTCGCAAGTAAAACAAATCGAAATAGAAGGTGAAGCCAGTTGACAGATATTTAGTGAATATCCACTGCAGTTACAACTATTTTTGTTTTGAAATGTTATTTTCAAAGTTACATGTGTTAAAAACCTCTGCAAAATAAAAGATACAAAAAACAAAGTTAAAAAGACACGGGCACAAAGTATTAGCAACATATATAACCAAAAGTTAACATCAATAATAAATAAAGCTGTCTTACAAATAAGAAAATGACCAAAAAACCCAAGGGGGAGAAATGAATGATGGATATATACAAGCAATTCAGAAGACAAACAAAAATGGTAAATAAATATATAAAATGATGTTTGACCTCTTTAATGATCAATAAAATGCTTTTCTTTTCTTGCTTTTGAAATTGGCAAAAGTGAGAGGGTGAGGAAGTGGTTGGTGGGAATGTAAAATAGTGCCTTTTAGGAAGGTAATTTTTCCATTGATTAAAAATTTAAGAGCCCATCAATTCTATTTCTACCTCTCTTTCCCACAGGAATATCTGTATAAGTACTCAAAGATGTAGGTACATGGATGCTCATGAATGATGTTTGCAAGAGTAAACACATGAAAAAAATTCAAAGGAACACTAAAGAAGAGTGAGCTCATGTCTGTGTACTACCATGAGAAGATATCTATGACACAGGATTAAGTAAAAAATATCAAGTAGCAGAAAAATTTGTGTAATTTAACCCGATTTTTGTTAACACAAAACAACAAACTTGTGTGTGTATAGAAAAAAGTCTGGAGGATTATGCATAGCAAATTAAGAATAAATTAATAACAGTGATTATACCTAGAGAATGGGATTGGCAAGAAGGACCAAGCTGGTGAGGGCTTCTGTTCTTACTTTATACGCTTTTGTTCTGATTTTTGAATAAGAAGCATGTATTATTTCTGTGATTAAAAAGTCCAAATAAATGAACCCAGATTGCACCTATATGCTGTAGCAAAATATCTGAAAATATAGGAAATGAAAAAATGGAAATTAAAATTCTCACTAATCCTGGGACTTCCCTGGTGGTGCAGTGGTTAAGAATCGGCCAGCCAGGACATATTTAAAGTGATGAAAGGGAAAAACCTACAACCAAGATTACTCTACCCAGCAAGGATCTCATTCAGATTCGATGGAGAAATTAAAACCTTTACAGATAAGCAAAAGTTAAGAGAATTCAGCACCACCAAACCAACTTTACAAGAAATGCTAACGGAACTTCTCTAGGCAGGAAACACAACAGAAGGAAAAGACCTACAAAAACAAACCCAAAACACTTAAGAAAATGGTCATAGGAACATATATATCAATAATTACCTTAAATGTAAATGGATTAAATGTTCCAACCAAAAGACACAGACTAGCTGAATGGATACAAAAACAAGACCTGTACATATGCTGTCTACAAGAGACCCACTTCAGACCTAGGGACACATACAGACTGAAAGTGAGGGGATGGAAAAAGATATTCCATGCAAATGGAAATCAAAAGAAAGCTGGAGTAGCAATTCTCATATCAGACAAAATAGACTTTAAAGTAAAGACTATTACAAGAGACAAAGAAGGACACTACAGAATGATCAAGGGATCAACCCAAGAAGAAGACATAAAAATTGTAAATACTTATGCACCCAACATAGGAGCACCTCAATACATAAGGCAAATGTTAACAGCCATAAAAGGGGAAATAGACAGTAACACATTCAGAGTAGGGGACTTTAACACCCCACTTTCATCAATGGACAGATCACCAAAATGAAAATAAATAAGGAAACACAAGCTTTAAATGACACATTAAACAAGATGGACTTAATTGATATTTATAGGACATTCCATCCAAAAACAACAGAATACACTTTCTTCTCAAGTGCTCATGGAACATTTTCCAGGATAGATCATATCTTGGGTCACAAATCAAGCTTGGTAAATTTTAAAAAATTGAAATTGTATCAAGTATCTTTTCCGACCTCAAAGCTATGAGACTAGATAACAGTTACAGGAAAAAAAATCTGTGAAAAATACAAACACATGGAGGCTAAACAATATGCTACTAAATATCCAAGAGATCACTGAAGAAGTCAAAGAGGAAATTAAAAAATACCTAGAAACAAATGACAATGAAAATACAATGACCCCAAACCTATGGGATTCAGTAAAAGCAGCCCTAAGAGGGAAGTTTATAGCATACAATCCTACCTCAAGAAACAAGAAAAATCTCAAGTAAACAACCTAACCTTACACCTAAAGGAATTAGAGAAAGAAGAACAAAAAACCCCGAAGTTAGTAGAAGGAAAGAAACCATAAAGACCAGATCAGAAATAAATGAAAAAGAAATGAAGGAAACAATAGCAAAGATCAATAAAACTAAAAGCTTGTTCTTTGAGAAGACAAAATTGATAAACCGTTAGCCAGACTCATCAAGAAAAAAAGGGAGAAGACTCAAATCAACAGAATTAGAAATGAAAACGGAGAAATAATAACTGACACTGCAGAAATACAAAAGATCATGAGAGATTACTACAAGCAACTATATGTCAATAAAATGGACAACCTGGAAGAAATGGAGAAATTCTTAGAAAAGTACAACCTTCCGAGACTGAACCAGGAAGAAATAGAAAATATAAACAGACCAATCACAAGCACTGAAATTGAAACTGTGATTAAAAAATCTTCCAACAAACAAAAGCCCAGGACCAGATGGCTTCACAGGTGAATTCTATCAAACATTTAGAGAAGAGCTAACACCTATCCTTCTCAAACTCTTCCAAAATACAGAGGGAGGAACACTCCCAAACTCATTCTATGAGGCCACCATCACCCTGATACCAAAACCAGATGAAGATGTCACAAAAAAAGAAAACTACAGGCCAATATCTCTGGTAAAAATAGATGCAAAAATCCTCAACAAAATACTAGCAAACAGAATCCAACAGCACATTAAAAGGATCATACACCATGATCAAGTGGGGTTTATCCTAGGAATGCAAGGATTCTTCAATATATGCAAATCAATCAATATACTATACCACATTAACAAATTGAAGGATAAATACCATACGATAATCTCAATAGATGCAGAAAAAGCTTTTGACAAAATTCAACACCCATTTATGATAAAAACTCTCCAGAAAGTAGGCACAGAGGGACCCTACCTCAACATAATAAAGTCCATATATGACAAACCCACAGCCAACATCATTCTCAATGGTGAAAGACTGAAACCATTTCCTCTATGATCAGGAACAAGACAAGGTTGCCCACTCTCACCACTATTATTCAACATAGTTTTGGAAGTTTTAGCCACGGCAATCAGAGAAGAAATAAAAGGAATCCAAATCAGAAAAGAAGAAGTAAAACTGTCACTGTTTGCAGATGATATGATACTATACATAGAGAATCCTAAAGATGCTACCAGAAAACTACTTGAGCTAATCAATGAATTTGGTAAAGTAGCAGGATACAAAACTAATGCACAGAAATCTCTTGCATTCCTATACACTAATGGTGAAATATCTGAAAGAGAAATTAAGGAAACACTCCCATTTACCACTGCAACAAAAAGAATCAAATACCTAGGAATAAACCTACCTAGGGAGACAAAAGACCTGTACGCAGAAAACTATAAGACACTGATGAAAGAAATGAAAGATGATACCAACAGATGGAGAGATATACCATGTTCTTGGATTGGAAGAATCAATATTGTGAAAATAACTATACTACGCAAAGCAATCTACAGATTTAATGCAATCCCTATCAAATTACCAATGGCACTTTTTACGGAACTAAAACAAAAAATCTTAAAATTTGTATGGAGACACAAAAGACCTTGAATAGCCAAAGCAGTCTTGAGGGAAAAAAACAGAGCTGGAGGAATCAGACTCCCTGACTTCAGACTATACTACAAAGGTACACTAATCAAGAAAATATGGTACTGGCACAAAAACAGAAACAAAGATCAATGGAACAAGATAGAAAGACCAGAGATAAACCCACACACCTATGGTCAACTAATCTATGACAAAGAAGGCAAGGATATACAATGGAGAAAAGACAGTTTCTTCAATAAATGGTGCTGGGAAAACTGGACAGCTACATGTAAAAGAATGAAATTAGAACACTATCTAACACCATACACAAAAATAAACTCAAAATGGATTCAAGACCTAAAGGTAAGATCGGACACTATAAAACTCTTAGAGGAAAACAGGAAGAACACTCTTTGACATAAATCACAGCAAGATCTTTTTTGATCCACCTCCTAGAGTAATGGAGATAAAAACAAAAATAAACAAATGGAACCTAAAGAAACTTCAATGCTTTTGTACAGCAAAGGAAACCATAAACAAGATGAAAAGAACCCTCAGAACGGGAGAAAAGATTTGCAAATGAATCAATGGACAAAGGATTAATCTCCAAAATATATAAACAGCTCATGCGGCTCAATATTAAAAAAACAAACAACCCAGTCCAAAAATGGGCAGAAGACCTAAACAGATATTTCTCCAAAGAAGACACACAGATGGCCGAGAAACATATGAAAAGCTGCTCAACATCACTAATTATTAGAGAAATGCAAATCAAAACTACAATGAGGTGTCACCTCACACCAGTTAGAATGGGCATCATCAGAAAATCTACAAACAACAAATGCTGGAGAGGGTGTGGAGAAAAAGGAACCCTCTTGCACTATTGGTGGGAATGTAAACTGATACAGCCACTATAGAGAACAGTATGGAGGTTCCTTAAAAAACTAAAAATAGAATTACCATATGATCCAGCAATCCCACTACTAGGCATATACCCAGAGAAAACCATAATTCGAAAAGACACATGCACCCCAATGTTCATTGCAGCACTATTTACAATAGCCAGGTCATGGAAGCAACCTAAATGCCCATCGACAGATAAATGGATAAGGAAGATGTGGTACATACATACAATGGAATATTACTCAGCCATAAAAAGGAATGAAATTGGGTCATTTGTAGAGACGTGGATGGATCTAGAGACTGTCATACAGAGTGAACTAAGTCAGAAAGAGAAAAACAAACATCGTATATTAATGCATATATGTGGAACCTAGAAAAATGGTACAGATGAACCGATTTGTAGGGCAGAAATTGAGACACAGATGTAGAGAACAAACGTATGGACATCAAGCGGGGAAAGCCACGGGGTGGTGGTGGTGGTGGTGTGATGAATTGGGCGATTGGGATTGACATGTATACACTGATGTGTATAAAATTGATGACTAATAAGGATCTGCTGTATAAAATAAATAAATAAAATTAAATTTAAAAAAAAGAAGACATTAAGTCCTGAAATGGGTATGAAACCCATTGTGGAATATTTTCATGGACTTGTTTAGTTTTTGCTTTTAATTGGGATATAGGCTTGTCTGTTAGGGGAGGAACACTTCTCCCTTCTTCCCTTCCAGGTCCTTTGGCTGGTCTAATAATTTTTAAGGTGACATAAGGCAGATTAACAAGAGAAAAACAAATTTAATTACGTATGTATGGGAGTCCCAAAGAGGGGAGACTCAAAGACAGGCTATTGAGGTTTAGCTGCCATCCTGAGCTAAGGAGAAGGGGGTAGGGGTCTGGGACATCAAAGGGAAGGAAGACATTTCACAGAAGATGAGAAGAGGAAAGGTCTGGTAAACAAATGTTTGCCACACCATGCAGAGATGTGTTTCTAATGTAAGAAAAGTTATCTTTGGTAATAGCTCTCTTCCTGGTACAGGCTCCCTACCTAATTTCTTTTCAGCAATTAAGAGGGAGGTAAAAAGCTCTTCTTGAGTTTGTTGGGCCTTCATTATCTTCGGCTTGAACTAATCCTCATGCCACAGTGGCAAATGCTGGGGCAGCCTGCCCTGAACCCCATCATCTGTCAGGCATTCTTAGGTTCCGCTCAGAGGCAAAGGGTGAACCCGGCTCCTTCCCAGCATCATTTTCTTGAAACATCACCGTATTAGAAGAGTAAAAGTGTTTTTTCAGGGTCACAAGGGTACCCAAGTTGTGACTTCAATTTTCCATATTTACCTGATCAGATGTGTTCTGAAATGATGCTTGTGGATGAGTGGTGAAGACACCTGGAATGTGAGTCCTCTTTGGGGCTTGAAGTTATTTCTTCCAGAGCTTTTCCAGCATGTGTTACAGATCCAGGCCTGGTGAGCTCTGGTGGCACAGGGAGAGGATGGCTGGTAGGTACAGGCATGACTGATATTCCCTGCTGTGTGACTCCAGGTGGTATTGAAGGAAATGGGCTGATGGAATGGCGTGGGGTCTTGGACTAAAAGATTAAGATATGCAAAGGAAAAGGCTGAATATGATTTTACCAAATGATGAATAATTAAGGCAGTATTTCTAAAATTGTTCTAGAACCCACATGCCCTGTGAGGTAGTAATATGCATTTCTCTCAAAAAGATCCTGTGCACCAACAGTTTTGAGAAAGTGGCATACCATAGCACCCTCTTTAAAATTCACAATTTATATTATTGTGCTTACTGTCAACCATTCACTAAATTATAATTAAACATCTACTATGTGAAGCAATGTTCTGGGGAACTCAGGATACAGCAATGAACAAGATAAGCCAAGTTCTTGTCCTCATGGAGCCTCCATTTTTGTGGTGGTGACAGATACACAAATTATATTGTGTACTGAATAGAGTAAAGTAAAAAACAAAAAAACAAAGGTAAGCAGATGAAGAGAAAGGGTGCTCAGCTATCAGGAGAGGGCATTTTTGCTGACAGTTGGATATAGGGAGAGAGAAAGCTCTGCCAATACATTGGAGATGGACATTTGAGGGGTGCAAAGGCCCTGAGGCCACAGCCTGCTGGCTTTGTTTGAGGAACAAGGAGGGTAGATGAGCAAAAGGGGGAATTGGGGGAGACCAGGAAGATCCTGGAGTGGGGTGGGAGGAAGGGACGGGGGTGGAGAGAGCATGTCACGTCAGGCAATCAAGAAGAGTATGATGTTACTCTGCATGAGATGGGAAGATACTTGGGGGCTTTGAGGAGCAGCTGCATGATCTGATTGTGCTGTGAAGGACCCCTCAGACTGCTGGGTTGAGAAGGGACAGGAAGGGGCTAGCCCTGGAAGCAGAGAGATCAGGAGGAGGCACATGCACAGCGTAGATGGGAGATGACGGTCGCTCAGGGACGGTGCGCAGTGGTTAGGCTTCGGCACATGAGAGGCTCTGAGAAGTCCTAAGGTCAAAAACCTTTGTTTTCCTTCCTTCTAGCAACATTTTAAGAATGTTGGTTGTTATCTTACAGAATATCACTTGGGAAATGCTGCTTTAAGGGGTATTTATTTCACCCCTGATCTCTTTTTTTTTTTTTTTGGGGTACACAGGCCTCTCACTGTTGTGGCCTCTCCCGTTGCGGAGCACAGGCTCCGGACGCGCAGGCTCAGCGGCCATGGCTCACGGACCCAGCCGCCCCACGGCATGTGGGATCTTCCCGGACCGGGGCATGAACCCGTGTCCCCTGCATCGGCAGGCGGACTCTCAACCACTGCGCCACCAGGGAAGCCCCACCCCTGTTCTCTTTTATGTTGCTAGAAAACTTACATTTTGCAGTTAATGTTGGATCAAATAAATGTGCATCTATATTTAGACATCCACTGAAAGGTTTCTATGCAGGACACAGAGGCAAGAAGGCTGAGGAATTTCTTGAATGTGAAATTTTTTTTTTTTGGGCCATGCTGAGTGGCTTTGCGGGATTTTAATTCCCTGACCAGGGATTGAACCCGTGCCCCCTACAGTGGAAGCATGGAGCCCTAACCACTGGTCTGCCAGGGAATTCCCTTGAAGGTGAAATTTATAGATTATGCAGAGCTCCTACCCTTATTTTTCTTTCACTCAGATTTCTTTCTTTTTCCCTGTTTAAAAAAATTATTAAATTTTATTGCATTGCATATATTTTGGTAAGATGCCACAAGTCCTTTTTTGGGATGAAGCAGGGAATAAACCAACAACCAACCAACAAATGCTAATTATACCAACATGAAAGCCAAACAGAGGCTTTAAAATTTTCTTTAATAAAGCATCCACCAAACCTGATTCTTTCCTGCACTTAAGTACTTTCCTTTCCTTCTTCAAAAATTATATCCAGAGCCCTCTACGAGACAGAGTAGAGTTCTGCCAGGACCTACCAAGAACGACAAAAAGAATAATATTCCAAGACGTGCACTGTGAAGGTCAGTACTTACAAGACTAGCACGAGCAGGTTGGTGGCACGTGGTTGAAAGATGAGTGGCTCCTATAGGAAAAAGAAAGTCAATGAAGCTCAAGGAAAAGTTTTAGGATAGAAATATTTCTATTTTACTTGAGGATTATTCACGGCTAAAAACAACACAAATTGTTTTATATAGGAAACCAAAGTGATCATTTCCCACTGTTGATACATCTGTAGACAAGCCAGAAGACTAACAGGATGGAGGATTGAAAACAGAAACTGGATTCTAAAAGTAAAAAATCTGGGGTCCAGAGCTGGTTTGCCTTTCACTGTAACTATGAAGCCCTGAGCAAATGACTTAACCTCTTAGTTTTCTCATCTTGAGAACTTGTGTAATAATATCCAATGATGTGAAAATTAAAGCAATGTATGTAGAGCTGAGTAAAACCTCACCTCAGATTAGGGTCATTAGGTTGACAGCTTGCTGAGAACAGGAAACTAACCCAGAACTTCAACTGTCGATCTGAGAAGGGGTTATGACCACTAAATAAGCCAACAGGCTGCTGAATTTAGGGTGATACAATTTCTTAGTCTTAGACAAATGTGTTTTGACAGATCTTGCCTTAAAAGATAAGGAAAAAAACAAAGAATAAAATGGAGCCTATGAATAGCACTTTAGAACCTGGGAATTGACTCCAAAGGACACAGAGGAAAGTGTAGCTCTGAAAATCATCAACAGCAAAATCCAGAAGAATATTTCAGAAAGCTGTTTAACATTCTTAATTGAAACAAAGTCCTTTTTTTTTTTTTGGCTGTACCGCAATACAGAGAATCTTAAAGATAAACCAACTGAAGCTAATACGCATAAGAATGAGATAGATTAAAAGAGAAATAAATGATATTAGAGGATTTCAAGAAAACGAAAAATGCTACAGAAAAATTAAGGTCCATGTTGGAGATAATACAAAACAGAACTAAGGTGGAAAAGTCAAATCAGTGGTACGCAGGATAAATGTCAGGAGTTCTTTCAGAATGTAACAGAAAGAGTGATAAGTAGGAAACCATCGTTTCACTTAAAAGAATGACAGGAAAGATATGGAGGACAGAAGCCAATAGGAGAGCACATAGATAACTGGCATTTCTCAGAGACAAAACCAGAGCCAATGAAATAGAAGGGATAAATGGGTAGAATAGAAATAAAACTTTCATAAGCCAAGAAAGATGTATATATGCCACATCACATTCTAGGCAAAATCAGTGAAAAGTAACCTAGATGCATGCTAAAAAAAAGTTTCTGTAGCACAAGGATTAAAAAATTCTCCAAGCAATCTGATATGGAAAAAAAGGCTACCAGAAAAAAAAGGGGGGGGGGGTAGCTAGCCTTAATCTTTTCCACTATAGCATTAAGTGCCAAAAGACAATGATGTCTACAGAGTTTTGAGGGGGAAGACCGTGAGGAAAGAATTGCATCACTTTCATTGTAGAGTGTTGGTTATTCTCTACTATGTTCTCCCTTCCTTCCATGAGAACATGGCAGCCCAGCTAAGGACTACATTTCCCAGCCCTCCTTGCTTGCAGTGGTGTGGACATGTGATCAGGTCCTGGCCAATGGGATATGAGAAGTAATAGATGCAATTTCCAGGCTGTGCCCTTAAAAAAAAAAAAAAAAGATCAGCCCCCACCCCACCCCTCTCTCCTTCTCACTTGCTGGAATGTGAACATAGAGTGCAGGGTGGTAAAACAGCTTGTATAGACCTGAGATGGATGCTACAAGTTGATGAGGTCAGAACAAGGAAGAGCTTGGGTCCTATAAACCACTGATCTATCCTGTCAGTCTTAGACCTCTTACTCAGACTGTTATGTAAAAGAGAAATGAACTTCTATTTTGTTTAAGCTACCATTTTGGCCTTTGTTACAGCAACTAATCCTACCTTTTAACTGTACACCCTGCTAACATATGCCTCACTGGTGTTAAAGTAACCAGATCAGGCCCAAGATGGAGTCACTCATGCTAAGTCCCACATCAGCAAACGGCTCTTCCAGGAAAGGAAGGCCAAAGTCAACCCGTCAGTGCCTGCCTGCCCAGTACAAGTTACATAACCCAGCTCCATCACTTCCCTTTGTTCTTTTTAAGTAACCTTGCTTTAACCACTTAGTAAATGCCCAGTATAACCTCCTTGCTCCTGCTCATCTCTGTCTATAAAAATCTCTCCCCTTGTACAGCTCTTAAAAGATCCTTTCTGTCTGCTAGAATGGATGTTGCCCAACTCATGAGTCACTGAATAAAAGCTTACTAGATCAGGGCTTCCCTGGTGGCACAGTGGTTGAGAGTCCGCCTGCCGGTGCAGGGGACACGGGTTCGTGCCCCGGTCCAGGAGGATCCCACATGCTGCGGAGCGGCTGGGCCCGTGAGCCATGGCCGCTGAGCCTGCGCGTCCGGAGCCTGTGCTTCGCAACGGGAGAGGCCACAACGGTGAGAGGCCCGTGTATCGCAAAAAAAAAAAAAAAACCTTACTAGATCAGTTAATTGTCTGGGGAAAGTTTTCCTTTAACATTAAGAAAGGACAAGAGGGCTTCCCTGGTGGCGCAGTGGTTGAGAATCCGCCTGCCGATGCAGGGGACACGGGTTCGTGCCCCAGTCCGGGAAGATCCCACATGCCGTGGAGCGGCTGGGCCCGTGAGCCATGGCCGCTGAGCCTGCGCGTCCAGAGCCTGTGCTCCGCAACGGGAGAGGCCACAACAGTGAGAGGCCCGCGTACCGCAATTTTGATTATTCACAAGCTCCCAAAATATTTCCACGAATAGATCTTTCTTGAAAAAACAATTGGAATAGAGATGAAACAAAATTAAGAACTCGGAAGTGGGAAGTTATGGTACAAAGTGGTTGGTGATAAATACAAAACCAGTTAAAACAGAAATAAATTCTAAATTATTGTTGGAAACTGGCTTTGATAAAAGCATGAAAAAAGTATTCTTAAAAGAAGTTATATAGTATAAAAATAATTATTTATTATAACAATATCCTGAATAAAACCCACAGAATATACTAACAAGATGTAGCAAGTGAGGGTGGGGAGGTGAAAAAACCAACCTGTGCTATAATTCTATAACCAGATGAGGGGATTTCAAGAGAGACTGTTTCATTCCTGAGCCCGACAACTAGAAAAACATAGGTATAAGAATGTGTTTAAAAAAAAAAAAAAAAGTCTTGAAGGTAACTAATTAACACAAGACTACTGAAGAACAAAATTTCAACAAAAGACAAAAGCAAGGAAGCATTAGAACCAGAAAGCACAGAACAGGGCAAGGAATGATGTTATTAAAATAAAGTTGAATATGATAAACTCTACTATTAAAATATTCTCAGAGTGAGTGAAATAATTAGATGCATTTACATGAAATTTAGTAGGCACACACCTAAAGCAAAGTGACACAAAATTTTTTAAAGGACCACACATACATAAATATAAGGTGACCTCCTTTCTCAATGAGATTTTTTAAGTTATTTTTGAGCAAATTTGACTATATAAACCTGAAGGATGTATGTGAAACAAATGTCTACTTATTTAATTCAGTAATTTAGTTTTACAAAGGCATAATTAAAATCACGTTATACAAAGTAGTATCTTAATTTAGAAGCTTTGCTCTTCTGAAACTCAATTTCATGACATAGCTTTATTCAAACTTTTCAAATGCATCTTCAACATCACTGCTTTCATTATAACCAGAAGAAATTTCTGAATTATTTAGGTTTTCCAAAATATCTCATCTTTACTTCCATCTAATTCTATCACTATCTTTTTTCCCAACTCACAAGTACTCACTTACAAAGCATTCAGAAAAGCTGATTTTTACATTTGTTCTTTAGATATATATTCTCTCTAGATGAGAGAATGTCTCTGCAGCAATAACACTTTCTAAATTGCTTTTTTAAAGGATACTTAAGGGGCTTGTTGACAAGGACACCCAACCCTTGAAGTTGTGAGCTGCCACCCCTAAGAGTATCACTAGATCCACTTTATTTTTATTATTTTATTTTTTAAAGTGTTTTTTAAAAATTTTATTTATTTTTGGCTGTGTTGGGTTTTCGTTGCTGCGTGCAGGCTTTTCTCTAGTTGCGGCGAGCCGGGGCTACTCTTCGTTGTGGTGCGCGGGCTTCATTGCAGTGGCTTCTCCTGTTGAGGAGCACGGGCTCTAGGCGTGCAGGCTTCAGTAGTTGTGGCCCGCAGGCTCAGTAGTTGTGGCACGTGGGGTCAGTAGCTGTGGATCACGGGCTCTAGAGCACAGGCTCAGTAGTTGTGGTGTGCGGGCTTAGCTGCTCCGCAGCATGTGGGATCTTCTTGGACCAGGGCTCGAACCCATGTCCCCTGCACTGGCAGGTGGATTCTTAACCACTGCGCCACCAGGGAAACCCTAAATCCACTTTAAATTTGTCTCTTTTTTCACCCATTCTGTCAGGTGATCTCTATAATTAGCTAACACTGATATTGATTGAAGTCATTTCATACTCATGCAGTTTCCCCAAATAGTATTTGTTTTTCAAAATTAAAAAAAAAAGGGGAGAATACCACGATATGAAAGACTTTGCAAGGGCTTTAACACGACTCTTTTTTGATGGAAACTTTTGTGGGAAAAAAACTTGTCTTAGGGCTTCCCTGGTGGCGCAGTGGTTAAGAGTCCGCCTGCCAATGCAGGGGACACGGGTTCGAGCCCTGGTCCAGGAAGATGCCACATGCTGAGGAGCAACTAAGCCCGTGTGCCACAACTACTGAGCCTGTGCTCTAGAGCCTGCAAGCCACAACTACTGAAGCCCGCGTGCCTAGAGCCCATGCTGTGCAATGAGAAGCCACCGCAATGAGAAGCCCGCGCACCGCAATGAAGAGTAGCCCCCACTCGTCACAACTAGAGAAAGCCCGCGCACAGCCACGATGACCCAATGAAGCCAAAAATAAAAACAAATAAATAAATTTTTTAAAAATGAAAGCAAACACTGCAATATTAGATCAGACAAAATAGAATGTAAAGAATATTTACTGAGTACCCGTGATGATGACACATTTCGGCATTAATTAAGTCTTGTGCATCCTTTAAGGGTGGAATTGATTTCACTACACATTACCTGAGGTCATTTTGTTTCTCGGTATTGTGACTTCTCTTTTGGTCCTCTTGGGTTTCCTATGTGAATGAGAATTATTCCCATTTCTTTCATAACTGGCATCTTGGTCTGAAAAGGCATCTATTTGGAGGCCAATGCAAAAGTTAACTTATAGGATAAAACGTTAGGTGGAAGTCTATCAAATAATCACTACACGCACATATGTGATAATTAAAACACATATGTTAAAGAAAACAAATTAAAGATAACTATCCAGTTGTTTTTTTAAAAAGAACAACAATGTAGGAATTCTGAAGTAGGTCTTTTGCTCTGGAGCACAGTCACAACATCTCAAAATTAGGTCTACCAATTGGGTCAACAGTGAGAAGACAGAATTAAGTTTACTTTAGGAAATTACATTCGAAGCATAAGATTCTCCTTTGTATTCAATAATTCTTATTGGTAGAGATTAAAGAGTTCAGAAGGTGGGCAACAGCATTCTTTTTTTTTTTTTTTTTTTTTTGCGGTATGCGGGCCTCTCACTGCTGTGGCCTCCCCCGCTGCGGAGCACAGGCTCCGGACGCGCAGGCCCAGCGGCCATGGCCCACGGGCCCAGCCGCTCCGCGGCACATGGGATCCTCCCAGACCGGGGCACGAACCCGTATCCCCTGCATCGGCAGGCGGACTCTCAACCACTGCGCCACCAGGGAAACAGCATTCTTGAATGTGCCTCCCTGTGTATATTTGCTGTTTCTTATCACGCTGCTGAACGTGGCTGGAGAAATCATACAACCCCGTTGACTACATCTCAGCTTAAATTCAGGATCATGAACCACGAGGGGCCGGCCTTCACCTGCCTGGTAATCAAAGTATTTCCCTAGTCTATTCTCACTTCCACTCTCCTGGGTGGCCCTTTCCCACTTCCTCCTCATTCTCTCCCCTCAATCTTGCCATGTCTTTATTGTAAAATCTAAGTTGTTTATCCTGTAAAGCTTCCCAATTCTGGATTTTGATGACTGCATTCCCATGGTGCCATCTCACATGTTCTCAGTTCTGACTTTTTATAAACTGGTTGGCTCTAGAGGCTTAATCAGATTCAAGTTCTACTTTCTATAAGAATACTTAGGAGGTAGTGTCAAGTACTTCCATCAGGAGTCACATAATGTCTGTCTGTGTGACAACTAATAACTATCTCTATTAGTCTAGCAGCCATTGGTGATTATTCCCTAGATCCATTTTTTCATTAGGGATTGTGGGAACTTGTGTTTCTTATTTTATTACAAACTATTGAATTTATAAAAATCAAAACATCACGCATATACTACTTAAACAAGAGCTATAACACACTAACAACAAAAGCAAAGTCAAAGCTAAATTAT
The DNA here is from genome assembly GCF_964341445.2 of Mesoplodon mirus. Taxonomy (NCBI): domain Eukaryota; kingdom Metazoa; phylum Chordata; class Mammalia; order Artiodactyla; family Ziphiidae; genus Mesoplodon; species Mesoplodon mirus. The sequence goes on from NC_138995.1 coordinate 15,149,457, forward strand.
TCAGAAGTAGCAAGTATGTAATTTGAGCTAACGATATGCTGATGCTTCTCCTAAAGCACAGAGTGTTTCAAAGGATGTGCAACACTGTGACCTTAGCCAGAATGGCAGATAGGTCTAAAAATATTTTTCAGGGCTTCCCTGGTGGCGCAGTGGTTGAGAGTCCGCCTGCCGATGCAGGGGGCACGGGTTCGTGCCCTGGTCCGGGAAGATCCCACATGCCGCAGAGTGGCTGGGCCTGTAAGCCATGGCCGCTGGGCCTGCACATCCAGAGCCTGTGCTCCACAACGGGAGAGGCCACAACAGTGAGTGGCCCGCATACCGGAAAAAAAAAAAAATATATATATATATATTTTTTTTTTTTTTCAGATGTCCCTAGGATAGATCATTTATCAATGGCTGTCATATCAACCTATGATCGTTAGTTTGAAGTAATGAGTTTATAATATTACTTTACTTTACCAATGGCATGGAAGTATTTCAAAGTTTTCACAACCAGTACGGCTGTCTTGGCACTTACAAGAGGAATATTAACCCTATTACAACACCACTTTTAACACAAACTGTTACTTTTTATTCCAACTTGTTTACTGTTCCAATTTCTTAATGCTCTTACATGTGAGCTTTAAGTGTTTTTTGTTTGTTTTCCCGATACGCGGGCCTCTCACTGTTGTGGCCTCTCACTGTTGTGGCCTCTCCCGTTGCGGAGCACAGGCTCTGGACGTGCAGGCTCAGCGGCCATGGCTCACGGGCCCAGCCGCTCCGCGGCAAGTGGGATCCTCCCGGACTGGGGCACGAACCTGCGTCCCCTGCATCGGCAGGCGGACTCTCAACCACTGCGCCACCAGGGAAGCCCCAGACTTCTTTTTTTTTTTTTTTTTTTTTTTTTTGCGGTACGCGGGCCTCTCACTGTTGTGGCTTCTCCCGTTGCGGACCACAGGCTCCGGACGCGCAGGCTCAGCGGCCATGGCTCACTGGCCCAGCCGCTCCGCGGCATGTGGGATCCTCCCGGACCGGGGCACGAACCCGCGTCCCCTGCATCGGCAGGCGGACTCTCAACCACTGCGCCACCAGGGAAGCCCCAGACTTCTTTTTTGAACGTTAAGTATTTGAACATTTACAAATACTTCTCCTACCGGCATGGTATTTTAGAAGAGGCATTTCTTAAATTCATAATAAGATGTATAAACACTCTGACAATAATGGTTAATACCAATATTGGATCTCCAAAAGTGTTTTCACCTTTGACGTGAATGTGAAGCTATCTAGAAGCAGAAGGTAACTTTGAACAAAAAATTGAAACTGCACAATAACAACAGTAATAATTGCTATAGTATGCCACGAATTGTTCTAATACCTTATTTGTATTGTCTTACTTAATCCTCATAACAATCCTTGGAAGGACACTGGGCTGCAGGGAGGTTAAGCTGCTTGCCCAGGGTCGCAGAAACAAGATGGGACCCCAGGAAGCCCGACTCCACAGCTCCAGCTCTTTACCGCAGTGACCTACTTCCTCTCATTATCAGAACATAGACTCAGAATTTACACAACTGGCTTGGGTAAACTGAACAGAATTCTTTTTGTCCAAGATTTTCTTCTGCACAAACATTCTATGTTCTACAGCAGAAATCTCTTGCCAGTACATGAAAAATAATATCGGGAAATGCATATTCACTCCAAAACCAAGAGTAACTGAGGAAGTCTAAAAGCTCAACTCTTGGAGAGTGAAAAACGGATGGATAATCAACACTATTTAGACTACATTAGGGGTTGTTTTTCCAATCCTGGAGATGGGTCTGGCGAAAGAAACTCCTGTGATGATGAGAAAAGCGCACAGTTGTAAGATGGCTGCCAGTTCTAGGGATGCAGTTTGTAAGAACGAAACACCTGGGCACTTGACTTGTGCAGAGATTAGGCTCACAGCCTTGGCCTCATTAACAATAGCATGCTTACAGCAGAAACTAACACAACTTTGTAAAGCCACTATACTCCAATACAAATTAATTTTTAAAAATAGCATGCATGTTATCATGGCAAAAGGGACAAAGATATCACAAAGAGCTTGAAAGGGTGACGAAGGAGAGGTCTGAAGCTAGAAATATATTACTTTGAAATACTGGGTCCTTTCAATAGCCAGTATTTGAGGAAGGTGATCTTTTTTTTTCTTGTAATAGAGAAATATTGCAATGCATTCTGTTTTATGAAGCATCCACAGCTGCTGTATATTTTAATAAGAATGTATTTGTGATTTTTTTAAAAAAGTGCAACAAAATTTTTACCTAAACAGTCTGAGATCATTGAGAATTCTCAGAATTCTCTGTCAACTCACTGAGCTATGAACAAGTGCTTTATGTGAGTACTGCATGAAGAACGTTAATTGAAAAAAAACCCCAACTACGCACACCTCCGCTTAATTCTCACCTCCTACCTCTGAAGAAGCAAACCTATAAATGATAACAAGCTCCCCTATATTCCACTGTATTGTTTTCCTCCTTCGCTTCCTGTTCTTCCCTCTAAAGCCCAAGTGCTAAAAGGACTGGAGGGGTACATGTGGGAAATGGGGTTTATCAGTACACTTTCTCCCACAGTCCACCAAGTCAGGAAGTGAAGGGAACATCAAGGAATGGCTCTGCCCAACTACCAGAGGGGCTGCAGGAGGAAGCCTCTACCGTCCACCACTCAGACTCTTTACCTACTGCTCTCACATGTTTTCCTTGTCTACAATCAGTTTGTGACAATTAGGTCTTTGGCAGCATCTGCTGCAGGGAGACCGACCCAGATGAGGCTCATACTCAAAAGTCGAACATTTAGAAAAATATAAATATGAAGACCAAATCCTGCTAGCTTCCAATAGATGGAAATTTAGGATTGCCCCCCCAACAAATTATAGATTGTTTATTTTTTCATATTATGCATTATCACAAGGCTTAGTATTAATTTACCTAGACTTCAGTGAAGATGATGATGATTTAATAATGCCTTGGATTTTTCTCTAAGACCACAGGATTATGGTGCATAATTTTGAAAATATCTGTGTAAGAAAGACAAGAGGCAAATAATTTCTCTCCAAGGTTCTGTTAGGAAATGTGGGGAAGAGAATGATAAAGAGATATTTACCAGGAAAAAAAAGTGACCGTAAAAGGATTCCCATTTCAGAATCTGGCACAACACTTTTAGTGAAATAGCAGGTAAATTAACTTTTGAGAGGCTCTGGGAAAAATCTCATCATTTTTCTGACACAGACAAATCAAAGTCTGTAGCACAAAAGTGGAGATATTTCAGAGGAATGATGGTAACAAAGTGAAGTGATTGCTTTTTCTGTACACAAAAGGAGAAAGATTTAAATTTTTTTCCTTCTCTTGTCTCAGAGTAAAATAAGGAAGTTTCCTTCATAAACACTAAACCTCAGAGCCTTACCTGGGTTGTTTTTTTCTTGATGTTTTCCCAGCAGCATTAAAACTTCCCCAACCCACCACTTCTTTCCTTCTTCCAGAAAGTCCCAGAGGAGGTCTTGAACCTCCTGGTTCCAAGTGAAAGCAGGGTGTCCTCTCTGAGCACGACAGTCATCTGCTTCCTGAAAGCTGCAATGAAACCTGTTCAGCTGATAACAATTATGTTCTCCATGTTGCTGTGGGCTATCCAGCTCACTTCCTAGAACGATGCCTGTTGTGATGTATAACCAAACCCAGGTTCTTCCTTTGAAGAACATTTTCTCTGTGCCCTGTGAGCATGAAAAGTGTAGAGGCTCACACAGCTACTGAAGCCCGCTTGCCTAGAGCCTGTGCTCCGCGAGGAGAGAAGCCACCGCAATGAGAAGCCCGCGCACCGCGACGAAGAGTAGCCCCTGCTCGCCGGAACTAGAGAAAGCCTGCGCGCGGCAACGAAGGCCCAACGCAGACAAAAATAACAAATAAATAAAATAAATTTAAAAAACGTGTTGGGGCTCAGCGGCTGCCTGGTCCTTTAAATACATTCTTGGTGGGTTTATCTTATTAGTAATATTCTTTTAGAAATTGGTAATAATTTGTCAAGGAGACAAAAGGTTTTGTTTTAAGGACCCAGGTGGAGTTCCTATAAGCTGAAAACAAATGCCAGAGATCAATAAAGCAATGGGCCTTCATAGCTAAGGCAGCACCACGTGTGTCTACACAACCGGCTATGCCTTTAGTTTTATAATAGATCTTTATTTGCTAAGTCTAAGCTGTAAGGGGATAGAGGACGATAGATAGCTAAGTCAGTGTTGCTAAAAATTGAGTAATGTATTTTTTTTTAAAAGAAAACCATTCTTGCAGACCCCTACGATGGATTTAAATTACTGTATTGTTTCTTAAATACATTTATACACAACACTAGGCGTAATCTCTCTCCTAAAGCTCTTACATAATCATAAAAGCCAAAGAATAAATATTTGATGAAAGAATGAATAGAAATTAAATATAAACAAAACTGAAAACCAATGAAATTCAAATTTTGCCAAACTAAATAGCCACTTAGCAGATGAACACAGTTCTGGCCTACGACTGCACAGGTTCTTTTGATTTTGTCATTCACGCTACTTCGTACTGTAGGGAAGAATCAATCCTCTCACCACTTTTCTTTAATTAATTTGCTGAAAAACCTTTGTTCAGGGCTTCCCTGGTGAGCAGTGGTTAAGAATCCGCCTGCCAATGTAGGGGACATGGGTTCGAGCCTTGGTCTGGGAAGATCCCACATGCCGCGGAGCAACTAAGCCCGTGCACCACAACTACTGAGCGTGCGCTCTAGAGCCCGCGAGCCACAACTACTGAAGCCTGTGCGCCTGAAGTCCGTGCTCTGCAACAAGAGAAGCCACCACAATGAGAAGCCTGCGCACCACAACGAAGAGTAGCCCCCACTCACAGCAACTAGAGAAAGCCTGCATGCAGCAACGAAGACCCAACATAGCCAAAAATAAATACATAAAATAAATTAAAAGAAAAAAAACCAAACTTTGTTCATAGAGCATGTCATTTGATCTTCACCTGTAGCACATCCATCATCAACGTATTTTAGCCAGTTCTCTTTCTTGGCACCAAAATGAGACCACAAATACAAATAAATGTGGGCACTGAAATTGCCTGGCAGCTTTCAGGGTTCAGTTGGTTATCCAAATGGTCCAAATGATGCTTACATTACTTTAAAAAATCACTGTGGAAGTGGACACCAAAATCAAAAATTCTCTGAAGTGTAAACCCCAAGAACACATCCCTCAGTTTGAAAACCACTGCCATAATCAAACGACTGGTACAATGAAATATAGTATGGTCCCTACTTTCAAACAGTTTACAGTCTAATTAGGGGAGAAAAGACATAACAGGTGTAGTTAATAAAGTTCCACTACACAGGTATAGCTTAAATCTGTGAAGGTTCAGATGAAGCAGATGTATTTCCAGCACTTGAAAATGTAAGGGTGTCCATGTCTAGGAAGACGGAACAGGCATCTTGGCAGAAGCGTCCACAAGAGTAAATGCATGGAGGTGAGACGGTGGAAGGCATTTATACAGAGAAAGAAATAATGCTCTCTGTGTGGGGGTGCTAGAAGGACAGTAGTGGGAACTGAAACTAGAAAACTGAATTGTTTCAAACGCCAAGAAAATAAGAGTTTGCAATTTGGGGGGAAGATTTCTGGGTAGAGGAGTCCAAGTCTGGGCGGCAATGGAACTGTTTGGGTGCAGGACACTTTCACTTTTCGAAGTTCACAGTCTTAGTTTCCCAATATCCTTACAAACATACATACATATGTTTTAGGCATTTTAAAAAAGTGAAACCTGGTGTGCAAGGAATCTTCTTTTAAAGTCAACTCAGGTATCTTACACAGCGCTGTAAATCATTTCAACCCTTTTTAGTGCCCGGTATATACTCAATCCATGCCTTATCTAAAGCACAAACACTATCAATAGCATGTTTAACTTAAATGATAAAAAAAAACTGGTGAGTGTTGCTTAGAATCGAAGAATCAACATACAGTTAGTCTTTTCTCCAGATTGCAGGATGCAGGAAAGCTCTGCGCAGCGACCCAACCAGATTCCTTTGAGCCTCTGCAAAGCGCAGCGAAGACGCCAGGAGGCAAGCGGGCGGACTGGCTGGCTGACGGGCTAAAGAGGCTTGCACACCAGGATTGCGCCGGCGCGTGAGCGCCCAACCAGACTCCCGGGGCGGAGCGGGGCCTTTCCCTCCGCGGAGAGGGCCCCGCCCCAACCCTCCTGCCCAGCGATTGGTGAGTCGGAAGCTGGAGGGGCGGAGACTAGAGGAGTCACCGCCATCTTCTCCAATGGAAACGAGACAGAGGCGGGCCCAGTGGCGGAAGGAGCATGGCGTGGAGACAGCTCAAAGTGAGTTCAGCTGGTGCGGCCCTGCAGCTGCGAGGAGAGAACTTGCGGGAAGGCAGGCGGGGGGAGGATGGAGGGAGGGCTAGCCTGGGCGAGGTGTGGACGGGAGGCGGCTCCGAGTGGGTGGGCCTCTTTGGCACGTTTGTGTGTCTTTGGGGACACCTGCAAATGATCATGCGTGTGCATTTACACATGTACGTGGTCACTGTAAACGGCACGTGTAAACGGAGTAGATGCCGATCTGTGTCAGCGCACGTGGGCCTTTATTGAGCCAGGCACAGGGCGCTTAGTGAACACAGGATCGCCTAGCAGTGTGTGCAGCATCCAACCTAGAATGAAATTACAGTAAAACATGGTGCCAACCCTTTTAGATAAAAGTTTAGGGCAGGGTCTTTGTAACGGCGCTCAGAAATCTGTTGATCAACATAAGGGGCATTCCTACAATATCCTGGAGGAGAAGCGAGAAAAATGAAAACTAGATCTATGTTGACGGCTAGGAGTGACCCTAAAGGCAAATCCGATCAGGTCACTTCCTTGTTCAGGGAACAAAACTAAAATCACCTGGGTGCATCTCATTCTCCTCTGCCGCCAAGAGTGGAGAGAGCATTTACACCGCCCCGCCCTGCCGCCTAATTAACTTCTATTTATCCTTTGAATATCAGCTTTAAGGCACTTGGTCAAGGAAGGCTTTCTCTACCTCCTTAAGTTAGGTTCTTCTCTTACTTTTTTCTTCATAGCTTTGTCACAGTTATATGTTTGCATGATCATTGATTTCTGTCTCCTCCTGAGGTTGTACTCCTCGTAAAGGCAGGGACTCGGTCTGTAGCCCATCCTTGAGTGCACAGTCATTATGTGCTGAATGATTGAATGAATGAATGAGTGAGGGACAGCATTGGGCAGTGATAATTAGAGAAAAATATTATGAGCGATGTTTGAGCTTGATCCAAGAAGACCTGATGCTCTCTAGAGAACAGACCTGTGGTTGCCAAGGGGGAGGGGGGTGGGGGAGGGAAAGATTGGGAGTTTGGGACTAGCAGATGCAAACTATTATATGTAGAATGGATAGACAGCAAGGTCCTGCTGTATAGCACAGGGAACTATATTCAATATCCAGTGATAAACCATAATGGAAAAGAATATGAAAAAGAATATATACATGTATAACTGTACACTTTGCTGTACAGCAGAAATTAACACAACATTGTAAATCAATGATACTTTAATAAAATTTTTTAAAAAGACCTGATGCTCCTTTAAAAAAAATTTTTTTTGCAACCCTCTTTATTATCCTGAAGTGGAATTTATGTATAATGTAATCTTTCTATATATAATTTTAAAAAGTCAACATAATGTCCTAACTGGAATATAAAGGAGAAATAAATTTATAATAAAATAATATGTATTTCAACCCATAAATATTAGGGCGTGAGTCACCTAGGTATTGAGTCAGGTGTTTAAGCCTCTACTTAGAAATTCTAGTGCCACAGGAATGTTTTATTGTCAAACTTCTAAGCAAAGCACTGAACCATTCCACATGGATTTTCTGAAACCGTGAGTGATTCTTGGTAATGTTCTGTGCAAAACAGTATAGTCATCCCTCAATCTACAAGGTAATTGCGTTCCTGGAAAGTCAATACAGATGAAAACCACACAGGAGATTGTGTTTATGTGGGGAAATATCGAGTTTGCATTTCTAGGCTCAGATAATATGAACAGATATTTTTACCTAGTGAATGTCAGTAGGATGTTCAAAAGTCACACATGATAGGGATAGTTCTGACTTTACTGACTTCCTGCTCACCAAATCTATTAACATTCTCCTCCGGGTGCCCACCACATGTCCCTAGGGGGCAATACTGCCCGTCTTAAAGATTTTTTTAAAAATTTTAATATCTAATTTAATTTATTTATTTTTGGCTGCGTTGGGTCTTCGTTGCTGCACGCGGGTTTTCTCTAGTTGCGGCGAGTGGGGCCTACTCTTCGTTGCGGTGCGCGAGCTTCTCATTGCGGTGGCTTCTCGTTGCAGGGCACGGGCTCTAGGCGTGCGGGCTTCAGTAGTTGTGACGCACGGGCTTAGTTGCTCCACGACATGTGGGATCTTCCCGCACCAGGGATTGAACCCATGTCCCCTGCATTGGCAGGTAGATTCTTAACCACTGCGCCACCAGGGAAGCCTTGGCCCTCTTGAAATCCCTGGCCTGGAGTCCTTCAGGGCTAGAGGAGTGCGTGTCAGCAGAAGTGCAGATACAGCCTCTGACTGTAGAGGCAATACGTGAGCAAGAACCCAAGGAGACCAGCGTTAGCAGAAGGCCATGGATATCATTGCATGTTATGTCCTCTGTGTGTGTGTAAATCGTGTAAAGGGTTCAGAGAAGGTGCTACAGCCTAGCCTTGAGGGGGCCCCATTGGCTCTTTTTTCCAGAAGCGGGCCCAGGATGCCATGGTGATCCTGGGGGGTGGAGGACTTCTCTTTGCCTCCTACCTGACGGCCACAGGGGATGAACGTTTCTACGCGGACCACTTGATGCCAGCTCTGCAGGGGCTGCTGGACCCTGAGGCAGCCCACAGGCTGGCTGTTCACGTCACCTCCCTGGGGCTCCTTCCTCGTGCCACGTTTCAAGACTCTGACATGCTGGTAGGTACTCCTGTAACACCTTGTGCGATAGATACGAGGGTCAAGGTCAAAGTTCCCTAATTTATTTAGCTGGGGCTGATCCTTTTGAAAACCAGAGTCCCAAATTAGCCCCCCACCCCAAACCGTCATCCCTATCTACAGATCAGGAACGCTGAAGTGCAGAGTAGTTAAGTGACTTACCCAAATGCACACAGCTAGGAAGTGGCTGAGCCAGGAATCAAACCCATGGAGTCTGGCTCAGCATCCGTCCGTTAGCTGCCATCCTGCCTCGCGGAGGTCTCGGGTAGCTCAGTGTTCACCTCTGCTGAAAAGGGAAGCATGCCAGCATCACTAACATCTAATGTGATGTAGGCATGTCTAGCCAAGCCCTTTGAGGAAAGCATACGACTCCTGTCCCAACCTCATTCTGTCCTGCATTCAACACAGGGGCCCCACCGTGTCCCCTTACTCTTCTGTGTGCTGGGGTTTCTGCAGTGAACAAAGTGCAGGAGTCCACATCCTCCCAGAATCTACATCCTCGTGCAAGTCCAGACAGTTTCCATTTAGGAGACTTCTTACCAAATGGGGAACATTAGAATGATGTGAACATGAAGAAAACACAAACAAGAAGCACTCAGACCTTTTTGGGGAAGGGTCACTGCTATCAATCAAAGGGGCCTTCTCTACATTTTCCGTTTTTGTCTTAGAATCCCTTTCACTTCCCATCCTGCAGTTTTGAGCACATGTGGCACCTTTTTCTGTAAAAGTGAAAATCCTCTTTGGATTCCTATTGGTTAGAGAAAACAGGTACAAATGTAGGTCTTTCGTAAAAGCAAAGTGGCATAAAGAGAACTTCAGAAAAGTGAGGGAGACCTGTACGCAGATGCTCTGGTTTGGTGCCAGCCCCATTTGACTGTCTTCTCTGGGCCTGAGGACTGAAGGCTGCCCAGGGAGCCTGTCGAGCAGCCGGGGCCGAGAGACCCGTCCTGGAGCACGGCCCCCAGGGCCCCCAGTGTGGCCACCTTCTCAGCCTCCCAGTCCCTGAGGCACCGCATGCACACACTCACTGCCATCTCTTCTTCCCCTCCTTGGGGCAGCCTTGCTTCCTCCTGCTTCCAACACCAGATGGTGCCACCCTTGGAGGTCCTTGCTAGTCCTGGCAAAGGCTTTCCTGCCATATCAGCTGACAGTGACGATTCTGTTGGCAACTGCTGACTTTATGATATCCCGATTCCTTTCCCACATTTTAACGTATTTGTCTTGCTTCTAGATTTGTTGGCTAGATCAGGGTGCGAATACTAAGTCACTCAGGAGTTAGGCTAGACCTGACCAGTAATTAGGCCCCAGTCACTTTCATCATAGAGAACAATCAGGAATCCGCCCCATGTCTGCCAGGGAAGAACCTGCTTCCAGCCCAGCCTCGTTCTGGGGCCCAGCAATCAGTGCTGCTCGGTCGAGCACTGGAGTCGCGAGGACACTGCTGGGCCTTGGTATCACCCGGCTGAGGAGGGACACAGCGGGGGGCTGACTTACTAAGATTAAAGGATTTTGCTGCCTGTTTCAGAATAGCACCATCTAGGGGCTAAATAGTGGATAAGAAGGTACAGTTCTTCACCGTAATTGGGAAAGGCAGCACCTATCTCCTGCTCAACCCATGGTGGAAACACTGTTTTTCTCCTCAGTGATGATAAAGCCCGATGGTTCTCAAACTCCGGCTGGCATCAGAATCACCTGGAGAGCACTGTTAAAAACAGATTCCCTCAGAGTTCCATTCTTCCCCACCCTCCCCCAAAGTTTCTGATTCCTTAGTCCGGGGATGGGCCCTGGGATCTGATGTTTAACAAGCAGGTGATTCTGATGTAGGTGTGCCGTGGACCACACTTTGAGAAACACCAACATAGCCTTGTGTGCCTGTGACTTTGTCTCCTTCTCCCTAGGAAGTGAGAGTCCTGGGCCATAAATTCCGAAATCCAGTAGGAATTGCTGCAGGATTTGACAAGCATGGGGAAGCTGTGGATGGACTTTATAAGATGGGCTTTGGTTTTGTTGAGATAGGCAGTGTTACCCCAAAACCTCAGGAAGGAAACCCCAGACCCAGGGTCTTCCGCCTCCCTGAGGACCAAGCCATCATTAACAGGTAGGTGAGCAGCCTTCTTCCCAGCAGGACACTCAGGGTGTTTTTCCTGCCATACAGTGTGGACATTTTTCTGTCATTTGGAATGTTCTGGAACCATGTTGAGCATCTACTCTGTGCGGGCGTAAAAGCAGGTTTTATGATTTCAGTTTAACGCGTATACACGATGAGGTTAAGAGAGCTACACGACTTAGCTACAGTCACGAGATCAGAAGCGGGAGAACTTGGGAACGGATGTTGGCTTATCTGACTTTAGAGTTTGTGCTTTTTCCACATTGTTACTCCAGTGTCCTTGCCCGGCTCTGTCCAGTAGAAATATCATATGAGCCCTATATGTAATGTAAAATATTCTAGTAGCCACAATAAAATAGCAAAAAGAAACAGGTGAAATTAACTTTAATAATATATTCTATTTAATTATTATTTGTAATAGTCATTTATTATACTACTTAATTATAAATACTTAATATACTCTATCATAATTTTAATATATAAGCAATATAAAAATGACGGGCTATTTACCTTCTTTCACTTGTACCACGTCTTCGAAATCCAGCACGTTTTCCTTACAGCACTCTTGCCTTGGACTGGCCAGGCTTCACTCTCAGTGGCCACACATGGCTAGTGGCTCTTGCACCTGACAGCACAGCTCCAGCCTTTAGTAACTGGGAAATTTAATAATCAACATAAACAGCTGCTTTTAGGAAGAGAGGTCCTTCTAGACTGTGTGAAGCCCTTCTCTTTGTAAGCCCTGGGCAGTTTTCACTACAGCTAACCCAGAGAGTGAAGAAGTTCCTTCTTTTCGGTAACAGAGTTTTGAGAGCCTCGTTGGGGGCGTTGGTAGCACCTTTGGGATCATGAAGGGCCTCCTGGGAGACTGACGTGTGGAAGGTTTATTTGGCTGCACGTCCTGCTTTATCGTGCTTGTTTCGGGGAAAATTTCCAGCATTAGACATCGAGTTATTGACCTTTCCCCTGTAGGCTGGGATCAATATCTTCAGAATGTTGGGGCAAAAAATATTTGTTTATGATTCGGCTGCCACAAGTAACTGCAGGTCCCAGGCTGACAGTGCCTGGCAGAGTCCCGTGGGTGAGAAGTGGCACAAGAGAGCCGGGCCTGAGCTCCAAGCACTTGTGTGCCCAGGCTCCCTGCTCTGCCTGGCACAGGGTGGGTGCTGAATGAACATGAGTCAACAACTACATGTACCTGTTAGGTGTTTTTGGCCGCAAGTAACGAAGTGGCTTAAACAATAGGCGTTTGTTATTATTTTCTTCTCATAACGGGTGAAGTCGGCAGTTTTAGGGTTGGTTGAGCAGCAGGGTGGCGTCAGTACTCTGGGCCAACCTCTGTGGGCCTTCCCTTCTCGTCTTTAAGATGCCTACCCCAGCTGCAAGCATACGTCCTCGCATGAGGACATCAGAGAGCAGAAAGAGAAAGGAAGTGTGGATATGGGGGGGGATATTTTCCCAGAAGCTCCCTGGTAGGCATCACCTTGTGTCTCAGTGACCAGGCTCCATCTCAAGTTCATGCTTGAGTTGCCAGCGAGGCTGGGAAAGGAGTCATTGGCATTTTCACCCTGTGTCAAGGGAGCTGGGTTCCACAGGCAAGGAGGAAGGGAGTGGGGATGGCCATTAGGCCAACAACCCACAGTGGGGCTGGGGACGTAGAGATGAGCAAGAGGGACGAGGCCCAGCCTTTGTGGAGTGTCTAGTGGCAGGTGAGGGAGGAGGTGTGTCCCTTGTCCTCGAGAAGACTGTAACCCAGTAGGGGAACTGAAGCATATACATACATCCCAAGCTAGGAGAAAGATAGGTACAGAGTGCTCCATGAATGCCAGGAGGTGAGGGATCATTTGTGGCTGGGAGCTTTATGCGAGGAGGAGAGGGTGCATTTGACTTGGGCCGGGAAGAGGGTGATTTAATAGGTAGGAAGGATGGGGGAATGGAGCGGCAGGATGGGTTCCAGAAGGCGTGTTCGTGGGGCACAGGCAGGAGGTGGGAAGATGGGTCATCAGAGCGGTGAGGGCCCCGCAGGGTGGGAGCAGTGGGTGGGAAGGAGGAGTGGGCTGGGTCCAGACAGGTCTGGGCTGTTTACAGTGCTAGTTGGCTAAGTGGCTTGTTGGCAAATTTTAATCTTTCCCTTTGTATTTGATGGTGTTCTGGCAAGTTCTCTAGGACTTCCAGGGGTATTTAGACTTTAAAAGTCTAAGAACTGACTCTGAGTTTTTTCTTTGGTTTTTACATCATAAGTATATGTTGAAAATGGCCATGGAGCCATCCCTCCAGAGTCTTTGCTTTCTGCCTGAGGGCTCTAACCTTATCTCCTCCCTAACGCTCTTCTGTGCTACAGGTACGGATTCAACAGTCATGGACTCTCAGCGGTGGAACACAGGTTACGGGCCAGACAGCAGACGCAGGCCAGGCTCACAGAAGGTAAAGGGGGCCTGCCTTAGAGGGCTGTTCTTCAGCTGTTGGAAGGAAACTTGTGGGAGAAAGTCAGGAACATTCCTAGTGAAATGAACATGATTGAACAATAGGAAAAAACAGTATGGAACTCAGGGCTCCTCTGCTAGAGGAATGTTCCTGGCTCCATCACACCCTCCAAGCTCTTAACTGAATTTCGCAATTGAGCAAAGATACACTTAGTTCCTGCCTCGTTATGTAACCTGTGTCAAACTGGGACAGCTTGGAAGTAAGCAGTGCAGAGTGGCTGCTCTGTGATCACGTAGGCAGTTAAGATGAGAGCAGGGCTTGGGCGCCATCTTCCTACATCCTGCTCTGTTGTCCTTTTGCCCATTATATAAATAATGAATGCTAATTATAGAAGTGTTAGTAAATGCAGGGAAGCATAAAGAAGAACATTAAAATTACTCACACTCTTCCCTACTCAGAGATAACTACTCCCGGCATTGGGGAAAATATCCTTCATGACTTATTTGGAAACACCATGCATTTTTTAAAAATTCATTATTTTTGTCTGCATTGGGTCTTTGTTGCTGCATTAGGGCTTTCTCTAGTTGCAGCGAGCAGGGGCTACTCTTTGTTGCATTGCATGGGTTTCTCATTGCAGTGGCTTCTCTTGTTGCGGAGCACTGGCTCTAGGCGCGTGGGCTTCAGTAGGTACAGCACGCGGGCTCAGTAGTCGTGGTGCACGGGCTTAGTTGCTCTGCGGCCTGTGGGATCTTCCTGGACCAGGGCTTGAACCGGTGTCCCCTGCATTAGCAGGTAGATTCTTAACCACTGTGCCACCAGGGAAGTCCACACCATGCATTTCTGAAGGCTGCCTTTGGAGGTGCTGATGCTCCTTCCCTGGGGCTCTCTGCCTTGCTGTCCCTTGGGGTGAACATAGTGGTCTTGGCACCATGCCATCCTCTCTGTACCTTCCCAGGTGTCCTCTAGGGTTGCGTGGGGTTGCGGCCATCTTCCTTGGTGGGCCTTTCTGGAACTCCTTCCAGGAGTTTAGCCTCATTGGATGTCCTGGTGGTGAGATGAGAAAAACCTGCGGTACTGGATTCATTTCTGAATGCGAGATTGAAAGGGCCGGGGCAGTTAGCAATCTCTGATTTGGGGAGTAGGAAATGACCTTGTTTGGAATTCCCTGGCTTTGGCAGAACCAGACCCTGCTATACTGTAGACCTTGCCACTTGTGGGCTTTGAAAGTCATGATAGGACTTTCATGGTTTGTGATACTCTCCTGCCTTCTTGTCTCCCTTTCCTTCTTTTAACTGTTCACAGTGCCCCTTATACCACTTTTCTCCCCTGTTCTCCCTTGTCCGTCCCTCACCCCCCACTGTGGTGTAACATTTGTTGGAGTGAGACAAAATCCCATAGCAGAGCTCTGCACATAGCGTTCACCGGCAGCTGGAAGCCTTGAAGACAGCTTATTGCTAGCATCATGCCAAGCAACATGAGTTGTGTTATGAGCTATGGTGCCCTTTGCGGATAGAGTAACTCAGCAATTTTTGTCTAACTCCAAAATCTTGTCATTTGGGGCAAATGACTACTAATGAAAGATCCACTGGCTACATGAAAGTGATATTCTCTATTAAGCCAGTTTACCTGTGTGGAAAAGAATTACAGTTTCCAAACCATCTTCACTTGATTTGGGAGGCTTGGAGACCTTGATATATAATTTGTCTAATTGGATGCTAAACCCCTCCCCTCCCTTCCACCCATGGAGTGAGTGACACGAATCTCATTTGCTTTCACGTTGATGATAAAACAGGTGACTGCAGTTACGGTATGAGAAGGTAGTTAGCAGTACTGGGTGTTGTTCTGTGATCCTCCCTGACCTGACATACGTTTTGTGAGCTAACTGGACGTCCCAGTTAGCTGGAAAAAGCAGGTGGTACCATGGATATACTTTAGCCTTTGCAGATAAGGTAGTATCTTAGGAGAAGTCAAGTACAGACAAGCCCTTGCTTTCACACATAGAAAAATACATTTCAGAAACACACTGAAAGTCGAAAATACAAGTCAGGTGATAATTCCCTGGATTTTAAAGTAAGGTGACCATATTACTTACTGTGCAAACTGAGACAACACTTTTGAGAGTGGAAGGGATGCAGGCATGAATAATTATGCCCAGGCTACAGGAGTATTCAGGGCTGCCCTGGGAGCACTGGGATGTGTGGTCACCCTAGTTACAAGGGGGAGTCCCTTCTCAGAGAATGGAAATTATAAAACCGTTATGCCTCTACATTTTAGGCATGAGAATCGAAAATATTTTCCAGTATATTATACATATCCTTTAATTTTGCTTTTTCTTCACGACTGCACACCCAGTCACGTGACCCAAGTCTAACAGGCAGCCCTGAGAGTAAACAGTTGCCCCTGTGGCATGCTATTGACTTCTGTCTCTTCTCAGTCGTATTTCATTTACGAGCCCTACTTTTTTTGGGAGGGGCGGGGGGCGGTACGCGGGCTTCTCACTATTGTGGCCTCTCCCGTTGCGGAGCACAGGCTCCGGACGCACAGGCTCAGCGGCCATGGCTCACGGGCCCAGCCGCTCCGCGGCATGTGCGATCGTCCCAGACCGGGGCACGAACCTGTGTCCCCTGCATCGGCAGGCGGACTCTCGACCACTGCGCCACCAGGGAAGCCCCGAGCTCTACCTTTTTAAACACTAGTATTTGCACTCCTAATTTCTCCATTTTCCATTAAATTTTAAAAAAGAAAAAGGGCACAAAGCTGTAAAACATCCTAGGAGCTGCCCAAACACGGCTGCGCAGATGAAGGTGGAGGGCGCGGTTCTTGGCCCGCAGGCAACAGCGCAGTGCATAGGTCAGCGTTTGTCAGCTGGCGCGGGAAAGGTCACATTTGGAGCTGGAAAGCCTGTGAGGCTGTTCGTGGGCTCTTCGGTCAAGGACGGCTTCAAAATGTTGCACAGGAAACGGTGAGTGGGGACAAAATCCTGACCAGTGATATTTACAGATGGGCTGCCACTGGGAATAAACCTGGGGAAGAATAAGACCTCGGTGGACGCTGCCTCGGACTACGCAGAGGGGGTTCGAGTCCTGGGCCCCTTGGCTGACTACCTGGTAGTCAATGTGTCCAGTCCCAACACGGCTGGGCTGAGGAGCCTTCAGGGAAAGGCCGAGCTGCGCCGCCTGCTGACCAAGGTGGGCAATTACATCCTGCTCCACCAGCCTGTCCTACCTGCTCACCTTCTGGGGCAAAGCTTCAGCGTTGCTATCCACTATCGAGGAGTTGTCCTTAAGACCTGGACCAGTTAGGACCCCTTGCTTCCCTCTGATTCCCTATATAACACTGTGCTCAGTATTAGTCAGCTGCTCAGTTATCTATCCCTGCTGTCAACCCACAACGTCCGGTGAGAGCAGGGACCACATCTCTCATTTACCACCCCGTCCCTAGCATCTAGCACATTGAATGAATGATAGAATGACTTTTCATTAAACCGTGCTTGTGACAGTATTTGCTGTGTCTTTTAGGAACAAAAGTCTAAATAAACCTTGATATATTAGCCAATGCCAATGACATTAAGGACTCACTCTTGGGGATCCCTTGGTTCAAGAGAGTGGAATCAGCTCTGACTTGATGGGGTCTTTTGCATAATTGAGAGCGGTGTTTCCTGAAAAGGAGAAATTGCTGGTGTTTTATTCTGACAGCTAGTGTGAAAACACACTGATCTGCGGCTGCAGGTCACGGTTATACTGTCAACTGCAGTCTCGGGGGTCCCGATCTCTGGCCCCATGTTGCTCTAGGTGCTGCAGCAGAGGGATGCCCTGAAGGTAGCGCACAAGCCAGCCGTGCTGGTGAAGATCGCTCCTGACCTCACGGCCCAGGACAAGGAGGATATTGCCAGTGTGGTGAGAGAGGTGAGGGTCGGTGCCTGGGGGACGCCTTTATTGCCTGTAGAGGCCACCTGGCCAGCTGGGTTAGCCCAGACGGCAGTCTTTGTGGTTTCCTTTCTGTTATATCGAGGGCTGTCAGGTTGTAATTTATCATATACAGATAGACCTTGGAGATATTGCAGGTTCCGTTCCAGACCACTGCAATAAAGCAAGTCACATGAACTTTTTGGTTTCCCAGTGCAATAAAAGTTACGTTTATACTATACTGTAGTCTGTTCAGTGCACAATAGCATTACATCTAAAAAAAATGTACATACCTTAATTTAAAAATACGTTATTCTTATTTTCTGTTTTATTAAAACATTTGAGGTATAATAATCCAGATTGAAAAAAAAACTTTATTACTGAAAATATGCTCGTCATCTGACAGTGCAGGGTTGCCAGAAACTTGTAAAAAAAAAAAAACCAGTACCTGTGAAGCACAATAAAGTGAAGTGCAATAAAATGAGGTATGCCTGAAATAAAAAGTAAATGTTTCAATAAATGTTTGAATGGGTCCTTTTCTCCTGCCTCTTCCCTCCTCTTCCTTCACCAAGGGCTTTAAGGCTGTGCATCCTTCAGTCTTGGTCAGACTGCAGTGTTCTGTCTTTCTCCAGTCTAACCCTGGGTCTCTGTGTCCTAGGAGAGTAGCGCAAACACAGACTGAGCCCGGCAGTCCGGGGTTGAAATCCTGGTTCCACCACTTACTACCTGGAGGCTTTGGACAGGACACTCTAGATTGAGTTGTTCTAAGGATTAAACCGTGTCCTGGGGGAACCGTACGGGTGGTTGGTACGCGATGGCTGCTACTATCATGTTGAGGCTCACTCTGATACTTGCCCAGAAAGCATAGTGAGTGAGGCCTGGTCTAGCTCTTGCTTCTGGGGCCTTAGGTGTGGGTGCCCAGCCCGGCTGCTCTCTCAGACCCCCAGGGAAGCTTCTCCAAGTCCGTCGTGCCCTGACTGAGGGGCTCTTTCTGTGTCTCACACTGCAGTTGGGCATCGATGGACTGATTGTCACGAACACCACAGTGAGTCGCCCTGCCAGCCTCCAGGGGGCCCTGCGCTCTGAAATGGGAGGGCTGAGCGGGAAGCCCCTCCGAGATTTATCAACGCAAACCATCAGGGAGATGTATGCACTCACCCAAGGCAAGAATTTGGTGTCCCTATCTTCAGATCTGTGGCTCAGGCGCCCGGTCGGGGTTCCTGAACTGCCGCACTCAGCAGGGGGCCGGGGCTGCAGCCAAACAGCTCCTGGCTCTCCTGTCGCCCAGCCGTCCTCACAGTGTGCTGTGTGCTTCTCTGCAGGTAGAGTTCCCATCATCGGGGTTGGCGGTGTCAGCAGCGGGCAGGACGCGCTGGAGAAGATCCGGGCGGGGGCCTCCCTGGTGCAGCTGTACACAGCCCTCACCTACCAGGGGCCGCCCCTGGTGGGCAGAGTCAAGCGGGAGCTGGAGGCCCTTTTGAAGTGAGTGGGGCCACCTGTGGCTTGAACCAGGCAAAGTTAATGTGGTATCAACTCAGAATGACTCAAATCAAGGGGATGCTATTCATCAGTCTTTATTCTTCATTGAAAATGCATTTGAGGGGTACACCCCAAACGCAGGGGAAACTTACCCTGTTGCTCTTTTGACAAAGGTCAAACAGTGCCAAGGAATTCAAGATTAACTTCCAAAGCAATGGTGTTTATAGGCCCCAGGAGTTCTGGTGGCATTCCTGTTAATCCAGTAACACTGGCTTGATGTCAGGAGCTGTCAGTACTTAAAATTGATTCCCTCCCTGGCCTGAAGACCTGGGTAGATTCCAGGGTGAAGACACTGTACAGGGCATGAGCATGCGTTTGGGAGAGCGAGGCAGGTACAGTTACGGACTAGACAGAGCCTGGTTGAATGTGGGCTTCCAGTAAGAGCCAGGCCTTTACCATTTGCTGAAATTGCTTTGTTTTCTTTCTCTAGGGAGCAGGGTTTTACCAGAGTCACAGATGCCACTGGAGCAGATCATCGGAGGTGAGGACGGGTCGGTGGGAAGCCTGATCTGGAACCGTCCCGCTAAATCAAGCGAGCCTTTGTGGCTGATGGAGAGAGGAGACCACATGCCCAAACCACAGGGGCCCCTCCACCGGCTGGACTGTAAAAGCCAAGCATGAGGGTCACCAGAAGCAATGCAAGGCTTTGTTCAACCACTTGTCGGACAGGAACTGCATCCATGATTCTTTCTAGATTCAAATCCCAGGATCCTTTAATATTACAAGGACATTAGACATTTGGAGGGAAAATCATGGTAAAATAAAGTCATTTAAAAACTGGATTTAAATCCCAGCCCTCTTGCCCAGATCCTGTAGGTCCTTCCAGGCCTCTGCTCCCCCGTGATTTGTAGTGGGCTTCCCAGGAGCTTGACTCTCTTTCATTCTATCTTTATTTTTGTTTAAAATTTTAACTGTATTTTGAAAATATTTCAAACTTAGATAAAAGTTGCAAGAATAGGGCTGTGGATGGCCGTC
Source organism: Mesoplodon mirus (assembly GCF_964341445.2). NCBI lineage: Eukaryota > Metazoa > Chordata > Mammalia > Artiodactyla > Ziphiidae > Mesoplodon > Mesoplodon mirus. The sequence continues at coordinate 15,169,401 of NC_138995.1, forward strand.
CTCTCCGTGTCTGCACATGGTCTTCCCTCTGTGTGGGGAGGGACACTGGTCATGCTGGTCATTTTAACTTGATTACTTCTGTAAAGGCCCTGTCTCCAAACAAGGTCACATTTTGAGATACTGCCAGTCTGGATTTCAACATGGCAATTTTGGAGAGACAGAGTTCAGAAAATGGGCTTGTCCCCCTGCTTTAAAAATCTGTGACTTGTGGGCCATTGGGCAGGCAGGTTCTCGAGGAGCTTGAAGACACTAGACAAGAGGCTCAAGAGGTCTAGTCATTAACTAAAGAAACAGAAACGCTAACCTTTTCAAAACTGAAAAGCAAATGGTGATGGGAGGTTGAAAACCTCGGCTGAGAAGTGCTGTAGATGTCAGTACGCCTTCGCAGCCAATAGGAAATTACCTTTATTCCCTTCACCTCAGTGCAGGTTTGATTTTAAATTTCTTGGGAGCTCTGTGGAGAGGCCTGTAACTGCTGTAGAGGTAATGTGTCCTTGTCTCATCGTTGAATCTCGGCCTCAGCCCTCAGCCTCTGCCCACTGCCTCTGCCAAGAAGCCAACAGTCAGTCTCCTGCCGTCTTTTACAAAGATCTTTTTCCTGTTTCTTAAAAAAGAATCTTAGGGACTTCCTTCGTGGTGCAGTGGATAAGACTCTGTGCTCCCAATGCAGGGGGCCTGGGTTCAATCCCTGGTCAGGGAACTAGATTCCACATGCATGCTGCAACTAAGAGTCTGCATGCCACAACTAAGGAGCCTATGTGCCACAACTAAGGAGCCCACATGCCACAACTAAGGAGCTGGTGAGCCACAACTACGGAGCCCTGGAGCCGCAACTAAGGAGTCCACGTGCAGCAACTAAGACCTGGTGCAACCAAAAATAAATAAATAAATAAATAAATAATAAAAAATAGAGGTAATAATCTCTTAAAAAAAAAGAATCTTAGTATGAAAATAATACCTATTCATGAATTAAACAGTATAGCCCCCAAATAAATGTTGTCTACCTCCTTCCCCCCTCAAACAATCCCACATATCAGAGGTAGTCACAGTTAACTTTTGTATCCATCTAGATTTTTCCAGTCAGTTTTCTTTGTATATGCAAGCACATACCCATAGCTATTCTGTCTTTTTAAAAAAATCTATCACACACACACATAAAAGTGTTTCAAGAAGAATAGTACCAAGAACTATTTTTTTTTTTTGGCCACACCGCGCAGCTTGCAGGATCTTAGTGCCCTGACCAGGGATAGAGCTAGGGAATATACATGTACACATACATCTATATTTCTATATCTCTCTGTATTGAAAACCATGAGTTCAGACTGATACCTTCAATTCCAATCCCAAACCATAAGTTTCATTCTAGTTTCTTCCCTTCCCATATTTGTAACTCTCTTCTCTGACTGTGGAAACCCTGACTACCTTTATACTTACTCTATTTTCTTATTTGATCAGTCCTCTCGTATGTAAGTAATCTTGGGTTTCCACCCCCTACCATGTGCTGGCATCCTTTTTCCTTGCTTGGGTCCTGACATCTTTCACCATCCCTTACCCCTTGGGCACTCTCCTCACTTTGTACAGCTCTGATACCTGCTCCAGGCTGCTCCCGGGGGCAGACATCCCCCTCACCTCATTTAGGCTCTGACTTTTTTGCTGGCCTGTCCCCCTGCATGGTCACTTTCCTTATAAGCTAGGACTCTGATGCTCCGCACCAAATGCTTACACACATACACACACACACTTTGTGGGCACCCTCTTTGTTCTGTATGGGTATTGATATTCTACTGTGATCCCCTTGCTCCTCTTTTGCTGCCATTGCAGGCACCTACCTTGCTCTGTGCCAACTAATGGCTTTATGACTGACTGTTCAGGGAAAGGGGGAAGGAAAGGGGAAGAGTTACCCTTTGGAAGATTCTCTGTTGGAGACTGATAATCTCTCTTTTAGCACAGCTTTAACAGGCTGCTGTTTCTCTTGAGCACCAGCGTAAGTAGTTGGCTTGCGTTCAGGGGCCCTGTGGTGTAAGGAGTACTTGTTTTCTTAACGCTGGAAACTACACTCAGCCCAGAGAAGCTCAATGCTGGGAGACACGTGGGAGGAGGCCCAGGTTGCCAATTCCCCGTGAGGCCCAGGATTGTTGGGTGGATTAGTGTGCAGAATTGCTAATATGATTTACATTATTGACTCTTGCATTTTGTGTTGTGTGCATCCCCTGCCAATTTCACATTAGTTAAATATAAGTAGTAAGTTAAATCTTATTTCAAACTTGCTTTTTTTCTCCATATAATCATGGCGTCTTTCAATGTCCGTCCCTTCAATCTACCTTGCTCTTTCTAACAGCCCTTTGATTTTCCGCAGCTCAGATATATCAGTATTTGCTTATGGCTAGACATGTAGGCTGTTTGTTTTTCACATCACAAACAGTACATCAGCGAGTCTCTTGGTTTATGTATCTTTGTGCTCTTCCAGTAGAATTTCTGTGGAATAGATTCCCAGAAATGGTATCGCTCAGGCAAAGGTTATGTGCACTTAAAATGTTGACAGTTACCGCCAGATTGCCGTTAGAGGGGGTTGTTCAGTTTATACTTTCTCTACAACTTTGTAAGAGAGGGCCTCTTTCCTCTTAGGCTGCTCCACACTGGAATTTTCAAGTACTGCCCTGGAATAAACTTGTTCCTTCTCCACTTTCTCACTGGAGATAGCTTCCATTATGTCTCTTCCTTGGTGGAAAAAGAAAAAAGGAATTGTGGGTTTAGCAAGCCACTTTGGGCTGCAGCCAGTGTGATTGCCACATCCATTTGTGTGTGTGTGTGTGTGTGTGTGTGTTTGTGTATCTGGGAGAGAGAGAGAAGCGACTTCAAATAAGACCCACAGGGGGACTTCCCTGGTGGTCCAGTGGCTAAGACTCCGCACTCCCACTGCAGGGGGCCAGGGTTCGATCCCTGGTTAGGTAACTAGATCCCGCGTGTCGCAACTAAGACCCGACGCAGCCAAATAAATAAATAAATAAATGTAAAAAAAAAAAAAAACCCGCAGGGAAGGGTAACAGAAGGGGTGTAGCTTTCCCTGGGTTCACCCATTCTCACTTGTTTCAGGCGACCCTGCATGTCTTTCCTCCTGCTGTGGGCATCATGTAACTTTTGTGGGCCTCAGTCTCCTAATGTGTAAAATGGGGAGAAGGACAGACCCATCTCAAAGGGCTGTTCTGAGGATTAAATACTAAGGGCAATATGGCTCAGCACATCCTAATCTCTTAATAAACAATATTTTCAATGTTTCTAATCATCAAAAAAGTCCTGCAAGTAGGTATTACTATGCTTGTATTCACAGATAAAATGAGGGCTTTGAGAGATTAAATAACCTCCCTAAACCAGGCAGCTGGGAATCAGCAGAACTGGGCCCCAGGACCTGAGTATCTCCTTCTGATGAAGGTAAAGGTCCTTACAGGACCTCTGAAAAGTATTATTAGTCCCTTTTCCCTTCTCTTCTCCCTCAAAAGTTCATCTTCTTTTAACATATAGACTTCCTGTGTGCAATTACTTTTTATAAAAAAGCTTTCATAGATACTTGCCCTGGGCACTTGATTGGTCTGAAATAAGGTGGTCAAATGGGATCTAGTGATCAAAGCTCAGAGTCCTGTAGAAGTGGGGGACATTCTGTAGGGATCACAGTGCCAACCAGGGCTGAGCTTGAGGATCCAAAACATAGCAGCTTGAAACAACAATCATTTACTCTTCCACACAGTGTCGGGTCAGGAATTCAGGAGCAAATTAGTTGGTGGTTCTGGCTCAGGGTCTCTCAGGAGGTTGGCCAGGGCTGCAGTCATCTAAGGCTTCACTGGGACTGGGGCACCCACTTCTAAGATGGCCTGGGAGCTGGTGCTGGCTGTTGGCTGGAAGGGCTGCCTGAGTGTCCTCATGCCAGGGCACCCAGCTTCTCCCAGAGCCAGTGACCTACAGCAGGGTGGAAGCTCCGATGCCTTTTATGACCTCGTCTTGGTGGTCATACACCATTACTTATGTCACTTTCATTCTCTTCATTAGAATAGAGTTGCCAGTTTTAGTAAAACAAATAAAAACAACGGGATACCCAGTTAAATTTGAATTCCAGATAAACAATGGATATGCTTTTAAGTATAAGTACATTCCATGCAATAGTTGAGACATACTTAGGCAAAAATTTACTTGTTGTTTTTCTGAAATCCAAATTTAATTGGGCATAATGTAATTTACCTGGCAACTCTATGTTAGAAGCAAGACACTAAGTCCAGCACACATATCAATACAACGGGAGGGAAATTAGTTTCCATTTTTGAAGGGAGGAATGTCAAAAGAATTTGTGGAGATATTTCTAAACCACCATAAGCAGAATTCTGAAAAGTTCATTTGGTCCTGGTGTCTGTGGTAACTGCATGGCAGCCTAATAGGATGAAGTAGTTCTCAGACAAGCAAGGTCATCTTCCTAATTATCTGGTACGTTGGTAAATTTACAGCAAATCACACACAGTGTCTTCTTTGATCTTCAGACAGCTTTGTGTGAGGTAGGTGAAGTAGAGAGTATGATCTGCATTTTACAGATGAGGAGACTGAAGTTCAGTGCCTGCCCCAAGATGATACGGGCAGGAATGGCAGAGGGAGGACAGTCTCCTAATGTCAAGTCCAGCACTTGCTCTACCCTACCCAGGAGTATCCTGACACACCACTGAGCCCTCTGCTATACAAGGTGCCTTGGATTCATTTTCTATCTATTTGATATCTCAGATGGGTGACGGGACTTGTGGATCCTTGCTGCTGTGCTGCAATCGCGGGGACAGGGGATACCCTTGGAGAAGCTGAGGGCCAAGATGCCATCTTCTCTCTCCACACCCACAAACTCTGAGACCCACCCTGGCTAAGACTCAGGATTCAACCCACTACCCGCAGACCCTCTGAACTGACTGGCTCCAGAGTGCCGACAGGAACAGCATTCCTGTTCATCAGGAGGTAGTCAACCTTATGTGAAAAAGACTGTGGAACAGCCAAACCAAATAGAGAATTACTCTCCCCCAATTTTTATTATAAGGCATTTAGACATAAGAAAAGTTGAAAGAATAGTGTAAAAAATTACTCTCCCCCAATTTTTATTGTAAGACATTTAGACATAAGACAAGTTGAAATAGTGTAACAAACATCTATACACCCTCCACCTAGACTCATTAATTCTTTCTATCTTTTCCATGCTTTTCTTATCAATCTTTTTAATCTATTTATATACAGTATTTTGATGAACTATTCTGAAGGAAACGGTAGATGTCAGGACACTTCACTCCTAAGTACTTCATAGCCTGCATCTGCTAAAAATAAGGATATGTTCCCATGAAAACATAACTCTATGATCTCACCTAAGAAAACAGCCATGATTTCCTAATATCATCTAACATTTAGTCCATATTCCAAGTTTCCCCATTGCCCTAAAAATAAGTTCTAGAGTCAATCAAGGCTCACCTGTATGTTTCTTTAGTCTTTTTAAATCTAAAGCCGTCACCTCTGAAGACATCAGGCGAGTTGTCTTATAAACGGTTCTACATTCTGGATTCCCAGAATAAAGGCTATATTTCCTTTAGCCTTTGATCTCTGCTGTAGCTGCATGTGGATATATGACCAAATTCTACTCAGTGAGATACGTATGAAAGTACTGTGTGCAACTTCTGGGAAGTCTGCCGCTGCCCGGATCATGATGTCTGGAGCTTTGGCAGCCTTTTTAGACCTGAGGATCAAGGTCATCCCAGAGACATAAGCTGGAAAGGGCTTCATAACAGCTCTGTCTGCTTATTTCCCTACCTCTTTTATTTGAGAAAATAAAACCTTGTGTGCTTAAGCCACTGTCAATTGGGGTTTTCCCTCATATTTAGCCAAATTTAATCCCAGCTAATAAAGAAGCCAGATTGAGACTTACTGTAATCTTTTTTTTTTTTTTTCCCGGTACGCGGGCCTCTCACTGTTGTGGCCTCTCCTGTCGTAGAGCACAGGCTCCGGACGCACAGGCTCAGCGGCCATGGCTTACGGGCCCAGCCGCTCCGCGGCATGTGGGATCTTCCCGGACCGGGGCACAAACCCCTGTCCCCTGCATCGGCAGGCAGACTCTCAACCACTGCACCACCAGGGAAGCCCTACTTACTGTAATCTTGTACTTACCTGGAAGATATGTTATCTGCTTTCTACTTGGCTAAGACCCACGTCAAGATTTCTCTTTCCTCCAGGTGCAGATCTCTGGTGTTAGCACAGTGTGAGAATGTTACCTGTGGAATCAGACTATCATGTTACCTGTGGAATCTTGCCAGTCAGGGAAATTTTTTTTAAGAAACTTGTGGTTGTAAATGTGGGAAATGTAGTGTGGCTGTCACAGCTTAGAGGACACCGGTGGGCAGGGCCGAGAGGTGTGTGTGCAGGGGCAGGGTGGGAATGACCCAGCACCAGCAGGCAGGGGGTGTTTGTGAAATACCTGGGCAGCAACACAGGGGCCAGGCTCCGAGGGGCAGGGACTTTTGGGGAGGAACTGCAATTAACATGAAAACTCCCCACATTCTTGCCAGCCAGGGAGAGGTTTCCTGGGTGTTGAAAGCCACATTTGGCAAGTGTCCCACAGGAAACAGAAAGAGTTACAGCACGTGAAGGCAACCTGCCCGCACCACCTGCCACCCCTTTAATCACTAGGGTCGACTTGGTTGGATCCAGGAACAAAGCTGTGCCTGGAGGGTCAGAAGGCCTCCTGGGGCAGCACAACCCCTTCCTGCCCAGACAAGCGCAAGCTATAACTGAGGTGCTGCCATTTCAGCCCTTGGTTATGTGAGAAGCTGGCTAGCCTGCTGAGCTTCGTCCATTCTATTGGATGTGGAATTTGTAGGGTTACTGGATCTAGTGACACCTTCCTACCTCAGCAGAGCAAAAAGTGTGGGATCCATGTCTTGGATCCTAAAAAATTCACTCTGGTTAGATGAGAATTTCAACTACAGTTGAGACTCTAACATAACCATTAAAAAACAAACACACAACCACACAAATCTATATTTATATGCACACATACACACACGTATGTATACACATACGTGTGTGTGAATACAGCTGCCCCTTATTCATCTGTTCTTTCACTCACTCATTCTTCCAAGAATCATTTATTGAGATCCTACTTCCTGCCGGTGGCCGTGTCATGTGTTGGGGATGAAGATAGCTGAGTTTTCCACCATCTTTCCAAATCTCAGAAGACACAAATTCCGTTGACCCTTGAACAACGCAGGGGTTGGGGCACTGACCTCTGTGCAGTCAAAACTCTGTGTATAACGTTATGGCCCCCGGTTCGACCAACCACAGATCGTGCAGTACTGTAGTACGTGTTTATTGAAAAAAATCTGTGTGTAAGTGTACCCACACTGTTCAAACCCTTATTCAAGGGTCAACTGTACAAAACACAACTGGCCAGAATCCACTGGGTTACACCCAACAACAGAGGAAGGAGCCCAGGGCTTCCCCAGCAGAGAGGAGGCCACCTGGGGGCTTAGCAGGTTACAGCTACGCTGACTTCTCTGTGGCCAGGACTAATTTCATACTATTTCCTGGAGCCATAATTACGCAAATTCCTGATTTCTTGAACTAATTCAAAAGCAGAGCTCCATTTCAACCACATTCCATCTAGAGAGATCTGTCATGGGACTGGGGTGGATGGCTCAAGTCCACCCAGAATGTGGCTGGCACCCAGGGATGACTGTTCCCAAATGCTTGCCAGGCAGTTTCCTTGGTCTATTTCCTAATGCGTTTTGTAGCCAAGGCCCACGTGGTTCTTCCTGCTTCCCCGCTGTGGTGCTCTCAGGGCCTGGACAGGGGCTCACTTCTTTGCAGCATCAGGCTTCTCCAGCTTTGGGTTCCAGTGTTTTAGGGTCTTCCTTGTTCTCTCTGCTGGGTATCACTGCCAGGGTCCTGGTTTTAATGATACACACGGTTCTTAATGGGCTTTGATAGCCACTCAGAACTGATATCCTTACCCTGACTAGTGAGGTTAGCTAGCAAGTTTGTTATCCCTTCCAGGTAATAATGTCTTAATTCAGTACAGGATTTGTCCCTCGTCGACCCTTAAAAGTGACTCTAATTGTGAGAACTCAAGGCTGGATATGTGAGGGGCCTTGAAAATCCAGTAAGGTCCCTCGTGTAGAGGAGGGAGTACCTTAAGGTGGCCGAGGGCTCCGCCCAGGTTTGAATCCTGCCTCAAGGTAGCTGTGTTGCCTCGAGCAAGTTCCTTCTCTTCTCTGTACCCAGTTGTAAAAATGGGGTTATTAGATAATAAAAGGATCTATTGCTTAGGTGCTGTTGAAGAATTAAATGAACAAACACACAGAAAGCTCACCCAGCAGTGCCTGGCACACAGGAAGGACTCTGACAGTGTTAGCTGTTATTGTTATGAGGTGGATGCCCACTCTCCTGAGGTACTTGGAGGGCTGGTTCTACCAAGAGCTTTCACACCCCTGAGGGCCTGCTCGTTACTGCAGATAGAAGCTGATGTGACAGGCAGCGTTTAATTATGCTGTATACTCATTTCTCTGCCACTCTGAACTCTTTGAGGGCAGAGGCTCTGTTTATCACCCGTTCAATTCAGCAAACTGAACTGAGTGTGTGTGTGTGTGTGTGTGTGTGTGTGTGTGTGCGTGTGTGTGTGTGTCGGGCACTGCTGGGTGTAGTGATTAAGGTGAAAAATAAATGCCAACCTAGCCCCTACCTGTTTCCTGGGACCTAGAAGAAGTCCTTGCTTTCTGTCCTACGAATGCAGTTGCAGAAACTGAGGAAAGTTTATATGAACTCTTTGGAATATAGTTTTGTAAACTTATCCTAAGCTCCTTACGCTCTGACTTCTGACCAATTTCATCCTGGGGAAGGCAGATTATGTTTGAAGTTTCGACAGACTGTGGGTTTACCACCTCTGGTTGGCTGTCTTTACTGATAGGAAGCTGGTCTGAGGATAATATCTGATTTAGAAGTCTGAAACTCGGAAGTTCCTCATTTATAAAGTGTCAGGGTTGGTGCTAGTTTAAGAAGCTTTTTAAAAGGCTTAAAGTATCTGTTTGTATGTCTGCCAGTGGCCCAGTTTTTGCAGAGAGAATTGCTGGCACTAAGGAAGTATCTCTGGGAACCAATGTCCATGTTCTGGGCATACTAGGATTTCGTAGTTCCTGGTCCCTGAGGAAAAGGGAGATAACCTAGAAAGAGGCATAATAGCAGGAACGTCTTTGTTTAATTTTCTTATCAAGACAAACTGAAATTTTGAACAACATGTGCTGTTCTGAATTCAACACCCAACTAGTCATTCTGTTCTAAGGTCATGTGTACTCCTGGGAAAATCCAATGGTCTCATTCCATGGCTGACCATGCACTTGTGACCAGAGAGTCTCATCAATTCTAAGATGCTGATTATTGTTCCATTATAACACCTCTGAAATTGAGATGCATCTTGCATTGATGGTATCTTAAGCATTTTGTCAGAGTTTAATTGGAAGAATTTTCTTTCTTACAATTCATAGCATATTAAATTCGATGAAATATGTCAGTGGTTCCCAAGCTTCGCTGCATTTGGAATCACCTGGCTATCTTTAAAAAATGTTCGTGGGCTTCCCTGGTGGCACAGTGGTTGAGAGTCCGCCTGCTGATGCAGGGGACGCGGGTTCGTGCCCCGGTCCGGGAAGATCCCACATGCTGCGGAGCAGCTGGGCCCGTGAGCCATGGCCGCTGAGCCTGCGCGTCCGGAGCCTGTGCTCCGCAACGGGAGAGGCCACAACAGTGAGAGGCCCGCGTACAGCAAAAAAAAAAAAAAAAAAAAAAAATGCTCGTGCCTGGCACCTACCCCCATGCATTCAGATGTAATAGGGATGGGGTATGACCTGGGCATCAGGATTTTTTTTTTTTTTCCGGTACGTGGGCCTCTCACTGTTGTGGCCTCTCCCGTTGCAGAGCACAGGCTCCGGACGCGCAGGCTCAGCGGCCATGGCTCACGGGCCCAGCCGCTCTGCGGCATGTGGGATCTTCCCGGACCGGGGCACGAACCTGTGTCCCCTGTGTCGGCAGGCGGACTCTCAAACACTGCGCCACCAGGGAAGCCCCGGCATCAGGATTTTTGAAAGCTCCCCAGGAGATTCTAAAGTACAGCAAAGTTTGGGAGCCATTGAAGTACAGTATTTCTGCCTTATTCAAGCTTTTCTTCAACTCCTAGGTTTCATGGACAGCATCTTTACAGATTCTGCTTATATACTGCATACTCCTCTGTCTCAATTAATGATGTATTTTTAACTCCAACCACTAATCATCCATTATATTCCCATTAGAATGTCAGCTCCAGGAGGGCAGGGGTTTTGTTTGATTTGTTCTCTGTTATGTCCTCAGCACTTAGGACATGTAGGCACATTGTAGACACTTGATAAATGTTTGATGAATGAATGAATGAATGAATGAATAACTATGCCTCCTTTTATATTTGGTGCCCTGATAAACTCATTCTTCACGCAATTTCTAGTAAAATTGTTATATATTTAGATGATTTCCAAATCTGGTCCTCTGCTTCATGTTTCACACCCCAATTTTACATAACGTTTATTTCAAAACTTGAGCTCAGTGTTTTCTCCTCCCATGCACACCCCAAAATCCCAGTCCTAGTCTTCCCGTATCTATCCACTTGAGACCCTGAGTCTCAAGGTTATAACCTTGAGTCATTTTCAAGCCTTGTCTTTCCTTTGCCCTCCCCATATTTGATCACTCACTGAGTTTTACAATTTGTTTTTCTGAAAATTCTCTTGATTTTATCCCTTCCTTTTAATTTCCACAACAGTGAATTTGTCTTCTTGGCTTCTACTTACTCACATTTCAAATTATATCATATCTACCTGCTAGCAACTGTTTTTTTTTTTTTTTTTTTTTGCGGTACGCGGGCCTCTCACTGTTGTGGCCTCTCCCGTTGCGGAGCACAGGCTCCGGACGCACAGGCACAGCGGCCATGGCTCACGGGCCCAGCCGCTCCGTGGCATGTGGGATCTTCCCGGACCGGGGCACAAACCCGTGTCCCCTGCATCGGCAGGCGGACTCTCAACCACTGCGCCACCAAGGAAGCCCGCAACTGTTTTTAAAAAATGAATATGGGAGTTATAATATGTAGCATAAAGAATGGGAGAAGGGGGCCTCCCTGGTGGCGCAGTGGTTGAGAGTCCGCCTGCCGATGCAGGGGATACGGGTTCGTGCCCCGGTCTGGGGGGATCCCATGTGCCGCGGAGCGGCTGGGCCCGTGAGCCATGGCCGCTGGGCCTGCGTGTCCGGAGCCTGTGCTCCGCAACGGGGGAGGCCACAGCGGTGAGAGGCCCGCATACCGCAAAAAAAAAAAAAAAAAAAAAAAAAAAAAAAAAAAAAAAAAAAAAAAAAAGAATGGGAGAAGGTAAAGAGATTTAAATTGTAAAGTTCTTGTATTATTTGGGGAGTGGTAAAGGCATTAATTTAAAGTAGATTATAATAAGTCAAGGATGCATACCTTGAAATCTTTGGGGTAACCACTAGAAAAATAATACAAGACTATATAACAAAATATGCTAATAGAGGATATTTTTTAAAACTGAGTAATACAAAGAAAAGAAAGGCAGGAAAGGAGAAATAAAGAGAAAAGAACTTAAGGATTAAATATAAAATAGCATGATGGTAGATGAAACCAATTCTATTAATTGCATTAAAGGTAAATAAACTAAACATTCCAATTAAAAGGCAGATTGTCAGAATTGATTAAAAAAATCAAATACCAATTATATGGCATATAGATAGAAAAAATATACCACGAAAACACTAACCAAAAGAGTTAGTAACATCAGATCAAGAGACTTTATGGCAAGAAAAATTACTAGAGATAAACAAGGACATTTCATAACGATAAAGAGTCAATTTAGGGACTTCCCTGGTGGTGAAGTGGTAAAGAATCTGCCTTCCAATGCAGGGGACATGGGTTCAATCCCTGGTTGGGGAACTAGGTTCCCACATGCTGCGGGGTGGGGCGGCTAAGCCCACGCGCCACAACTACTGAGCTCGTGTGCCTCAACGAGAGAGTCCGTGCGCCACAACTAAGACCCAATGCAGCCAAAAAAAAAAAAAAAAGTCAACTTAAAAGGAAGACATAACAAACCTAAATGTGTATGTACTTAATAACAGAACTTAAAGAAAAAATAGACAAATTTATAATCTTTCTTTCAGTAACTAACACAAAAAGCAGGAAACAACTCAGTGAGGCTATAGAAGACTTGAACAGCACAATTAACAAACTTGACCTAATTGACACTTTTAGAACACTATATCCAAGAACTGCTGTCTTCTTAACTACACATGGAACACTTATCCAAACAGGTCATATGCTAGGCCATAAAGCAAGTCTCAATAAATTTCAAAGGATCAAAATCATATGGAGGGTACTTCCTTGGTGGTGCAGTGGTTAAGAATCCGCCTGCCAATGCAGGGGACACGGGTTCGAGCCCTGGTCTGGGAAGATCCCACATGCCACGGAGCAACTAAGCCCGTGCACCACAACTACTGAGCCTGAGCTCTAAAGCCCGCGAGCCACAACTACTGAGCCCAAGTGTCACAACTACTGAGCCCACGTGCCACAACTACCGAGTGCCTAGAACCTGTACTCTGCAGCAAGAGAAGCCACAGCAGTGAGAAGCTGCACACTGCAATGAAGAGTAGCCCCCGCTCGCCACAACTAGAGAAAGCCGGCGTGCAGCAACAAAGACCCAACACAGCCAAAAACAAATAATAAATAAATAATTTTAAAAAAATCATATGGAGTATATTCTCTGACCACTATGGAATTAAACTAGAAATCAACAGTGGAAAAATAATTTTAAAATCTCCAAATGTTTGCAAGTTAAAAGCATACTTTTTAAAATAATCATGGAATGAACAAGACATAAAATGGAAATTAGAAAATATTTAAAACTGATTGATAAAAATTATATTAAAACTTATGGGATAGGGCTTCCCAGGTGGCGCAGTGGTTGAGAGTCCGCCTGACAATGCAGGGGACACGGGTTCATGCCCCGGCCCAGGAGGATCCCACATGCCGCGGAGCGGCTGGGCCCACGAGCCATGGCCGCTGAGCCTGTGTGGCCGGAGCCTGTGCTCCGCGGTGGGAGAGGCCACAACAGTGAGAGGCCCATGTACCGCAAAAAAAACAAAAAAAACCCACTTATGGGATATAGGTAAAGCAGCATGTAGGGGAAATATTATCGTTTTAAATACACGCATTAGAAATGAAAAGTTAAAATTGATAAAAGTTTCTCTTTAAGAAGTTCAAAAAAGAAAATTAAAAAATTAAAGTAAGAAAAAAAGAGGAAATAATAAAGTTAAGAGTGGGAATCATTGAAAGAAAAAGAGGCAAACAATAGAAAAAAATCAACTAAAGCAAAAGTTTGAATTTTGAAAAGATTAATAAAATCGATAAATCCTTAGCAAGATTTTTCAAGAAAAAAGGGAAAAAGCCCCCACAAATTACCAGTATCAGGACAGGGCATCACTACTAATCCTACTGATATTACAAATATAATAGAGTGATGTTAGGAACAGCTTTATGCCAATAAATTTGACAACTTTGCTGAAATGGGTAAATTTCTAGACAAACACAACCTACCACTAGAAAAAACAGAAACTCTGAACAGTCCCTTATCTATTCAAGAAACAATCTGAAATTTTAAGTTTTCCCACAGGAAACTATAGGCCTGTAGGCCTTCATTGGCAAACTCCTCCAAACAATTAAGGAAGAAATAGTGTCAATCCTACATAAGCTATTTCATGGAATAGAGAGATGAGGAACACTGCCCAACTTGTGTTATGAGATCAACATAACCTTAATATGAAATCTTGATAAGGACATTACAAGAAAGGAAAATCATAGGCCAATATTTATCATGAACTCAGATGGAAAAATCCATTAGAAAAATCAGCAAATGAAACCCAGCGATATTTAAAAATTCTACTACATTATGAGAAATTGAAGTTAATTTCAGAACTGCAAGGGTGGTTTAACATTCAAAAATCAATCAATGTAATTCACCACATTAACACAATAAAGAGAAAATTTTAGAGGATAAAGAAAAAGCATTTGACATCTCTTTATGTTAAAAAAAACTTCAACAAACTAAGAAAGAAACAAACTAAGAAAGAAACTTCCTTAATCTTATAAAGGATACCTAAAAAAAAAAAAAAAAAAGACCTCAAAACAACACAAAATGAAACAAGCCTACAACTAACTTAAGAGTTAAATTTTGAATGTTTTCTGCCTTCTTGAGTTTGGGAACAAGACAAGGATGTCCACTCCCTACTTCCATTTAACACTGTAATGAAAATCCTAGTTAGTGCAATAAAGTGAGAAAAAGAAATAAGGTATAAAGGTTAAAGACTGGAAAAGAAGAGGTAAAAGAGCCATAATTTGCAAATGGCATGACTGTGTACCTAAAAATGTAGAACATTAATCAAAGTATTAGATTTGGTTAGTGAATTTACCAAGATTGCTGGATACAAGGTCAATATATGAAAATTAATTGTACTTTCTTATATTAGTAATAAACAATTAGCACATTAAATTAAAATATCATTTACAATAGCATAAAAATCAAATACTTGGGAATAAATCTAATGAAAGAGTTACAAGAAATCGCAGCAAGATCTTTTTTGATCCATCTCCTAGAGTAGTGAAAATAAAAACAAAAATAAACGGGATCTAATTAAACTTAAAACTTTTGCACAGCAAAGGAAACCATAAACACAATGAAAAGACAATCCACAGAATGGGAGAAAGTACTTGCAAACAAAGAGAACGACAAGGGATTAATCTCTAAAATATACAAACAGCTCATGCAGCTCAATATCAAAAAAACAAAACAAAACAAAACAAACAACCCAATCAATAAATGGACAGAAGATCTAAATAGACATTTCTCCAAAGAAGACATACAGATGGCCAAGAGGCACATGAAAAGAGGTTCAACATGATGAATTATTAGAGAAATGCAAATCAAAACTACAATGAAATATTACCTCACACCAGTCAGAATGGCCATCATCAAAAAATCTAGAAACAATAAATGCTGGAAAGGATGCGGAGAAAAAGGAACCCTTCTACACTGTTGGTGGGAATGTAAGTTGGTACAGTATAGAGGTTCCTTAAAAAACTGAAAACAGAGCTACCATATGATCCAGCAATCCCACTCCTGGGCATATATCCAGAGAAAACCATAATTCAAAAAGATACATGCACCCCAGTGTTTATTGCAGCACTATTTACAACAGCCAGGACATGGAAGCAACCTAAATGTCCATCAACAGAGGAATGGATAAAGAAGATGTGGTATATATATATATATATATATATATATATATATATATATACACACACATATATATACACACACACAATGGAATATTACTCGGACATAAAAAATGAAATAATGCCATTTGCAGCAACATGCATGGAGCTAGAGACTGTCATACTGAGTGAAATAAGCCAGAGAAAGACAAATATCATATGATATTGCTTATATGTGGAATCTAAAAAAAAGGGTACAAATGAACTTACCTACAAGACAAAAATAGAGTTACAGATGTAGAAAACAAACTTATGGTTACCAGGGGGTAAGGGGTGGGAGGGATGAATTAGGAGATTGGGACTGAAATATACACACTACTATATATAAAATAGATAACTAATGAGGACCTACTGTATAGCACAGGGAACTCTACTCGATACTCTCTAATGGCCTATATGGGAAAAGAATCTAAAAAAGAGTGGATATATGTGTATGTATAACTGATTCACTTCGCTGTACAGCAGAAAATAACACAACACTGTAACTCAACTATACTCCAATAAAATTAATTAAAAAATAAAATTTATATGAGGATGAAATGCAAAGGACCTAGAGTAGTCAGTCAGACCAATCTTGAGGAAGAAGAATATATTTGGAACACCTGAAGTACCAGATAGCAAGATTTACTATTAACTACTCCTTATTGAGACTGTGGCATTGGCCTAAGATTAAACAAATAGATTCATGGAACAGAATAAAGAATACAGAAAGAGACCAACACATATATGGTCATCTAACTTCTGACAAAGATACCACTGCAAAATTAGGAGCAGTAAATGCAGTAATGACAGTAAATGACACTGGAGCAACTGCTTATCTCTATGGAAAACAATGAACCTGGACTTTTATCTCACATCATACATGAACACTAATTCCATATGGATCATAGACCTAAATGTGAAGATAGAATTCTAGAATAAAATTTAAGAGAATGTTGTCATAATCTTATAGGCAAAGATTTCTTAATCAGGACAAAAAACACTAACCATAAAATTTAAAAAGCTGATAAATTAGGACATTAAAATTCAGAACTATTGTAATTCAGGGCTTCCCTGGTGGCGCAGTGGTTAAGAATCAGCCTGTCAACGCAGGGGACATGGATTCGAGCCCTGGTCCAGGAAGATCCCACATGCCGTGGAGCAACTAGGCCCATGCACCACAGCTACTGAAGCCTGCGCGCCTAGAGCCTGTGCTCCACAACAAGTGAAGCAACGGCAGTGAGAAGCCCGCGCACCGCAACGAAGAGTAGCCCCCGCTCGCTGCAACTAGAGAAAGCCCATGCGCAGCAACGAAGACCCAGTGCAGCCAAAACTAAAAAATAAACAAAATAAATAAATAAATAAAAATACTGTATTTCTGTTCATCAAAATACACGATTAAGAGAGTGAAAGACAAGCCTTAGAATGCGAGATGTTGACAATACATTTACCTAACAAAAGATTAGTGTTCAAAATATCTTAAAAAAAAAACAAAAACCAGCTCCTAACAAATCAACAAGGAAAAGACATTTCATAGAGAGAATATCTAAATGGACCAACAGGATATAAAAAGTGTTCTACATATCATTTGATGTCTGGGAAATGCAAATTAAAGTCATTATTATATTTTACTGCATATGCACCAGAATGGCTAAAATTATAATGCATTGGCGAGGATATGGATCCACTGGAACTTTGCCATATTGCTGCTGGGAGTGTATATTGGGGAACCATTTGGTAGTATCTATCAAAGCTAAATATATGCCTACCATTGACACAACAAAGTATTTATCCAAGAGAAATGAGTGCATGCATCCACCAAAAGACAGGCAAGAATGTTCAAAGCAGCTTTATTTATAATAGCCCCGAACTGGAATAAATTCAAACATCCATAAACAGGAGAATGGATAAATCAATTGTGGTTTATTCATACAGTGGAATACTTCTCAGCAATGAAAGAAAAAAAAGAAGTAAACTAATATGACAACATGGATGATTCTCACAGACATAATGATGGGCAAAAGAAGCCAGAAACAAAGAATGACTACTATTTGATTTTATTTATATGAAGTTCAAGAACAGGCAAACTTATTCTATCAAGATAGAGAACTCAGAACAATGGTTACTTTTTGGGGGTTGGGTGTTGACTGGAAGAAACCCAAAGTAGGCTTCTTGGGGGCTGGAAATATTCTAAATCTTGATCTGAGTATTGATTACACAGGAGTTATATAAAGATTCATCAAGCTGAACACTTAAGATTTTTAGTAAATGATGCCAGAATCAATTGTATGTCCATATGGAATAAAGTGAGCCTGGCCTCCTACCTCACTTCCCTGTGTTTATATAAGATATTCATAAAAGACAAATTAGAATCACCTTAAATTTGCAACAATGAGGGGATATTTAAGTTGGAAATATAATATGGCATTAAAAATGGTTCAAAGAGATTTGCTGCAAGATGGGAAATGCCTGTTACATTGGGTGAAAGAGGCAGACCACGCAAAAATTCTGTATAAAGAATTATCAAAACTATGTAAAAATGTGTACAGAGAAAAGCCTGGAAGGAAGTGACACTAAAGTGTTAATAGTGGTTAGTTACTGGCTGTCTTGGGTCTTGGGGTGGTGAAATAATGGGAGGACTTTTTCTTATTTTTATTTTTCTGTAGCTTACAAAATTTTAAGACTTCCATATTGGCAGAACAAACTTTTAAAAATATTTTTTTCTTCCAAAGTCAAAACTTTGCCCTTTGAGCTCCTCCACTAACTGCTGTCCTGACTTATTGATCTTTTAAACTTTTCTGCTTTCTGTTCTCCCTATAAAATGTATTCACTACTTCCTGTGGCCGGCTACACGGAGGCTTCTCACTTTCCATCTCCTCATCTTGACCCATCGTGATTCCCAATTAAGAGCGAAGGCCTTTGGGCTGGACACTCTTTATTGTCAAGCTAATAAACAATGCCCAGGGCAGGGAGGCTGTAAATTTCCCTTGTTGCCCAAGAGCAGGGGTTGGTGTAATAGAGTTCAGGTTATGCTGGAAAGAGAAATGCGAATTTTTGTGCACCTGAATTTTTATTCTATAGTGGTGGTCAGAAATGCTTCATTTTATTTTATTAAGTTTTTATTTATTTAGTTGCGCTGGGTCTTAGTTGCGGCTTGCGGGCTCCTTAGTTGTGGCATGCGAACTCTTAGTTGCAGCATGCATGTGGGATCTAGTTCCCTGATCAGGGATTGAACCCTGGCCCCCTGAATTGGGAATGAGGAGTCTTAACCACCGCGCCACCAGAGATGTCCCCAGAAATGTTTCATTTCAGATCCCTTAGGAGGGGTAGCTGCAGCCCAAAAAGAAAGCCTCCCCCTTCATTTCATAGGACCATGGAGCTGCACTGTCGCACAGTACGGGGCTGGGAGAAGTTACGGTCATTTAAAACGCAGATTTGTAGACCCTGACAGACCTATCGAATCAAAATCTCTGGAAGGAGGGGCCTGGGCTTTGCTTCTTAATAAGTCTATCACGTGATTTCCCCCTCCTTCATATTTTTAAATGTTATTTGATACCTATAAATATTATATTTGATATATATATGTATATGTGTGATGTCTTTTTAAAAATAAAGCACAATAAAGTGTACTTTCATGAACCTATTACCCAGCCCAAAAGTTGGATCATTAACAATAATTTATTTATATTTACCTATGTGCTTCTCTCTTATGCCTGCCTTCTGCCTCCCTGAGAGGTAACATTTTACATTTTGTGTTTTCCGTTCTATTAAAATTTTTTTAAATAAAGGTTTTGTCTTCTTGGCATCTATGCCTATACATTATATTGTTCAGTCCTGCTTGTTTTTTTTTTTTTTTTTTTTGCTGTACGCGGGCCTCTCACTGTTGTGGCCTCTCCCGTTGCGGAGCACAGGCTCCGGACGCACAGGCTCAGCGGCCATGGCTCATGGGCCCAGCCGCTCCGCGGCATATGGGATCCTCCCAGACCAGGGCACGAACCCGTATCCCCTGCATTGGCAGGCGGACTCTCAACCACTGCGCCACCAGGGAGGCCCAGTCCTGCTTGTTTTTAAGAAGTTTTCTTTGGCTAAGAAAAAGAAGTTTATTTTTTTGAATTATTTTATTGTGATAAAATATATATAACATGAAATTTCTGATTTTAACAATTTTAAAGTATACAACTCAGTGGCATTAATTATATTTGCAATATTGTGCAACCATCACCACTGTTTGCAAAACTTTTTCATCATTCCAAGCAGAAACTCTGTACCCATTAAGCAATAACTCCCCTTTCCTCCCTTCCCCCGGCCCCAGGGAGCCTCTATTCTACTTTCTGTCTAAACATTTCATACAAGTGGAACCACATAATATTGTCTCTTTGTTTCTGGTTTCTTTCACTTAGCATAATGTTTTCAAAGTTTCATGTTGCAGCATGTATCAGAACTTCTTATAAGTGAATAATATTCCACTGTATGTATTTTTATGCACTCATCTGTTGAAGGACATTTGGGTTGTTTCTACCTTTGGATATTGTGAATAATACTGCAATGAACATTGGTGTACAAGAATCTGTTTGAGGACTTCCCTGGTGGCACAGTGGTTAAGAATCCACCTGCCAATGCAGGGAACACGGGTTTGAGCCCTGGTCCAGGAAGATCCCACATGCTGTGGAGCAACTAAGCCTGTGCACCACAACTACTGAGCCCATGCTCTGCAACAAGAGAAGCCACTGCAATGAGAAGCCCATGCACCACAACGAAGAGTAGCCCCCGCTCGCCACAACTAGAGAACGGCCGCACGCGCAGCAACGAAGACCCAACACAGCCAAAAGTAAATAAATAAATTTATTAAAAAGTAAAAGAATCTGTTTGAGTCCCTTTTCAATTATTATGGGTTAAATACCTAGAAGCGGAATTGCTGGGTCATATGGCAATTCTAGTTTAGCTTTATGAGGAACCATCATACTGTTTTGCAGACACTACTCCATTTTACATTCCCACCAGCAATGTATGGGAGTTCCAATTTCTCCACATCCTTGCCAAGACTTATTATATATATATTTTCTTGTAATTGTAGTCATACTTGTAGGTGTAAGGTGATGTCTTGCGGTTTTGACTTGCATTTCCCTAATGACATTTTCCAGCAATGCTGATCATCTTTTCATGTACTTGTTGACCATTTTTGTATATCTTCTTTGGAAAAATGTTTATTCACGTCATTTGCCCAAGTTTAATTGGTTGTTTGTTTTTTATTTTGTTGCTGTAAGAGTTCTTTATATATTCTGGATATTAAATCCTTATCAGATATATGATTTGTAAATATTTTCTCCTATTCATAGATTATCTTTTCACTTTCTTGATATTATCCTTTGATGCACAGAAGTTTTTAATTTTGATGAAGCTCAATTTATCCATTTTTCCTTTCGTTGCTTGTGATTTTGGTATCATATCTTAGAATCCATTACTGAGTTTGCCTGATTTTGAGCTCTATAGAAGTGGTATCATTCTTAATATAATCTCCTGAAACTTGAAGTTCTCTTTAAAAATTATGTTTACAACGCTATCCATGTTCTTTCATAGTTCATTCATTCTCATGGCTGTATAATGTCCTGTTATACAAATATACCACCATTATTTAGCCATTCCCCTAGTGATAGACATTTGTGCTGTTTCCAGTTATTTTGCTATTACATCAGTGCCACCTTAAGCATCCCAAAGGGATTCTTCTGCACACTCTAATTTAAGAACCACTGACTTTTTATAAATGAGTTGATATTAAATTTCAGTTGAACAGTACTTGGGGTGCACAGCTGCAGGCATCTGACTAAAGCACATCTATTTTTCTCGCCTATTTGGATTGATTACTGGACTATAAAACCACGATAACCATTGCCATTGAGTATAGTTTGCGTCTACACTACGCTTTAACAATTTTGTGTGATTTCTTGGAAAAAGAGATCAGAGAAGACACAATAAATACATTTTACTGATTTCAGGTTGGAGAGCTTTGCAGCAATAAGGAGATGGCAACACAGAGTGCAGAAAATGATTCTGAAAAGGACATGCTTACTTTAGAGCCCTATCTCAGCCAGGTTGCAGGAGTGTCTCTAAGGGATCTGGAATAACCCCAAGAAAGGCTCTGTTCAGTGCTGAAAATCATCCAAAACAAAGAGACACAGATTGACGGTTCCTCCCCCAGTCCTGCACAGTGGCTGATCTTGGGAAACACTTTGGCAGCTACATGGGGTCATGATGTGGCCAGGTTTCTCTGGCTCAAGCATGAAGAACACCTGGGAAACTCAAGCGTGAAGCAAGAGCTCGACTCTTAACAGAGATGTTGTTTGTGGCTTTGTTACTGGAAAATGCGAGTGACCTTAGCAAGGCCAAAGTGTGTAGACACAGGGATTATGAAATCAAGAAGGGGGTGGAGTGAGATACCGGAGGCATAAAAGCATCAGAAGGTGCCCCACAGCACTGTTCTTTCAGAGGCAGACACACCAAAGATGAGGTGAGTCCACAGTTCAGCCTTGTCCCCCCTTTCCTCTGGATTATTTCATCCTTCTTTGTATATATCTTTTATCTACATGACAGCCCAGGTACAGGAGAGGCCTACAGGAGAGATGCAAAAATATAACAAAGGAATAAGGCAAATGGGCTAAATTATAGTGAATAAAGTGTTTTCTGTGTTAAATCCTCTGCTTTTCCGTGTCCATAAAGGGTAATGCTTTCAGATGGTGCTGTCTTTCCCATGAGACGTGACTTTCTCTAAGGAATAGCTTTTTTTTTTTAACAAATTTTTTTATAAGCAGATATTCATTTTTAATTAATTAATTAATTAATTATTTTTGGCTGTGTTGGGTCTTCGTTTCTCTGCGAGGGCTTTCTCCACTTGCGGCAAGCGGGGGCCCCTCTTCATCATGGTGCGCGGGCCTCTCACTATAGTGGCCTCTCTTGTTGCGGAGCACAGGCTCCAGACGCGCAGGCTCAGTAGTTGTGGCTCACGGGCCTAGTTGCTCCGCGGCATGTGGGATCTTCCCAGACCAGGGCTTGAACTCGTGTCCCCTGCATTGACAGGCAGATTCTCAACCACTGCGCCACCAGGGAAGCCCCTAAGGGATAGCTTTTTTCCTCGAGGTTATGAAGTTTTCACGGGGGATGCCAGCAGCTCCTGTGGTAGGCCTCCTGGCATTTTCTCTTTTGGGCCATGCTACACGGCTTGTGGGATCTTAGTTCCCCAACCAGGGATTGAACCTGGGCCCTTGGTAATGAGAGTGCTGAGTCTTAACCACTGGACCGCCAGGGAATTCCCCCTGGCATTTTGAATATGCCTATTAGCAGATTTTTTTTTCTTTTTAAAAATGTATAATAAGAAAGATCAATAGTGACACATTTGAGTGACACAATTCAGGCACTCAGATTTTAAAAAAATAAAAAAAAAATTTTTGAAATGTTGAAATAACGAGACTAGAAACTTAATCAAGCAATATTTGAGTAGCTGACATCTTTCAGGGAGACGGTTAACTGGTGAGTATGGCCTGTGCATTGATGCCCATGTGCACAGTCGACCTTTCAGGGAGCCAGTTATCTTCCAGGTAAGCTGGAATCCTGGGGTTTGCTATACCATTTCCTGAAGTCAAATTATAAAATAATAGAAAAAACTGTATCGGTGTTTTAAATTATATATTTAAAAAAACCTCTTATTGGGCCTCCCTGGTGGCGCAGTGTTTGAGAGTCCGCCTGCCGATGCAGGGGATACGGGTTCGTGCCCCGGTCTGGGAGGATCCCATATGCCGCGGAGCGGCTGGGCCCGTGAGCCATGGCCGCTGAGCCTGTGCGTCCGGAGCCTGTGCTCCGCAACGGGAGAGGCCACAACAGTGAGAGGCCCGCGTACAGCAAAAAAAAAAAAAAAAAAAAAAAAAAAACCAAAAACCTCTTATTATGGAAAATTTCACAAAGTAGAGAGAAGAGCATAATAAATCCCCACTTCTCCATCTTCCAGTTATCCACATTTCATTAGTAGTATCCTTGTAGCCCAGCACCTTAGGGTGCCCAAGTGAGATTTCTCTTTGCTGGAGAGCTCATATATTAACAATTTAATGTTTCCTGAATGCTGCCAGAAACTGAGGCCCAATCCCCATGTGCCTTCCTATCTTGGTTGTTCTTCTCTGAAGCTTCTGTAGAATTCCCAGCAGCACAGAACATACTGGAACCTGGGTGACTGGGAAGCTGCTAAACTATGCATGTGGGTGGGTGAAGGGCTTCTAGGTCCTAGCACTTCCGTATCTATTTTTTCTGGCTGCCTAATGGGGGGTGGGGTGGCGCGCGCGCGTGTGTGTGTGTGTGTGTGTGTGTGTGGTGACGCGGGCAGACGAGCTGCGCACTCCTTTCCATCTTCTCTGCAGTGCCCTGCAAGCTGTTGTCGCCCTCCTGCTCTGCGGGCAGCTTTTCGCGGTGGAAGTCGGCATAACTGCCACAGGTAGGTCTCTGTGTTTGGACGAGAGCTGTACCTCCCAGCACTGCTGCATCCACTTTCGCCCCATCAGACCTGCACCCTCTCCTGGGGAAGATCCAATTGCTCCTTCTCACCCTAATCTCTGGTCTTTCAGTATCATGAAGAAAATTGGGGAGCCAGCCAGAAATAAGGGGAGATTGCCCTCCCCAGGGCTTCCATTTGGGGTGGACGGAGGTTGATGTGCAAAGCGGCTTCGTCTCCTCTGACTTTTTGGGTCTCTAGGGGCAGCTTCTGACTACGAACCTTCTCTCCCTGGTTTTCTTTGCAGATGACAGCTGCTTGAAGCCCCCCGAGATTGCCAATGGCTACCTGGAACACTTGGTTCGCTATCGGTGTAAAACCCACTACAAACTACGCGCTGGAGATGGTAAGGCCGGGACGAATGTCTCCGGGCCCTCCTCTGTCCCACCATTTCCACAAGGGGTGGAGCCAGGGTGACTGTCCAGAAAGTGCACGTGTTCTCTGGAGCCAGGAGATTTAGATTCTAACAAGGGTTTTGTCACCAGTAGCTGTGGCCTTTTGGGCAAATTAACTTTTCTCAGCCTCAAGTTTTCTCCTTTGTTAAGGGGAGGGAGGTGACGCCATGTAGCCTACCTACCCTCTCAAGAGTGACATCTACGTGGACAAAATGACGGTGACGGTGATGACGGCAGGGAGCCCTTACCTAGTGAGCACTGCACTCCTGGAACTGTTTTAAGTACTTCACACGGACTTGCTCACTAGGTCCTCACAACACCCCTCCGCAGAGATACTATTATTTATTTTGGCCACCCTGCACTGCTTGTGGGACCTGAGTTCCCCGACCAGCGATCGAACCCGTGCTCCCTGCGTTGGACGTGCGGAGTCCTAACCACTGGACCACCAGGGGATTCCCAAGAGATACTGTTATTACTCTCACTTTGCTGCTGCTGAAACTGAGGCACAGAAAGGTTGAGTAATTTGCCCAAGTTCAGGTAGCCTGTAAGAGGGAGAGTCAGGATTTGAACCCCGATTCCGACCCCGTACCGCCTTGCCACGATCACTGTGATCGCCACGGTCACCATGACCACCGTTCTGCCCTGCTGGGCTGCACTGTGGCCCCCAGCACTTCGCTTCTAGCACAGCGCTCCTCCCTTCCTCCTCTCCCCCGCCCTCCCCCTTCCTGCTTCTCTGATTCTGCTCTTTAAATACCTTCTCTCCCCACGCTAGGTCCAGATACAATTTCCCTTTTGGCTCATGTTTTTTCTTTGTTTCAGGAGTGTACACCTTAAACGGGGAGAAGCAGTGGATAAATAAGGACCTTGGAGAGAACCTCCCTGAGTGCGAAGCAGGTAGGAAATCACGGGCCCTGGGAAGCAGACGGAAAAGTGGGTATTGAGGGGTTGGTGCACCAGCAGGGATTGAAATGTCCTAGAGGCATATCCTCCCTGTGTGGTTTCCTCTGGGCACACAAGAGCCGAGGGGAGGGACCAGGGAGAACCACAGGTGGCTGGGCAGAGAAGTGCACAGGCAGGTAATACTCCCCCATGAAGTTCACCAAGGATTTGTTCGTTTGGCCTGTGGGGCATTGACTGAATCCACTGTCTGCACTGCCCACAGAGGATCAGGAAACTCTGTGTGTACATATAGCCCAGCTAGAGAGCCCTGGGCCAAGGGTAAAGCAAGCTCCAGGAAGAACGGGTCAAGGGAGGGCACAACAAAACCTTAATCCGCAGGAACATGATACAAGAGGCTGGAGATGGGTTAGGGCTCTGCTGTTACTAGGAAGAGCTGACGCTCTCTCCTTTTCCCTCTTGGAACAAGAGACTCTTGCCTACCGTCTTCTGCTACTAGGGATGCGGAACTGCTAACCTGCCTGTTATTAAATGCAATATCACATCCTTCTTTATTCAGAGAGAATGAATCATGGTAGCTCCTTGTCCTTACAATGAATTCAAGGGAACGGTGGACATCTTGCTGTGATAGACTGTTTAAATATACATAGAGTTCAGCAGCCAGAGTTTGAAAACTTCAGGGCTACTTGTTTCTTTGTGAGTTAGAAAAGCAGGAAATAGAACTCTGCTTTAGTGACGTAAACATTAAAAAGAAAAAAAAGAATCATTTTAAACTGTAAACACTGGGAACAAGAGGAGCAGAAGTTAAGGGCAAAGCATGCAAACACTTCCAGCTCTGAAGAAATGAACAGTGACCGTTCAGACAGCAGTAAGGGTCGATCCTTTTATCCTTCCCTGGGAAAGACTGGCAGATGGTCACATTCTGCTCATAATTTTCTTACTCTCCTCAACAGCATGCGGAAAGCCCAAGCATCCAGTGGTTCAGGTGCAAAGGATCATTGGTGGCTCACTGGATGCCAAAGGCAGCTTTCCCTGGCAGGCTAAGATGGTCTCCCACAATAATCTCACCTCGGGGGCCACGCTGATCAATGAACAATGGCTGCTGACCACAGCTAAAAATCTCTTCTTGGGTCATGACAATCAAACAAAAGCAAAAGACATTGCTCCTACTTTAAGACTCTATGTGGGGAGAACGCAGCTTGTGGAGATTGAGAAGGTGCTTCTCCACCCTGACTACTCCGAGGTAGACATTGCGCTCATCAAACTCAGAGAGAAGGTGCCCACTGATGAGACAGTAATGCCCATCTGCCTACCTTCAAAAGATTATGTGGAAGTGGGGCGTGTGGGTTATGTGTCTGGCTGGGGGCGAAATGCCAACTTCATTTTTACTGAGCATCTGAAGTACGTCATGCTGCCAGTGGCGGACCAAGACAAGTGTGTACAGCACTACGAAGGCAGCACAGTACCCGAAAAGAAGACACCAAAGAGCCCTGTAGGGGTGCAGCCGATACTGAATGAGCACACGTTCTGTGCTGGCTTGTCCAAGTATCAGGAAGACACCTGCTATGGCGATGCCGGCAGCGCCTTTGCCATTCACGATGAGGCTGATGACACCTGGTATGCAGCTGGGATCCTGAGCTTTGACAAGAGCTGTGCTACTGCCGAGTATGGTGTGTATGTGAAGATGTCCTCCATTCTGGACTGGGTTCAGAAAACCATAGCTGACAACTAATGCAAGGCTGGCTGGAAGCCTTTGCCTGAAAGGCCGAGGGAAAACTGGACAGTAGCAGAGGGGACAAAAACATGGTATGAAGCTGATGGGTTCCAGCCTTGCATTGCTGAATTGACCAATAAAGAGCTTCCTTTGACTCATTTCTGTGTTTTTAGCCTTGGGCCTTTTAAAATTCTCTCATTTATAGTAGGCAGCAGCCAAGTGCTCTAGAGTTTACTGGGAGTGTGGCAGAAAAACCCCCAGGGCAACTGGAAATCCCTAAAGTGATACAAACTGCCCCACTGCGGGGCTCATGATCACTGAATGAGCGCCTATCCAACGGCAGGCCTCAGAGAGGTCACTGTTATCCTTGTTTTACAGACAAGGAAATAGAGACTCAGAGAAGTTAAGTGATTTGCTTAAGGTTACATAGCTACAAATAGTGAAGCTGAACCTTTAACCTAGGTCTGTCTAAATACAAAGCCCGAGCTCTTTTCACCGCATCCTTTTGCTTCTTCAGAGCAAAGGAGGAGAAAGAGTGGAGGCCGGTGAGGAAGACACTAGCTCAAAGTGGCATGAAAACAAGTGCTTTAACACAGACAGTACTTCGTTGTTTGTGCTCCAACACACCAGTGCTTCAGGTGGCCAAGTAAGATGGTATAAAGGCAGCATTTCTGGACTTGCTGGGTCCAAATCACAGCTCGACGACAAATTTGCCAAGTTCCTTAAGCTCCCTGCCCATGAGTCCCCAGGTCTCTCCTATGAGGGGCTTAACCCAGACGATCTCGGAAGTGTCCATCAGTAATAACATTCTGGGGCCGGGCAAAGTTACAAGTCTCTTCCTTAGGAGGGGCTGCTTTTCCCACTTGGAAGAAACCTACCCTTTACCAGGAGTCAAACGCAAGCCATCTGAGTCTTTCATTTCACAAAGATAAGGGTCTCGTTATTAAGGGTTTCCCAGAAAAAGGGTTCTAGAACCCAGCACGTGAAGCTCTTCTAACTGAAGAAGAAAAGTTCTAAGTGAGCGATAAGCCTTTATGCAATATGCTGGCCCTTCACCAATATACCGTCCTGTCATCCCCAAATAGGGCCTCTCCTGCTCATGGCTTAAAATGTCACTGTTCCTCACTAGGGTTCTGCCCTTCCCTGTGACGTCCTCCTCACATGCACTCTCCAGATCCGTCAATAATTTTCGACAGGTTACAGCTCATAGGCCAATGAAGGACTTAGACCTGTATTCTAGAGCGTGTGGAAGAGATGATCGCTAGAAACTGAAAAGTAATACAAACACATGAAATGATGCCTTTCAGGAGGCACCTATTTCTTCTAATCGTACCTTCAGCACTAAGTTTTCTTGAAGAGCAATCTGATTGATTAAGTGGCTCCTGCTCACCCCTCAGGAGGAACATAAAATGCCTTTGGCATTTTCCCAATTCCCTTACCTCCTCTGCCTTCTTCCCAGCGGCACCTCTCACCTGCCTGGCCTCCCCCTCGGGTTCCAGTGACAATGGACTCCACGGAGCCTTCTCAACACGCGTGCTGTCTGCAGCCCCCGGGCCTTCCTCCCCTGGTGCCCTCTCCTGAAAAGCCCTCCCCTTTCTCCATGAGTACCTCCTACTCTCCTTTAAGGCTCAGGCACTGTCTCTTCCAAGCAGCCTTTCTTCCATCCAGGAGTCATTCGTTTTTATGTAGCATCTGGCACAGTACGTACTTAATAAATACTTGCGGAATGGACAGCAACCAAGATGGGAACAAAAATAAAAACCAGGACTTCAGAGAAGCATTCCCTAAAGCCCTCAGGAGGAAAGATATGAGAATCTTATGCATGAAAGTTCCGAGGTTTTGCTGTTATCTGAGCACCTCCCACACCTCAAATGCTGTGTGACTTAGGCTATGAGGGACAGAAAATCCAACTAACACTGACAGGCAGTGAAGACATTTTATTCTTTCATAGAAGTAGTCTTAAGGGAGGCACGTCTAGAGTCCACTCAGTAGCTCAGTATCGTTATCAGGGACCCAGGCTCTCTTCACCGGTCTTCTCAGCATGTTCATTTTTCATCCCAGTGCTGGTTGCCTCGTGGTCCTAAGACAGCTGTTGTAGTTCCATGCATCACGATCACCATGAAAGCAGGAAGTGGGGGCCAGGAGAAGACGGAGGTGGTGTTGAAAGGGTTTTGTTGCCTCCTTCCTGGAGTGGCTCTCTCATTTATCAATGAAGGTCACAAAGGTGCCCAGCAGCCTTCCTTCTATGCCACATTTGTCAGAAAAGGCTTGGACAGGAAGCACCTGGCAAAGGGGGACAGACTTGCAGTCACAGTGCTGCCCTGCACAGAACTGGGTTTCTGTCATCAAGGTGGCAAAAAGCTGCCAAGCAGGTCACGTGCTGCCTGGCACACTGCCCTCTGGCTCTGCATCTATTCTCTTATTCTAGAAAGTCAGTACCCTTAGCCCCACGAGGTTCTGAGAGGACCACAGGAACTTGCCCAAGTGGTGGCAGGCTGTGCCAGAGGACCCTGGGGGAATTCTTCATAAAGTTGTTAACACAGGCAAGTCCTATAAACATGATACTTCTTTCTAGCAATTCTGAGATCTCTTTCCAGTCTTGAGTCCTTGAAGTACAGTTTTCTCCTCAGAAAGAGATGGAGCTCTGGGAGAGATCAGCTCCTACTTACTAAGGGTAGTTAATTCTTTGTTTAGCTCAAACTGGGTGCTGGATGGTAAAGGTTCAAGTTCTCACTTCTTGGGCAATTTAATAATAGAAAAGCTGATAAAATGAGCAAGCCAGGATACCTTTAAAAGTCTGAGCCAGAAAGGCTCGAAGATAAAACAAACTTGCCTGCTCTCAGTAAAGAATGATTTATTCCAAAAGAACTGGGATAATAGCTGAGCATGAGATAAATACACGAGTGGAGGAGTGGAGAGGCTGAGGAAGATGGAAGGGGTGGGTGTGTACACATAGGGTAGAAAAGAAGTATTTTTGCTCTTATGGGAATTGACTTTCTATTTTACTTGTGTATCAAATAAACATAGTTAAATCAAATTGTACTAGCCAAGGTTTAGAAGGATTCTGTATTATCTTAAAGAATAAAGAAAACTATAATATAAAGAGAAATTAAAATAACCACACTGGGGAAATTGACCACGGCTGACTTGACTGCTCTGAGGTCTGCAGGGAGTAGACACTTGGGCATTCCCAATTGTCACAGCACCAGTGTGGTCTTCTACTTGGGGGCCGGTATTTTCTATACACGTCAAACCTCTTCTCCGCCGGGATGCTGACCACATTTCCAAAAGACCCCAGGAAAACAGCCCAGCTGGAGTCAGGCACTGTTTCACGACGGGCCTGTCTCTTCAACTTTGACAGTAGTGAAAGTGCTAAATGTCTTGATAGAGGAGGTCATATTTGGGAATATTCTTGGGATCAATAGGACTTTGAACAATAAGTTTTCCCCTCATTGCGCCTCGATAAATTACTTCAATCAAATCTATGAAGTCTTGTTTGGTTTTGAAACTTCCCACGAACTTAGTGTGATCTGGAGACCTAAATAGCATAGGAGAGAAACAACCTCGCTCAAAACTTTTCATAATTACTTGTCAGGTCTTCAGGATAAACAAAATAGATAGCAGCTCTGTTATTTTCTTCTGATCAGGGAGCCTTTAGACACAAAGCCTGACACTGATTTTCCCTTTGCGATTACAGGCCCCATTTGATATACGACTAAAACCAGTGCTGTGGGCCACTGGGAGAGCATGTAAGCCCTACCAGGTGCAAAGCTTCTGCTTCAAAACCTATTTAATCACTTCTCAACTCATCATCAAGTAGTATTCCCTGGGTGTTAGCATGGGCTTAGTTTGTTGTTGCTGTTGTTGACTAGACACTGTGCAAAGTCCATTAACTTGTCGTTGTCTCTGAGTTTTACTCACTTATACTTCTGAGTGGTAGGTGCAATATTACCTTTTTTTTTTTTTTTTTTTTTTTTTTTACTTTTCAAGTATCAAGTATGTTTACTGTAGAAACAGTTTAGGAAAAAAAAAAAAGAGGTCAGACGGCACATTTTGGTATATACCCTTTCAAGCTTGTGTGTGTGTGTGTGTATGCATTTCTTTTTTTCACAGTCACGGGAATCATGTCATGTAAACTATCTTGTAAGGTACTTTTTTCAACGAACATATAACATAGTTCTTTCAAAGTCATTAAACATGCATCTCCCATACCATATTAAATTAATTTCTAGTATCCTTCTGTGGACATCTAGCTTCTTTCTAAGTATTTTGTCTTCTAAATAATGGTGGGATGAATGAACATCTATGTAGCCAGTTCTGGCCACTTTCATGACTATTTTCCTTCAGATAAATTCCTCGAAATGCAATTGCTGGGTTAAAAATTGTATACATTTTAAGGTGGTAAGTAGTATCATAAATCACCCTCTGAAAATATTCACCAAACTAATACATATATCAACTGTATTCTAGAAGAATAAATAGCTATAAAACACTTAAAACAGATTATATTTAATACACTTTCAAATAAATGATGACAAAGCAGGCACACAGATCTAGACAAGTGGACTCCTTGACCACAGTAAGAAATGATAGGAATATTACGGATACATTCAAAATTAATAAGTATTGGGATGCCAACTGGATGGAGGGGAAGGCATTAAAGATTTCATGTTAGTTATTCTTTTTTTTTTAAGTTTTTTTTTTTTGATATGGACCATTTTTAAAGTCTTTACTGAATTTGTTACAATATCGCTTCTGTTTTATGTTTTGGTTTTTTGGCCTTGAGGCATGTGGGATCTTAGCTCCCTGACCAGGGATCGAACCTGCACCCCCTGCGCTGGACCACCAGGGAAGTCCCTCATGTTACTTATTCTTGACAGACTTTGTTGAAGAATGACTTCAAAATTCTCTGAGTGCAAGAAGACAGGAAACTTGGCAAGAGAAAAGCATGTCTTAATTTGCTGAAGGATTACTTCTTTTATAGATGCAGCCTATGAGTTTCAAAAGGTTAAGAACAAATGACCTACTTTGTTCTAAATAAAATTCCTGGGAATCTTTTAAAAAACCTGTTCTGGGGGCTTCCCTGGTGGCGCAGTGGTTGAGAGTCCGCCTGCCGATGCAGGGGACATGGGTTCGTGTCCCGGTCCGGGAAGATCCCACATGCTGCGGAGCGGCTGGGCCCGTGAGCCATGGCCGCTGAGCCTGCGCGTCTGGAGCCTGTGCTCTGCAACGGGAGAGGCCACAGCAGTGAGAGGCCTGCGTACCGCAAAAAAAAGAAAAAAAAAAAAAAAAAAAAAAAACCTGTTCTGTATTTCTACACTGAAAGATGGCGAGCGCTTCACAAACTGTACTATTCTCTCACACTTAGTAAGTTAAAATTCACCACTCATACTGGAAACACTCTCATTTTGCACCAAAGTTCCACATAAAAAAATTAGAGAGTGCATCAACTCAGGAAACAGTACCAGCATAAGACTCACAAAGCCCCCATCACATGCAAATAGGTGAGCTACTGAAACTGCCTAGATAAAAGAAACTTTTAAGACTATAATAACTTCATGTCAATATAACTTACCCATAATCCACTTTCATATGCTGCCCATTGAAGAAAAACACAGTAGATGGAATATAACTGATGTCAAAATAGTGTGTATAAACTGGGGTTTGGTCCACGTCTACCAGATATATAGCAGCCATTTTACTTAAGTCAGAAGAGGTCTTAGAAAGCTGCAAATGAAGAGAGAGATGTGGGTTACAACTTGAGGGCAGCAATGTTTCTCCTGTGAACCTTTTTACTGGAAGAGAATTTTCTGTTTGAAAAAAATTCCTGGGCCAAGAATCTAGCCTGTTTGAGTTCCACATTAGACACAGTGTAACCTTATCATTCAGCGTCTGAATCACTGTTGGCAGGGTAATGAAAGGGCCCTAGGCAAACTGTGTGAATATATTTCTGTTTCTTTTTTTTTTTCTTCTATTTTTGATTGTAAAAAGTTTTTATAAACTTTTTATGGATTTATAAAATCCATACTCACTTAAATAAAAAACAAAACAACTCAGAAATATGTACTACAGACAATGGAATTCCCCCACATCTCTTCCTTCCAATTTCCCCATAGATGATAATTATGATAAAAATAGCAAACACTTACATGGCACTTGTTATGTGCTACGTGTTCTAAGTGCTTTACACTTGTTGGCTCCTTTAATCTTTACAACATTCCTATGAGGTATGCACTGCTACAGTCACCGTTTCACAGACGAGGAAACCGAGGTACGGGCAGGTAATGTGCCCCTGGTCACATGGCTGTACGCAGTAAGGTTAGGATTTGAACTCGGACAGCTCGGCTTCAGAGTCTATACTCTTGACCTCTGTGACATTCCACACCCTCTGTAGTTGAGGGTAAAATGCTGTGGCCCCTTCCCCCCAGATTAACACATCACACCCTCATTTTTAACCACAGAAGTGACGTTTCCTACACTGTATCCACACTGAGGGTGGCAGCAGGAGAAATGGTGGGTGAGGTCTCAGGCCTGGGTAAGTCTCTCTCCACAATAGACAGAGACAAGGATAAACTTACTGTGTCCCATACTCCCCCCACTTCCTATTCATCAGGCTGTGAAGATTTGTTGTGAAACCAGAGATTATCAACAGGCACACACTGGAGGCAGCACACTCGAAAAGCATATTTGCAGGCAGAGAAAACAAAGTTCAAATCCCAGCTCTGCAATTTAGTGGTGCTGTGCCTGTGGGAAGCCACCTGACCTTCCTGGCATTCATCTCCCCCCTTGGGAACAGTAATAGCAATTATCCCCATGTTGTGAGCACTGAGTAAGACAATGTTCACACACTCTTGTTAATAATGTTCCTGGTCTTCCACTGAATTGTTGGTGAAACTGAGCTTCGGCAGCTGCTACTGGGGAAGGGCATCCAGGGCAGATTCAGCACAATCACAGATTTGGGGGTTCAGCTCAGGGCAGGCACACGATGGCTCTTAGTGAAAGTGTGCTAACAAATGAACAGCTATATCCCCGGGCCCTGCCTGCTCCCTTTCATTCATTTTGCAGATGTGGAAGTGAGAATGTATAGCTTTTTAATAAAAACCATTGACTTAAAAAATTCACTTACAATATCATCTAGTTGCAGACAGACAGGATCCTCGTCTCTCCCGAACCTGAGAACCAGCACCTTCTCTGCAGTACTTTTTATCGCCTGGTCCACTTCTTTTTTGCTACTCAGCTTGGGTAACAGGAAGCTCATGTTGAAATAATCCAAATATCAATCCTCACTGTCAGTCCTGAAAGTTGAAATGTTTAAAGACATTAAGTGCATGAGTCCTAATTTTAAAACATTTTAAATTTTTGTAGTAGGTAATGTGTATATGTATTTTTTTCCCAGAGGAAAAAAGGTTTCACACAACACAGTAACAACAAAGTAAAAGGAACACACTAAATGCACAAACTGGCGGCAAGTAAGTCCACCAGTTAAAAAGGAACAACATAGAAAGGTATATTGTCTCCCCTCAACTGGCTTAGTTCCCAGTGTCCTGTAAGTAGTTACAAGGTAACAACTTTCATTAGTTTCTCACATACCTTCCAGAGTTTTGTTATGCATTCACAAGAAAATACGTGTTCCAAAGTTTTCTCCCTTTTTTACTCAAAAGAGAGTGTATTCTTTCAGTCAGTGTTCCAGCAGGAAAGAGATGACATCCTCAGATTTGGTAATCTGAAGACTTTCATTAAGGAAACGTATAGGAAAACAGCAGGGTGTAGTGCAGGACCCTGGGCTAGTAGCAGCGGGACAGGGCGCTGTTCTCACCCGCAGGCCTGAAGGAGCCATGGGAGGGAGTAGCTACCAGAACTGTGTGGCTGAGATTGCTGGAGTAAATGCCAGACGTCCAGCACACATACTTTACCCACTCTTCTGCACTTTGCACTTTACCTCACATGTGAAGACCATCACGTATCTTTGTGTAGAAAACTCACCCATTTTTTGCCACAATGCCATACTATTTCATGCCCGTTCCATCCTTTTTTAAACAGTCTTTTATTGACGGACATTTTTATTATCATGAGTCCTGGTTTAAAGATCCTTGGTGTATGTCTTACTGAGTATATCTCATCACATGGCAAACAGATCAATTAAGAGTGTGTAACCCCCCCCACACACACAAAACAAATAGTAAAATACTGAGATAGAAGGGGCCTCTCATTTTCAGACTAGTTTGCTCATAGTTACACTTCTAGCTACAAAAAAAAAGGACTAGAATCCACGCCATCAAATTTCTAGTCCAGTGTTCCTTCTACTACAACAAGTCCTATTTTTATGATTGAGAAACTCTATGATCAAGGAGCTTTACTTTTGATCCATCCATGAGAGACTCCATTGAGATACTTAATATTTTGAATTCAGTCCCAAATGTGTCTTATGCTACGAAAAGGGAGGATTTCCTTCTCTCTCTCTCTTTTTTTGGTGATAAGTCACATTTTAAGATATGAATTACTAAAAATTCACATAGGAGATGAAACTGTTCCAGTAATAGGTCACACTTAATTTATTTTTTAAATTAATTAATTAATTTTTGGCTGTGTTGGGTCACTTGCTGCACGCGGGCTTTCTCTAGTTGAGGCGAGCAGGGGCTACTCTTCGTTGTGGTGTGCGGGCTTCTCATTGCAGTGGCTTCTCTTGTTGCGGAGCATGTGTTCTAGGTGTGCAGGCTTCAGCAGTTGTGGCTTGCGGGCTCTACAGCACAGGCTCAGTAGTTGTGGCGCACAGGCTTAGTTGCTCTGTGGCACGTGGAATCCTCCCAGACCAGGGCTCAAACCCGTGTCCCCTGCACTGGCAGGTGGATTCGTTACCACTGCACCACCAGGGAAGTCCCAAGAGGTCATACTTTAGAGAAGATGATTGCCAGAAGGGACTTCTTCAAGTCAGAGTGGCAGAACAAATTACTGATGAAAAGTAAAGTCAGCGAGAAGATGGATCTGTCCCACCACTAGAATTCAAACAAACAGCAACTTCTGTAAGTTATTGATAAAGAGGAGGAAGTGGTGGGAGAGCAAAGCTGTCAACGGGGAGTGGGGAGATAAGCCTGTAAGAGGGTGGGCCTGGAAAAATGTTGGAAAGAGGAGAGGGAAGTTGAGACCACACCTAAGAAAATGTCCACAGCAAAGGATACCAACAGAAAATTCACAAAAGAAGAGGTAAAAATGGACAAATATACTGGGAAAGTTAAGCTTTACCAGTAAGCAAAGGAAAGCAAGTTAAACGATGTATTTTCAAATCCATTAATTTGGCAAAGATTAAATGATAACGGCATAAGTGTGAGTGGAAGGGGCAGGCACTCAGAGTCCCTGCTGGAATGCAGAGAAGCAAAACTTTTCTGGAAAGAAACCTGAATACTCTTTGACCAACAATTCCACTTCTGAGAATTTATTCCTAGTAAATAAATAGACATATGCACAAAGATCAACGTACATTTATAACAGTGAAAAACTGCAAACAACCTAAATAACCATCAGTAGGGGACTGAGGAAATAAATGATAGTATAGCCACTGCAACGTACTAGCACACTGTCATTATATACCGTGTTAGAGATGAATAACTGAAAAATCCTAATGATAAGGAAAAAAAAGTTATAAAAAAAGCTATAAAACAACAGTATATAAAGTGTGATTCCGGGCTTCCCTGGTGGCGCAGTGGTTGAGAGTCCGCCTGCCGATGCAGGGGACACGGGTTCGTGCCCTGGTCCCGGAGGATCATGCCACGGAGCGGCTGGGCCCGTGAGCCATGGCCGCTGAGCCTGAGCGTACCGCAAAAAAAAAAAAAAAAAAGTGTGGTCCTACTTTTGTACAAAACCTAACTATAATACACATGTACATATTCACATAGAAAAATAACTAGAAATGAATATCCCCAAAGACCATCAGAGGTTATCTCCGCGTGTGAACAGACGAGTGACTTACTTACACTGGGGTGCGCGTCTTTATTTTCCCCAAATATCCGACATACATACTTTTAAAAAAAATTTATTCTTGGCTGCGTTGGGTTTTCGTTGCTGCCAGCGGGCTTTCTCTAACTGTGGCGCGCAGGGGCTATTCTTCGTTGCGGTGTGTGGGCTTCTCTTTGGGGTGGTGGCTTCTTTTGTTGTGGAGCACGGGCTCTAGAGCGCAGGCTCAGTAGCTGTGGCGCACGGGCTTAGTTGCTCCGCGCATGTGGGATGTTCCCGGACCAGGGCTTGAACCCTTGTCCCCTGCATTGGCTGGCGGATTCTTAACCACTGCGCCACCAGGGAAGTCCAACATATTTTTAATGATGCCAGTGGTTGGGCTACTCCTGGCCCACAACTGCTAGAGAAAACGATACTTACTTATTTGTACACGTCAGCTCCCTCTCTTCCACTTCAGGGTTGTCGGCAACCCCCACCCTTTCTCCAAAAAGCCGACTGGGGAGGCTCTTTCCTCCTTCCCCAACCGCGGCTGCGACCCCAAACCAAAGTAACCCACGAGCTAGAGTTGCCCAGCAACTGTGGCGGACCACTGTAAGGGGACGGAAACGGAAAAACACGCACAGGCGCAGTGATGAACTCGCATTAGGCCCCGCTCAAATAAGCGGAAGAGGCTATTCTAGTCACCGCCCACCTTCCCGGGCTCTGACCGGAAGCCCTAGGGTCACTTCCGCCCTTATTAAATATGGCCGATCTCCTTAACTTCTCCTTCCCACATCCCAACTAGAGGCGGGGCGTCGTCTCTTAGGCTAAGCGTGATTGGTCGTCAGGAGACTCGGAAGTGTCTCTGATCAGAGCCGCAGATAAAGACAGTCTAGCCTTGTAAGCATTCTATCCCGCACTAGGAACGGGCGTTTTTCGGGCTGCTCTCGATGGTATCTTTGGATGGATAGAGGGGGGCCGCGCAAAGTCTTATGGGACAATAATGGCCGCTTTCAAGGTGCGGGTTTTGGCTCTCTGAGGCGGTCTGAGCGAGGAGTGGCGGCGCCAGCGCCCCAGAATCCGGGACAGAAGGTCCCGAGAGTCGGGCTTGGTGAGGTGAGTGTCCCTTCTTCCTTTCCGACCTTTTCTTCGCCAATCGTGGCGGCTCCAAGCGGCAGATCTCGGCCCCTCGCTCAGGTTCGGGCCCAGGTTTGGAAAGTCTTGTCCCTGTCACCCAACTTGCGTTACTCACCTTAGGGATGCTGCCAAGTCCTGCAAGACCGGCCTTTCTCCTTGCTCAGGTCAGATCCAGCTTCCTGGCGTGGCCTCGCAGAAGTCCAGGGATGCTGCCCGGGGGATCACCCTGCTCACTTCCTTAGATCTTCCTATTAGCCCACTCCCAGACGGACACCGACCCCAGCAGGGCTCCTTTTGTCTTCCTCTTCTCTCTCACAGTGGTATCTCTACCAGGTGATATCTTTTACTAGAATATCAACTCCAAAAAGTTCGGGATTTTTGTCTGATTTGTTCTCTTCTTTATCTCTAATGCCCAGAACAGCGATTGGCTCACAGAAAGCACTCAGTAATTGTTGAATGAATGTATCAAGTTTTTTCTTCATTATTTTTCTTGTACCTCTTGTGGCTTCTTTGCCACTAATTATTCTTCACAAGCCAACACTTAGCTTCTTATTTACTTTTCTCAGCTGTTAGTTGTCCTGTTTGTCAGACTCCTTTTCCTGTGCTGCTGGCATCTTTCTTTGTTGTCCCTAGAAATTTCTGGCTCCCTGTTTCCTTTAATCAGTTTAAACTCATTCATTCATTTATTCCTCAAACGTTTATTTTGCTAGGCACTGGGCAAAGCAGTCAACAAGACAGACAAGGTTCTCTCTTCTGCATAAAATGACATTCTAGAAGTATATTTTCTAGTTCAGACTACTGAGCAGAGCATGTAAATCCTACCTTCCTGTTTAGATTTCCTCACATGAATATAGATGTCACCAATAGGTAGCTTTCCCTTTT
The DNA here is from genome assembly GCF_964341445.2 of Mesoplodon mirus. Taxonomy (NCBI): domain Eukaryota; kingdom Metazoa; phylum Chordata; class Mammalia; order Artiodactyla; family Ziphiidae; genus Mesoplodon; species Mesoplodon mirus. The sequence goes on from NC_138995.1 coordinate 15,208,262, forward strand.
CTCTTCTGCCTGATGAAATTTTTAAAAATGCAACTGTTGTTCATACTATATGTTCAGTCTGTTTAGCAATATTCTTCTATAGAGCTGTATATGTTAATTAGAGCTGGGTGAAACATTCTGGATTCTGGTGGTACCCTATCCCTTGACAGTTCTTTGCTTTACTGGCTTGTTGGAATGAGGGAAATTATTCAAGCACTCAGAATGGGATATGTTTATAAGTAGATTGTGTATAGTGGGAGGTAAAGAGGTATTTGTTATAAGTTGAGTGCCAGAAAATCCTACAGTTAACTACTTTTCAGAAATATCATTTCCTATCCTGGTGATTCTCATTAATTGTTTTTTTTTTTTTTTTGGTGAACTTGAATTGTTACTAAATAGATTTCGACTGCTGTGAGAGAAGTGTTTTCTACAAAACACAATCCATTAAAGTATGGATCACATGGATGGTAGTCTTATACATCAACAACTCTGCCATATCTGTAGTTTAAAGGTAGGGAGAGGAGGAAGAACTTGTGTAAAAAAATGGTGAGGGACCCAAATCAGTACCTTGGAGCACAGCAAGTGAAATAATGTAACGATGACATTTATGTAACTCTTCATGGTTACAGAGTGCTTTCACATACACTTTCTTGTTTGATGCTCACAGTAACTCCATGGATTAGATAGAGCAAAAAGTACTTCCATTTTGCAGGTGTAGAAATTATGCCTAACCAAAGATTAAGTTATTTGCTTACAATCATACAAGTAGAAAATGTCAACAGCCTGGGTTCTAACAGGTTTCTGATTTAAAATCTAGTGGTGTTTTCCCTAAACTCCCTTTATAGATGCCATAATGCTCTAGTAAGTGTCCCTTAGTGAGGTCTGTTCTTGCCTGGATGATACCCTCTTGGATCCTGGTGTGTGTGTGTGTATCTGTTTCTGACGTGTGTTGGGGTGGAAGTAGGAAGATCTTTTGAGATTGTCGATGACTTGATGGACAGGTCTTGGTAAGAGGTAACTAAAGGAATTCTGATCTTGAGGGGGAGGTCAACCCCCACCGAGATCCATATACCTACAGTTATTCTGGGATGTAGCAGAGCCAAGCCTTTTCCCTTCTTATGTCTGATATCAAATGGTTTGTTTTCCTTCCAGAGAAATCCCAGAGCCTGTCATGGAGGACACCAGCGAGGATGCCTCGATCCATCGATTGGAAGGCACTGATGTGGACTCCCAGGTTGGCGGTCTTATTTTCAGGACCAAAAGTGCATCTAGTGAGCAGCATGTCTTCAAGGCCCCTGCTCCCCGCCCTTCATTGCTGGGACTAGACTTGTTGGCTTCCCTGAAAAGGAGGGAGAAAGAGGAGAAGGATGATGGGGAGGACAAGAAGAAGTCCAGAATCTCTTCCTATAAGGACTGGGAAGAGAGTAAGGATGACCAGAGGGATGCTGAGGAGGAGGGCAGTGACCAGGCTGGCCACAGTAGCCGAAAAGACAGGTAAGAGCCTTTGGGTGGACTGCCCCAGAGGGAATGAAAACGGAGGCCAGAAAATAGCGTCTCATGTTCATCTCTCAGTTTTCTTGTTGAACATTTAGGACTTTATGATTTTACTATGATTCTATAACATTGAGGCTAGATAGGAATTGGTATTTTCTTCAGATCTGGGGGAAGACTCAAAGGCACCTAAAGAGTAGATGATGGAGATTAGAAGCGCTTATGGTTGTTGCCATATGCAAACCTGCCGTACCAGGGAGATAAAGTGGAAAAGGCCAGGTCGCATGTTTGACCTGGCCAAAGGTTTGGGGCAGGTTTTTCTTCCATGGATAAGCCCTTTACCAGCCGCCCTCCCTGTTTCAGACATTATCGATCTGCTCGGGTAGAGACTCCATCCCATCCTGGTGGTGTGAGTGAAGAGTTTTGGGAACGCAGTCGGCAGAGAGAGCGGGAGTGGCGGGAACATGGTGTCTACGCCTCGTCCAAAGAAGAAAAGGATCGGAAGAAGGAGAGGTCGAGGGATCGAGACTGTGACCGCAGGAGAGACAGAGGTGAACTGCCCAGCAGAGTTCCTGGTGCCTGCTAAGCACCTGAATTAACACGTCGGCCTTTTTCCTGTTGTGGGAGTTTTTATAACACCCGTTAATAAGGGAACTCCATTTTCATGTCAGCCTGGTTGGTTTTGACCCTGTTGGTATTGGGATTAGCAGGCAGTTTAAGAAAAGAGCTGTTACTTGCAACATAGCTGCTTTGCTTGAGTGTGTGGTCCCCATTTTATCCTGAAAATTGGTGATAAAGGTGAAAATGGGTAATATGTTTGAGAAATCAGTTGACACTAGTGTTGGCGAGAGAAAAAGGACGGTGCTGTGGAGCAAAGCTAGACATAAAATCCAGTACTGGCTTTCCTCAGCGTTGTTTGAGTTCTGTAGCTGGTAGGCTTGTAACTATTAAATAACTATTCATTATAGACTTGTAACTATTCTTTTTTGAATTCTTGCAGGAAAATAACTGTTACTGTGAGTTTGAAACTTTCTAGCCAGTAACTAATTTTTGTCCTTGAAAGAATGGGGATTTGTGAGTTTCAGGAGCCCATGGATCGCATTAGAGCAGTGAGGTTGCACCTGTGAGTGAGTGGGGAGGCCTGTCCTTTCTCTAGGGTGAAGATGGGTGGAAGTCAGGATGGGACACCTGTTTTCTAAACTCTGCCGGTGACTCCTCACAGATGAGCGGGATAGAAACAGGCACGGCAGCAGGTCGGAGCGAGATGGAGGGTCAGAGCGCGGCGGCAGAAGAAACGAACCCGAGAGCCCCCGACACCGGCCTAAAGGTAGTCTGAGCTGTTGCTTGTGGTCGTTTGTGAGAGCCCAGTGTATGAGAGGCAGGGTGAGTGACTCTCATCCTCAGTGGAACTGTGTTGGAATTCCTGATTCCACCATGAATTTCTGGAAATACTTGGTTCTGAGTCAGTTGATTCAGTTGGGAAGGCCGTGGACTTCTCTGGGGAGACAGATATGCTCCCTTAACATGATTTGCCCGTTTGCTGAGTGGCCAGTTTTCCAAATGGTAGGAAAGACTAGGGAGCTGGGGGTCGGTGGGGTAGGGGCAGAAGAAGGTTTTAATACAAAGAAATATGTACATTCAAGAGGGATGTGCTGCAGAGATAAACGGGACATTCCTTAAACTGTTACGAGCACAGATGAAAACTGGACCGTTAAAATTCAGATATCTTTAAAAGCTGTCAAAACCATCTTATCCATTGCAAATAGGTGCAAAGTTTATAAATAGTAAAAGAAATTTGGTGAATTGACTTTCACCTAATGGCTCTATAGCCATGTCTTAGACGTTTCCTGTGGATATGTCTTTTGTGGCCCAGACGCAGCCACCCCTTCAAGGTCTACCTGGGATGAAGAGGACAGTGGCTATGGCTCCTCCAAGCGCTCACAGTGGGAATCGCCCTCCCCAACGCCTTCCTATCGGGATTCTGAGCGGAGTCATCGGCTGTCCAGTCGAGATAGGGACAGGTGATGTTCTGGGTGGAGCAGTCCAGGTTCTCTGGGTGGGCGGCACAGGGTGGGCGTGATTGGGGCTGGAAGGGCAGATGGTGGCTGGAGAACACATCTCAGCTTAGTGACTATTTAGTGAGGCTGGTTATACTGTTTCCCAGGTCTGTAAGGAGCAGGTACTCAGACGACACACCTCTGCCAACCCCATCCTACAAATACAATGAGTGGGCCGATGACAGAAGACACCTGGGGTCCACCCCACGTCTGTCCAGGGGCCGAGGTAAGGCAGGGTGGAAGTGGGAAGCAGGAAGCAGGGTCGCTCTTCCTGGTGGGGCTGGACAAAGCCGGGCTGGGGCTGTGCTGCTTGGCAGGTCTGTGTGAGGCCACTGGGGATGGGCTGGGACCGTGCAGACTGACCTGCTACGTGTTCTCCCGCAGGGAGACGTGAGGATGGCGAAGAAGGAATTGCATTTGACACAGAAGAGGAGCGGCAGCAATGGGAGGATGACCAGAGGGTAAAAACTACATCTTCGAGGGACTGAATGAGGGGTGGTGGCCATCTGTCGGTGAGTGGGTGACCGGGGGTGTCTGAGCACAAGCGTCATGGGTTACACTGTAGTGGAACCGGACGTTGAGCCACGTTCAGTCTCGAAACCCTGGAATATCTTTCCAGGCAAAGGCTCTGTGGTGAAACTTCTCACCAAATGCAGGTCAGACTTAACTTTTTCGGCTGTGTGCTGGTGCCACCGTGTGGTAAATGTAAGAAGTGCTGTCATGGTGGGCTGCGCTGTAAACTGTGCTTCTCTAGGTGGCTCGTCTTACAGCCTCTCTTGCGCCTCTCCCAAGGATTGCTATGCTGCACCAGTGACTTCTTACCAAACACCTCCTCCCCTTCTGGCCACGTCTTCCGCAGAAACTCGATCTGTGCCTTGTTCTTATTGCTTTGTCTCTTGTGCCGCAGCAAGCTGACCGGGACTGGTACATGATGGATGAGGGATATGATGAGTTCCACAACCCCTTGGCCTACTCCTCCGAGGACTACGTGAGGAGGCGGGAGCAGCATCTGCACAAACAGAAGCAGAAGCGCATTTCAGCTCAGCGGAGGCAGATCAATGAGGTGAGGCTGCCCACAGCACATGGAGCAGATTCAGCTGGAGAAGCGGCAGGTCACATGCACCTGCTGACGGCACGGCTTGTCTCCCCGCTGCTGAAGTCACAGACTTAGCGATTCCTCTGGAGGCAGAGGGGCGGGCAGGGAACTTATCAGTAACTTAAGAAAAACCCAACCCAAATCACGACTTCCGTCTTCTGCAGTGGTTCCTGGAGGGGTGCTGTTGATGGGAACTGGGAGGTCAGGACCCGGCTCTGCGGTGCGTCCTTTGTGTCTCTGAGCGGGGCCAGAGACAGTTGCCATTTGTGTATCCATATAGAGTTTCTGCCTTAGATATAACGGGTTGCTTCTGGGAAGAGTACTGCAGGTGATTTGGGATCAGCGATTCTTCTGTCTAAGGAGCTGCAGGGTAGAGAGGCCCGTGACATCTCCGCAGCCCCTGTGGCCCTTCCGTCAGGACCCTCTGCGTGGCCTCGCCTGGGACCTTTCAGGATGGCCTTGCAGTTGCAGTCTTAACGTGGCCTCCCCTGTGTCCTCACAGGATAACGAACGCTGGGAGACCAACCGCATGCTCACCAGCGGGGTGGTGCATCGGCTGGAGGTGGACGACGACTTTGAAGAGGACAGTGCAGCCAAGGTCCATCTGATGGTGCATAACCTGGTGCCTCCCTTTCTGGATGGGCGCATCGTCTTCACCAAGCAGGTGAGGGTCCTCTGTTGTCAGAGAGAAGAACGCTCAGAGAAGCCTGAAATGGGAAAAGAAAGAAAGGGAAAGGAAAGGAGAGGAAAAAAGCCCCATCATGATAGGAGTAGGGTAGCAACCCTTCATTTACTAGGGCCAGTACGAAGTGGACCTTTGTGTTGAGTTTAATGGTCAGCACAGAATTTCTCTTTTTCCTCAACCTCCTGCAGCCAGAGCCTGTGATTCCAGTCAAGGACGCCACTTCTGACCTGGCCATTATCGCTAGAAAAGGCAGTCAAACAGTGCGGAAGCACAGGGAGCAAAAGGAACGCAAAAAGGTTGGTTTCTCGTCTTCTAGGACCAGAGAGTATCTGCCTATTTTTCTGTTTTTTTGTTTTTGTTTTTCTTCTTTTTAAAGATCACGTTCCACCTCACAGGTAGGGTTCCTATTGGCAGTTAGAGGAAACTCATAGAGCAAGAAACAGCCCTTGTGGGAGGGTATTGCATTCCTCCTCCAGGGCCTCAGTTAAGATAATCCGGGGCCTGGTGTCTCAGGAGCTTCAGGCATAAGATTGGGAGGCACGGCTTGGTGCCTCTGCTGCCTTGTGGGAATTTACTGCCTGCTAGATGAAGCCTGTTGTCAGATGGGATTGATTTTCTGTGGACCACAGTTGTGCCACGGGATGGAGCAGGTTGACTTTTTGTGTCTTTTTCAGGCTCAACACAAACACTGGGAACTGGCTGGAACCAAACTGGGAGATATAATGGGTGTCAAAAAAGAGGAAGAGCCGGATAAAGCTCTGACAGAGGACGGTAAAGTGGACTACAGGTAGGAGTCTCGCCAGCAGCGGGTGTCTCTGAAGATGGGGCCTCAAGGGGTCCGATAGGATTCGTCACTCACGAATAGGAAAATGATGTCATTTTGAGTCTCTGGTCCCTTCCTCCTGGTCTTTTCAACTTTTCTGAGATAACATTCCTACTGTCGCCCCTGATACTGCAGGAGCTTCTTCTGTGCCAGGCAGCACCACAGAATTCAACAGATATTGTCATTGGATTCTCATGACAGTCCCATGGGACAGGTGTAATCTTTCCCATTTTTCATGTGCGTAGGATGAGGTCCAGGGAGGTTAAGTAACTTGTTTGAGGTCACCCAGCTAGTAACTGGTGGAGTGAGGATCGCACCCAGACAGTCTCGTTTCAGAGCCCACACTCTTAGCCACTCTGCTAGAGTGCCTTTCAGATGCTCAGTGTGGGAGAGTGTGCCTTGCACCCTTAGATTTTAGTTCAATCTAAGGAAGAACTATTTTTAACAGAGATTTGAAAGTAGAAAGGGTTGTCTTCTCAGGTAGTGACTTCCCCACTCATAGAGGTATTTAAGCAGATGTTGGATAACTGCTTATTGGGCTTTCCTCATTGTGTAGGTGGCTGAACTCAAATGTCCCTTCTGAATCTCAGTGAACACTCTGAAATCCTACAAAACTGTCATCTGAGTTAATAATTCTCTATAACCCTGTGAGAAGTGAGAAGTTGGTGCTATTGATCAGCACTTGTTAGTTTCTAGTTAATTTAATCCCATAGGTGTTCATTGTTAGCTGACCGGGAGTGACTGGGATGTTAGAAACAGGAAGCTTGACAGAGCGTGGGCTCAATCTGTTGGAGGAAAAGTCTCTTGGGGAAGGGATGAGTGGAGACTGTAGACTAATGTAGGTAAGGTAGGACTGGTTCCTTTTGCGCTCTGCAGCCTGGGGATGTACGTGTGTTGGATACTTGAGCGCTTTCAGTGGAAGCTGTAGGTAAACATCAAGTGGGATTGTTCTCACAGTTCTTTAAAAATAAAGCCTTATGGACTCTGCTGTCCCACCAAGAGGTGGGAGGGAGTCTGACCTTGGTCATGACTGTAACCACAACTCCTCCTTTCAGCCTGTTAAGTGTGGTGCTGACATTGCCCAGGGTTGTTCCATATAAGGTAATGACCTGTGGATTTCAGCTCCTCTTCTGGCTGAAGTCTTTCAGGGCAGAGGATTTGCCACTGGCTAATCTGTAGCTCCTCTGAGCCCTCTGCAGCTGTCTGTCCTGGGGGCGTTGAGCAGGTTTTGGATGATGGATTCTCAGACAGCAGTCTGGTCTCTTAGGCCAGAGGAGATGAGCAGCACCTGGCAGCTCTAGCGTCTCACAGATACACTGCATATTTGAAGCAGTGCTCACTTCTGGGTGTAGGAAGCAGGGCAGTCACCCAGTCAGGAGAGAAGATGTGGGAAACGGTGCAGGGCGCTTAGGCTGCTGTGTGTCCTCAGGACAGAGCAGAAGTTTGCAGACCACATGAAGAAAAAGAGCGAAGCCAGCAGTGAATTCGCAAAGAAGAAGTCTATTCTGGAGCAGAGGCAGTACCTGCCCATCTTTGCTGTGCAGCAGGAACTGCTCACGATTATCAGGTAACTGCGTCCACCCCGGGTCGGGATTCCACTGTTGAATCAGGTGTCCCATTTTCTCCTGTGTGTACTCTGTAGCTCTTTTTCTCTTGGGTATGACATCTGATGGAGAAGGGAAAGGATTTTTTCCCTTCACCTGGGTGCCCTGGGCTACCCTGCTTGAAGTAAGCAAGATGGCATCGTTTTGTTTCAGTTCATTTGTTTAAACCATACTGTCTTCCAGACTTTTTAGAGGGTGTTTCAGTATGAGACCGTTTTCCCAGGGAAATCCTCCTCCCTGCGCAGGCACACTCCTTGGATAGCCGCAGGTGGGGGTAGGAGGTGGCCTTCCACTCGGGCTGATTCACCCTTTATCTTCTCTTCCTTGCAGAGATAATAGTATCGTGATCGTGGTTGGGGAGACAGGCAGTGGTAAGACCACTCAGCTGACCCAGTACCTGCACGAAGATGGTTACACGGACTATGGGATGATCGGGTGCACCCAGCCCCGCCGTGTGGCTGCCATGTCGGTGGCCAAGAGAGTCAGTGAAGAGATGGGGGGCAACCTTGGTGAGGAGGTGAGTGGGCGCAAGGGCTGAACTGAGTTCTTGCCCAGTAGCTTCTGTCATTTGGGCTGATCTGCTGAGGCCTGGACCCAGCTCGGGGTGTGCAGTGGCGACTGGGCGCCCAGAGCTTCTGAGCGGTCTCTCTGGCCTCCAGGTGGGTTATGCCATCCGTTTCGAAGACTGCACTTCAGAAAGCACCTTGATCAAGTACATGACTGATGGGATCCTGCTGCGAGAGTCCCTCCGGGAAGCAGACCTGGATCACTACAGCGCGATCATCATGGATGAGGCCCACGAGCGCTCCCTCAACACCGACGTGCTCTTTGGGCTGCTCCGGGAGGTGAGGGCTGCGGGTCCAGCCTCTGTGCCTGTGGGGCTTGGACCACCGCCCTGCCAGGAGTTAGTGGCGAGGCACTCCAGGCGGGCTGGGGTCTAGCCTGGGGAAGCTGAGGGGGTCTTTGACAGGCTGAGTTGCCCCTGAGGCCCTTGGCTGCGGGTTCAGACCTGGTGGTGGTTTACTCTGTTCTTGCTCAGCTGAGTGACTCATGGTTCTCCTGGCTGTGGCTCCACGGCTTCAGTTCAGGATTGTTATGAATCTAATGAGCCATCCGTCAGCTTTGACTTATGTTTCATTTGGTAGTGATGCCGATGAGACTAGAGGGCAGAAGCCAAGGGTCCCAAAACTGTGGGGAAAGCCTCTGACTGACTTCTTCTATTAGGTGGTGGCTCGGCGCTCAGACCTGAAGCTCATTGTCACATCGGCCACCATGGATGCAGAGAAATTTGCTTCCTTTTTTGGGAATGTCCCCATCTTCCACATCCCTGGTCGTACCTTCCCTGTTGACATCCTCTTCAGCAAGGTACTGAGGCCCTGTTTTGGAACTGACCTGAACTTTGTTGAGGAGCTGGTTGGGGGATGTGGAGTGGCACACTGAGTCGGAAGAGGTTTTGTGGGGACCCTGGGAGCCTGCAGCTATAGGGCTTGAAGGCGAAGGACTGTGCTCTGGGGAGGTTTCGCTTGATTGTTTCTTTGGAGTGGACGCGCAGGGCTCAGGGAGGGCCGTCAGGCCCGTCTGCAGGTGCGGCAGCCCTGAGAGTTCATCGGCTCTAGCCCCTGACCAGGAACTGGGTCGCCAGTTCCCAGTGGGGGCTTGGCCTGCATTCCCTCTGACGGTGTCCCTCACTGGTTTGCAGACCCCCCAGGAGGATTATGTGGAGGCAGCAGTGAAGCAGTCTCTGCAGGTGCATCTGTCGGGGGCCCCTGGGGACATCCTTATCTTCATGCCTGGCCAAGAGGACATTGAGGTGCGTGCCTCAGTCATGACTGGGATGAACGGGTGTGTCCTTCGTGTGAGAACTGGGGGATCTGGTATCTCACAGCTCCTCTCTGTGCCCTCAGGTGACCTCAGACCAGATTGTGGAGCATCTGGAAGAACTGGAGAACGCGCCCGCCTTGGCTGTGCTGCCCATCTATTCCCAGCTGCCTTCTGACCTCCAGGCCAAAATCTTCCAGAAGGTGAGATTGGTCCCCACCTTGGGATTCCCCCAGACTCCCCCAAAGGAGGGCAAGAGGGAGGGTGTTACTTTTCTGGCACGGGTGGGGTGTACTTTTCTCCTTGTGGGGTTTTTCCTACCTGAAGGCCTACAGCCTTCCCACCATGAGTGTCCTGTCCGGCTCCAGGCTCCGGATGGCGTTCGGAAGTGTATCGTCGCCACCAACATTGCTGAGACCTCTCTGACTGTCGATGGCATCATGTTTGTTATCGATTCTGGTTATTGTAAATTAAAGGTAAGAGGAGACACAGGCACCGGGGTCCTGGGCCCTCACCCAAAGCTAACTCAGCCAAGGGGGTGGGAAGGCAGGCCCTGGGTCCTTGGCCCTCAAACGACGATTGCTCATGGAAGTGGTGGTGGTGTTTATTGAGTGCTGGTTTTGCCATGTGCTTGATTCATTCCATCCTTGTGATAACTCAAGGTAGACAGTTTACATAGCTCGATAGAGATTGCGGAGCTGGTGTTTAGGGAAAATTTCTTGAGGTTCCTGGTTCTGAAAGATGGCTGCTTACATCGCTTCATTCTGTGATGTGTAGCAACCAGGGTTTGTGTTTGTCTCAAGCCTGCCTTCCTTTCCCCCCTCACTCTGTCCTTAGTCAGGTCTTTGCTGTCCCCTCCTAGGTCTTCAACCCCAGGATTGGCATGGATGCTCTGCAGATCTACCCCATCAGCCAGGCCAATGCCAACCAGAGGTCGGGGCGAGCCGGCAGGACGGGCCCAGGTCAGTGTTTCAGGTAGGAGCCCTGTGCTAGCCTGCTTTCTGGGGTGGAGCCCCAGCTGGGGTGGGAAGGCTTGGACTGTGATCCTGCAGAGAGGTGATCCCTGAGGCCGGGAACCAGTGGTGGGGCTGCCACTTGTTGGTTCTCTCATCACATGCTGCTGAGTGGAAGAAGCTGCCTTCCCAGGCAGCCCTGAAGTCTGAGCAGCCTTGGGTTTTAGGAAGACCTGTGTTGAAGGTATCTGCAGCGGATGACCAGTGATTACAGTGGGCCTCCTCCCAGAAGATAAATGTGAACAAATTACAGCACCGGTTCTTTTTTTCCTCCTCCAATTACTCTCTCTCTCTTTTTTGTTCCAATTTGTAAAAATAATGTATTAACTATAGAAATTCAGAAAATCTAGAAAAATATAAAGAAAAAAAATCCCAGCCATAATTCTAGTCCCAGGCTCATTGGTTCCAGAAATGAAACAAGTACATAGGAGACTCCACCAGAATGGTGAATTGGCAGGACTGAGTTTTGAGTAGGTGGAGATTTGTGATTGTAAGGGAAAGGGGGAGGTGGGGGGAAGAAATGAGGACTTCTCCTCCTTACCTGTGGCTTTCATCTGCACTGGCTCTTCTGGGTGCACAAGCCCAGTGTTGGTCCCTGTGTAGACAGCCCGGCATATTTGAGGGGCTCAGCCGGGCAGCATGGTGGGAAGTGCGGCAGGACTGCGTCTTCTCCCCCGCAGGCTCTACACCCAGAGCGCCTACAAGAATGAGCTCTTGACCACCACGGTGCCTGAGATCCAGCGGACCAACCTGGCCAACGTGGTGCTGCTGCTCAAGTCCCTGGGGGTGCAGGACCTGCTGCAGTTCCACTTCATGGACCCGCCCCCGGAGGACAACATGCTCAACTCCATGTATCAGCTCTGGATCCTCGGGGCCCTGGATAACACAGGTGCTGTGGCCCCGGGAGCCGGGCAGGGCCCCATGGGCTCTGGCGCCTGGGTTCTCCCTCTTATGGCACTGTGTCCACTGACAGTGCGGATTTACTCCTCTCTCCCAGGTGGTCTGACCTCGACCGGGCGGCTGATGGTGGAGTTCCCGCTGGACCCGGCCCTGTCCAAGATGCTCATCGTGTCCTGTGACATGGGCTGCAGCTCCGAGATCCTGCTCATCGTGTCCATGCTCTCGGTCCCAGCCATCTTCTACAGGCCCAAGGTGGGTGATGCTGTCCGGCTCCTCCCCTCCCAGGGGTCTCGGGAGGTTATGGGCTCAAGGAAGGTTGAGGGAGGGGGGGTAGTTTCTCTCTGTGTTGTTAAGACAGAGTGGAGGGAGGGGCAGGAATCAGTTTCCAAAGAGTGGTTTTGCTGTTTTATGTTAAGCCGGTTGGGGTAGGGGAAGGGATGGGCTAGATCCATGGTTCTCAGGGAGTGTTTTGCAGTTTTTTCTAGGATGGCTGTGCCTGAGCCCTCACATTTTAGAATAAATATTTTGTTGTAAACTAATTTATTTTTCCTATATTGGCAGGGCACTATGTTGATGTGTTTTTAGGTGTGGTGAGGGTAGATGATAGTGTGAGATAGCTCCTCTCATTGGACCTGGACTTCCCTTTTTCCTTCCTAGGGCCGAGAGGAGGAGAGCGATCAAATCCGGGAGAAGTTCGCAGTCCCTGAGAGTGACCATCTGACCTACCTGAACGTCTACCTGCAGTGGAAGAACAACAATTACTCTACCATCTGGTGTAACGATCATTTCATCCATGCCAAGGCCATGCGGAAGGTGGGGGCAGTGGCCGAGACAAGCAGCATGTTGGGAGGAGGGTTGGGATGCAGGGAAGGAGGGCTCCGTCCTTGTTCACCTGTGTCCTGCTCTAGGTCCGGGAGGTGCGGGCTCAGCTCAAGGACATCATGGTGCAGCAGCGGATGAGCCTGGCCTCGTGTGGCACCGACTGGGACATTGTCAGGAAGTGTATCTGTGCTGCCTATTTCCACCAGGCAGCCAAGCTCAAGGTGAGCCCAGTGGAGCTATGGCCCCTCTGGGCCTGATACTTCTTTCGAGGGCAGAGGTCTCCTGTCTCATTGTACAGTCCTGCAGATCTGGGCTTCCCCCAGAAGCCTGTGTCAAGACAGTATTGGACTGGGTAGCTGCCCAGATGTGCAGTGTTTTGCTGTGTAGCCACCTGTTGCATCTCTTCCCTAGGGAATCGGGGAGTATGTGAATATCCGGACAGGCATGCCCTGCCACCTGCACCCCACCAGCTCCCTCTTTGGAATGGGCTACACCCCAGACTACATTGTGTATCACGAGTTGGTCATGACCACCAAGGTGAGTCTTTTCCAAGGCAGCTTGCGTGACTGTAGGCCCACTTGGCTGGGCCAGGCCTTTGTAATAACCCTTTGCCGCCTTCTGGGATGGGTTTTGAGCTTGGGAGGCTTAAGGCTACATGCGTTGCTTGGAGGGAAATTAAGGTTGGTTTTCAGTTGGGGGTTTGGGGAAGTTTATATAGATACACAGTTAACCTCTAGATTCCAGTGGCCTCGGCTGTGCCAGCAGGATTGTTTCCTCCTTGCTGCCTGGGACAAGCAAGCCCTTTTGGTGTTGTTAGAAGGGTTTTCTGAGGGGCTGGGCCTTTTCTGTTGGACAATAGGGGCCTTTTTCTCAAGCATGGAGGAATTTGGATGGGAGAAGGGATTAGAATCCCAGTGTCTGTGGCTTTCCCTTGCCTTTTTCAGCCTCACAGGGCTAGGGGTAGCCCCTTTCCACATAGCTCCTAATTGTGGGACTGCCCTGGGAGGGACAGCTCAAAGCATTGGTCCTTCTGTGACCACCGCTTTGTGGCCCTTCTGCCTGCAGGAGTACATGCAGTGTGTGACTGCTGTGGATGGAGAGTGGCTGGCAGAGCTGGGCCCCATGTTCTACAGCGTGAAACAGGCAGGAAAGTCTCGGCAGGTAAGGATCCTGTGCTTTTCTATGGAGGATGTTTGTCTCTGGGATCCGTTTTCCCCTCAGCCTGGTATTAAAGACACATCATCATCTGGCTTCCCTTCACTTCTCTGTCAAACATAAAAGTTGTGATCCAGGCAGGTTAGTCTGTCTGATCTCCCCCCACCCACTCCATTTGCTTGGTCTGCTGAGCCTTAAAAAAAAGACAACTTATTATTGAAAGTCCAAATACTCATAAAAGTGGACAAAAACAGTATAATGAGCCACGAGTTCTTCACTTAGCTTCCATAATTATCAACATTCTGCCCAACCTTGTTTCTCTTATTCCCACCCCGCTCCATACATACTGAGTTTTTTCCTGGAATATTTTAAAGCATACCTCAGACATTGTATTTTTTCACCCATAAATACTTGAATATACGTGTGTCTCTAAAAGGACTTTCAAAAATTAAAACATAACCTCCGTGCAAATCTTACTCGACAGAATTAATCCTTAACGTTGCTGAAGTCTCCAGTTCTTATTTATGTTTCCTTTTTTATTCCAAAGATAAGTTTTTTATAATTGATTTGCTTGAATTCAGATCCAGGCGTTGAAATTTGTCATTATATATATTAAGTCTTTTATTCTGGAACAAGCTCTGCCCCCACTTGTTTTTTATGGCATTGACTTATTGGAGAAAACAGGTTGGTCATCTTGTAGAATGTTCCACGTTCTGTTTTGAGCTGATTGCTTCCTCAAGGTATTTAACTTTTGCCTCTATCCCGTGTGCTTTCTGTAAGCTAGTCATTAATCTAAAGCCTTGGTTAGATTCAGATTCAGCTGTTTTGGGTAAGGATGCATAAATGCATGTGGTGCTGTGAACCTCCTTCTAGATCCAGTCAGGAGGCACATAAGGTCTGGTGGTGCCACTTTCGAAGACACTAAGATTGCTCAGTGGTCCCACCTGACCCTCCGTTAAAAATTCTCTACCTACTTCTTGGTCTCCTAACACTCTTGGTGTCCACTGGTGGCCACCAGCTGGATGTAGGGCTGCAGAATGCTGTGGACTTTAGCTTTCCCCCTTCTCAGCATAGTCGTCCCCACGCCGGGCCCGCACACATCTTCCTATATCTGTCCCCTCCAGCCAGATGTCATGTCTTCTCTATTTCCTGTACTTCCTGGCATGGTTATGAACTTGGTTAGAGCATGTAAGCACTTAGCAAATTGAGTGGAGGCTGAGGCATGACAGGGTGAGGACTCAGTCATCCAATGTCTGTCTTGGATCAGTGAGAAAAGCAGGCCTCAGTGCTGGGGCAGGGAGCTGTGTGTCCCTGCCTTTGGGAGCTGGCAAGGTCTACCCAGCACCTGGCTTGCAGCAGGGAGATGGGTGCAGGCCGGCCCTCCTCACCCGCCAATCCCCAGTGACCCCAGTACCTCTCCCTTCTCTAGGAGAACCGCCGACGGGCCAAAGAGGAAGCCTCTGCCATGGAGGAGGAGATGGCACTGGCCGAGGAGCAGCTGCGGGCCCGCCGGCAGGAGCAGGAAAAGCGCAGCCCCCTGGGTAGTGTCAGGTGAGCTGTGGTCTCGGGACTCTTGTCCTGATGGAGCCCACCAGCTGGACTGACCAGGCCCTGAGGCAGGGTTGCAATTTAAGAGAGGTTAAATGTGCAGAGGTGAATTGGTGACAAGTTGACTGTGGTCACGTGGAGACGGGAGGGGTTTCGGACATACTTTCAAGGGGTGGTAATACAGCTGCAACTCCTGGTTGTTGTTTGTTATGTTGTGATGGGGCCCAAGGTGGGCTGGAGCGGCAGAGTAGGTCTCACAGCTCTACCAGCAGGCTAGGGCTTGGACACCACAGTGGAGAGGCAAGGCGGAGAGAGCCTTGGGCACCTGCGTCTGCCCTGGTGCCTAGAGTTAGACCGCACAGGTGAAGGGCACAGTCTCTGCAAGACTGCCCTCACCTCAGTCACCACCTGAAAGTTGGGGGGTACCCAGGGTCACCCTCATTTCTCACCAACTTGTTACAAATTTGGGGATCCCCATGGACTCCCTCAGGTTTGATAATTTGCTAGAACACATCGCAGAACTCAGGAAAGTACTATACATATTACAGTTTTATTATAGCAAAAGGACACAGAACCAGCCAAAGGGAGAGATGTATAAAGTGAGGTCTGAGAGGGTCTTAGATGTGAAGTCTTCCATTGTCCTTGGGGTCATGTTACCCTCCTGGCACATTACACAGAGTATTGTCACCAGGGAAGCTCACCCGAGCTTTGGTGCCCAGAGTTTTATTGGGCAGGACCCATGTGTTGACTTAGTCTCCAACCCCTTTTCCCTCCCCAGAGGCTCGGCTAATAGCACGAGGCTCAAAGCACAGCCCTCTAATCACAGGGCAGCCACCATCCTGAGTCATCTCATTTGCATAAACTATCAGATGTGGTCCACCGTGAATAACAGAGACACTCCAGTCCCTTGGGAAATTCCAAGGGTCTAGAGATACTTCCAGGAACGGGGGACAAAGCCCAGCCACAGCTGGAGTGGCGGCCTGGTGAGGTGGAAGGAAGACTACCTCCATAGCTCACCTAGGGGATATGAATGGAATTGTTAAAAAATCTCATAACCTGCCTCAGTGGATATCAGAAAGAGGTGCTATCTCATCCTGCTCCCGATCACAAATAGGGAAGGCAGGGGGAGTGGAAGTGTGCTAGGGGAGGAGACACTGCAGCCCCAAAGCCTGCTCACACACAGAAGCAGCAAGACCTCAGGCTCATCCTCCTGTGTGTCCTGGCCGGAGTGAGCAGCAGTGCGATTCCTAACCCCTCTTCTGTGTCTCCAGGTCTACAAAGATCTACACCCCAGGTCGGAAAGAGCAAGGGGAACCCATGACCCCTCGCCGCACACCAGCCCGCTTTGGCCTCTGAGCTGAGGCTGTCCCTGGAGAGGAGGGGGGCCAGGTGTTGAGTCCTGAGCCCCATGGCTGGAGCGCCCAGGCCTGCCGACAAAACCGTTTCATCTGTGTGCTTTCATTTGTGTACATCATGGCCCTGGGGGCACCTGTTGAGGCCAGGCTCTGCCATGGAGGAGGTGGGAGTTTCTCGGTGCAGGCGCGGGGCCGCAGAGCAGCTGTCAGGACCACGAGAGGTGGCCGGACCCACCATATTCAAATAAACTGTCCCCGGGACACTTGATATATAAATGACATGGCTGTGACTATGTTTTTTAAAATTCTTGTGTAAAACAGCACAACAGACCTAGGGGGAATTATAATTTGGTTATAATTCAGGATTTGGAAATAAATTTATTGTTTGTAAAATGTTATTGTATTTCTGACTCTTCTTTTCCCCTGACTGCCCTAAATCACACATTAGACAACAGGCAGAACGCTGACTTTCCTTGGATGGATCCTTCTAGAACCTTACCTCGCCCTTATTTCTGTTCTCCAGGCAGTGCCTCTTAGAGGAGGGGTTGATGGGGTGGGACTCAGCTGACAGGGAAGGAGAATGGCCTGGGGCACCAGCACCTGGCAGGGCTGGGGCAAGGCTGGCCACGATGGCCGGGAAGTGGGAGGAAGGTGAGCAGCCGCGCACCCGCTGTCCTTTCCCGTGGGCAGGTTGGCTGCTCTATTGCTCAGAATGGCCAGTTTCTACCATTATGTGTTGTCTATTCATGGAAAATAGTGTAAAATGTTGCTTATCGGTTTTCACGTAAAAGATGATGCTTACACTAGAATCACTAGTCTTTTCTGTTGTTAAGCAGCCTCAACAGTCTGCTGAGGCGACGTCTAGTGAGGCACATGTGGCATACACAGATGCCACAAAATAAGTGGGGAGGCTCCCCGCCCCCAGCAGCTGTACCCGAATCTGTTTTGGCTTCTGGACTTCTGCCCAAGAATCTGTTTGCACTTCTGTCTCCAATGCTTTCTTTTTAGCTATGGACCCTTTCCATTCAGATCTACCTTCAAGTTCCTTCCAGCTTCAATATTCTGATTTAATACTCTGCTTTTCACCATCTCTTCCTCAGATGATAATTGATTCTTTTTCTAGAGGTACAAAAGCGTTTCTTGGCAACGACCCGGAGGTGGATTCCTGAGACTGGTTTTCAGATTTGGTGTGAGAGAACAGTAAGGTTGTTGAACTGGACAGGGGTCCACTGCCTTGCTCTCAGCCATGTGCATCTACCCTTTAATGCCTACTTGAGAGGAGCAGGATACTTTAGACATCTTAGAAATATCAGCAGTTGAGGGTCTCAGGCTGAGATAGGGGGCTCATTCTGGGGATCCCAGGGCTAGCTTGCTGGCCCCTGCCTATGGCAGGAAGCTTCCTCATATGGGCTGTGCAGAGGAGGCTCAAAGGCAGGTGTACGTGGCCACATGGTGGTTCTAGGGAGCTCCCCCTTCCCTTTAGTAAGGCAGTGGCTGGGGTTTGTTATGGGTTCCTTTAGCTCAGGGGGAGAAGAATTATGCTCTAGGTGGGTAGAAGAGGATCTGTCACAAAGGATTCTGTGACCCCCAAGGTATCAGAATCTGAGTGACACCCTCCGACTCGGTGGCTGAAGCACTTTATAAACCCCTCGGCTAAGTCCTAGCTTTATAATCGTTTCTTTTTTCTTTTTTGTTATTTTTTTTTAGCGTGGCTTTAGGTGCGCAGCAAAATTGAGCAGGAGGTACAGAGATTTCTCCTATACCTGCTTCCCCTGCCCCCAAACCTGCATAGCCTCACTGCATCGCCCACCGCAGTGGTTCGATTGTTACAACTGATGAGCCTGCGCTGACACATCATTACCCCCTAAAGTCCATAGTTTACATTAGGGGTCACCCTTGGTGTCTGTACATTCTATGGGTTAGGACAAATGCATCCACCATTATAGTTTCATACAGAGACCATGTCTTTTTAATGTCAACTTTTAAAGAACTCACTTCTTTGGTTATTTCTTAAAGCATTAGAGGCAGGCAACATTCGGGCTCCCTGCCCTTTCTC
Organism: Mesoplodon mirus; assembly: GCF_964341445.2. Taxonomy (NCBI): domain Eukaryota; kingdom Metazoa; phylum Chordata; class Mammalia; order Artiodactyla; family Ziphiidae; genus Mesoplodon; species Mesoplodon mirus. Next base: position 15,226,664 of record NC_138995.1, read on the forward strand.
CTACCTTTCTGCATTTCTCCAAGCCCAGCCCCTCCACTCAGCTGAGTCTCCTACCTGGCTGGGCTTGCAAGGCCACACGGCTGGGTGATGTATTGACATGGTTCTGGCTCTGCTGTCCCTTTGCTCCCCATAGTGTGCTCCCTGCTTTCCTCTGGTGTAATCACCCCGTAGGAAGTGAAAGACAACTTTGGAAAAAGTACAACCTTCAAAGTACCCAGATATTGTCCCTTTGGCCAACATATATGAAAACTTTTTGTAAATTAGACAAAATGCCTTTTTAGTAGACTGTACTGGGGATTTTAATGACATTGAACTTTTGCTTGAATAAATGGGCCCCAGGCTAGAACTAGAAGCCATTTCATTAGTACCAGACCCTTCAGTCTTTGTTTTCTCTAGAAGACATATCCTTATTCTAAACCAAATAAAGGAACACAGTCAAAAGAGCATAAAAACCCAGACAATGACCATCACAACAGAAACCACCAGACATGCCCGTCACTCCTGCCTCACACTGCATTTCCAGAATTTGCCCTTCCCAAGTCCTAGCAGGGGCATCCTATATAACACGTTGCTGCTATTAGCAGAAAATTTCCTTGGCTTTTGTTTGGCTGGGGAGGGAGGCAAGATATTTAAGAATTGCTATCAACTAGTGGGTTTCTTCCTTCACTTCTCCTTTCCCCTCTTCCAGAAATGCAAGCTCTTTCATTTCTTTCTCTTACTTTACCTTTAGCTATTTCTCTCAATTTTCTATAGACTAGAAATAGAAATTCTAGACATGTACTTAGTTTAACAAAATCCAGCCACAATAAAATAGTTTAGCTGTCCTTGGAGTTTGTTATAATGGAATTTTTCTTGTACTGAGCTGGCTGGGGAGAAAAATAAAATTGTTAAAAGAAGGAATATGGCAGCCAGGGAGAAAGCAGATGGCTATCTCTCCCTCCTGCCTTTGGAAAATGCATCATTTATTTCTCTTCCTCTCTTTTGGGTCTCAGGATTACTTTCCTTTTGGAGGTTTTTAGATATTTCTTTTTCTTCTTAAATTCCAGACAGAGATGGAAGGAATAAAAAAGGAACTAATTATCTCGTTGGTTTAAAAACTAATCCAGATAATCCAGAAGCTGGCTTTGGGAATTACAGCTCCCCTATATACGTCAAAGAGAACTATATGTTTTAGAATTTAGGGAAAATAGGGATGAACACATTGCTGGGGACCTGAGGGGGCAGAATTGTCTGCAAGACGCCACGAGCTCACTGAGGCTGCTGTGCTCATGTCTTTATTTTAGAGTTTGGGCCTAGAGATGGTAGTATGGTTCCAAGGCTCACTCTGCCGCAGGAAGTAGACAAAACTCAATAAAACGTTAGCATCTTGCAGAATAGGCTGGGACCTTGACATATTCCGGTTAGAGCTGATCCAAGTCAAGAGAGAGGAATAGGAACTCACTGCCCTCTGAAAAACATGCGTGGAAATGATGCTCAGGGCAAGGCGCTGATTCTAGCAAAATGAGGAACCTGAGGGAACGGGGGAAATGACAATCTTGATTTGAGGAGAAATTAATGAAGTGATTCCTCAAGGACTAGTCTCGTGGCCAGGCAGCTCTGGTGCAGGTGACTTCTTCCCTTGGGGGTACCATGGAGTCTACAGGTGGCAGAAAAGGTAGCCTTGGACCCAGGTTGTAGAGGAGACCAGGGCATTCTTGTGAGGTTTCCAAAACACGTTAGAGGAGAAAAATGCCTATTCTGCCTGTTCCCTTCTTATCCTCACACCTCCCAAAAGGGACTGGGTCAGGGGAAGGGATAGGTCTGAGATCGGAGGCACTTGGGTATCATCAAAGATTCTTAAATCAGGATGAGCCTTAATTCATTTGCCTCCCCCTTTACAGAGAAGAAAACAATGATCTCTGGTCCAGAATAGCTAAGCAAAAGATTTGTTTTTTTCACCTATTTGAATTTCCAATCCAGTGATCTCTTCAAAATATGCTTTTTTTTTTTTTGACCCAATGGACTAAGAAAGACAGCACCATAGTAAGTAGCAAAAGTCACATGGTGGACATACCTGAGCAGTGGGGCATCCCGACAGACTTGGTGATGTCCATTCTTTGGCTCACATCTTGGGTTATCCCCCTCCAGCCCAAGGTGCCATACACTTTCCCCCTTGATGTGGGGTCTGTTTTGCTTGGGCATAGGGCTTTGGTATATACGCTTGAGGGCCCAGCTTTCAGCTTCTTCTCCTCTATTTCATTCTTTAGTTTCTTGTTTTCCTTTTGCAGATGGACCATTACATTGTGGAGGTGGCTGGGGAAGGAGAGGGAAGGACAGGTGGGTGTTTGGTCTGCTTCAGTTCCATGGACACCCAGTTCCTCCCAGAGCTGGTGCTCTCACACATGTTCTGTGGAAATGGAGGCCTATGTGCATCCCCGGGAAGAAGCCTAGGCCTGGGGTTGGGGTGGACCCAGAATCAGCACTCCTGACCCACTGTGTCATGTCAGCTCTGGGCTAGTTTTCTTATATGTTAGATGGGGACCATTGAGTCTGATCTGCCTTCTGGGGTTCATATAAAAATCCAGTTTGACAAACGATAGAAATTTGATTCAAAGAGCCAGAACAACTCTGATCACGTGTCCTCGGTTTCTCACAGCCATGCCTAGGAAACACTCACATCCAGTTCTGATGCCAAAGCCCAAGATCTTTTGCCTCCCTTTGCTGAAAGGTTGAGAACACAGGGGATCCCGGCTCTGTTGAGAGCTTGGGCAAGTTACTTGTCCCTGTTTTATGGAAGAAATGGCAGCTCCAATGTAGGTGAGGGGAAAGGTAACTGAGCATACCTCCTGTGGCTCAATAAATGGCAACTGTTAATACTAACAGCCTTATTTCTCCAAACCAGTGTTGAGAGAAGTGAGTGACAGTGGGCTCTGGAACCAGGCTTCCCAAGTTGGTATTCTGACTCTGCCACTTACTGGTCACGAGACCATGGGCAAATTATGTAGCCTGAGTTTCTCCCTTTCTTCATCCTTAAATGGGGATTATACGTGCACTGAACGTGTGAGGCCTCATGAAGATTAAATAAGTTAACACATGTAAAGCACTGGGAACAGTGCTCCTCATGCGTAAGCAATAAATATTAGTTGAGCTCTATTACGATTAAAAGATGGTGTTCCTTCAAATAGGATCAAGCAAACTCAAGAATGAGTTCTTTGTGAAACAAACAAACAAACAAACCAAAAACCTTGCCAGAACTTGGCACAATATAAGAAAAAGCCTGGTGCCCGGCTACCTTCAGATTCTGACAATTTCTCCTTTAGTTAAATCCTTTCAGAAAATGTTTCTGTCCTAGTGAAATATTTTATGATCTTTTCTAGAGGAAATCAAATAGAGAATTCATCCTCAACTGCTTCTCTGGGCGTATTCTTTGCCCTCTTGCTCTGTGTAAATCTGGCTGGCAGTGAAGACACCCCTTCCCTTGTAGCTCTTCACGTTGTTGCCACGCTGCTTGTGCCACTGGGCCTGGAGGTGGGGTCCTCGAATGCCCTCATTCCCTGGCTCTCTGCCACTCTCTCTGGCCCACTCCTGTCAGCATCCCTGATGTTTTCAGCATCCTGTACTTTTCATCCAAGCCCTGGCCCCTCAGTTCCTTGACCTCCTTATTCCAGTGATCGTTTCCTCTCCTTCAACCCAGACACTTTCCTATGGTCCAAGCTCAGGACACAGCTTTCTAACTGGGGCTGCATGAATAGGTCCCAGGTGTGCTGCGACACCTCAGCCCTTGGAGCAGGGTTTGGCACAGCTGCTGGGTGGTCACCTTTACCATAAGCAACCCCATCCAAGACCCTCCCAGTGTGCCAAAAAAAGGTGGTCATTTTCTAAGTGTTCCCTGACAAAAGGTTGGGAAACACTGCCCTGGAGCATGTCGTTACCTGCTACTATGCCACCTCTGAAATCTCAGTTTTAGACGTCCATACTTTTGCCTCTGTTCCCAAACTCCCAACACTCCTCCCGTACCACACTCTATGCTGACCCAGGTTTGACCATGAGGGTGAACCAAGGCTGCAAGTAGATGGACCCAAATGACCACATGGGACAGAAGGGCCCCACCAACCTTGACTGCTCACCTCATAGAGATGTTCCTTCTATGTTCTATGTCCCTTTGTTTGGAGAGCTCTCCGTTACCACAGCTTAGCCACTACCCTAACTAATACAGTCTGCTTTTCAGTTCCTGTTTCCTTCTCAGCATTCTGACTTCTGAGAACTGTGGCAGGTGACAGTGGAGAGGGACATAGAGACTATTAATCCCCTTTTTTATTGTTGGTGAGGGGACTAAGGCCCAAAGAGGTCAAGTGGTATGCCCAAGGTCACATAGATGCAGATTCGGGACTCGGGGTCTTTCTCCACATATCCAGTGAAAAAGCCAGCCCTGGTTCCTGGCTGACTCCTCTCCCCGGGGCCCAAGCTCCAGCCAGGGGGCCATGGGATGACTTACTCCTTTTCACCAGTCAGCTTGGCGATATATATGACCTGTTCATGGAGCTTGTTTCTTAGTTTCTCATTGGCGATCCTGTAATAAAATTCACAGAAGAAAAGAGTTCCCCAGACCCCTGTGAGCAAGAGCATGAGTTCGCTGAAAAGGACGTTGGGTGTTCTCGGCAAGGCCTCTTCTGGGCCCAGACCCCCCGCTCATCCCCCAGTCCCCAGAGCTAGAGCCCTCCTAGCAGCTGGCAATTAAGAGGACTCTCTACACTCCCATGCAAACTCACTGTGATCCCAAGTGAGTTCAGGGGATCCAGGCAGTGAAGCCCGACACCAGGCTGGGAAGAGGAAATCTGACCCACAGGAGCATCCCTTCTGTCTGGAAGCTGCTCCATTTCCAAGTGGGCGGGGCTTTCTGAACCTGCCTGAAGGGTTGCGGCCCCTTCATCTTATTCCCAACATCTGGGTGTGGGCTGCGACTGGATCAGTTTCCCTGGCGGGCTGTGTGTGTGTGTGTATGACACTATTCTCTGGCACATGTGTGATTCCAGCCCTTGGAACCCCGCCTGTTTTCTTCCACACTTACTTCTGCTCTTTTGCCCATTGCTCCAAGTTGGACATAATCTGATCATTCTCTCGGTGCAGCCTCCAGGTATCTTTGGGCACAGACCGCTGGTGCAGGCAACAGGACTTTGGTACAAGAAGTAAATGAGATAGTAAGGGGGTGGGAGCACAGGCCTTTCACCTCCCTTCTCCCAAATCAGGTCTCCTCTCTTCCTGGGAGAAGAAACATTGACTCTGCTGTCCAGCCCCGAGGCCAGAGTTGGAATTGCCATTGCAGGCCTCCACCTCCAGCAGTGCATTATCACAAAAGTGACATCTGTGAGCAGACACCACTTATAGTAGAGACAAAGTAGGTTTGTACATTTATAATAATGATTTTCAGGCCAAAGGTAGCAAGGTGACCTATTCTAAAACAGCAATATGTTAAGCCTTTTTAAAAACAGCTGAAAGAAAAAATATCTGGTGGAAAGGGGGGACTTTTTTTCTAAATTGGGCAAAGGCCCTGTGGCCACCCCAAGGATATCCGGAGCCTCCTGCTACAAACTTCACTGCTCAGAGAGCTGGGCATACCCTAAGAGCTCTTAGCTGATTCTACTGCAGGGTAATTGAAAGTGTCAGGAGGGGCTCTGGAGGGTGACTGAGCAGTGGATTATCTAAGTCAGGGCTGCTGGTGTACCTGACATGGAGATGGCATTCTCTCTCCTCTGGATTGGGACCTTTGCTCTGTTCAATATCTCTATCAACTAAGTCACGGGAAGATGGCTGGGTCGAGACAGCCATTGTGGGCCTGGAACACCCAGACCCCGCTTTGTACTGAATAGAGGGGGATGCCCTTTCCTTGCTCCCAGACACCCCTACCCCCACCAAAGGGTGTCTGTCATCCAGACGGTCGTGGGATATTCTGGGGGGAGTGGGATGAAGCGACTGGGAGTTGAGGAGTGCCCACCTCCCTCTCGTCCACGAGGAGGTTCTCTTTCAGGGCACGCATTTCCTCCTGGAACACCCTGAGCTGCTCCTCTTTAGCGGCCAGCATCTTGAGGTCACTCTGGTGCTGCTTCTGCCACTGCAGCACCTCGTTGCTCATGATCTCCAGCTTTTCGTTGAAGGTCTGCACCTGCTCGGTAGCGCACAGTGAGGAGGGAGACCCCGGCTTGCCACCCTAACCCTGGAGGACCCATGACAAGGCGGGAGGGCGCTTTCTCTGGGAGGTTCATGAGGGCGTGTTTTATTTCCAGCGACCAGCAGAGGGCGCCCCTGCTCTGATAGTTGCCGCCTTCCTGAAGCTCCCAGAGCCCAGCAAAAGGGAGGGCACCTGTTAGCCGAAGGGACTGGCTCAGTGCGAAGTACACAGCTGTGGGGCAAGAAGAGGCCTTGGGGCCCTGGGCAGGGCGGCAGCTGGGGCCCCTGGCGCTCACCTCTAGCTCACTCTCCTGCTGGAGGCCCTGCAGTTTTTTGAACGCCACATTCAGCTTCTTCATCCTCTCCTCGTAAGCAATGACTTCCTCTTCCAGCTGAATCTTCCTGTCTTGGGCCTGTGTCAGACTTCGGTGAAGACTCTTTGTCTCTGAGGTCGAATGACTGAGCTTTGGTAAAGACAAAGGGTTGGGGGGAGAACGGCTGTCATTGCGCTTGGGCCTCTCTGCTGAGTCCTGAATGGAGAAGGGTTCCACCAGTCCCACAGCCCCTACTCTCTTCTGCCCAGGGTGGCACAGACACACCTGGTCCTGGTCACCTCGCCTAGAGTCCCAGGGAGGGGTGAGAAGTGACAACGGTCAGTCTTCTGCATCTCCCCTGCCCCTTTCCCGTTTCCTCTCTTTCCAATACTATGAACTCATCAGCCAGGCATGATTAGCACAGGGATGGGGCATGAATTTCCCTGAAAAATCCAGGCCTTGGGCAAACCTTGCCCCTGGGTCACCCATGGGCAAAAAGACTTGTTAGATTTAGCCTCTATCCCCCTCTTCCCCAAAGCCTCACTAAGGAGAACCAGGCCTTCTCTGGACAGACATCCCAGCCAATGCAAGGGTTTGCAGATGGCCTTAGTGACAGCCAGTTATGCAGGAAATCGACTCCTTCATCCTTCATGCTGCTGGGGTAACTTGGATATTAAACAGCCCTGGAGATGAGAGAGTGTAGCCCACCTTATCCAGGGCCTGTGTTAGGTCGTCTTGGCAGGAGGCTGACTTCCGGCATACCTCCTCATAGACTTCTTTACTGACCGTGGTCTGGAGGTATTGCTTCTCTTTTGCCGCAGCCTTGTCCAGCTGAATCTGCAGACTCGCCATGGTCTCCTTCTGAAGGGTTATCTTTAGGGAGGGGCAACATCACTGTCAAGGTTCATGGCCATAGAGGCATTCTCTGTGTCCACAGAAGATGGACAAGCATTGGGCTCTCTCCTCTGCACTAACTACCTGCCCAGTAGCCTGTGATAATGCCCACCTCCCCTCACTGTTGGAAGAGGAAGAGCTGTCTTTCCAGGTTCTTCTGCACCCCTCTACTTCCTTTCTAGATAGCATGTCCTCCCAATACAAGGAGTACTGGAACTACTGGGCCATGATGTGTCAAATACACGAAAAGTCCCTTTCACAGACTCCGCAGCCTTTGATGTGTGCCAGCCAAGCATGGGTCCTACATTTGTAACTGGATGGTTTCTGTTAATAGTTAACTGTCTCATGGTTAGGGTTAGGGTTAGGATTAGTGTTAACCTGGAATCCAGTTCTAGGTTAGGAAATATGGTGCAGCATTTCAGTGGTATGCATTATGCCTCAACTCCTGACATAATCCACTAGACTCGATGCACCATGAAAGCAGGACTGTATGTGCTTTCTTCATTGCTGTATCCCCACTACCTGTAGCTCAGAGCATGGCATATAATAGGTGCTCACTAAATATACTAAATGATTTACTTGGACTGAATGAAATGGTGCATTGGGCAATACTAGGGATGAATTGGACATATAGTTCTGACAGAGTGTGTTTAAAATTGAAATATGGACTACTGATGAAAGGAAATGCAGTATAGAATGCAGAACTAAGCCTCTTTCTAATGGCTGTTTCCACTGATTCAAAAAGTCTGTTATATGTGGGGCATGCTTTTTAAAAATTGAACATGCTTACACACACATAAACTCCTCCAGCCTCTGGATTCCCATCAAAGGAATTCTGAAATTAGTGCTTCTAGTTGCACATTTACGTAACTACCTTTCTTTTGGCAAATGTGATAACAGGCCTATATTAAATACTTAGGCAGTATTCCTTATAGTGAAAGCAATTCCTTGGGGATTTGAGTGATTCAGACCTCAACTCTGGATCACACTAGAGGAGAGATTTCTGGAGTGACAAAACTCCAGAAACATCAGTGCCTCAGATCTCTGCTGTTTAATATGGCAGCCACTAGCCACATGAGACTATTTACATTTCAATAAAACTAAAATTAAACTTATAAATTCAGTTCCTTAGTCATACTAAGCCATATTTTGAGCACTCAATAGCCATATGTGGCTAGTGCATATAGTATCAGGTAACTCTAATTTAGAACTTTTCCATCATCACAGAGAGTTCTATTGTGTAGTGCTATTCTTACACTTAGAATGGTCATAGTATTTTAAGATGAACTCTTTATTATGAAGGAATCAGAGCTGCTTGGTCTCTCATTTATAATTCAAGAGACTACCTAATCAAGATGCTGTATTTTTTTCTTGTCCAGAAATATGGAATGGATTCATTTGGGGCAAGTATTGCCATTCATGATGAAGGGAAAAGAGGTTAGGTGTAAGAGCCCGATGATCCAGGTTTAAATACTGCTCCATCCCATCACTTACCAATTAGTCAGTCTGAGCCTCAGCCTTTCTCTCCTCTGTAAACCAGCAGATGGAAGGCATGCCAAGGACTTAAGTAGACAGTCAATAAATGATGATTGAATGTGAGCACAGTGCCTCACATACATTAGATGCCATTTACTCCTTTTGTCTTTATTCGTGTAATGAAATATAACCATGTCCCCTTTCATCCCATTTTTGTGCTTTGGGACTATTTTTGGAAGTGCTCCCTAGCAAATTGCCCCAAACAATGGGCTCACTCAACTCTGGTCTAAAATGCAACTCTGGAAGACTTGATGCCAAAGCCCAGATGGTTTGGGGCTCCACCAGATATTAAATAAGACCTTCTACATGTGGAAGAAATACTTCTCGGCCAGCAAGTGGGTGACACTTCAGGAGGGAAGTGGGGGCTCCGGTGCCCCAGAATGCACATGGGCTGGGCAGTTAGTGGCATTTCTGTGATGGAGGAGAGCTAGATGCCAACTTCAGGTCCAGGATCATAGGGTTCAAATTTCTCACCCCCTTGGGGTTTCTGTCTACGCACCTTACGAGTCAGCTCCTGGTTGATCTGCTGGGTGCTGTTTTGTTTGCAGAGAGAGGAATCCAGTTGTGCAGAACATTGCTTTAACTGTGATTTGAGATGATCATTTTCCTCCTCCAACTTTCTCAAACTCTCCTTTGACTGCTCCCCGATTAAGGAAACAAAGCCCAGATGGAGGTGTTATCTCAGACTCCTGCAGAAGCCCCTCCTTCTGCCCTCACGCACAGCTCCACTTTGCACCCCATGTATCTCAGGCCTTCTCTCCCCTCCTCACTTGTCTTTCTCACCCTCCCTCCCTTCTCTCCTGAAGTCTGAGCACCCTCAGCCTCTGTGTCCCACCAGGCCCAGCTGGGCTCAGGTCTGGCCCTGGATTCTTACTCCCGAGGCTTCCCAGATTCTCCTCACCATCTTTTCTTTCTTTTTTTCTTCCTGTTGGAACATCTCAAGCTCTTGCTCCAGTAGCTTCTCCTTCTCTTTACTCTTTTTCAACTGCTCCCGTTTCTCCTCCAGCAACCTGGTTTCCTCCTGAAGCTGTTCTTCTAGACTGCATTTGGAGGAGGCTTGCTTCCTGTTCTGAGAAAACAAACACGGGGCTGAAAGTCAGGCACCATATTTTGGGGGATAAAAACCCCAGCCCAGACAACTGTGCACAGGGATGGCTGAAATAAATATGAGGACAACTCCTTGGTTATTTAGCGTGTTTAATAAAAAAGTTTCCTCTTAGGTTCAGCAACAGTTTTTCTTTGTTCAATTAGAAATACCAACTTATTTTATTTATAGATCTAGGTCCCACTTACTTACCAACTCTTTCCACATAAAATACTCTTTGAATAAATTTTTAAAAATCTTAGAAAAGCACAAAAGGAATAATTCAAAGTTAAAAAACTTTAAATCAACTGAGAAGGATAGCTTTTGAGTCCTAGAAAAAGAAATAATATTGTCCTTTGACTGTTTTTAAGCTTAGCCCCTGAAAATGCCTATTATGGGTTGTGGGAACTGGAGCTGACTGGCTGGCTTAGCATTCTAAATCAAATTCTGGACAAGTAGTTTGCAATGGATTGGTGGTGGCATCTTCCCAAATAAAGAACAATGCAATTTTTTTTTTTTGGCCACACCGCTCAGCTTGTGGGATTTTAGTTTCCCGACCAGGGATTGACCCAGACCCTTTGCAGTGAGAGCTTGGAGTCCTAACCACTGGACCGCCAGGGAATTCCCAAGAGCAATGCATTTAATCTGAAACAGAGCAAATGCTTGAGCTGGCTGCCTACATGCCCTCCATACCTGGTGTTGAATGTGATTTATACGATCTAGCAGGTCATTCAGTTTTACATCTTGCTCAGTCACTGTCTTCTGAAGCTGCCTCTTTTCCTTCTCTGAAATTTCAAGTTTTCTCGAGAACTCAGATAATTCTGATGTCAGCTCCTCTATCCGTTTCCTAAAGCAAAATGGCAAAAACAGGTGGATGGACTTCAGGGTCCATGTCGGTGGACTGTGGGCTGGCTGCCCGGGGCTTGCTACCCAACTCCTGGGCAGCAGCCCACAGGGTCCCAACTGGCTTACGACGGACAGAGCCTCTGTCTGGAGGGGAATCTGTGGTACCTGCTGGGTGTGAGTTCCTCCTCAGCCATTAGGGAATCCTTCTGCAGCTTCTGAAGTTCTCTCTGGAGCTCCTGGATGATCTCTGCCTTCTGCTTCTCCAGGCAAATGCAGCTTTGCAGTTTCCTATGGCAATCCTCCAGGTTACCCTTTGCCAGAATGGCCTCTTCTTTGTATTGGGCTGCTTGCTGAGCTGCAGAAGACAGGAGATAACCCAGGGCATGTCCAAGTGTGAAGGGAGTTATGTGTGAAGATCGGACTCTCAAATGAGACCAGTTAAAAAGTCTGTTCCTTGGGGCTTCCCTGGTGGTGCAGTGGTTAAGAATCTGCTTGCCAATGTAGGGGACACGGGTTTGAGCCCCGGTCCGGGAAGATCCCACATGCCGTGGAGCAACTAAGCCCGTGTGCCACAACTACTGAGCCCGAGCTCTAGAGCCTGGGAGCCACAACTACTGAGCCTGCGTGCCACAACTACTGAGCCTGCGTGCCACAACTACTGAAGCCTGTGCACCTAGAGCCCGTGCTCCACAACAAGAGAAGCCACTGCAATGAGAAGCCTGCGCACCACAACGAAGAGGAGCCCCCGCTCGCTGCAACTAGAGAAAGCCTGTGTGAAGCAACAAAGACCCAATGTAGCCAAAAAAAAAAAAAGTCTGTTCCTTCATTCTGTGGCTTACTTCAATTTCCAGTCTGTCCTCATCTCTCTCTATTTCATTATCACTCCTAAGGAGCTCTGATAAATTATGTCTTCAACTACCCACCAGCTGTGAACTCCTTCTTGACTAAAATTAAACAAATTGGTCGAAATTGCTTGGTATCTCTTCTGCGACTCATCCTGTCATTGCAGACAAATCCTGACCCTCATGGAGTTTAGAGTCTAGTGAGAGAGCTGTAATTGGTTCACCTGACATGGAGAATACAGTAATGTTAAACTCACACTGACTGTGAACTCAGGAAGCAAGGCCAAAGCGGGTAAGTACAGTTGGAGATGGACTTATGGAGGAACAGAGGCTGAGCTGGGCCTCAGAAGGAGAAGAAAGGGAATTCTCAGGGTGGGGGGCACAGTGAAGGGAATGGGGAGGGCATGTGGGAAGATGATGGGAAGATATCAGCTTAACTGGAAAGGGAAGTGGGAAGGAATGGTGAGAGACAGAATTGAGGAAGTGCATGGGCTAGAGGGGGTTTTGGAGGACGTTGAAAGCCTGAGAGAAATGTTTAGACATGATTTAGTGGGTTCTTGAGCAGGGACCTGCCATAAAGGAAACAGTGCTTTAGGAAAATTGGAGAAAGACTTCTGACAATATCCTTTTAGCCCACACCCTTGCCTCCACTGGGTATGAAGGAGTAAGTTGCTTACTGGGGTTTCTCTACACCAAATATCTCCCCACTTCCTGTAGTTTCTCCTATCATTTCTACTTAAATATCACTTTTCTCTCCATTTTTTTAAGCTTGGGATACTGGAAGAAAGATGGTCTCACTACGGAAATAATTATACACCCAGAAGAAGGGAGGAGGATTTTTTTTAATAGGGAAGAGAGTAGGTTCAGCTTTGGGAATATTGGGTTAGTGGGGTTGGTCAGGTGGAGCTAGTCTCTAAAGACAAGACTGACCAGGTGCCAAGTCAGGGTGGGGCTCTAGGCATTGGAGTCACCTGCAGAGAAATGAGCTACAAGAAGCAGAGGTGCTCATCAAGGAATGAGTGTAGAGGAAGAGGAGAGGGCAGAATCTTAGAGACGGGTGACCACTGTCAGGGCAGGAGGGAAAAGAGGAAACAATGGTGAGATTTATGGAAGAACAAGGGACCTGTTGTGTCTCCAAAGCTAATAAATAACTGTTGAGGTGCGGGGTACCAACAGTGTGGACACCCAGAGAGTTAGAGGAGGGTGAGGAAGGAAGACGTGCTTTGGACCTTCTTTTTTTTTCCAAATTGATACATCACTCACATAACATAAAATTTATCCTTTTAAAGTGTACAGTACAGTGGTTTCTGGTAGACTCACAAAGTTGTGCAACCATCAACATCTAATTCCAGGACATTTTTATCACTCAAAGGCAATCCCATTTCCAGGGCAAGAAGTTACTGGTGACCTCTGAGAAAGCACTTTCGGCAGAGGAGCAAGGACACAACCCACACTGCAAGAGAATGTGTGTGGAGACTAAAAAAGGAGAGTGTTAAAAACCAGGGAAGGAAGAAGTGAATGGTGTGACAAAGGTCCCAGAGAAGGTGGAGAGGAATGTGGTGCAAAGAAGCAAGGTACAGAGCCCTGTGCTCTCCGTGGTGAGGAAAGGAGAGGACCTTCAGCTGAGGCTGCAGAGAAAATGGGGGGCGTGTGAGAGCAGCGGTCTGCCTTCCCAACCCGAGCACCTGCTGTGTGATGGGGGCTTCAGAGAAAAGGTAAGGTTGGGGTGAAGGAAGGAGCTTAGAGGGCGGTCCTAACTGCTGTGAGATGAGATGAGATCATGAGGAGATCGGAGTGAGAAAGTGGTGAGGGAGAGGGACACGGCCATTTGAGGAAAGGAAGGGGCTGCTCTGGCCCCATGGGTTGGAGTGTGTGGGGACAGTGCTTGCCCAGGGGCCTCACCAGCCATCCTGTGCTGCTGTTTGGCATCTTTGAGACAGTCCTTCAGCTTCTTGATCTCAGCTCCCAGGTGCCTATACTTGGCCTTGCACTTATCCTGTCTCTCCTGGATGGCAATTTCGAGTTCACTTGTCATGCGTTGCTGCTTCTCCAACTCCAACTCCTTTTTTACGAGGGAGTCCTTAACCTGCGCCAGGTCCTTCTCTAGCTTGTGCAGCATCTCATCTTTCTCCTGGAGGAGCTGAGGAAAGCAAAGTGTTAATGCTGATAGAGGCCTGAGCAGCGGCAGGGCGAAGTCAGTTAGAGATTGTCTTGAGCCCTCTTCCAGCCACCATCTTCTCTCGCCTGGATGTTGCAATAGCCTCCACCTGGGCTCCCTGCCTCCCTGTCAGAGATGGGATTTTACAAATGCAAGTGAGATCTTGTTATGTCTCTGTTCAAAACCTCTACTGGGTCCATCTCACTTAGAAAAAGGCCAAAGTCCTTACAATGACGTCCCAGGATGCTCATGATCTGGTACTTGGCTACCAGTCTGACCTCACCTCTTGCCGCCCCACCCTCTCTGCTTCCGAGCTGACTCCCACCTGAGGGCCCTTGCCCTTGATGTTGCCTCTGCCTGGAATATTCTTCAAGACTTTGGCCTAGGGCTTCCCTGGTGGCGCAGTGGTTGAGAGTCCGCCTGCCGATGCAGGGGACACGGGTTCGTGCCCCGGTCTGGGAGGATCCCACATGCCGCGGAGCGGCTGGGCCCGTGAGCCATGGTCGCTGGGCCTGTGCGTCCGAAGCCTGTGCTCCGCAGGGGGAGAGGCCACAGCAGTGAGAGGCCCGCCTACCGCAAAAAAAAAAAAAAAAAAAAGACTTTGGCCTGGGTGGCACCCTTACTTCATTCAAATGTCTGCCCAAATGTCACCTTATCAAAGAGGCCTTCCCCGACCACTCTGGGGAAAACAGCCACCAAGCTGTTTTAGGAATTCATTAGTACCTAACATTTTATTGTATATTAGTTTTATTTGTTTGTCTCTAAAGACTGGAAATGTAAGCTCCATGAAAATAGGGACAGCACATGTTTTATTATATTCTCATGCCTAGAAGAGTGCTTGGCATATAGTAGGAGCTCAAAAATATCCGTTGGATGAATATATGAGTGACTCGAAGCTGCTTATCCAGACTCCTTGCTTCTTCTTCAACATCTCTCCAAATACCTCCATTTGGACTGGTGAATCACCTCCAGACCTTGAAATAGGAAGTTTGAATGACCAGCCACTCAAATCAATTGGATTATTTCTACTAGCTCTGATAAAAGTTTAGAGTTGAAACAGTACTGACTACAAAAACTTGCGCTGGTTTCAGAGTCTTTCTGCCCTTGGTTCCATTCTTAGGCTTTTCTAGGAGCTTGATTTACGTTGGTAACTACAGATCTTCTAGGGCATAGTTCCACTAATATTTTCAACTGCCTGGTTTGCATATTTGTAAGTTATTTGTAATTAAAAAATTGAAATCCACATGAAATTGTGAATAAGGCTACATATTATTTTACAGCATTTCTTTCTACTCTTAGGCATAAACAAAAGCATAAGGGAATAATACGAGTGTGTCCCAAACTCACTATTGCAGGGCTGGGGAAGAACCCCTTTCTTACAGCGTCCACATCTCTATTAAGGCCCCTGATGTTTTGTTTATTTATTACGTGCCAAGAGAAATTCCAAGGAAGAGCTCAGAATTGCCCCTGGGCCTGAAGCACTGCGCATGTGTGGGTGCTCCCCAAGCAATCACAGCGAGTGCAGGGCCACAGAACCCGCTCCTGCCGAGGCCTGGCCTCACAGGGCCCTGCTGGCAGTTCCAACCACGGAGCTCCTCGCCTTACCTTGTCTTTCTTCAAATCGAGCTTCTGGGTCTCAGTGAACTGCACCTGCAGCTCCTGCAGTCGCTGTTGCAGGATGCCGACCTCCCTGTCCTTCCTCTCCACGTGGGCAGATGTCTCTTCCCGCAGCCCGTGCAGGTCCAACTCCAGCTTCAACATGTCTGCAGCGGGACAAGACAGAGTGCTTCTTGTCAGAGCGGGGCTCCGGCTTCCTTGGCTCCCTACCCTCTGCCGCAGCCCGCTGGCCCGCGGTTTACCCTTCATGATGTTTTTCTTCTGTTCCGACACAGCTTCCAGCTCCGTGCGCAAATCCTTCACGAGGTTCTGGTACTCCTCCACGTGCGAGCACTGGCTGTCTTTCTGCTCCTGCAGGTGCTTCAGTATCTGGGCAGATGGAAGAGCAGGGCAGGGTGAGGACATGAGGGAAGAAAGCGTTACAGAATTCTGAGTGTCCAGGACAGGCAAATTTGTAGGGACGGAACATAGAACAGTGGTTGCCAGGGTTTGGGGAGGGAGGAGGGGGTGACTGCTCGTGGATGTGGGTTTCCTTTTGGAGCGACGAAAATGGTCTGCAAGTAGTGGTGCTGCTGCCTGACTTTGCGGAGACACGAAAACCCAATGAGTGTACACGGTAGTTTTATTCTAGTTTAGTTTTTAAACATCTTTATTGGAGCATAATTGCTTTACAATTGCTTTTCGTTAGTTTCTGCTGTATCACAAAGTGAATCAGCTATACGTATACACGTGTCCCCGTATCTCCTCCCTCTTGCATCGTCCTCCCTCCCGCCCTCCCTATCCCTCCCCTCTAGGTGGTCACAGAGCACCGAGCTGATCGCCCTGTGCTATGCGGCTGCTTCCCACTAGCTATCGATTTTCCGTTTGGTAGTGTGTATGTGTCCACGCCACTCTCTCACTTCGTGCCAGCTTACCCTTCCCCCTCCCCGTGTCCTCAAGTCCATTCTGGTTGTACACTTTAAATGGTGAGTTTTCTGGTATGTCAATTATATCTCAATTTAAAAAAGTAAAGAGAGAGTTAAAAAGGAAAGGACATGGCAGACTTCTTCTCATGCTCACACGGAATGGAATGTGCACGAAAGGAGCCACCTCCCCCTCGCCGCAACACTCAGTGTCATTGATGAGGCACCTACAGTGTGCCAGGCACTGTGTACAGCACCGTACGTGCTGCAAACAACACAGACACCAACTCTCACCCCAGGGGGCTGACCTTCTGGTGGGATGAGACAGACAAAGAGCATAAAGTAGTGACTTACAGAAAACAAAAGTTGATAAGTGCTATGGAAGAAACAGAATGGCAAAGGGGAGTGGAGGTGTATGGGGCGGGCAGGGGTGAGGCTGTGGGTTACAGTTTTAAATAGGATAGATGGGTTGGCCTCACTGAGAAGGTGGCCTCTGAGCAGGCACTTGCTGGAGGTGAGGGCGTGAGCCAAGTTGAGGTATCTGAGGGACGAGCTCGGCAGATGGGGGAGGGGGCAGTGCTAGCTGATGACAAGGCCCTGGGGGGAGAACCTGGAGGAGGCCATGTGGTTAGAGTGGAGTGAGTGATGGGGAGAGGAGGAGGAGGAGAGGAGGTGAGGAAGTTAGGGGGCAGTCACATCACATAGGGCTCTTAGTCCCTCAGCAAGAACTTTGGCTTCTACCCTGAAGGAGAGGGGAAGGGGCTGTAACCGGAGAAGGCAGGAAGGAACATGTACATGTGGCCAAGGAGGAACAACTAGTTGTCTGGGCAGCAGGGGATGCTGGGGAGATAGTTATGTGATTTCACAGTTGACAATGAAGGAGGGTTGCAGCATGAAGACAGAGGGACGGCTGGAGAAATGCAGGGCAGTCACCGTCTGACCTGGGTGTGGGCCCTACAGCGATTCAAAGGCCCAGTGTGTGCCAGGCCAGCTGAGGGAGGAGAGGATGACTGGCACTAACTGTGATGTGGGTAGTTCTAGTCCGAATAGAATGTTCACATAATGTGAAGGCTTTGGGCAGGATATACAAAATGGTGGGTGAAAGTGGATTCTGTTTCTTGAGGAAGTCTGTATCATTTTAAAAAATGGAGTGTTAAAGAAGAATTTGTGTTTAGTAGATACAGTTTCAGTTCTTTTTTTTTTTTTTTGTGGTACGTGGGCCTCTCACTGTTGTGGTCTCTCCCGTTGCGGAGGACAGGCTCTGGACGCGCAGGCTCAGAGGCCATGGCTCACGGGCCCAGCCGCTCCGCGGCATGTGGGATCCTCCCGGACCGCGGCACGAACCCGCGTTCCCTGCATCGGCAGGCGGACTCTCAACCACCGCGCCACCAGGGAAGCCCCAAGAACTTCCTATAAGTCAACACAAAAAAGACTAACAACCCAATAAAAAATTGGTTAAGGATTTAAAAGCAATTCGTAAAACAGAAATCCACAGGACCGATACACTTATGACAGGCTCACTACTTCATTCACAAGGTGGGTGCTATGATGGGCCTCCCAGATCCCCTTCAGCAGTGAAGGACTTACTCCTCCAGCTGCTGGGGGTGATGCCCTAAGATAGCCTCAGCTGTAAGCCCTCTTGGGGATTGCCTGGGCTGAAGAAAACTTTTGTCCAAGGTCATGTCTCTCCCTAGGAAGACAGCTCACATCCAATCACTGATCAACATGGAGCTATAAAGGCCAGCTCCCTTCTTCCCAATTTAGAATCGCTCTAAAGGTCCTTCCAGCCCCAGAGCTCCTCATGAGGTTGGCTGAGGCCTTTGCTGGGACCATCAGAGACCAGCTTCTCCATCTGCCCAACCCTGCTTCCTTCCCCTTCACAGGTGTTGATGCCAAGAACTTTCTCTAAAAACGTCCTGCATACCAGTCTGTCTCAGAGTCTGCTTCCTGGGGAACCCAACCCACAGCTATTAGAACTAAAGGAAATAAAAATTGAGAAAATGAGAAAATCTATTTTTTCCCCATCCATCAGTTTAGCACAACTTAAAAAGACTGAAAACATACCCTGTGAGTGTAGGGAAATTATTGTTGGTAAAGGTGTAAACTGGTAGAACCTTTTTGGTGTTCAACTTAGAAGTATCTTTAAACATTAAAAATAAGCATTTCCTTTGACCCAGCAAAATCCCACTTCAGGAATTAACCCCGTAGAGATAAGGATGTTCATTTACAGCTTGTTTGTAGTAGACAAACAGGTCAGTAGATGGTACAGGGTACAGTTATACTACAGAATACAAGGCAGTAACTAGAAGAAATCATCAAGCTATACATTTAAAAAGCAAAGTGTAGAACCATATTTATAAAATGACTCATTTATGTAAAGAGAAAACTCTAACTTTTTACATAGCAATAGGATGGGGAAGATTGTCAGAACATTTCGAGCAATTGCCTAGGGGGAGAAGAGTGGGGTGGAGAAGGCTGAAGGTGGACTTTTACATTTAGTCTCCATAATTCTGTCTAGAGAGCCTATATTGTTGTATTACTTGTGTAATTTTAAAAAGCAATTGAAAGAAAAAAGAAACAAGTTCAGTCACTTCTTTGCAATGTTTTGTGGCTTTCTCCTCCTATTTGATCCTGAAGCTATGGTTTCCATGAGTCCTGTGACCTGGAATAGCCCCCTGCCGGACCCCCATGGCAACATGGAAGATTTGAGAGCTCATTTGGTAATTCACTTTCTGCCTTATTTGAAGTGGTGGCTCCTTAAATTAATTAAGGAGCCTTAAAATTCCTAAGGAGCAATCTTACAGGAGATGTGAAGGCTGAAAGTTCAAAGCTGAGGGCTACAAAATTCAAGGGAAGGAATGACAACTGGTTGAAGGTTTGGGTTTCTGGCAGAGAGGCTGGGACTGTTACAGGGACCACCTGGGAGCTCCTGGTCTGAGTGGTCTGGTTTAAGTCCTACCTGACTGACGATCCTGCTGAGCTCCCCCTCCAACATCTTCACCTGGCACTCCAGTAACTCGATGTTGCTCAGGGAAGTCTGGTATTTATCCCCGTAGAGGTTTAAGCTCCTTTCTAGGGAGAGGATTTTGTCCCCGGCCAAGGCGAGTTGCTCCTGGGCCAAACGGAGCTTCTCCCCTGTGTTCTCATGATTTCCCATTTCCTCCTCATAGAGAATCACCTGTTGGTGTAGGAAAAAACAACAACACTGAACCCGTGGAAGCATCTAACGAGGAAAGGATATTGCTATAAGACCACTTGCAGAGGAGTCTCATATCTTTTTTTTTTTTTTTAGCGGTACGTGGGCCTCTCACCGTTGTGGCCTCTCCCGTCGCGGAGCACAGGCTCCGGACGCGCAGGCTTAGCGGCCATGGCTCACGGGCCCAGCCACTCTGTGGCATGTGGGATCCTCCCAGACGGGGGCACGAACTCGTGTCCCCTGCATCGGCAGGCGGACTCTCAACCACTGTGCCACCAGGGAAGCCCCTCATATCTTAACTAGAAACCCAGATGCAAAGAATAGGCCCAGCTCAGATCTAAAAACTACAATACATAAAATCAGAATGTTAATTATTAGAAATTTTTTTTTAAAGTTTGTCCTGTTTAGATGGTAAGCTTCTTAAAGCCAGGGACCATATCTATTTCCCATTCTGTCTGGTATGTAGTTAATTCAATAAAGACTTGTTAGTTCATTAATAAGAATGAATGTATAGCTCCATTTTTTAAGGGCTTAAAATGCCAGTATTCTTTCTTTCCTATGTATTCTCTAGAGGTCTAATTTAGAAAATGTGGAGCCCCTCGTGCACACAGGCCCATGTCAGCAAAGTTCCCTAGAAATAGTGGGGAAACATGACCCGAAGTTCCTCTGGGATTTGCAGCATCCTTATTTAGGTTCTTTTTCTTCCTGATGAATTAATTAGTCAACCAACTGACAGATATTTATTGAATGCTCATGAGCACTGTTTTGGGTGCTTAGGGGTATGTATACCTATATAATATAGGCTCCTCCCTCAAAGAATTTACAAACTCTTACAAATCGGGGAGAGATACGATTTAAAATTAGCAAACAACTGTTGAGTGAGCTAAATTATATAGCTTGAATTATATGTGCTGAAAAAGTTAAGAGCAGGAGGGTCATCAGGAAGGCTTCATTTGGGTTCAAATAGTTCAGTAGAATTCAGACAGAACACATTTTATTGGTCTAAGCTAATATATTTGCTGCCTGTCATTTGAGATTCATCTTGGGAAAAGATCATTTAGTTTGAGGTGTTTATTTTGTAAGGAAAAGAGGAAAGGAATATTTTATATTCAAACGTTTATAACGGAAGCTCATATCCCCTTGACACTCACCATCCCTTTGCATGCTAACCCCATTCCAACCACAAGCATCTTCAACTCTTTGCCTGTGTGTTGCTCTGGCCCCAGGAGTCCACTCAAGCAGAGGAGCAAGACAAGGCAAGTGACAAGTACTGGGGAGTTTAATACCCTCAGGTGCAACCCTCAACCAATGACGGGGTGGTTGGCTGGGATCAATCTGAGGTGTGTTCTACATTATCTCCCAGAATTCTCCAGAGGGATTGAACCCCAGTTTCCCATAGCAGTGATCTTCTTTTTTTATTGATTTTTAAATTTTTATTTATTTTTTTGCGGTACGGGGGCCTCTCACTGTTGTGGCCTCTCCCGTTGCGGAGCACAGGCTCCGGACGCGCAGGCTCAGCGGCCACGGCTCACGGGCCCAGCCGCTCCGCGGCATGTGGGATCCTCCCGGACCGGGGCACGAACCCGCGTCCCCTGCATCGGCAGGCGGACCCTCAACCACTGCGCCACCAGGGAGGCCCCTGTCCCATTCCTTTGAACCCATGGTTTTACTACTGCCAGTGCTATCACTTCCCAACTGACTTTATTTCAATGGCTTTGTTCTTTGGAATTTACTTGGGATTCTACAAGGACGATACTCTCTGGTTTAAAAAAAAATACTATCCTAGGACATGAATAGAAATGAATGTCCAGAATGTACTTAAGCTAAGTCTACGTGATCTAAAACTCCAGTCTGAAAAACATGACTGATCTGGTACTGTCAGCGATTGACTCAGACTAAGTGTCTGGTTATCTTATCAACTGTGCAAGTGCCAGGAATTTATATATGACCAAAACCTGATTTTTCTAAAAATGACTGACTTAATGGACCTTATACCTCCTTCATAACCCTCAGAGAACCAGAGTCTTTTGCATTTAAACTGCCATGGTAATAGAATGGAGATGATAAACTTACATGCACACCATACACATATATGTGCATGCACACACACACCTCCCACTCATGTACACACATACCACATGCCCCATGTGCATTAATACTGGAGCTTTCACCCAATTACGCCATTCTGTTTAGTTCCCTCTGTGCAGCTTCAAAAAAAATCAAGAATTAAAGAGGGAAAGTTGATAAAACCTGCTCAAGATGTTGTGAAGCTCTTCTCTAAGTCCAATGCCTGCTTTCTAGTAGCTTTGGCCTGATTTCTGTAGGTACATGGGCATATGGGACATTTCCATAGTTACTTTATCTATACCTCATCTTCTTTCATCTTGCAGTGATGGTGGAGAATAACCAGGTCGGAAGTCTCCTTCTCCAGGATGGACTGACACTGCAGGAGGGAACAGTAAGAAGTCTGCAGCTCCTTGGTGTGAAACTCCAGTTCTTGCTGAATGGCCAGCAACTTTTTCTTGGGTTGTTCGAGTTGTCTCAGATGACACTGTTTATTCAGCTCAAACTCCATGTGTGACTCCTCAAATGCTGACACTTGCTTCTTATTCTGTAATTGAGATCGAATATACAGAAAGGCTTTAGATTGTCACCAAGCAGGCATTCATTCTTTGATTTTTTTCATTTGTTCAACCATTCACATCCATCTATCCATCCATTTATCTTTTCATCTCCAGAGCACTTATTAAACATTTCACTCTATTCACAATTAAACATCACTTTGTACTTTCACTCTATGGGAAGGATTTAAAAGAAGGAAAAAACCATAGTTCCTTCCTACTATTTAGATCTACCATTCCTATTATGTAGGTCAGAAGAAAAAACATTCACATAAAGAACCTAGAGAGTAGTATAAAGATACACTCGATAATACGCTTATGTTTTGTCTTCACGTATAAAGATAACACAATTGACCTGGAAGGGAATGAATTTCTGGTTATGGTTCTTGGACTAAACTTGATTATTAAAAATGCCCAGATAAAAGGACAAACTCTTGGGGAAATAGCTTTCTGGAATGCTGGGAAACGGGAGGCAGAGATATTGTTCAGGCACATCTGGGCACTGACTCTGTCTCCTTCTGAAGGCAGATGTGACCTTGTAGATGCTGAGTGTGCGTGTGTGTGTGTGCGTGTGTATGTGTGTGTGAGGTCTCTCCCTGCCAGTCTACAATCAACCTGAAATGCTGCCACACCCCACCTACATTTTCATTCATTCATTCAATAAGCATATGTTGAACACCTACACTGTATCAGGTATTCTGCTAATAGGACACATCCCTGAGTTGTTTATTCTAGTACAATTGAGATCTTTGCACTGATGCTTCTATATTTTCTTGCCCAATATTCCTGGTTGAAATGGAGCAGGACCCTATGGTCCTCCCCTCCACGTGCTCTGTCTGCCTTTTGTCTGTAGAAAAACTTTAGCCAAAGAATAAGTTTAATCAGAGAAGTGAGAAAATGCAGAAGCAAAGTAAAGCAGTCAAACAAGACCAACTAATAATAGTTTAGTCATTAAACAAAGTCAAGGACCTTTAGTTCCTCCTCAAGGGCTATAGATAATCTTCTGAGCCATATCCCTTGAGCTGTCTTGTAGATACTGAAACCCCCATGTGAAAGAAGTTAATTACATGATAACCAGACTGTAGCCATGACATAAGCTGCCACAATTCTGGGAAATGAGCTCAAAGAAATGGGAACAAACCCACCCTGGAACTGAAGATTAACTGTACTTAAAACAATCAAGATGATGCTGATCAGACCCACGGATGACCAATTTCAAGATGACTGTCAGGGCTGACTGTGCTGTTTCTGCATGCAACCCCCTCCCTCCACATATACACCCCTGAAACTCCGCTTTAAAAGCTCTTGCCCACTGATTGTCAGTGGGGGGAGTCAGCCTTTGGATGTGAGTCTGCCCTCCTCCCCAGTTGCCAGCCTCTGAAATAAAGCAAACTTTCCTTTTACCAACCTTGCCTCTCGAGTATTGGCTTTAGAGTAGCGAGCAGTCAGATCCCACTTTCAGTAACATGGTGACATGTGGAAGAGGGGGGGTGAAGAGGGTGGCCCGTAGGCATTCCTTAGCGCCCTTCTTTGCTTATTGTCTTCCTACTTAACACTTTCCTGGCATGTCCTTAATGTGGCATTTCATATTCTGCCTTGCATTGTAACGATCTCTGTGCATCTATCTTTTAATTAGATTATAAATTCCCAAAGGGCAGGGGTTATGTCTACTCCTATAGGGCCTAGATTATAGATTCATACACAGCTAGGTATTGAAGGAAAGAAAGAAACTAAATAGAGAATAAGCAATCTCATTGGCTCCCAAGAATCTGAGCTTGTGGCCTTGGCCTCATTAACAGAGTAATTTCAAACTTTTTTAAAATAAACTTTTTTTAATCGTTTTATTGAAGTATTCTCTATATATCATAAAATTCAACTACTGTAAGTGTACAATTCGATGATTTGTAGCAAATTTATAGAGTTGGGCAACCATTATTGCAATCCAGTTTTGGAATGTTTCCATCACCTTGAAAATTCCCTCATGCCCATTTGTCACTCCCATTTCTACCCCAGCTCCAGGCAACCACTAATCTGCTTTCTGCCTCTACGAATTTGCCCTTTCCAGACATTTCATATAAGTGGAATTGTACAATATGTCATATTTTGTGTCTGGCTTCTTTCACTTAGCATAATGTTTTTGAGGTTCATCCAGGCTGTAGCAAGAATCAGAATTCTGTTCTGAATACTGATTTTTACTGCTGAATAGTATGAATATACCATATTTTGTTTAT
The DNA here is from genome assembly GCF_964341445.2 of Mesoplodon mirus. Classification (NCBI taxonomy): domain Eukaryota; kingdom Metazoa; phylum Chordata; class Mammalia; order Artiodactyla; family Ziphiidae; genus Mesoplodon; species Mesoplodon mirus. The sequence continues at coordinate 15,251,049 of NC_138995.1, forward strand.
CTGTTCACCAGTTAATAGATAGCTGGATTGTTTTGGTTTCTATTATGAGTAATGCTGCTATGAACATTAACATGGTAGCTACTGTGTGAATATATTTTCATTTAGTTAATTTGTTTAGCAAATATTAAGGGAATACCAGCTATGTGCCAAGCACTCTACTAGGCAATGGGGATACAGAAGTATATAAAACAGAATCTCTGCCTTCAAGAATTTTGCATCTACTGGGGGGAACGTGTGGAGGGAGAGAGAGACAGAGAGAGGGAATGAGAGGGAGAGAGAGAGGTAGCAAATTACAGAAGTAAATTACATAGTTTATTATGAGGAAAAAGTGCTGTGGAGGAGAGTAAAGCAGGGGAGGGAGATGAGGAATGCCAGGATGGAGGAAGTTGTAATTTTGAATTAATTTTGTTCTCATGGAAGATCACTTTGCGAAGGTGACATCTGAGTCCAGACTCGGAGGAGGCAGGGAAGGAGCCTGGTGGGAATCTACAACAGGAACACTCCAGTGAGAGGTAACAGCAGGCGCTAAGGCCTGGAGGTGGGAGGTGCCTGGCGGTGTTTGAGGACCCACTTTGTTCTGGCTGGAGCAGAGACAGTAAGGGGGAGAATGGTACCAGATGAGGTGAGAAAGGAAAGGGAGGTGAGGTCCTCTAGGACCATGTAGGCCTTTCTGAAAAATTTAACTTTTCCTTTTAGGGAGGTGAAAGGCCATTGGAGTGTACTGAGCAGAGAAGTGATGTGATCTCCTGTAGATGCCACAAAGGACACACTGGCTGTTAGATTGAAAATGAACTGTAGGGAGCCAAAGATAGAAGCAGGGAGACCAGCGTGGAGGCTACTGAAAGAATCCAGGTGAGAAGTGACGGCAGCATGGACCAAGGGAGGAGTTGGGAGAAATGGCTGGATTTTAGATGTATATTTGAAAGTAGACTCCACAGGATTTGCTTCTGCATTAGATGTGGGATGGTGGGAGATAATGGTCATACAAGGCAGGATAACTCCATGGTTTTGCTCTGAGTAACTGGAGAGATAGAGTGTTAAAGAGATTAATTCAGTAAGAACTGGGACCCAAAAGAGAGAAAATCTTCTGTAGTGAGAGTGGGTGGAGACAGCACAGATAAGATCAGGGAGGCTCAGTCCAGTTCAGAGCCAGAAAGACAACAGCTGACTGTGTCAGTTCAATCTGAAAGAGAAGACAGAAAATGCACCACAATGGTCACCAGGCAAAAAAAATCCCAGGCAAAGACAAACTGAACCCTTGGCCTGAGAGAATTATTTCCTAGGCCCAACAAAGCTGAATTTTGTATTTACTCTGTGTAGCTACAAGTGCCAACATTTATAATAAATGTTTTTAGTTAAGTGCTTTCATTCTTTTCAAGATAAGAATTGTGCTATTCTTACAACTCATCTGTGAATGAGGTTCAGAGAGAAGGGACTTGGGAGTGGTGTGTGTGTGTGTGTGTGTGTGTGTGTGTGCACTCAGGTGTGCATGCACACAAACATATATGGGGGAGGTTCTCAAGAGCCCAAGTCCTCTGTCTATACAGGTAAACTGTGGGGTGGGGAGCTAATTGGAAAAAGACATGGTCACGAATAAATACTTAATGTGGGTAGAACTCAAGCAAAAGAGTGAACATCTGGTGTATGGTTACTGCAGAAGGGCTTATTTTAGTAAAGCTAATACCCAATAAAATCCTTACGAAATTTTGCTCCAATCCTGTTTCTCTTGGCTTTATTGACAGTGACTTGATCTCTGAAAATTAAGAAACAGGATTCCTGGTCCTTCTAGTTCTTGTGTGCAAGTATTGATTTTGACCTGCCTCTCCACTGCTGGATGAGTATGACCCAGTTGAAAACTGACTAGTCTCCTCATTATATTCTTTCTCTGCTTCCCCTTATTTCCATGTCCCCACTGTGTCTTCATTATCCAAAAGAATAAGAGAAATGCTCTTCTTTTAAAGAAGCCAAACTCTTTCCTTAGGGCTTCCCCTCCAAGTACATCATCTGTACTTTGGTGTGTTCATAATTGTTCTTTGACTTTAAAGCCTCCTGTGGGTAAAGAGTGTCTTTTCCTAGTATAAAGCTTAGTAACCTGGCAGTGATACTGGCAAACTGTTAATCATCTCTTCCTCAGAGGACATGTTAAAACTTCTGGCTTTAATTTTGGTTTGAGGTAATATAAGAGACCAACCAGATGATGAGAGTTCACTAAAATCTTTCAGTACAGGGCAAAGGTAGCACCTGATCTAATTTGCCTGGTTATAAAGATCCAAGAACTGCTCATACCTGCAGAGAAACTAGAGTTTTCTTGGATGAGAATTAAACATTTGCACACTGTAGGTACCTATGGGCTTAGGAATCAAATTTCAAAGACTTGGAGAAATGCCTAGACTTATCTGAGACCTATTAAATTTCTACTTATTTATCCTTAAGTATTCAAAAGATTATTTTTCTTAATTCTACATGAATAGAAAATGACATACTATGGATTAAGCCTGAATTTCACTTACATTTGTACCAAAAAGAAGTGTCACAAAGGCATCAATGCATTTTCTACTGCTTCTTTGTCTTCTTTTTTTAAAAAAATTTTTCTTTAGAGTGAAGACATAGATATTTTACTAGATTCTGCTTTGACTTTTAAACTGAGATCTGGAGAAAATCAGCAAGTTGGAAACAATCTCATGGAAGTAAGATTAGTTCCTAAAATGACCATCCAGAGTTGGACATGATTCCGGAGGCCATCTGGTCTACCAGTGTTTCTCACATAGATTTCTGTCCAGGCCTCAGATGTCTTAAAAGATAGAGGACTTGGCCACCTGTAGGAACCTGTTGCCATATTTAGACTACTTTTCAGTCCTACTTATGGTCAAAGAGATTATAGCTGCTGCTCCCTCCTTGCCTATGTGGCCACTTGATCATAGAAGGAAATTAATTGGCCTGGCATGATTCGCTGTTTGAAAAGTCATGTTGGTTTCCACCCAATACTTTGTGCTTTTCAAGTTGATGCTAATTGATTGATGTTAGGTTCTATATTTTCCCTGATATTGAAGTTAAGCTGACAGGTCTATAATTACTGGGATTGTCCTTTTTCCCTTTTTAAAAAGATGAGCACTGCATTTACCCTTTTTCAGTCTACAGGGACTTTCTTTATCCCCTTGAGTTCTCAAAAATAATTGCTAGCAGCTATGTAATAACACCTGCCAATTCCTTAAGTACTCTTTATTTATTTATTTATTTGGGCTGCGTTGGGTCTTTTTTTTTTTTTTTTTTTTTTTTTTTTTTTTGCGGTATGCGGGCCTCTCACTGTTGTGGCCTCCCCCGTTGCGGAGCACAGGCTCCGGATGCACAGGCCCAGCGGCCATGGCTCACGGGCCCAGCCGCTCCGCGGCATATGGGATCCTCCCAGACCGGGGCACGAACCCGTGTCCCCTGCATCGGCAGGCGGACTCTCAACCACTGCGCCACCAGGGAGGCCCGGGTCTTTTTTTTTTTAACATCTTTATTGGAGTATAATTGCTTTACAATGGTGTGTTAGTTTCTGCTGTATAACAAAGTGAATCAGTTATACATATACATATGTTCCCATATCTCTTCCCTCTTGTGTCTCCCTCCCTCGCACCCTCCCTATCCCACCCCTCTAGGTGGTCACAAACCACCTAGCTGATCTCCCTGTGCTATGCGGCTGCTTCTCTTCGAAGTATGTCATCAGGCCCTGATGCTTTACCTAAAGCCGGCTTTTCAAAATACTTTTAAACCATTTTATTCTCTCTCTTAGCTTGTGCTGACTCTTCTGCTCAGGTTAGCATTGCTCTGAAAACTGAATCCCTGATAATTTTTATTTTTCTTCATTTAAGAGGAAAAGCCCCATCTTTTCCCAGTCATTGTCAGAACTTCTTTCTCTATTTTTGAGGTAGGAAGTGAGATATTTCCCATGTAAGCCTGGTTTAGCCTTATATCACTAGATAGGTTCACCTATTACTTTTTATATCTTCTACAAATTGCATTTCTTGTACTTTCTTATATTGGTAGAGTGTAGAACTATGTGTTTCAGTGACATCCATTTCCTTTGGACACATCTTCATGGTTTAGACATTTTTCTTATCAGTGATCTCTATTTACCAGATATTCACTTAAAAAAAAAACCTCTTTATTTTGGAATAATTTTAGATTTACAGAAAAATTCCAAAAGTAGTACAGAATGTTCCCATATATTCTTCATTCACCTTCCCCTAATGTTAACATTTTACATAACCATGGTACATTTGTCCAACTAGGAAGTTAACATTGGTAAATTGCTATTACCTATACTACATACTTTATTTGGATTTTATCAGTTCTTCTACTATTTTTTTTTTTTCTGTTCCAGGAGCCAATCCTAGATCCCACATTGCATTTAGCAATTTCTCTTAAATTTTTTTTATTCCCAATGATTCAAAATGATATCTTTGTGTGATAATTTCCATCGAGTGTATTAATCTTTATATATTCAATGAATTGCTTTTATCTGCAGAAATCAAATTTCTTACAGTTTTATGCTAAAAATAATTCCTCAGTCCACTGCAAAGATGAGTTTGGCAATCCAAACTCTACTGAATATCAGGGTATTCTCTCCATGCCACCACCAGGGCCAAAGGAGCCTGGGAAACTGCTCTTTTTCTGGTTTGATCATCGTTTTACTATGATATCTCTGTTGTCCTTTTCTCCTTTCACTTTAATGGAGGCACTTTTGATACGTGAGCAGGGTTGGGACTAGAGTGAGGCAAGTGATGTGCAAACTTAAAGGAGGCATTCAGTCTCAGGGTTGAGCAAGTACAGGGTTGGCACTTTTTGCACCCTAGGCACCTCACTTGGTTTTCCCTAGGCACAGCTCTCTCTGTTCGTGGGATTTGGAGCACAACGTATTCTTGATTTACAAGGTCACCTACCCTCTGCCTGCCACTCCTTTAGTTACACATAACATCTGATATAATATTTTGATTTTTTTCACACAACTGTGTCCTGAACTATGACCTCCTGCTTATTTCTCCAGCTCCTTGTCAGATATTAGTCAAAATTTCAGAAAGTCTTGGGTTCCCCCTTTGTTCCCATATTATATTTCCTTGTGGAAGGCAGATCTTGCATGATTTTCTGAGTAGATGAGTGTTAAGTCTACATCTAATTGTGTATTTGTATTCGTAGTCTGCAATTTAAATTCTGCACTAAGTGCTGGGGAAAAAAGAGCATGTTTTAAAGCTTGCTTCAAGCTGTTCGACCTTCTTCTGGGCAATTAGAATAAAAATGTGACGATACCTTTCTCCCTCCAAGTTGCCAGGTACATTTATTTGCCACTTGGCTTTCCCTGACTGGGGGAATAAATAAACTTGCAACAGCAATGGTGAAAATATCTTAAAACGTTGAAAGAAAATAAATTATGGTAATATTCTTCCTGGGATCCATTTAGGAAAACCAATGGATTTTTCTATATTTGTGACTTCCTACAGAAAGGACAGTAGTGCTCACTCAGTAAGACAAGGTAGAATTACTTTGTTGTTAGCATTTTTAGGGCATTGCAGAGGAACAATTTGTGGTTCTTATAGGGAGGTGGTAAGTCCTGGGAGAACTCTAACAGACACAATTAAGAGAGACCAGGTCCTTGACTGCAAGTGTTGAAGATTATGGTGATTGTTTACACAGCACCTAAGAGGCTAACTTGGAGGTCTAACAACAGGTCTGTGCAACAAGTACCTGCCTTACGTTTGCCAAGGACTCAAGTCCCTAAGCAGAAATGAAGACTGCAAGTTAGGAGTTCCTGGCAACCCAAAGTGTTTACAGAGCTATGGGAAAATATCTCCCAGCTGGCTCCCCAGCTTGTGTGGATAAATTTAGAGGCTGGCTCAAAGAGCTTAGAACTAGAGTTTCCAAGGGAGAAAACCTCAGGGTGAAATGAAGTTGCCTCAGCTGATGAACTGCCTAGGCTATGGATAAGTATTAGCTCAAAATCACAGTCTCAAGAAAGATGATCATGCCAGGTGGTCCTCCTGTTCAGGACAGGTGTTACTGAGTATCTTGGCTTGGGCACCTCTGGAAGCAAGTCCTATGGCAAGGAACCAGATGTCAAGTAGTAGTTTATGTGGAAGGTGATTCTGGGAAACTCAGGTAGGGGGAGCGGGGAAATGAACAAGGCAGGGAAGGAAACTGTGAAAGGGTGTGTTACCAATGTTACCAACCTAGTTACCACTGTTGGGCAACTGATGCTGGGCCCCACTGAGGAACTCTGGGACAGAGAAAAGAGCATGCATGGAGTTATCTCCAGTGAGATAGGGCAAAGGAGATAGGTTATTTAATCAACCATCTCCCCATCAGTCATTGGTTGAGGGCTGTTTCTAGGGGTATTAACTCTTCTGTACTTCAGCTTGTCCTATGATTGGGTTCCTGCATCCAGAAGAAAAGCTTGTAGGCAGAGAGCTGCAGGTGTGGCAATAAAGAGCTCCTGCTGCACCGATAGGAAGTGACACCTTGGAGCAAGTGGGATGGTTGTTATTTTCATGGGTGATTTAGAAGTCTGTCTAAAATCCATTAGGAGATGCTACTCTCTTTATATAACTATGATCTGGTCTTTTCAGGGCAATGGGCCTCAGATGCTGCAAATCCAGGTGTGAAAGGCCAGATAAGGAAAAGACAGAGGCTCAGATGTAGATGACCTTGGAGATAGCTAGATTGAAAAATCCTGAGGGCAGGGATGGCATTTGTGTGTGTGTGTTAGGGTGTGTGTGTGTGTGTGTGTGTGTGTGTTAGGGTGTGTGTGTTTAATTCTTTCTCATTGCTTGCTCAATAAATGCTCTTGAATGACCAGTGGAAGAACTTTCTATTATTGGTCCTGCCCAAGGGGGCAGAGGTGGGAAACGGATGTTGAATCCCTTACCTGGCTGCTGTTCATCATCTCCTCCTCCACACAGAGCTGATTCTCCTGCAAGGTCTTCCCCTGTCTCTTGCAGACATCGTGTAGATTCTTGATGTCAGCTTGCAGGCTCAAGAGCTCGCTCTTCACGCTGCTCACTTCTCTGTCTCTCTCCCCCACCTCAGCAGTCAGAAAAACAAAAGCATCAACTATGAACTATCAAGAAAATGCTTCCTTTCATTCACTTTAAATTTGCTGGAAACTTGTCCATCAACCCTTAGCTGTCATTACTCATCCGGTGTAATGTTTACACAGTATCCATTTGTGAGGTGTCTGGGTGTTCTGCATTATTCAGACAATTACTTATTTACATTAATTAATCTTCACCCACTACTGTGGGTGCATCATAGACACTTCCCCTGCTTTTCAAGAGAAAGTCAGTGCCTAGAATAATTTCAGGTTCCTAGTGGACTGTCTATAAATATTAATGGCTCTGTCACTGATGAGATGAACATAGTGAGATGTCAAATGGACTTGTCAAGACTACTGTGAATCAGTGATGGAGTTGATGTGGCTTCTGAAAAGTCTCTTAAGTTTCCCTTCTACCCACTAAACCAAAGGCCTCCCTCACCTATAAACCTAGTGCTTTTCTTTGGAGATGTACACCAATGGGAATACAAGTAAAATCCCTGGGCTGATTGCATAAGATCCCTGTCTTTGATTATGAGAGAAAAAGATTTGTTAATTACTGCTAGGTCACATGGAAATTAGTGATCAAGATCAAAATAGAGAATGGGGAGCATAGCAGCTTGGGTGGGGTTGAGGGTGTACAGCTGTGGGAAGGGGGGGTGCCCTGTCATAGAGGATGCCACCTTCCACTCCCAGTGTTGTGGGTGACAATGGTGTAAAAAGAAATTAGCAAGAAGCCCTCTGTGAACCTGTCCAGTGCTTTAGTCCTATCACTGTGCAAACCTTCTGTAAGACTCTTGAGGACAAGCACTACCACCTCCAAGTTTTAGATATTGGAACTGAGGCTGGTGCTTTTATAGTAGGTGCTTGCTTATGTTAAATTACCCAGAGCAGGCTCTTTGGTGAGGATCATGGCATCTATTAAAGAAACACTCCCAAGAGAAATCAGCAAGGAGGTGGGGGAAGCAGACCAGGGAAGAGGAAGAAACTGAGCAAGGGCACGATTTCAGACAAAGTTTTGTGGGAGTGGCTTCAGCCTAATTCCACAAGAAACTCCAGAGTGTAAGTTACACCTCAGAGTCTGTCCTGATTAGACGCAATGAAAGCTGGGCTGTCAGCCTCAGCATCAGCCAGTCAATGGCTAAGGGCTGCCTCATGGGATGTAAGCTCCCAAGGACGTCCAACTTTCTGCTCTTATGAGCAAAGTGAACCCCAAAGCCCAAGGGCAATTCTTCTAAGAGAGTTGCAGGTGCAAAAGCACACAGAAGCCATGAGTGCACAGAAATGGCAAAGTGATCCGAGTGACAGTGTCCAAAGTCCCACAGGTGGTTAGCAGCGGAAGGAGGAGGGCTCTGCTGTCCTGACCCTGCAGCCAGTGCTCTGCCGCCATGTCCCACTGACTGCACTGGCTTCTTAAATATACGAGCGGTATAACGCACACTCCCAGGGGGAGCCAGAGACCTGATATGGACATCATAAATCAAGCCTACTGGACAGGTCAGTTTAAGAGACCTCTGCACAAGGCCGGGGAGGGGGCTGGACAGAGAATAACCACGAGAATCCGACACAGCAATGTCAGAGTATTCGGAATTCAGAAGGTTTCCCAGAAGTGCCGCTGTCTCAGCTGATTTATGCCTTCATTTCCATTTAGTACCTGGATTTTTTAAAAACCACTTTACAGTTTAATTAGGTTAACGGTGTGGCTCTGTCATTAAAAGCATTTCATTATCTCAAAACTCTCCCTCTTCCTCTCCTGCTCCTGTCCCTTGTTCCCCACTTTCTGAAAAATAACAGTGCATGTCAACTGCCCCAAGCATGTAATTACCATTAAGACAATTACCAGGGACTCTCTTAAGAGAATATGTGTAGAGCGGCTAAAAAATGGTGTACAGACACTGTTCTCTAAATAGAAAACAAAATCCTTGACCTGACAAGGAGCAGCAGTTTGATTCTAGTGCTTTAAATCCCTTTTCTCATAGCTGCCATACTGGGAATAGAGTATGGAGACTCACTGGGGAGCGGGGCCCTAGGGATCCCCTCCCCCCTTGCCACAGGACTGTCTTTCGCATCTATGAGCAGATTAGGTGACAATACAATGCCTACTCTATGGAAGTGTCAAATGCCCTATACTCTTGCCTTGATGCTGAATATATGCATCCTAAGGTGAGGGCCATGTCACCAGATTGTTGCATATGAAGCCTGGCACACTGAGGACTTATTAACAAAGTACCAGTGATATACAACTTGAGCCTCTCTATGTTAAAAGCTCAATGCCCTCTCTCTCAGGCCAATTAAAAGAAACCCCACTCCTTCTAGTTTTAGATGTCCTCTGAGCAGAAGGCCTGCTAGCCCAATATTGTTGCACCACTAGGGTTTCAGAATTGGATCTTTAATGTAGATGATCTCATCTAATTTGGACATTAGCATTGACTCAGAGTCTCTGAGGCAATTTCTTTGAGGTTTGGAATAAATAATCCTTTCTTTGAGGATGCCCTAAACCAGTTGAATAACAAATGTATTTTGCTGGATGTCAAATGAAATTTGCTTTTGAAAGCAGAACCTAACCATTCACTCCTGAAGGCCAAATTACACAAGGGTTTTTATTCATCAGAACAGAATGAAAATCCTGGGAGAGTAATAAGGTGATTTCCATGAACCATGTATTATTTTTACTGTAGGCAGTTGTAAGAAGAGGCTGTGCTCACCTCAGAACTCCATAAAGGCAAGTGTTTCTGAGGTTCCAGTAAACTTAATTTCTTGCTAATATTGTGCACAGAGGTCAGTGTACACTAGTTCTAATCTTATGTACTTTATGAATGCTAAATTCCAGGCAGATGCCTTTTGAGTACCAATATGCAGTAGGAATTGATTTAATCTGACATTTCATCATTCAAAGCTCTGTAACCAGTACTGGGGCATGAGAAGAACTGAGAGTCTAATGCTGACCCTCAGGCACCATCTGATCCTGTCCTAGATCTGAAGTCTTCAACAATGGCCGAAATCACAAGCCTCCACTGCTAGGTGAGTTTCACTTACATAAGCTGTGCACTTAGATACAGGCATACCTCGACGATGTTGTGGGTGTGCTTCCAGACCACTGAGATAAAGCAAATATCACAGTAAATCAAGTCACACAAATTTTCTGGTTTCCCAGTGCATACAGAAGTTATGTTTTCACTATACTGTAGTCTATTAAGTTTGCAAAAGCATTATAGCTAAAAAATTACATACCTTAATTTTAAAATACTTTATTGCTAAAAAATGGTAACCATCATCTGAACCTTTAGTGAGTCACAATCTTTTTGCAAAAGTAACATCAAAGATCACTGATTAACAACATTGTAAAGCAACTATACTCCAATAAAAATTTTAAAAAGGTCACTGATCACAGATCACCATAACAAATATAATAATGAAAAAGTTTGAAGTGGTGCAAGAATTACTAAAATGTGGCACAGAGACACAAAGTGAGCAAATGCTATTGAAAATGGCGTCAATACATACATACACTACCAAACGTAAAATAGAGAGCTAGTGGGAAGCAGCCACATAGCACAGGGAGATCAGCTGGGTGCTCTGTGACCACCTAGAGGGGTGGGATAGGGAGGGTGGGAGGGAGGGAGACACAAGAGGGAAGAGATATGGGGACATATGTATACGTATAACTGATTCACTTTGTTATAAAGCAGAAACTAACACGCCATTGTGAAGCAATTATACTCCAATAAAGATGTTAAAAAAAAAAAAAGAAAATGGCGTCGATAGACTTGCTCGACATAGGGTTGCCACAAATCTTCAATTTGTAAAAAGTGTAATATTTGTGGAGTGCAATAAAGTGAAGCTCAATACAATGAAGTGTGCCGGTACCCAGTTTTGCTTATATGGGGTTGGAACCTGGTCACTTTATTTGAAGGCACGTAACCTCTGCAGCAGCTACCAACCACAGGCAAAATGGTGAGTGCTGAGGCTGCAGTTGCTACCAGACGCATGATAGTGATTGGAAAATAGGTTATTTACTGAAGCAAATTTTCTGTATTGATTAAAGGGTCTTTTTTCAAAGAGCATGCCTTCTCGAACATGTATTTCAAAAGACAGGAAGAAATTTTGCTCTGGTCTTCAAAGTACTGATAGTCTCATGCTTCTTGTGGGGAGCTGATGTTAAACTGAAGCTTGTGATTCAGTAGCACTCTCAGGCCCTAGGAGCACTACAAAGATTCAAGATGGCAGCATTTCCCAGGATTTGGCACTTGAACAAGAAAGCTTGGTGGCGCTTTCAAGAGTAATACTGGAGTCCACCAACAATACCATAAAATTCATCACCTTTGGGAAATTACCTTTGTGAGGATAAGGACAAATCTTCAATAAACAATGGAAAACCACTTTTAGCCATGACTACTATTCAAAATATATCAGTTTCTAGTGAGATTTATGTTTTAAAAAGCAGGAAATCTGGGCTTCCCTCATGGCACAGTGGTTAAGAATCCACCTGCCACTTCTAGGGGACACGGGTTCGATCCCTGGTCCAGGAAGATACCACATGCCGTGGAGCAGCTGAGCCCGAGCACCACAACTACTGAGCCTGTGCTCTGGAGCCCGCAAGCCACAACTACTGAAGCCTGTGTGCCTACAGCCCGTGCTCCGGAACAAGAGAAGCCACAACAGTGAGAAGCCCATGCACCGAAACGAAGAGTAGCCCCCTCTCGCCGCAACTAGAGAAAGCCCGCGCAAAGCAACAAAGACCCAACGCGGCCAAAAACAAATAAATAAATTAAAAAAAAGAAAAAGCAGGAAATCTTTTTTTTCTTTGTTCTACCAACAATTTTAGTTTTTTAATTTATTTATTTTTAACATCTTTATTGGAGTATAATTGCTTTACAATGGTGTGTTAGTTTCTGCTTTATAAAAAAGTGAATCAGCTATACATATACATATATCCCCATATCTCCTCCCTCTTGCGTCTCCCTCCCACCCTCCCTATCCCACCCCTCTAGGTGGTCACAAAGCACCAAGCTGATCTCCCTGTGCTATGTGGCTGCTTCCCACTAGCTATCTATTTTACATTAAAAGCAGGAAATCTTAAAAATGAACATTGCTACAGGAATTTTTACAGTTTACTTGTGTAATAAGAGTTTAAAGTTATCTACAGTAAATTCAAACATTGTTATTGATATTACTAACTTGATTCCTGAGCTTACTTTTCCATCTATAAAAACATTACAGTTTTTGTTTACTTATGATGGGAATTAATGGGCACTTACATGAGGTTTTGCCTGTGAGCAAAAATTTTGGAGCCAATTATGTTCATATAGTGAAGACTGAGTATATTTCACTGTGTTCTAAATTCTTTAAAAATTGGCACACTGTACAAAGTATATGGCTTAGGATACACATGGCATATGGCAGGCGGTCCACCACCTTTGGAATATGGGCCAATTCTTGTTGGTACTTGGGCAACTGCCACATACTTTTCTCCATCATATCCTTGGAGAAATTATTCCACTAGAAAGTAACCTCCACAAGAACAGGGATCTTTGTCGATTTTGTCCACTGATTTATCTCCAGGCCCTAGAACAATGCCTGGCACAGCGAAGGTGCCCCAAAGATATCAGCTGAATGAAGAAATGCCCTTCTAGAAAATCCATACCAGATCCTCGTTCCCTGCAGAACTTTCAGTGAATCCTCAATGGCTCCCACTAGTAATCCAGCAGGAAAGGAGCTGAAACACCTCTTTTAGAAGCTGCTGACCTCTTGGTAGGAGGTCTGTTAAAAAGCATATGTCATGTGGGACAACCCTATACTAACCAAAACATCCCCTTTAAGTCCTTTCTGGAAAAAGTCAGGGAATACATAAACACAGTTTGACCAAAATAATAGACTCATCAGAGCACTCCATTTCCATATCATTCCAGATAAAGAGAAAACGTTGGCAACAATATTTAATAAGTGCTTAAGTCCCAAGCACTGGTGTTTTACATGCAGTATCTTACTTAATCCTCACAGCAAGCCTTTGAAATAGGTGCTCATTATTCATATTTTCTAGGTAAGGCAAAGGAAGCTCGGAGAGTAAGTAACATGCCCAATATCACACCGCTATTAGGTATGGACCCAGACTCACCTAGCTCAAGTCTGGGCTCTTAAATGTTATGCTTTGCTGCCCACCTCTGTCTGTGACATTTTGGGATGTTGTTATTGGAATTTTGAATCATGAAACTGGAAGAGATGTCCCTTGTAGCAAAGTTTCAACTCTACGTACATAGAGGAGTGAGGATGCTTACCTCATCTTTCATTTCCTGGGTATCTCTCAATTCTCCTTTAAGCCTTAGCATTTCCTGAGCTTTGTTATAAACCTGAAAAAGTCCAAGAATTTAAGATGGAAAAAGCATAAATGAGTCTGGCCCTTTAAAGATTTTCCCACCTGGATGTGTGCTCTGAGAAGGGAGTTTGGAAAAATTTCTGAACTGTTAGCAATACCTACTTGCCTACCCATCTGTTTGTGTTTTCAAAAGTGTGTTAAAGCTTTTGCTAGGAAGACAGGACCGTGGTTTTACATCTTTTCCAAAAAATCACCACTTGGTAGGCTAAATAGTTTCTGAACACATCCTTCTTGGAAAGTAAAAGGTCTGAAATTATTTTACTTTCTAGATTTCTAAGTATTCAATGGCTCAAATATAGTTAATTACTAATTAGGAATCAAATGGGATGTGCACACCAACTTCATTCTCATGATAACCCTGGTAGGTAGATACTATTACTGTCCCCATTTTACAGAGGAGGAAACTGAAGCCCAGAGAGGCTAAGTGACTTACCCAAGGCCAGGCAGGCTCTCTTACTACTCCATGGGGAGCTTCCCTTCCATTAATTTCTAACTATTAATTTGGAAATATCTGATAATGTGATTTTTTGCAGCATCAAGTTACTGTAATGTTGGTGCTTGTAAAGTTAGGAAACTTGTAAAGTGCTGAGAATTATCTAAATAAAAAGCCTCAAGGAAAACCAAAGATTTGTGCACATGTATGTGTGTAAGCATAGGATGATGCCTTTGAGGTCATAATGCACTGCACTTACTAAAACAATCTAATTCATTATGTTTTAAACTCTAAGACCAGAGGAAGTTTCCACCAAGCACTTACCTGCAGAATAGTTCCAAGAATGAGAAGCTATCAAAATACTCATTCTTTGTAATGAACCACATACCCCATCCCTAATGTAAGCCAAGAGGAAGAAAGAATGCCAGTGAGAATTTGGAATGTTTTATGGGGTTGTATTCTGATCTGCATTGTTTACCCTCTTATGTCTTCATGCAGAGAGATGCATCATGGGAATGGTGATGTAGCTTGGGCTTACCCAGTAGAGAGAGTCTAGGTGATGTTGCAGTAACAAACAATCCACAAATCTCAGTGACTTAAAACCATGAAGGTTTATTTTTCATTTGTGCTACATGTCGTTTATGAGTCAGCTGGGGCTCTGCTCTTTATTGTCCTCAGCTAGTAGAACCTCTGTCATCTAGTATGTTGCCTGTTGCCATTCCAGCAGAAAGGGAACTAGGTGAATCACATACAGGTTCTTAAAGTAGATGTGACACACTTCACTTCTGCTCACATTTCACTGGCCAAAACAAGTCATATGGCTATGCCTACCTTCTTCCTTTACCCCCAAGAGGAAATATTGGTGAATGTTACAGATCATTTCCATGCAAGGTGTCTTAGCTGGTTGGGCTGCTGCAACAAAATATCACAGACTGCATATGTTATAAACAACAGAAAAAATTTTGTCTCACAGTTCTGGAGGTTGAGAAGTTCACGATTAAGGTGCCAGCAGATTAGGTGTTTGGTGAGGACCCACTTCAGAGATGGTTGTTTCTTTTTTTGCTGTAAATTCACATGGTGGAAGGGATAAGGGAGAACTCTGGGGTCTCTTTTATAAGGGCACTAATCTCTTTCATGATGGCTTCATCCGCATGACCTAAGCACCTCCCAAAGACCCGACCTTCTAACACTACCACCTTGGCGGTTAGGATTTCAACACATGAATTTTGAGGGGACACAAACATTTACTCTACAGTGTAAGGCAAATGAGAAGATTAAAAATACATGGCCTAAAAGAACACTGAATAGGTCTCCAGGCCAGTAAACTGCTAATCCTGACCCAGCACCTAGGTCAAGGAGTAGCCTTTGGAAAGGCACTTACCTCTCCAGGCCTTTGTTTCTCCCTCTGTAAACTGAGGAGCTGTACTAAATGACTGTTTTCTTTCTTAGCTCTAAAGTTTACTGGTTCAGGTTCTACCTTGATGGACATTCTTCTTTAATAGGAATTGTGAACTTAACCCAAGCATCACACAAAAGTTGGAATGGAGTAAACATATCCTTGAGAATAATATTCCTCTAGAGGTAGACTTACTGGATAGTCAGGAAATGATTCTTAAATCAAATGAAATTTTGTCTCAAAGACAGAAAAATGATTGTCTAACTTGTGCTGGTTTCATCTACTATGCAGTTACACAGCTATCGTTGCAAGGGCCAAGAGCATTTGGAAGGAAAAGTGGCAGGCACAAGCTCTCATATTTGCATGAAAATATATTTACTAAGTAAAATAAGTCAGAGGAAAAATAGAGAGCTGAATTGTGTTCCATGAAGGAGACATGGGAATCCTGTGAGTCACTAACAACAGCAGTGGGCAATTTGGAAGTGTTTATGATGAAAAAAAGGGAAGGGTTATATGATAAATTTTCGAAGCATTTGACAGTAATGTTTGCCAGATGGATAAGGAAGAGTGCTTTGAGGGAGCCTCAAATGCTTCATAAAATGAACACGGGAACCTTCACAATGCCCTCTGAGGAATGTGGCTGGACAAATATTTTGTAGAGGAGAGAACTCATCACAGAGGGAGGGGCCCCCTACCTGATCAGTGGATACTGATCTCTGGGCCCACGACTTGAATGTCTTCTCTCTTCTCAAACTCTGATTCTACATCTTCTGTGCTGCTGTCTCCTGCATCACTGTTGAGACCTTCACATCCTTGTGCCTCATCTCCTCCACCAGCATCTCCAATTCTGTTGCAACCGCCCAGGAAACTACTCTTTTTTTATTCGAAAGTTCTGCCATCTGCCTTTCTAGCAGGCTTTTTCTTGGTGAAAGTTGTGAGCAGGAAAAAAAAAAAAAAACTGTAGTGAAAACAAAAACTTGGTCAGGGGATCTAGTGATGTTTTGTGCCCCTGAAGTTGGCCTCAGCCCCCACATAGAGCACTTTACAGATTCCTGAGAAACACCTAACACTGCATCTCACATGGGTGACTAGTGTAGCAGGTATGAACTCAGGTGTGCAAAGAAAAGGTAACTATTTTTCTATTACTCAACCTCTTTGTTAAACCCCATTTCCCCCAAATGGCAGAAAACAGAATCTTAGTTATTTCTGAGAAAAGTCCATCATTTTTAGGTTAAAAATGAAGCAGTTCATGATTCCTTCCACCTATGTAGGTCTCTCCAGAGTGTGCCTCATTTCTGAGGTCCTAGGATGCAACCTGGCATCAGGGGTGGCTCCTGGTCCACAGTCATGGGCACCTCTCCCAGCTGAAGTGTGCTGAGATGTCTGTGTCCTGGTCATCAGGCTGCACAGATTGCATCTTCATCTTACTGTAGGCTTTGGGTCTTCTGGCCCTTTTTCATCCTCTGAGGAAGCTCCTAATGCAGAAGGAGAGAGAGAGACACACACACACACGTGAGGTTGGTCTCAGGCCCTCTCCTCTTGGACCTGCTCTACCATCATTGTACCTACCATCATTTCCACCATTCTCTAGAAAAGTGTTGAGAGGAAGGGGATAGGATCTTAAGATTCTGTTTACTTCTCTGTCCCCCATTCCTGGTATTTGTCAAAAGTCCTTTCTGCCCCTGGATTGCTAAACCTACCTGGGGTCCTATTGTTTTCCCCATTTGTGCCCATTTCATTGATTTCACCAGGGTCAAATTCTCTTACTAATGTTCAAATTCTCTTCTTCCTCTTTTTTTTCCCTTTCTTTCTTTTATTTTTATTTTTGGCTGCATTGGGTCTTCGTTGCTGCACGTGGGCTTTCTCTAGTTGCAGCGAGTGGGGGCTACTCTTTGTTGTGGTGCGGGCTTCTCACCGCGGTGGCTTCTCTTGCTGCGGAGCGCGGGCTCTAGGCGCGCGGGCTTCAGTAGCTGTGGCACGCAGGCTCAGTAGTTGTGGTTCGCGGGCTGTAGAGCACAGGCTCAGTAGTTGTGGCGCATGGGCTTAGTTGCTCTGTGGCATGTGGGACCTTCCCCGACCAGGGATTGAACCCATGTCCCCCGTATTGGCAGGCGGATTCTTAACCACCGTGCCACCAGGGACGTCCCTCCCTCCCCTTTCTTAACTCAGAGAGACTTTGTTTATTTGTGGGGGAAGAAGGAAAAAAGTACAAGTGAACAATTCAGTGAAACACAGGTTGAACAGGGGCAGGATGGGAAACACATGTTAGTACTTCATACACCATCTACCTTCGTTAGGTTACACAAACGCCATCATCACAGATTACTGATGCTAGCTCTCTCCCTAAGGAACTGGTAACTGCTTGGGTATATGGAGGGACTACTGGCCTTAAAGCCACACCATCTGTTCCTTTTCCTTCATGACCTAGACGGAAGAATATCAAGGACCTATTTTTCTCATCTAAAACATGTTTCTATGTTTTCACAGAAAGAGATGCTATTTAGTTTAAAGTTAAAGCTATCCTTGGGGATTAATCAAAATAACAGGTTTACTTACACTTAGCCATGAGTCTTTCTTTACTTTTGCTAGGTTTTAGATTTTTCTCCAATGTTCCATCTCCTACCAATGAGAAAAGGGTGATGAGTCCTAGGGGTCTTAATTATTGAAATCATGAAAGGATGTTCAATGTTTCTTCCATTTAAAAATGTGTGAACACCATGAATTGACAGGATGCTCCTTGTACAATAAATTACTTCTGCCAAGAATGCATGGACAGAGCCATACTGTGTGGAGGCCTGGCATGAACAATCTACTTCTTTGGATCCAAATCCAGTTCAAAAAGAAAAAAGTCCCTGGTCATGTAGTGCATATCTGATGGGGGAGGTGGTAGGAGGGGATGGTTTTGCCAGGGTTTGGGGCTCTGCACCATAACTTAGTGATAGGAACCTGATACCAAGGTTACTGACTGGGTCATAGTCCAACCCCAGGACTGAGGCTTTTCTGGAGAGGAAGCAGGGCCCATTGGGTCTTCCTAAAGGAGACTCTGGAATGGCAGAAGAAATAAGTGTCTAGAAGGAGCAAGAGAAGGGGTCCCAGGATTTATCAGACTCACTGCTGCAGGTGAAAATCTCGCCCCATGGCTATCTCTTTTGGTACTTTTCACAGAGGCTGTCAGTTGCCTGTTCCAATATCCATACTTTTAATCGTTCATGTAACAGAACCATAATTTTATTGGGGTGTCTATGTACTTATCCAAAAGACTACCTATCCCAGCCTCTCTGGTAGCCAAGTATGGCTATATGTCTAAGTTTTGGCCAGTAAGATGTAACAGGAGATATTGTGGGAACTTCCTGGAAATCCTGAAGAGTAATGTGCAGTTCTTTGTTCTTTCCTCCTTCCTGATTGTTTGGAATGCTGATTTAGTGGCTGGTGCTCCAGCAACCATTTGGAACATGATGTAATGCTCACAGAGGTAGAACCTAGGTCTCTGATGGTATGGAACCACCATGCCAGCCCTGGAGAGAGAGAGCAATTTCTTACATGTTTGTTTGTTTGTTTATTTATTTCCGCACCACGTGGCATGAGGGATTCCCCGACCAGGGATCGAACCTGTGCCCCCTGCAGTGGAATTGTGGAGTCCTAACCACTGGATGGCTAGGGAATTCCCCAGAGAGAACAATTTCTATCATAAGTGACTTCTATCTTAAGTCACTGTTTTGGATTTTCCCTGTTCTATGCAGCTAGATCTAATGCAAAGGGATAAAGTACCCTTAATTATAGTTCTCTCCAAGAGACCTCTTTACAATTCACTCTTCATTTCTAGGACCTCCACTAGCTGCTTCTACTATAGGTTCTGGAACCCCTGTTTCATTGTGGACCAACTCTTTGATCCTGCAAACATTTTTCTCAAACCTTCCTTTCTCTGCCTTGAATTGACTTCGTTTTCTCTTGATACATCAGCTCATTGCATTCACTCTTCCTCTTTCTCCACTTGAGGTATGGAGTAGCAAGATTCAGGGTAGGGAAGGGAGCAACATACTTAGCCCTCCTACTGCCGCCATCATTATTCCCATGCCATTTAGTAAAATTTCCTCTTTTGAAGTACACACTCCATTTCATCTTGGTTGCCATTAGGATCAACCGACATACTGAGAACTCTCCCACCTGATTTCTCAGTATCTTTCTTTTTTTAAAAAATGAGGTATCTGTCTCTCTGTCCAAAAAAACATACACTTTCAAGACTCAACTCAATAGCCATTTCTGTCATCTTCCTTCCAACCACATGTGCTAAGTAACACTTGTGTGGCAGCTACTATATGTAAGGTACTGTTCTAAACATAAAGAACAATAATCCTCACAGCAGCCTTGCCAGGTAGGTAACCCCTCAGACTCCTATGGCACTTTATCTATTCACCTTTTAAAACAACACAATCTGCCTTTATTATGGTTTTTTGTGATTTGCTTTGTCTCTCTACAAAGGTAGCAGTGGTTGACTCTGGTGAAAAAACAGGAACATACAGACCTTTCTGAAATAATGCTAGATTTCCAGAAAAGTTGCAAACATAGTACAGAGAGCTCCTATATACCCTTTCCTCAACTTCCCCAGTGTTAGCATCTTACACACTATCAGTATGTCTTATTACCAATGATATTGACCTTGGTCACTTGGTCATGCTGGTGTCTACTGAGTTACTATTTTCCCCATTATAACTAATAAAAAATTTCATAGAATCTGCTTCTTGAGTTGCCCTCTGCTGCCTTCTTCCTGATACTACGCAATAAGACTGTTATCCTGAGAAAGGATTTTCCAAATTCCTTTACGTTCTCTCCCCATGTTAGCCCCCTCCACCTTCTTGCAGTTTTCAAAGGGTTCAGTGGAAAAGCAAAGGCTTTTTGGAGATGCTATGATCAATAGGCATTTGCCTGGGTGCCTGCTCTCCAGCAGGAGAGGGGTTAAATTCTTTGGGATAACTTCAGCACTGAACTGCCAAGTCTCTTAGGTTCAGCTCAGCAATCAAACTGCATAACCTAATAGAGCCCCTGGTGCTTCGGGAAACACAAGACACTGATTTATATTTTAATATCAGTAATTTCCACAAGAGCAACATTTCTGAGTGTCACTGTACAATTTCTGTCAAATGCCAGCTCAGTTTTTCTTAATTCTGTTTATTGTGTCTGAATTTGCAACCTCATCGGCAATGCAGATTCTTGGCTCCCAGGAGAGAAGAAAATTTCCATCTTTTTCTGGAATGGGAGGGATGGGGATAGGGGCAGAAATGGGCCTGTAAAATAATTGGAAATGTAAATAAAGTACTGTTTATTAAGAATGGTGATGAAGTACTTTTAGTTTAAAAAAGGGAGGACAAACTTTGCAAAAAACGTGACAAAAGAAGTGTTTGGGATCCAAACTGGACTCTTCCCTCCCAGAGTGGAGAACTGTTCTATACACTGCAAAACTGAGAAAAGGGAGCCAGTGTGCGGAATACTTGGCACGTTTACTGTGAGATCGTTGCTCTGGCCATTAGCACTACAGCAGGTTGTAAAGGGCTTTGGGATCCTTAAGGATCAAAGGTGCATGGCTGCATAAAAGCCAGATGTTGCCATTAGGAAGAAGGAGTCTGGTTCTCTCCTGTATTCTTTGAGCATCTAATAAAAGTAAGAACAAAGCTGGTGTTGTTGGCACCAAACCACACCTAGTCAGCGTGCTCGAGGCTAGGCGGGCTTCGTGAGGCCGCTGGCTACAGATGTGTGGCCTTGCAGACCCAGTATCATCCCCTAGTTCCTTGCGGGCCTGCAGCTCCAGTTTCTGCGTTGGTCCTTTCCTGGACAGGTCGTGGGCAACCTCCTGGAATAGCTCAACCTAATGCTCTTCTTTGAAATCTGAAATTTAGCTTCAGCTAGAGAGTACCTCTCCTTTGGTTATAACATACAGCCATCCACGAGTCAGAAGTGAGGACCCTGTAATCGGTGAAGCTTCTTGTGTGACTACTCAGGGCCCTTCCCAAACGGGGGTGTCATTAGTCTCTGTAAGCCTTCTTTTCTTCAAAGCCACAAGCCCCCTGGGTCTCAGCGAGCCCAAAGCCACTTGCTCTGCCTCTGGCTGCCATTAAGACCTCGTGATTTTCACCAGCATCCTTCAGCTTCATACACTCTAAATCCAACATCATGTCTCATTGCCAAACCTCTGGCAGAAGCCGTGTTGAGTTTCTCAGTGGAGCTATCGACCACATTGACTGAAGCCGCAGCAACTTGTTTCTCCCCGTCCAAAAGGGTAAAAATAACAGGAACAAGTTGTCGGAAATGAAATTTCAATTCATCCACGCCCTTTCTACACTTCTGCTGCGACTCCCAAGCAGGGATCAATAGTGTTTAGACAGCCAAGGAGATTTTTTCCCCTCTTAAAGCACCAGATCAATAGTTAAAAAAAAAAAAAAAAAAAAAAAAAAAAAATCCTCCAGCCCTCTGTATGGGTTGTAGTAAATGTGAACAAATCAGAGGCCTTCGGCTAAACGGATTGACTGAAGGCAGCAGCAGTCCAAGGCTTTGTAACTAAGGGTGCATCAAGTGCACAGGTGGCAGTGAGGGAGGAGGGCCGCTAGGCCCCGTGAACCCTGGCGCTCCCTCAGTTCCGATCACAAAGAGGCTTCAAAGGGAATTTCTGTCCCCCAGATGAAGGGAAAAATAAAAAGATTACTGTGCATTGCAGCATGTGGGCATGACTTTAAAAAAATTAGGAATTGTCAGGACCATTCATGGAAGTGCATTTTATTTGAAGACAGCTTGGGCTGTGGGGTACTCCACACTTCCTCTCCATTTTGTCTTTGCTTTTTTAATTTTAATTTTTTTTTTTTTTTTTTTTTCTTTTTGCGGTATGCGGGCCTCTCACTGCCGTGGCCTCTCCCCTTGCGGAGCACAGGCTCCGGACGCGCAGGCCCAGCGGCCATGGCTCACGGGCCCAGCCGCTCCGCGGCATATGGGATCCTCCCAGACCGGGGCACGAACCCGTATCCCCTGCATTGGCAGGCGGACTCTCAACCACTGCGCCACCAGGGAGGCCCTTTAATTTTAATTTTTTTAAAAATTAAAGTTTTTGGCTATCTATGGCTTTTCCTCATTGCTTCACAAGTTTCCTTCCCACAGTGCTGTCCAGCTCTCAAACATCTGTTCCCCAGGAAGATTCTGAATACTGCTTTTCTGGGTTGCCTTCATGGTCATTTCTCTGGCTCACTTGGGTTCCTCATTTGCCATCACTGATGTTCTCTGAGGCCTGCTCTCTCTCCTCCCCTTAATCCTATTATTCATATGAGGGAGAAATTGTGTCAAAGCTCAATTCTGATTTTCCTCAAATGATTTACCCAGGAGCAACCTTCTCCTCCCATTATAAAAATTTCTGTATTTTATTACATCTCTTTTTTTTCTGCCATAGATAAATAATACAGTGTGCAGATATTTACGTGGATAGTCTAGGCATTAGACTGACTTCCATATTTGGTCTTCCTGTTTCAAGAAGGAGGGAACTGATGGACTGCAGCCGTAATTATGGTGTGAGAAGCTGAAGACTTCTGAGATGGATTGTCACAACTCAGTTCCTTAATTTCACTTGGAAAAGCCAACCCAAGGGCTCAAAAGACTATCACATAGCTGGTGCTACTTTGTGGGATTAAAAAATTATTCAGGTTGCAAAACCCGAAGATGAACTGATATGAACATGTGAATGTCGGCCTTTATTATAAAAGACTTGTTATTCTTATCGATGATTATCATGCTAACTTCTGCAATGAATTAAGATTCTATTTGAAATAAAGCACTGGCTAAATCTAATATAGAAACATATAAAAATGATAGCATGTCAACATATACTACCTTAGATAATATAATTTTTGTGGTAAGTTTAGTTAAATAAATGTTTGCAGTCAGAGATAAAAGAAATGATTCTTACCGATTATGCTATAAACAGAAGCTTTTCCTGGAGTCACTTCCTGCCTCTTACGTGCCCATGCTGTAAACCAGACCTGTTCTCCTTAACAGTCACTGGCATATCTGAAAGGTATTCTAGGAGAAGAGAGATACACCTCAGTCACTTTAAATAATCAAGAGGTTAGGTGATAGCAGAAAAAGTCCCTCTCAAGGGATATTTCCAAAGATGAAACAGGAGAAATAGAAAATATAAAAATTTATTCAGCAATTAAAAAGTGCCCAGAACCCAGTATGCATCTGGTGAAGCAGAAATGAACAATGACAAATGTAACTATGAGAATACTGGTGCCATAAAATAGTCCACTTCCCTCCTGTAAGGGGCCTCACACAGTGTGCAGCCTTGTTCTGTAGCTTCTCCCTCTCTATGATTCTTTTTATTAGCAAGTTAGAAGTTTAAACATTTGAATATGTAATGTAGTCAAGTGGCTCCAAAATGGGAAAAGGCATTGGGCCAGGTTTCTGTTTGTCCCTTACGTTCTACTCCTGTCTCCTCTGCTCTGTGCCCCATGAGGTGGAGCTGTGGGTGCTGCATCAACCAGCTCCCTGACCCTCAGGCCTCTGGATGGCTTGGCTGATACAGAGCATCTGCAGGAGATCATAGGGAGGGAGGACTGTGCCATATTTGAACGTGTGTCCTTAGATCCAGCCCTGGCAGGTCCCCGGCAGTGACTGAGGCTCCAGTCCCACTTCTGTCACAGCCCCTTCCACCCAATTGCTCTGTCACCCCTTTCACGTAGGTCTGCTCCCTCACATGGCCCTTGAGTTCTGGGGGTGGTCAAGGCCCATTCTTACTCTACCTGGGCACTGCGCATACCTTACAGCTTCCTTACATCCTGCCCATACCTTTATGCCTAGTCCCTTTAGGAACCATTCCATGAATTACTCAGCTGGAGCATGCCATCTACTTCCTGATTAATATGATAAACCGTGCAAAGTCCCGTTAGCGATCATATTGGTTTGCTAGGGCTGGCATAACATAGTACCACAAACTGGGTGGCTTAAACAACAGAAATTTATTGTCTCACAGTTCTGGAGGCTAGAAGTCTGAGATCAAGGTGTGGGCAGGGTTGGTTCCTGATGAGGGCTGTGAGGGGGATCTGTTCCATGCTCTCACCTAGCTTCCAGTAGTTTGCCCCCATCCCTCCCACCTCTGCCTTTGTCCTCACATGGCCTTCTCTTCGTGTGCCTATTTGTCTCCAAATTTCCCTTTTGTAAGGACACCAGTCATGCTGGATTAGGGGCTTGTCCTTCTGCAGTATGACTGTATCTTAACTAATTACATCTGCAATGACCCTATATCCAAATAAGGTCACATTCTCAGGTACCGGGGGTTAGGACTTCAGTGTATGAATTTCGGGGTGGGCACAATTCAACCCATATCAACATCAGTTAAAAACACTCAAGTATCTTCTATTATACCAAAAAAAGCCTCTCCTGACCGCCATCTACTGTCTGCTCTCCCTCCTCCCTGCTACTCACGCGTCTTCATGAACAAATTGTTTGCACTTGCCATCTCCTTATATTTCCTCTGCCACCTTCCTCTCACCCCCACCCTGACAGAAGCAACTCTGATTGGCAGCAGTCAGACTTTTGTTGTCAGATCCAGTGGGCTCTCTTTGGTCCTTATTGTATTTGACAAACTTGACACCAGTGGCTACTTCCTCCTTCTAGAAACACTTTCTGGTCTTGGTTTTCCTTTTGCTTTTTGACTGCTCCTCAATTTCCTTGGCAAGTACTTCTCCTTCTGACCATTCCTGAAATGGTCTCAAACGTTCTCTCTTGTCTTGTCCTCCCCTTTCTCATCCTACATCCTCTGTGGTCTGTTCCATCTATTCTGTCGCCCAAAAACTTTGGTTTCTTTCTTTGGTTTCTCATGTGGGTCTTCCTATGCTGGTCATATGGACTGAGAGTATTCCAGCTCCCGTAACAGTGATTTCTCACTGTGTATTAGTTGGCTATTCATTCTTTCAGTATATATTACTGATCATCTACTATGTGTCAGGGACTTGTCTACTCACTTGAGATAAGATGGTGAACAGTCTGCAGGGATATATAGACAAGTATGCCTGCAATTCTAATAGAGTGTGATGACTGCCTTGTAAGGAATGTTCAGGGGATCAGGATGGGAGTTCATGCTTGGAGGAAGAGCCCAGGCTTGAAGGTAACTGATTTCAGTTCCTCCTCATATGAGGATTGTTCCCAGAACAAAACCCCCAGCACAGATCTCCATTTGGAGCTCCAGGTCTATATATGCAACTGCCATCTAGAGAGCTAGTCTTGACTGCTCCACAGATCTCTGCAATTCAGTATCTCCAAAGTGAAACTCATAATCCTCTACTCCAGACCTGCTACTCCTCCTTTGTCACCTATTTTGTTTATTTAACAAACACATATAACATTTGTTATATGCCGGGCATTGTTCTGAGCATGCCACTATTAACCCACGTAATCTACATAACAACTCTGATATAGGTACTCTGGTTGTCTTCATTACAGATGAGAAAATGAGGCACAGAGAGGTTAACTTGCTCAAAACTACACAGTAGTCAGTGGTAAAGCAGGGATTCAAACCCTGGTAGCCCAGCTCTGGAGCTTGTGCTCTTAACCACTATTACACACTGCCTCAGTGAAAGGCACCACCCCCCACCCCATTTATTCAAGCCCAGAAATTCGAGCACCATCTTGATTCTTCCCCCTTTCTCTCTCTCTTGCTTACTTCCACTCCCAGTCCCTTTATCCCATTACTCACCAAGTCCTGCCTATTGTATCTTCTAAATAAATCTTCCACTGGTCCTCTTCTCTTCATCTCCAATGATACTGCCTGTTCCTCCAGCAACCAGAGATATGAGCATGTCATTCACTTGCTTAAAACCTTTCAATAATTCTGCACTGCTCTCATGATAGAGTACAGACTCTTAAAATGGTATGTGGGCCCTCCTTGATCTGTGTGCAGCTCTCCTGACCCTCCTGCCTGCCCTTACTCACACTCCCCACTATAGCACCACTGAACTATGTTCAGTTTCTCAGACATACCCTGAATCTTTTTTATGCTGCCTGTGCTATGTGCATCATTCTATTTCCCTCCTCTTATCATCTTCAGGCTAACTCCAGCTGATGCCTCAGGATTCAGGTAGATATTATTTCCTCTACAGAGCCTTATCTGGCTCTTCGAGCCTGGGTTCTTTCTCAAGAATGTGCTCCCACCCTAATCCCGTGAACACCCCTAACAAGGCAGTCACCACACTCTATTAGAATTGTGGGCATACTTGTCTATATCTCCCTCTAGACTGTAAACTCAGTAGATTGAAGGACTGTCTTGTTCACCATCTTATCTCAAATGAGTAGATAAGTGCCTGACACAGAGTAGATGCTCAGTAATATTTACTGAAAGAATGAATAGCCAACTAACTAATATACAGTGAGAAATCACTGTCACAGGAGCTGGAATACTCTCAGTCCATGTGACCAGCACACTCTCTTTCTATATAGGCAGACCAACATGAGAAACCAAAAAGGGTTTTGGGTGACAGAATTAGGACTAAGGGATATCTAAAGAGTCCAATATTGAATGGCAACTGGCTAGGATAGCATCACATAACCATCTCAGATTGCAAAGGTCTCACCAATGGAGCTTGTACTATCATCTGTTGGCCAAGGCTTTCGGACATCACTAGGAGGGGTCCAGACATCATCCCCTCTGTGACTATGTTCCCCCCACCCTTTATGCATCTCAAGATTGATAATCTCTTTCCTTAAGTAGGCTATTCTGGTACAGTCTGATTTTGAAGATATGAAAGCTATTCTGTCTCTCTAAGGTGACTCTAGATATGGTTCAGCTCTCCCAGAAAAATCTTTGTCTCATTTTCAAGTTCTGGGGTAAGCCCCCCTGTAATTCACTATGAAGTGGCAAAGTATCCTAAAAGGTTACTGCAGTTCAGAGGTGCAGTGGTTCACTTTCCACTGGAACAATCATGAAAGACTATGGAGGTGGTTGCATTTGATCTTGCATTTGATTCTAAGGGAAGATGGGCTGTATTCTAGGATACTGGGGAGAAATGAGAATTTCCAGTGAGAGCCAGAAGAGAAGGAGAGGCAGGTTTGTGAAAAGCTTTAGATGCTAAGATGCAAAATCTGGAATTTATCTAGAGGCAATAGGGAGCCATTGAAAGTTTCTGAGCTGGGGAGTGACACCTCAAGAGTTGCTTCAGGCAGTTTAGCCTGGACTCTGTGTGTAGGAGACAGGGTAGACAGATGTAGGAAGAAGAGGAGAAGGCCCAGAGAGCTAGACTGGAATTAGGAGATGACTATTTTCAAATAAAATTAGCTAGCTGAGCAGAGTGACACGTAAGAAATCTGTTTTTCTTTTCTTTTCTTTTAACATCTTTACTGGAGTATAATTGCTTTACAATTGTTGTGTTAGTTTCTGCTGTATAACAAAGCGAAACAGCTATATGTATACATATATCCCCATATCTACTCCCTGTTGCGTCTCCCTCCCACCCTCCCTATCCCACCCCTCTAGGTGGTCACAAAGCACTGAGCTGATCTCCCTGTGCTATGCTGCTGCTTCCCACTAGTTATCTATTTTACATTTGGTAGTGTATATATGTCCATGCCACTCTCTCACTTCGTCCCAGCTTACCCTTCCCCCTCCCCGTGTCCTCAACTCCATTCTCTACGTCTTCCTCTTTATTCCTGTCCTGCCCCTAGGTTCATGAGAACCTTTTTTTATTTTTTAGATTCCATATATATGTGTTAGCATATGGTATTCTTTTTCCCTTTCTGACTTACTTCACTCTGTATGACAGACTCTAGGTCCATCCACGTCACTACAAATAACTCAATTTCATTTCTTTTTATGGCTGAGTAATATTCCACTGTATATATGTGCCACATCTTCTTTATCCATTCATCTGTCGATGGACACTTAGGTTGCTTCCATGTCCTGGCTATTGTAAACAGTGCTGCAATGAACATTGTGGTACATGTCTCTTTTTGAATTATGGTTAAGAAATCTGTTTCTTTACTTTTTCACTATACTAGTACAACATTATATCCAAATACATAAACACATCGTGCTGAAGTTTCCTGAACACTAATTAAAAGCAAACAAATGAACTTCACTTCTGAAGAAATATTGGTGGTGGGTGAGATTTAAAACTGCCCCATCGGGACAATACCATATTTCTAAATGGTTCATTTTCTTCAATTACTAGATGAGTATACAGATTAGATCTGGTTACAGTGGGCTCCAAGATCCGTCCACACTCAATTGGTTGGTCAAAGTATTCCTAGGTACTAGTCAAGTAGGGGGGACTTGGGAACATTTTCAATCTAAACAATTTCTGCTGCAGTGGGGTAGATCCCACTACAGGGCTACATTTCATTTGTCGCCCTAAAGGGTTGTCGAGGTGAGATGAAGGTAGGGCTGATTTCGGAAGGGGCGGGCAGGGAGGCTACTTATATCAAACCCATTTATACTTCAAAGTCTTTTTCCTGTAGCTGTTCTCCAGTGATCAAGTTGTGGAGGGAAGGGAGAGTGAGGCGGTTACATATGGGCACTGCTATTGTTATGCTGGGGAATACCTTTTGATGAACAGTCATTTCCTTCCACTGCCAGAGGGTGCTGATAATGAGCAAATTACCTTTTACTCCCTCTGGTGTGGATGTGAAATTGGCTGTTAATAGAGTTGCTAATGCTACGGGTTAGCGTGTGATTGTTCTATTTTAAGCCAATTTTAGTTATATTTGGGGAGTAGCCAATCAGACATCTTGCTAAGAATATGGGCCCAACTGCAGCATTTAATATCGAGAAACCTGCCTCACCCTCAGATGTGGCTGGGAGCGGAAAGTGCTGAACACAGCGTCGTTAACATGAAATGTTTTAATACAATGTCTTTTTTCCTTTGTAGGTACAAGAATGGTCTCATTAGACAAGTACCAAATGTTTTCATCATAGGATAGGACCCATTTCAAGCCTCAATACTATGGAATGCTATCAGCCAATGATGTACTTTGTTTAATCTAACAATGGGTTAATATCGGTCATTTCATTACTGCTTGTTATGCAGCGAAAGCTTACTAGAAAATGAAATGTTCAGAAGTTAGTTGAAAGGAGCAAAAAAAGGTGAGAGATTTTTACCGAGTTATATGCTCGATTGGGCTAATTAAAGGTACAGATGCATTAGTAGGTTATGGGAATAGCTTTGATTTCTAAAGATGCTCGCCTAGGAGGGGGATGGTGTGTTCTAATCATTTATGGCATTGTGAACCCTCACACCCAAGGGAAGGGAGCACAGCTTTTCTCTTAGATTCTTCCTACCCCTCCCATTAGAGCGCCTATTGCCACCTGGCACCTGGTGGCTGAATTGAGTGCATTATTTAGGAAAGTTTCTTGATTAAATAGGATATTCTTGAACAAAGCACTGTTGATTTGTGATTTTCATGTTTTATGGGCTTTTCATGTTTTAAATGTAAAGCTCATTAGCTACACACAGAGAAGGAAACAGGTATGAAGGATGGAAAATAAAACTCAACTGATGTGATACAGAAAGGTATAGTGCGTGCCATTCTGGTTGAGATTAATTGGGCTTGGCACTATTATGGCTCCTGTCACCTGATCAGTTTACTGGGCTGAAGAAATTGCGGGAATGTAAAGTGCTAGTGCCTAACAGTACCCTGACCTCAGCTCTTGCCAAAATACCTCCCAAGGACATTCTAAGCTCACACTCTCTGATTTGCCATTAAGATCGAGTAGCCTGGAAAACCCATCCCTTATGAATTTTACTCATTTAACAAATATTTCCTGAGAATTGCCTCATGCCAGGTTGAATACAGAGGCGACAGGGTCCCTGACCAAGGGAGCACAGAGTGTACTGGGGAAATACTTATCTAAACACACAATACATGATTATAAGTGGGCTAATAAGAGGTGATTAAAAGCTCGGACATTTGCAAAATACTTTTAGAGTTGACTTTTTTCCCCTTAAGCAAACATTCATGGTACTTACAATGACACCACTCTAAGGACTTTACAAATATTAACTCATTAATTCTCATAACAATCTTTGGAGGTAGGTGCTATTGTTATCTTCATTCTATAGTCGAGGAAATAAAGGCACAGAGAAGTTAAGGTTAACTGACAAGGTCACACAGCTTGTCAATGCGGAATCAGGATTTGAACCCCCATCGTCTGGCTCCAAAGTCCATGTCCCCACCCACTACATGCTGCCTTCCCTTTAAACCAGTCCCTGGAAGATAAGCAGGATTTGGGCAGATGGAGGAAAGGGGAATGGGTAAGATGAGAATTTCAGGCTCAGCATTCCAGGCAAAGGGACAAGCTTGCCCAGGGCCACTGATGTGTGACTACACGTGGCACACAAGGAGAACCCTCGTGGTCACAGTAGCAGGATAAGAGGGGGTGTGGTTTGGGGTGTGAGTGCCAATCCTGGAGGGATGGGCAGAGAAAGGGGAGCTGGTGAGGAGTGCTGAGAAGGAGCCCACAGAAGGAAAACTAGCAGAAGGACCTCTCCAAAGGGAAGGCAGAGAAATGATGGCAGGGTCCACAGTGTCAGCTGCAGCAGAAGTTCAAGTAAGATGAGGAAAACCAGGCCATTATTTTAGAGATGAGGAGGCCACCGCTGACCCTGTGAGTACAGTGTGAGTAGAACAGAGGACTAAAATTAACGCTGTAGTTGACAAGGAGTTCCTGGGAGAAGAGAGTGGTGTGAATGTTTTTCTAGGAGTTTTCTAGTAAAGGGAAGAGGGGAGAGAGAGAGGAAAGGAAAAGGAAGGGAAGACAGTGATCCTCGGCTAATGATCAGAGAAGGGGGAAAAGCAGAGGGTGAGAGGGATGAGGGGTTGGAGGAAGCATTGGAGATGAGTAAGACTGAGGTGTGGAACCTCTTCCCGCCAAACCTCAATCTGAAGCATTTTCTGGAGAACAAGGTCAATATTATTTTTTTTTTCAGGCAGTGGAAAATAATATTAAGAGGTTCAGATGCAGATTTAATACAGGGGGCTTTATAAGACATCCTGGGCTGTGAGGACTTTGAGAGAAGACTTGTGTGTCCCTAGCAGAGCGTCAGGCAGAGAGCAGGTTCTCAGAATGTGTTTGTTAAATGAATAAATGGGTCTTACTTACATTTTTATTGTGAATATTATTAAGAAAGAATATGACACTGCTTATAAAACACTTGGAAACACAGTCATAAAAAACTAACATTTTATGGACTGCGAATCATTTTATGAAATGTTGCAGATACCTGTATCCATCCTGCCCGAGGCCTTGAAGTAATAGGACCATTATAGGATTTCTCATCGGGTCATCAAAAAAGTTTCATCTCTCATATTCCTGCTACTTCACAGACAGATTCTGTATTTTATTAAAGGTAGAAAAATAAGTTGTTTCTGAAACGCAGGATATAGTTAAAGGTGTTAAGAAAATGTGAAACAATTTCACTAGTGCCTTGACGACTAATTTGGATTAATGTTTATTCTCAAAATGTTTCAGCATTATCTTTCTTCTTCCAGAAAGGTCAGGCACATGCCACTAAAAATACATTTAGTACATTCGAGAATATTTTTCAAGTGATTTATTGGGGTAATGTATGGACTATTTATTTAAATATATCTCTTATTTCCAGTAATGCCACAACCTCATTAGAAGTGACTTGGCTCATTGCTTAAGCAAAATGATTTTGCTATTTAGGACTTCTTTAAAAATAGGCTATTGTCCTCTAACCATTCACCAGAATTGGAGATCTATTTTTAGAAAAGTAGACGAGAATGGGTAAGGTCATAGCCCTGAGCCTTAGGGAATTCCTCCAGAGGCTGTGCCTATAGTATATGCCAGCTCATTTTCCTCCCTTCTGGATTCTCCAGAGCGAAGGGAATTCTCCACTTGAGGTGCAAGGGCACAGCCACTTCTCTGGGGAATTGTGGAATCCTGCAGAGAGGCTCTGTTCTGTATTCTCGGTGGCAGGCATCTAGCCAGCAAAGTATGGGGCCTGGTTTTAGCAGTGAAAAACTGCTTATGCTCTTTGGGGACATAAGAGCACTATTTGACGTATTAGCAAATGAAATTTGCTAACGAGTGACTATGCAATACATAACCACCTCTCTGTGGTTGATCCACTCAGATGCTTATAACACATATAAAACAGAACAATAAAATGAATAAGTGTGATCCCTCTGGGAGCTGAACCATTCCCGGTGTGGCATCTAAGAGTTCCTTCTGTTTCATTCCTCTGACCCTGTCTCCCCCGAGAGGTAACCACTGTCCTGAATTTTGTGTTCATTATTTATCTGATGAAAAAAATGCTTTTATCACCTATGTATGTACCCCTAAGCAATAAGCTTTTTAAGTTTGCTTGCTTTTGAGCTTTATAAAAATTGTATCGTACTGTACTTAATCTTCTGCAGTTTGCTATTTTCATTCAATGTTGTTTCTAAGATTCATCCATGTGATTGCATTTAGTCGTGGTTCATCCATTTCACTGCTGTATGACAGTCCATTGTGGGAATATGGCACAATTTACTCATCCCTTTTCCTGCGGATGTACACTTGGGCTGTTGGCAGTTCCTTAGCTATGCCAGACAGGGCTGCTGTGTGTATTCTTGGGCATTCTCACTCTCTTTTGCAAGTGTTTCTCCAACATGTATGCCTGGTTCAGAGGCTTGCAAACGTTAAACTTTATAAGATAGAGTCAGACTGTTATTCTCAACAGTGCCATTTGAATTTCTTGCCCCTTAATGAAAAATGTCACTACAGCTATGACTCAAAAAGAAAGGCAGGCAGACAGGCAAGGAAGGAAGGAGAGAAAGAAAAGAAGAGAGGTGGAGAGAGAGAGGGAGAAAAGAGAGAGAGAGAAAAGAGAATTATCCCCAAATAGTTTAAGGCCAATATAGAAAATACATATATTTCCTTAGGTGTTTTGTTCTATTTAATGATCCAAATTCAATGGCTTTAGGATGTTTAACATGTTATTGAACTGAAAGATTAAACAAATGTATTAAATCTAATTGGTGTAAAGATGAAGAATCTGCAATTTTGATTTATTGTTTGTGGAGTGCTAACTGCCTTCTTTCTTGAAAATAATTTAGCAATATGGAACAAAAATCCTAAGAAAATTTCAATTGACTTGGCGATTCCTTTTATAGGACTTTATCCTAAGGGAAGAGAAGAATAAGTATATGAAGATGTTTGTTTAAAGATGTTAGCTGCAGAGTTACTGGTAGCAAGAAGAAAGAGGGAGAAATCATCTAAATGTCCAAAAGTTATTGGTTAGATAACTATGCAGCAATTTTAAAGGGAGGGAAGGATGTGCATGTTATAGTGCGTGGAAAGATGTTAGGTGATGATAATGATGATAATGATGATTGCTTGTCTGTATTTTTTGTTTTTTCTATAAAAATAATGCATTACTTATCTTGATTAAAATAAAGAATAACTTGTTGCAGTCTATTTATTAAAGAGAATACTTGGAGATTTTTGATACTGCCTACATTGCTTTATCTATCTGTGGATTATCTTTAGAAAATTTAACATCATAGATTGGCACCTACAATGAAGACTTTCTCTTCGTTGCTTTCTGGGAATGTAAACTGATTTTATATCAACCCCCCCAAAAAACCCCAAAAATATAATTCTACAACCTCCAAATACATTCCATTGAACAAAAAGTCAAATATCTGCATTACCCCTAATCATATGTCCCAGCTCCAGTCCATCAGCCTGGATCATCCATACCACCACCAGCTAATATTTCTAATTCCATTTGTCATGACAACAACCCTATGAGGTGGGGAGAGTGTATAGTGTCAGGTATAGTAATTATCAAGGCTACTTTTTTTTTATTTGGTAAAATACTGGTCAAATATTTTCATTTTATAATCCCTGGTCTCTTGGAGCCTTTGAAAATAATGGCCAGTAGTCCTGCAAGTTCATTAACTAATTCCCTTAAGGTTGGGGAATGTGCATTATCTGGACCTGCTGATTTACATATTGTACCATGTTTTCAAGTATTCCCTTACCTGGTTTATTTCAACATCTATATTTAAAGGTCTTCATTACTTCCTAATTATCTATGCTCCCTTCCTTTATTTTTCTTGTTAAAGATCTGTTTAAAAGAGCAGCTCGGTATCTCTGCCACTCAGAGTCATCATTAGTTTTACTCCCCTTCTCATTTATTAGTCCAGCTGCTTTATTGCCCAGACTTCCTCCTCCCCAGACCATTTTCCTCGCCTCTAACCTCTTTGGTGGTGTTAACTCACTCTGCCTTCTCCACTGCTATTATCTTTCTTTCCTTGAGAAGCCTTAGAAAGAGTTGTGCATTCATTTTTTTTTGGGGGGGGTGCTCTTCCTCATCTTTTCTCTATTTCCACAGTGGGCTTTCTTCTACCTTTAGATCTTTCCAAGGTTCTTTGTCAAGTGCTCATTGTATTTTTTATTCAAGGTATCCTGGGCCTTTGTGGCTTAACTATTATTTGAAAACTTTGTGCCCTTGCCTGTTGTGCTATCTGGGTTTCTTAATTCATCCAAATTGGATTTCTGACAATCTTTGAAGTTGAGCAAGTTCCTTAATGTTTTTAAATACAGAGATCAGGTCATATCACCAGGGCAGTGGTGTCTCATGGTCAACAGCAACAAAGACCATTTATAGGAAGAAGAGAATCAGCACAGATGTGAGGTTGTTGTTCATGCCTTGGGCAGGATATAGACATTTTCAAACTCAAATCCATCCTGAACAAAGAAGCTAAGATGTTGTTGGTGTTCCACGTTGTTGACAATGAACTTGGTTTCAGTGTCGCACCGCGGATGGCCAGCAGCTTGTTGTTTAGAAAGGTGGGATTAATCAACACTGCCCAGGAGTTGCACTTTCTGGTTTACGTTAATTAATGGAATGAGAACAAGAACTAGGTTTACACTCATCAACTTGAATGCATCAGACCACAGTGTTCCTGCATGCTCCGCTTCCGATTGTGTCTGTGTGGACGTGTGGGTCGGCTGGCGAGTGTGTGATCCTGGCACAGTCTCCCTTCCAGTCTGTGGTAGCCATAGCGTCCTGCTGCCCAGGTCTCCCCTCAAGAGGGGATCAGCCCCCCAGAGCGCAGGTAACTGGCCGCCTCTTGCTCTGAATATCTCCAAGGCAGAGGCCGATCAATGACCAGTCACAGCAGTGGTAGCAGGGCCCACCTTTTCTGGATCTTTGCACCAGATTTCCCAGTTGGGATGGCCAACCCCTTCTCTGTGCTGCACTGCAGTCTGAGGCTCTTCTTATCCCATCTTCTTTTCACAGCTGTCAGATCTGCACGGCGGTCTGAAGGCTCTCCCTGCCGACTGGTGATCCCTCTCCTCTTTTCCTTTCACAGGTGTTAAACTCGCTAAGTTTCCTGCATGTCTAACTCCATCTCAGCATCTGCTTCTTGGAGAAATGAACTGACACAAGGACCCAACCCCCCTTTAACCTGGCCAACCCCTCTGCCTCCCCTGCCCATCTTGCCTGGCATGAGCTCAGCCATGCTCTCTTTTATGTTACTTGATGGAAAATCCAAATGCCACATAGTCATAAAATGCATTCCAAGCTAAACAGAAACAGAATTGGGGGTCATCTCCAGTCTGGGATTATACATACAACTACTCTCACTCATTAATATGGAAAATTGATCTCATTACAGTTTGATCAAATTGGATAGTTCCCAGGAAAAGAGCTTGTACTTAAACCACAGGATCACTAGGTGACGCTGCTGCCCCACATAAAGGTGACAGCCTGAGCTAGGCTTGGCCAGAGCCATTCTGGGCTGGGGGTCCTGCTGTTTCCTTGGTTAGATAGGGGCTACAGGTCTGTAATCTACCCCAGAATCTGAAAAGGTAATTTCTGGATCCATCAGTCCAGGCTCTAGAAGACCATGTCAAATCTCTCTCTCTCTCTCAGAGCTTGCAGAAATATGTGTGTGTGTGTGTGTGTGTGTGTGTGTGTGTGTGTGTGTGTGTGTGTGAGAAGGAGTTCTTCTCTGGAACTCTTGAATTGATTAAAAAACTAACCACGTCTGGTCTAATTTCTCCAAGTGTCCCTCAGGCCACCTTACATGACTACCTACCCTTTTGGATCAAAAGAACAATATGGGAGAACTTTCAATTTGAGCGGTATCGACACCAAAGTCTTTATCTATAGCCTCTCAACACAGTCGCACATCCAGGCATCACTTACTTGTGTTAGGAGTGTAGAGAGACACGGAGTGTAGAGTGCTGGGGCTACTTCTACGCTTGGTTATCTTCTCTGCTGAACACAGAACATGCATCTCCCAGGTCAGGTTTCTGGCTTAAGCGTTGCCATCTTTTATGCTGCCTCGCCTACCTTCTTACTTGTGCAGTCAGCAATCTGTAAACATAACACCTGTCCTGTAAATCCTCATAGACAAAGCTGCTGAGTGGCACTAGAAATTTAACCCTAGAATTCAAACTTCATTCTCAAACAGTCCTATCTGTTATACATGCACAATACTCCTTTCTTAGAGCTTCTGGGTTGGCACATTGGTTAATCTGAGTTTTAAGAAGTTATTTTCTTATACATGGAATGAGTATTTTGTTGCATAGAAAGTACTTTCGTATCAACAGGACTGAATTCATTCATGCTTCTACTGGGGACTCTCCAGAACCAGAACCACAACCATCCATCTATTCTTTACATTTCTTTAACATTGTCCAATCTTTTTCGTCACATTTTACACCAATAATGGTTAGGAATTTCCCAGAAGACTTCTGGCCCACTGCCTTATATATAGACATCAGGAGTATGTCACTAGATAATTTTCGAAAGATAGCCCTCACACTGCCAATATGTTCACAATCCAAGTGCAGTGCTACTCAAATTTGCTTGATTGTAAGATACAGATTCCCAGGCCTCTCCCTGGGGATTCTGACTCAGTAAGTCTGAGGTACACTTGGGAATACGTATTTTAAACAAGCAGTCCAGTGACTCTTATGATCAAGTTAAGAAAACACAGGCCCTCTAAACAAAGTGGGCTCTAGCTATGAACAAGGATATGATTCTAATCAGACACAGCAGATACACACACACACACACACAAAAGATACTGGAGATTTTAATAGCTAGGGAGAGAACCATCTGTGAGTTGTGGGATACCCTCACCAGGTAATTGGGCACCTAGGGTCATCACAGCCACCTGGAAGCTTCTGATAGAGAAAGCATTGGGGAATCTTTTATTAACATATTTAATGTGCTTGACTAAGGGGAAAAAGTAGAGGAGGCCTTGTTAGCAACTCCTCCCTGTGTGTGCCCGGCTAAGAAACAATGTTTTCTTTCACAGGAAAGGTTTAGTTAACCCTTGATTGTCTTTCTCTGGGGAGAAATCACTGGGCATAATCAAGCCTAAACAGAAGTCTTCCTGAAAGAGCTGGGGGTCCCTGGGGCCCTGCAGGCAGTGCCTGAGAGGTGTACACAGAGAGCCACGTCGCTCTTTATCATGGAACACGGTATGGCTTCTATGAGCGAGCAGTGTGCCCTGTTATGTCCCCGGCTGCCCTCCTCCTCTCCTGGGTCAGCTTGAGAACCCCTGGGGACCCCAGAATATTGACCCACCCAATGAGGGATCCTGCCTCCCCTTCCTCATGGCTGAGGAATGAGTGCGGCTCTTTCCCAGCTGAGGGTTGACTAAGATAAAGAGATGCAGAACCTTAGTAGGAAGCTGAAATTGGAACCATGCGTCTCAAAGGGCCAAGTGGAAACTCTGATCTGCAGGTTTTTCAGGCCACTTCTGTCACTCTGCACTCAGACCAACATTACACCTGCACACAAACCACAGTAGGTGAGATTTCAAGTCGGCCACCCCATGGGGAATTTTTTGTTTGGTGGCAACAAACAGCTGACTGAAAATGCAACAATCTCTTCTCTTCTGTAGATAAATCACGCTGCATTGTGGCATCTTTTTGTTTTCTATCCCTGAAAGAGTCTGGGGGTGGCTTTTTTTTTTTTTTTTGCTTTTTTCATAAATAAATATTTTAACTGGAAATTTCCAAGCATATGACAGGCCTAGAATGTGAACTTGAATGTACTGTAATAGAAATCATCAGTTGCCATGGCGACGTGTTCCAAGAGCAGATTGCAGGGAGTCACATGGGCAGAGAGTGCTCAGTAATACTAACACATCAGAGAGCGAGGCCACTTAACCTCAATCGCTTCCAGCTATTGTGCAGAATGCAATTGAATTTATTCCTAATTTCTGCCAGTGCTAAGGAACAAAATTTCCCTGCAGATTTTAATCTTACTCAGGCAGCCCCAGACAGTGCCCAGCCACTGTTCAGCACCAATATTCAGTCCAGTTACTCGCCCACTTCACAGCTCTATTTTCTTATTCTTATTTTTAATAATAGCTTCCCTCCCCCTGCTGGGTCCTGCACGTCCCCCTGCCCTGGGGAGAACTCCCCTCCTCCTTTCCGAATGGCTGCACGGTTTCTCTGACTCCATTCTGCTAAAACAAGGAACACAGCTTTCGTAATAATAGGGGTAAAAAAAATGACAGGGCTCCACTCTCAGCAATAGTTTTCTTTTTCCCACCCCAAACCTGTTCTGAAATATAATTCCCGCCAGCTTTGGGTTGTACCTTGGAATGCCACAATGAACAGCTCCAGCATAAGAAGGCAAACCAGTGGATCAGTGAATAATGGAATCAAAGTGTGTATTTTCAGTCCCTGTGACAGTCACCTGCAGCCTCCACACATGCACCCCCAGCCAGGAGAGCCACACAATTAGCAGGAGGTACAGCCGCCGATCACAGAGCACTCGTTTCGAGAGCTTATCCGCTCTTATGAAGGCTGATAAGTCAGAGACTCTCATACGGACAGTCTCAAGTTAGCAGCGTCATCCATCTCCCCTGCCCCTTTTAAGTTATTTGTCTTATTCACTTCCAAATATATCAGAGATGCCAAATGAGCCTTTGTTTTCTGTACCCTTGCTCTTCCCAGGGTGAGTGGCTGTGTTCTTGTAGGGCCTAAGGAGCCTGCTTCCAGGGCCCAGCCCTTGCTTTCCAACCCAGGGTCACCTCTCCCTGCGTTGAGGTGTTGTCAGCAGCCTGCCTGTGTTCCGAGGCAGGAGGCAGCATTCTCCAGGCTGACAGTCTTCGTGTGGCCCTAGCCCTCTGATGACCTTCCCTCTTTAGGAATGTCTTTTTTATTTAATTAATTTTTTAAATAAATTTATTTTTTAAAATTTATTTTATTTTTGGCTGCGTTGGGTCTTCATTGCCGCGCACAGGCTTTCTCTAGTTGCGGCGAGTGGGGGCTACTCTTCGTTGCGGTGTGTGGGCTTCTCATTGCGGTGGCTTCTCTTGTTGCAGAGCACAGGCTCTAAGCACATGGGCTTTAGTAGTTGTGGCACACGGGCTTCAGTAGTTGTGGC
The DNA here is from genome assembly GCF_964341445.2 of Mesoplodon mirus. Classification (NCBI taxonomy): domain Eukaryota; kingdom Metazoa; phylum Chordata; class Mammalia; order Artiodactyla; family Ziphiidae; genus Mesoplodon; species Mesoplodon mirus. The sequence continues at coordinate 15,290,712 of NC_138995.1, forward strand.
ATGCGGGTTCAGTAGTTGTGGCTTGAGGGCTCTAGAGCGCAGGCTCAGTAGCTGTAGCGCACAGGCTTAGTTGCTCAGCGGCACGTGGGATCTTCCCGGACCAGGGCTCGAACCCGTGTCCCCTGCATTGGCAGGTGGATTCTTAACCACTGCGCCACCAGGGAAGCCTGGGAATGTCTCTTTTAAAAAGACAGAAAGCCTGCTTTAATAGCCAAATGAAGACACGGCAGAGCCCAGCTCTGAGAGAGTCCACATCAGAGGTCAAGCAACAGGAAACTTAAAAATAGAGGGAGATTATTGGAAAGGTCTTTCGAGGGATAAAAAAGGTAGTTTCTGCAGTAGCTCCCTTTAGAGGGTAGGTCCCTCTAATAAGGGTGGAAATGTAGTCACAAATCACTTACTCAGCTCGTACGAAGCCACTGTTCTAACGCTGCGCTGGGATAGGAAACATGGAGAGAAACTGAGAAGAGAGACAATGGCAGTTTGGAATTAGGATGAGCTGCTGGTAGTCATTGCTGACTCTACACAGAGGGCTTGGTGACAAGATGTATCCATGGAGGCTGCGAGAGAAAAGAAGCCAGAGAGGAAATGAAGAGAAGCATTGTAATGAATTTTATAGAAGTAGTGTGACATTTGGATCTGGAGAGAGAAAACCACATGCCAAGCTATTGGCAGCACACATGGCTCTGTGCCTGCCCTACTGCACTGAAGTCCCTGGAAGGCCTTTGCCAGACAGCCTCACCCCACACCTGCACGTCCAGAGGGCTGGGTAGCAGGGTGTCCTCAGGCAGAGCCAGCCCTCCAGGCTCTATCAGGGACTTTAAACAAGATCAAGCTACTTCTAACTGGGGAGGTTACTTCTTGTCCTTGTAACTGGCAAAATGTTCAGTTATCCACAACACTGAACATGTTTTCTAATCAAAATTGGTTTGATTTATACTGAAGCATCATTTCTACACTTACTAGTTAAAAATGCTTGCTGATCCTCTTGTTAGAGCTGTTCAGGCAATCAGAGCCTTGGAAGATTCCAGGAAGATGTCTAATCTGTATCTAAGCAATGTCCCTTTAGGCAGAGTGGCCTTCTGGAAGCTTTAAGCATACAGAGGTACGTGGCTGGGGACCACTGAACCTCATGGCCTTTGACCAAAGAAAAATGACAAGAGAATGTTCAGAAAAAGCCTGAGTGTTTGTCCCTGATGAATTTCATTAAAGGGAAACGCAATCTGTGCTATTATGCTAATACCTGCAATAGCAATTTTATTATGTTCATTAATCTATAGTCAAGGAATAACATTATTACAGTTCTTACAGCTTTTCAAAGTACTTTCATAACTATTACCTTATTTGAACTGCACGGCAACCTTATGATGTAGGTGGGGCACATTTTTCAGATGAGAGATTAAGATCTACAAAAGTTGGGGCTGGAACAAAATCATGCAGAGCAAGGACAAGATCTAGATCTTAGGACACTTGATGCAGTGTTCTTTCCACCACCCATGGTGTGCTGGCCAGGCTGAGAGCCAGAGTGCCTGCCCTTTCTGAGCCAAAGGGGGGCCTCCCTGCACAATTTGCTATAGTCCTATGTGCAGAAAGAACTGGCCCATGGGCGAATGGAAGGGGTTGGTGCCTTAGCAAAGGGCAACCATCTGTGGGTTGAGCATGAGGGCCAGTGCCTCTGCACAAGTCTGGTGTGGATTCTGCTCATTAGGGTTTTGCAGATTGAATGGAGACAACCCAACCCAATCCAATCTTCTCTTTTGGAAAGCGTGAATCCTGGTGGAAAATGAGGAGGCAGGTCTAGTTCTTCTTGCAAGAAACCTGCTGTACAATTTTGCCTAAGAAGCAGCAGGACTCAGAGTGAAGGTGGCATTTGAGGTTTTGGTGTAGCTATATTGACCCTGCCAAAATACAAACTATTGTACCTTCAGCTACTGAGTAATGAAAGAAACAGACCCTTCCTGTGCCTCACTCCATCCACACCCTCTCCCCTACCAGTCCTTGGTGGTACAGGGATAGGGTCAGGGATGTCTGGTAGATACATTACCTAGCAACAAAAAACCAGAGTTTTAACACTAGCTGTTGGAATGAGGCTTCATGGAAATGGCCCCATGAAAACATCCAGCTTGATGACTATCTGGCTGATGCAAAAAAAGTCCCTGTGCTGCTTCAAGTTTCTAGGGATCCTTGCACTGAATGTCTATTGCAGAAAGTATCCTGAATGTGGCCAGATATTATTTAGATATATCAATCTAATTTTTCTTTTTTTCTTTTTCTTTTCTTCCTGAAAGCAAGTAGTTTGGTCACTGCCTCCGGGGAGGCACGTTGCGAGCAGAGCAAAAGTCTTTCTGACTTCCACAGTACTAAAGTTTAAGTTCTTAGGATAATGGTTCCCGTGGGGGTATCACCAGACCTAAAAGGTGGTGCTGGAAATGTAAGCCCCTCCTGAGTTTTACTGGTAGTTCAAATGAATGGGAGGTATCACTGGCATTTTGTTCTCTAAAGAGCTGGGGATGATAAACATCTAACAATGAACAGGCAGGACTTGTCTTCACCAAATGTCTATGGTGTTTTGAAGAAACATGAAGGCAAGAGGATGAGGTGTTAAAAGAGTGAAAGTTGGGAAGAGTGAAAGGGGAGGAGTGGGAAGGGGAAGAGGAGGAGTAGAGAAAGGTCTGGGAGTCCTGACTGCAGAAGGGACTTGTCCCCTGAGACATGACAATACGTCTACATGAGGGGCAAGACCTCAGAGTGATGTGCATGTACGGTGCATCCAGGCTAGGGTTTCTCAGCCTTGACACAGTTGACATTTCGGGCCAGATCATTCTTTGTTGAGGGACTGTCCTGTGTGTGGTAAGATGTTCAGCAGCATTCTTTTCCTCTCCCACTAGAAGCCAGTAGAAGCCCCACCTCAGTCACAACAACTCGAATGTCCCAGATATTGCCAGATATCTCCCGGTGGGCAAAACTGTCCCCAGCTGAGAGCCACTGTTCTAGGCCAAGGGTTACAAACTCAATTGCTATAGGAACCAGGTGACGACAACAACCACAACAGAAGTAGCAGTAGTAACAATGAACTCTTCTATGGTGCTTACTACGTGCCAGACACCATTCTAAACACTTTATACATTTTAACTCATTTAATCCTCACTATCACCCTAGGAAGTAGGTACAACCTCATCTTACGTATGAGGAAACTGAGGCACAGAGAGACTAAGAAACTTGTCAAAGGTCACACACTAGTAAGTAGCAGAGCCAGCCTTTGAGCTCAGGCCCTGTGCTCCCGGAACCCCAGCATTTCTCTGCTATAATGCCTGACCACGGCACCGTTTCCCTTGATTGAAGTCAATTCATTTGCCTCGCCTATCAACTCAGGGAGAGAACATTCATTTTTTAAGGATTAAGGAGTCTTACAGTCTCCTGTGATACAAATGCTTCTATATTTGACAAGCATTGCTCAAATGAGAAGACTTACTAAATTGACAAAAATAGGTGAGCATTTTATTTTATTTTATTTTAGGTAAGCATTTTAAAGCACAGTGTTAGGTGTGTCTTGGCTTCAGTCATGTGTGGGACCTTCCTCTGAGCTACACCCTCTTGTATTCAGGCAGCACAGGGTTTTAGTTTCAGTGGAATACCTATAAAAATTGGGTGAACATCCAGAATTTACCATACCTAGCACTCTTTTCCCACCTCCTCTGTATTGGGGCGGCAAGGAACTATCCACTTAGTGTTGGGCTCTGCTTGAAGGGGACAGCTCATGTCTTAGTTGGGCATTCTTGATCAGGCCTTGGGGGACGGGAGGCTGCCTGGGGAAGAGGGGAGTAGCCTATGGGCCCCAATTCTGCACACCGCTGGTGACTTACACGGAGACTGTCCTTGGTGGTATCTCTGGGTGCTTTAGCTGCGTTATGATCCTCTGGACGACTGTCCACTCATTGCTCCTCCACTTGCTGTTTCACAGACTGAAGAACTCCTTGTCCCCACCCCACCTGTGTGACAGATTCACAGAGCCCCCCAGACTGTCACGGAATCCTAATTTGTGAGTACATCTTTGCTTTTCCAGCTGTTTCCCCAGCAGTGCTTCAACGCTGACCTGGAAGTGTCTGATGGGAAATCTAACATTTGGCTCCAAGTCCTCGGTGCTCAGGCTTTCCCTTGCGAGGGTGATGAGACGTTAATTTGAGTTCATAATTTTATGCTGAACAATTACCCTTAGAACAAGGCATTTGGATTTAAATTTAAATTGGAGTTTGAGAGGTGTAAAAGTCAAAAGAACTATGTCCACATTTTCATTATAGATACTCCTCATTTCCAGCAGTTGTTAGAAAGATCTTCAACACTTCCCACATTACATCTGGTTTTTAATGCAGTTAGAATCATGCATGCCTCCTCTGTATATCATAGTTAGAAACAAACAGTGATTTTCAGAGTAATTCTCCCTCACATGATAGTGAACACTTTTCCAGAATACAGAAGGGACTGGCTCTAAAATAAGCAATAATAAAGAATTCAAGCAAAGCTGCCAATACCAATCCTTAACATTGCAGTTGGTCCAGGGCTTGTCCTGTGTTTCCAGCTTATATTCAACTACAACATTTACCTTTCCCTCTGGGCCCATTTCCATCCCAGAAAAGGACTAATATTTATTAATTATCAACATTATGGATAAACATCCTTCTTTATATATATTATCTCAATTCATTAAAAAATACTGTCAAAGTTCATTATTTAGGTCAGCTGTAACTTAGAAGGCTAGATATATTGACAGACCACTAACTTTACAAGGTAGGTGCTGGCTAAGCGGCAAAGTACTCTGGTTGTTTGGAGGGACTGAACACCCAAGGATGGGGTGCTCATGAAGGCTTTCACAGAGGTCGCTTCTTCCAGGAAGGTCTCCCAGATCGTTCTCCCCATTTCCCTTCACCAAAGTGAAGTTAACTGTCTCATCCTCAAATGTTCACATCACTTCATTTTACCTGTTGCCCTGTACTGGAGTTATTTATTCATGTCTTATCTCCCTATTAGAGAGAAGTTGCTTTAGAGAAGATTGTCTCTTTCACTTATCTCCCTACGGACACCCTGATTAGCATGGTGTGTTGTAAGTTGAATAGATACCCTTGAATGAATGAATGAATGAATGAGTGAGTGAATGAATTGATTTGGGATTTGAGCTGGATCTTGAAGGACAGACAGGCAGGTTTAGACATTTTTTTAAGTAATAAATCTGTCACTATAAACCATTTTGGCTAGCATCCTTCTGGAGTCCTTACTGATGTTTTTCTCTGACTATGCATGTTTCCTCCCCTAGGTCCCACCCTGACACTCATTAGAATTGTTCACTAGAAGCATGGTCTTTAGTGACACTGAGGCTTTATTGGAATAGGGAGTTGGCACTTTGTTGCAGTGATCCCATTACTTCCCCGTAGGAGGCTGTCTTTCCCCCAAAGTGCACCACCTCTGGTGTCAATCTCTCACTCCTGTGCTCTGCTCGACTGCTGGGAGCCCGTAGGCATGATGCATGTCGCTCTCTCCACAATTGCCTTCCTTTGTTTCCAAATCCTAAGCAAATTGCTCAGTTGACAATCAAAGCCTGCTAACATCAAACAGCTGCTATAGACAGGTGTGTTCTACAGTTACCTGCTGTTTGCTTTCCTCAGCAGGGATGATATGACAAACAAAACCAGGGGCTGGGTGCCAGCTTCCTGCTGGCGTTTTTCAGACTTGGAAATTCACCCTAAAAATAGCCTCCCTCAGTCTTCATCAGTGTGTGCCTGGGTGGGATGCTGTACAACCCCACTGGCTCCAGTAGTTCTTTGAAAAAGCTAGAAATCACAGTGGCTGCATCCAAGGAAAGAGGTTGGATAGTTCTAGAAATCTTGATTTTTAAAGGACTCCCAGTCGCCTTAAAATATTTTCTGGATTTTTCATTCTTCTTAATGTGATTATGTGAGTGTTGTCTCCTGCTTGCTGCTTTTAGCAGTTTTCTCAAAGATCTGAGTTTCTGACCTTTGAAAGTTGTTCTAACCACCCTGGAGTATGACTGGCCATCCAGCCTCCCATCACTGGGGGTATGAGGCTATGGCAAGGTGGAGGCAGAATGGATACCCACTTCTTCCAACATTCCTTCCTGTGCTTTGGAGGCTGGAAAGCTAGCAGCCATTAGTTTCCATACTCTCTTTTATTTACCAGGTGCTTTTGCACCCAGGGTTTTGGATGTGATCTAAGTTCTGCCAGTTAGATGACCCTGCATGAAACACGGAAGGTGGCATGGGGTGGAGCCCATGTTTTCTGGGGCCACTATTTCTCTCACGGCACCACTGTGACTGTGTCCGGGTTTCTGATGGTGGCCACTTCCTCACTGTACTGCTTCCCAGTCACAGTGGCTTCCTGATCACAAACCAGACAGCAGTTTCTTCCACTGTCTGGTGGTCAGAGTCACTCTTGAAAGCTCCACCTAGTGTCTGTGTCTTTAGCTTCTCTGGTAATTTCGTAATATGCTGCTTTAACTTGCTAGAGTGAATTCTCTTCTCTATGACTGACCCTCAATCAAAACAGAGGGCAAATGGGGTAGACATGCATCCCCCACTGCTTGGCAAGGTGCACAGAGGTAATCAGCCAGCCGGCAGGGGTCCTGCACAGAGCCTCAGGCTGGAGGCTGGGAGAGAGGAGAACCACTGTTCCACCAGGGAAGAAGCTGTCTGCCTCTGGGCCTCTGCTCAGGCCCTTCCTCCAGTTCAGGATAGTCTTTCTCCCACCTCCACGTTCCTCCTGCTTTGAGAGCCACTCCTTTTCTTGAGCTGGAAGTCGTTCTTGCTCCTCTGAACTCCATGAACACTCAGCACACTTCTCCAACGAAACGATCACTTTCTACTAGCATTATCGTTACTTACGTACAGTTCTTATCTCCTGAACCAAATTGTTAGTCCTTTAAGAAGAGGAGCAGAATCTGAATTGTTTTGGCAGATCCTGAGAGTCCCAACACCTGGGAGTACACTGTACGTACAGACACATGATAACATTCAGGACAGGAAGGAAAGAACGGAGGAGAGGACGTATGCGTAGTTATGCTGCCTGGCTAGCATCTGATTTACAATTTTTTCGTCGTTTGTCTTCACATGGGTTTTGGGGCCTTTCACAGAGGTCATGCCAGTTCCAATGATGGTATCAGAACCGTAAGGCTGCCCAACCGCTGTGATGATGGAAATGTTCTAGATCTGTACTGTCCAGTGTGATAGCCCCTAGCATAGGTGACTTTTGAGCACTTGAAATGTGGCTAGTGTGGCTGAAGAACTGATTTAAAATTTTGTTTAATTTTAATTAAGTTTAAGGAGCCATAGTGGCTAGTGGCTGCCGTATTAGAGAGTGCAATGTCAGGGTACATACTATTCTGACTGGCACACGGGCCAGTCTGTATTTACTATTCATTCTGTCACCACAGGCCAGAACACTGTGGATGTCATTCTGGTATTTATGGGCTGGGAGTTTGCCTTTCTGGCCAAGGACCAGGCCTTAAAGCTTAGGAGAAAGACAGAGTAGTGGAAGCTTCATCAGGAGACCTTACACACAGGGGACCAGCTTTCAAATACTCTTTCATAATTTAAAAAAGTGATCTGACTCTTTAGAAGCAAATGATGCTTTCTACCTCTTGCCCCATTGAAGTGAAGGGCTGTGGAAGCGCAGAGGCAGAAAGTCACTAGAAGAACTGTTTGGCTATGTGCTGAGTGGATTTCCTCCCATGGAGTGGCACTGAATGGATGACTCCTATTGGAAGAGATAATCACTTTCTCATCAAGACATTGTTTCCCTTTCTGCGGCATCTTCTATAGCAACCACAAGGGTATGTCAAACTGCAGCTGGATGTCAAGGATGAAAATAACCTCCTGTGGGCATCCCGGATTGCTGTGGGTATATTGACCCCAACACATCGTAGTCTTGGCCACTTTGCTGGCTCTTGCTACATACACGAAAGGGTATGATGCAAGGACAGGACTGGGATCAATGATGCAGATGCAGAGCACAGTACATACGCTCAGTACACATATGTGGTCATCTGGCGGCAGAGTGCCTTCCTTTCATGAAGTTCTAAGAATGTCCGTGCAGGGACCTTTCATTTATAGTGATCTCTTGCACAGAATTCTTAGAGATCGGGGTTTCAGATCCTAAGAGAAGACAGTTCTTGGATTAGACATTTCTTCAGTGAACTTGCCAGAGGAGGATGTAATCACCAACCCCACTCACACTTGGTTTCACTCTGCTAAGTGCTCATGTTCTTACCTAAAAAGTAGGGTTTTCTCTTTCTGAATTCTCTCACAGGTATTATTTATTTCTCCTGCTGGGCACACAGATTTACACACAGATACACTCATACATCCATGGTCACAATTTAGGGGCACTAGGGGAATCATCGAAATACTGGCTTGATTCTGGCTGATCTGCAAACAATTTGGGGTGCACTGCTGGGAAGATAAGCACACCTGCTTGGCCCAGGGAGGGATGTGAATCTGGAATTCTGAATGTAAAGCCCAAGGCCCTCCCCATCACGGCAAATGGCTTCACCAAAGGAGGTGCTGCGTACTTGGTGAGCTTTCTTCTCTTTCTCCCTGCTCACCCTGCGCCTCTCTCCTTACCCACTGCCATGCACCCTCCCTTGCTGAGCACAGTCTTATAAGCCCAAATGCAATTCCACCCTCGAAAGCAGGAGCTTCTGTGTGGTTCGCCTGGAGGGAAGGGAGGATGGAGAGGATGGCAACCTCTCTACTTCTTCTCCTTCTTCAACCTGTTCCTCCTGTTTCTCTTATAACTCTAGTTTCTTCCTCATCTTAAATCTCCATCTCCCTCCAATTCTTCCCGACTGACTGACCACATTAGACAGTGTTCTCACCCAGGGCACATCTGACTTTAATCAGGAAGTTGATAATGTGCTGTGATGAGGGTCTCACACATCTCCTCTTAGAGTAAACCTAAAGAATTAACGTTTTATTATGGAAAATATAAAATATATACAAATGTCAGAGAAGAGTATAATGAATCACCCACTTCAACAACGATCAAGGGTTTGCCATTCTTGTTTCATCCATTCCCAATCCACTTTTTTTGCTTGAGTTTTTTTTAATCTTTAAAATATTCATTTATTTATTTAATTGAAATATATTTGACGTAAAATATTGTGTTAGTTTTAGGTGAACTACATAGTGATTCAACATTTACATACATTAGGAAATGACTGATTACCACAATAAGTCTAGTAACCATCTGTTCCCATTCAAAGTTGTTACAATATTATTGACCATATTCCTTATGCTGTACATTAATTACATCCTGGTCGCTTATTTATTTTATAATCGGAGGTTTATACCTCTTAATCCCCTTCACATATTTGCCGAACCCCCAAACACCCTCCCCTCTGGCAACCACCCGTTTGTTCTCTATATCTGTAAGTCTGTTTTTGTTTTGTTTTGATTTTTAGATTCCACATATAAGTGAGATCATACAGTATTTGTCTTTCTCTGCCTGATTTACTTCACTTAGATGACACCCTCTAGGTCAATCCATGTTGTCATAAATGGCAAGATTTCATTTTTTAAAATGGCTGAGTAATATTCCATTGAATGTATATACCACATCTTCTTTATCCATTCATCAATCGATGGATACTTAGGTTGATCCCATATCTTGGCTCTTGTAAATAATGCTGCAAGGAACATTAGTGTGCATATATCTTTTTGCATTAGCGTTTTGATAAGTACTTTCAGTAAGTACCCAGAAGTGAAGTTGCTGGATCATATGGTAGTCCTAATTTTAATTTTGTGAGATACCTCCATACTGTTTTCCACAGTGGTTGCACCAATTTACAATCCCACCAATAGCACATGAGGGTTCCCTTTTCTCCACATCCTTGCCAACACTTGTTATTTGTTGTCTTTTTGATACTAGCCATTCTGACAGGTATGAGGTGGTATCTCATTGGGGTTTTGATTTTCATTTACCTGATGATTAGTGATGTTGAACATCTTTTCACAAGCCTGTTGGCCAAATGTATGTCTTCTTTGGAAAAATGTCTATTCAGGTCTTCTGTCCATTTTTTAATCGGGTGTTTGTTTTTTTGATATTGAGTTGTATGCGTTCTTTGTGTACTTTGGGTATTAACCCCTTATCATATGTACCATTTGCAAATATCCTCTGCCATTCAGTAGGCTGCCTTTCTGTTTTGTCAATGGTTTCCTTTGCTGTGCAAAAACATTTTAGTTTGATGTAGTCCCATTTGTTTGTTTTTGCTTTTGTTTCCCTTGCCTGAGGAAACAGATCCAAAAAATATTGCTAAGACCGAGTCAAAGAGTACACTGCCTATGTTTTCTTCTAGGAGTTTTATGATTTCAGGTCTTATGTTTAAGTCTTTGATCCATTTTGATTTTATTTTTGTATATGTTTGAGAAAGTAGTCCAGTTTGATACTTTTGCGTGTAGCTGTTCCCTTTTCCCAACACTATTTATTGAAGAGACTCTTTTTTCCTCATTGTATATTCTTGCCCCCTTTGTCACAGATTAATTGACCATATAAGCATGGATTTATTTCTGGGCTCTCTATTCTGTTGCATTGATCTCTGTGTCTGTTTTTGTTTGAAGTTTTTAAAAAAGCAAATGTAAGTCTTCAGATCATTTCTCCTATAAATACTTTAGTAATTATCCCTAACAAATAAGAACTTAAAAAGTATCATTGTCGGAAGACATATGGGAACATATGTATAGGTGTAACTGATTCACCTTGTTATAAAGCAGAATCTAACACACCATTGTAAAGCAATTATACTCCAATAAAGATGTAAAAAAAAAAAGGTATCATTGTCATGTCTAACAAAATCCACGAAAATTTCTTAATGTCACCAATATTTAAATATCAGGTACACCATTTTTTTTTTTTTTTTTTTTTTTTTTTGCGATACGCGGGCCTCTCACTGTTGTGGCCTCTCCCGTTGCGGAGCACAGGCTCTGGACGCACAGGCTCAGCGGCCATGGCTCACGGGCCCAGCCGCTTCGCGGCATGTGGGATCTTCCCAGACCGGGGCACGAACCCGTGTCCCCTGCATCGGCAGGCGGACTCTCAACCACGGCGCCACCAGGGAAGCCCAGGTACACCAATTTTTGTTTAAATACGAATTGGTACCTATCACCTTTTGAGAGGGCAATTTGGCAGTAGATTTCAAGATTTAAAATGCCTATACCCTCTGACTCTGCGTTCCACGTGTAAAAATTTCTCTTAGGATGTACTACATCAACTAAATGCAAAGATAGCATTGTTTATGAGAGCAATAAATGAGAAAAAACCTAAATGGGCTGTTTGGCCATTTATACCAAATTCATGTAAGGATTTAAAGGAAGGTGGTAGCTCTATGTGTTTTGATATGAAACTAAGACATATTATTGTGTAAAAAAGAATAGCAGGGGGGCTTCCCTGGTGGCACAGTGGTTGAGAGTCCACCTACCGATGCAGGGGACACGGGTTCGTGCCCCGGTCCGGGAAGATCCCACATGCCATGGAGCGGCTGGGCCCGTGAGCCATGGCCACTAAGCCTGCGCATCTGGAGCCTGTGCTCTGCAACGGGAGAGGCCACAGCAGTGAGAGGCCCACGTACCGCAAAAAAAAAAACAAACAAAAAAAAAAAAACAGGAAGGATATATAAGAAACTTATGGGAAGGATGGGAGGGAGAGGGCAACAATAAGACAGGAGGGGAAACATTCCTTTTCACCTGGTACCTTCCTGTGCATGTTGGATTATTTTTTATCATGAAGATGTATTACTTTTATAGTTTAAAAAAGTGTATTCTCATCAGGACAAGTTTGGGAACTCTGTTTTTATGTTTCTGGTAGTTTCTCATGTAAATATTATGGTAGCAGTTACTAGTGTGCTTTCATATCCTGTTCTCCTCTCCTTCCTAGTCACCCAGGAAGATGTCATTCTTCTGCCCATCTGCAGTTAGGTAGGGCCATGTGATGAGTTCTAGCCACTAAAGTGTGAATGTGACATGTGTCACTTCCAGGCTAAGATGTTTAAGAGCCCATGTGCCACCTCTGTGTTCTCTCCTTTCCTGCTACGGTCACTCTGGAAGCCTCCTGTTGAGATGGCAGTGCCCCAAATTGAGGGAGCCAGATCCCTGAGGCACTGCACAGAGGACCCCCAATGTTCAGACTTTGCATGAAAAGGAAAAAAGCTTTTGTTGTATTAAGCCACTAGATTTCAGGGTTTGTTACTTCAGCTTAGTTGATCTTATGACTAAATCGGTAATGACAGTACAACCACTGGGGCACATAAGAAACAGGCTTCCCCAGACTGCACTGCATGCCCTTGTAACACTGTGTGGAATGATTATAAACCTCTCCCATTTGCTAACGTTGTGATAATCATGCATTTGAGCTGAAAAAAGAAGGTAAGTACAATTCTCTGAGCCTCCTTGGCATGGGAACAATTAAGCAGGAGCCATGGCGCAGGCCAGTCCTGCCTATCGCGCTCAACGCCCCATGGCATAACATAAGCAGGAAAACTTTAGAAGTATCAGGTGCTCTGAGGGCCTCAGTCTCTTCTTTTTCCACTGCTTAGGAAGGTGGAAACTCCAATTACAACAACCAGAGAGCCAGAAAAGATATCTCACTGCTTTGCCTCTGTTTGAATCAACTAAAAATAAGTAAATGTCCTGACTAGATAACAACTTATTGGAAGATGGGGTGGAGGGGTCTGAGGAAGTGAGCGAGAGTGACTTGGAGGGTATGGCAGAGACAGGACAAAACCAGAGAGGCACAAGAAAAAAGCACAGCTAGATCTGAGCTGAAATTCTAGCTGTGTAGCCTTAGGCACATTACTGAGTCTCTTGAGAGCCTCAGTTTCATTGTACAGGTGGTTGAGTGGTTGAAATGAGATAACGTTCGTAACAGTCCTTATGGAGTGTCTGAGAAACAGACAGAATCAGAGGCACCTCCAGGTAGGGGGCCTCTATGACCTGTACATATTTACAACTTTTTTTTTTTTTTTTTTTTGGCGGTACACGGGCCTCTCACTGTTGTGGCCTCTCCCGTTGCGGAGCACAGGCCCTGGATGCGCAGGCTCAGCGGCCATGGCTCACGGGCCTAGCCGCTCCGCGGCATGTGGGATCTTCCCGGACCGCGGCATGAACCCATGTTCCCTGCATCGGCAGGCGGATTCTCAACCACTGCGCCACCAGGGAAGCCCCATATTTACAACTTTTGAGGGTGAGCCAAGATGGGGGGCATCAGGATGCCCACTCATTCATGGCTGTGATATCAGCATTGCAGGAGGGCAGCTGCATGGGGTAATTTCAGTACATTGGTAGCTCACCATCAGCAACAACAATGTGATGAATGCTAAAGCTCAGCCTTTATTGTGAGCATTTATACTGGTCTAACCACTTTCTATAAAGTCCTATGAGTGTGACTATTGCTATTTTCTATCTTGTAGATGATGAAACTGAGGTCCCAAGAGGTTAATGGATTTGCTGAAGTCCACACAGCCTGTAGGCGGTAGATCTGGGATTCAAACCCAGGGAGTTTGGTTTGAGAGTCACTGCTCTCAGCTCACTCAGCTGAGCACGGCAATGATGACTGTAGCTAATAGTAACAACTGAAAGCAGGCTAGGAAATATTTATCTCCCTAAAAGTTTTATAGTGAACTTCCTGTGAATCATATTTTCACCCAGATTGTATGTAATCTCAGAGTTAAAAAAATGCAGGTAGGAAGGGGATTTTGAATCAGAAAATAAGTCATTTACATTCTATATTTTTCAGTGTTGGAAGGAGTACAGGGTGTGTCAGGTGGGCAGTCCTATGCAACATGGCTCCAATACCTGGAGTTCTATCTTGTTTGAGAGCCACACTGGAAGGGTGGGTCAGATGGTGGTGAGGCTTAGAGGCTCAGGAAGGAAGTCTGGGCTTTTCCTTAAGTCACTGGAGGTCACTGAGGAGGGGACAGATGTGACGAAATAATGTTCTGCTACAGTTCACCTGGCAGTGGTGTGCAGGGTGAAGGAGAAGCAAGAGAGACTGAGGCGGGGAGGCCAACAGGAAGGCTCTTGCATGTGAGGATGAGGGCTGGGCTAGGGTTGAAGCAGAGAGAATGAAAAGAAGGAGTGTCTGGAGAGGAAAGGAAAAACCAATAGGACTTGGTGATTACTGGAACCTGGGGTGGGGGAAACAGACACAGAGGTGTTCACCCACAGTAAGAATTAAGAGGAGAAAGAGATGATTTTAAGGGAAAGAAGATTCAGACACTGAATTTTAGATGAGGTGGGAGTACTGAGGAGCAACGGCTAATAGGTGGTAGGAGATACTGTGATGAAAGGTAGAGGGCAACTCAGGGTTATGATTTAATAGAAAAATGGGAATTGCAGCGGTGAGAATTGGGGAAGGTTAAGAGAGGAGGACTGAGAACCAAGAGACAGGGAGAGGGAGGAGGACCTCCAAGGGGTGGGCAGAACAGTCAGTGTCCGCATCAACAAGGGTGAGGGTGGAGACGAGCCCACAGCACCAGACAGGGAGAGCACTGGTGACATTTGAAAGTATAGCTTCAATGCTGCTGTGTTAGGCTTCTCCAGAGGAGCAGAACCAAAAGTGTGTGTGGTGTGTGTGTGCATGTGTGTATTAAAGAGATTTATTACAAGGAATTTGAGGCCAAGAAGTCCCAAGACCTGCAGTTGGCAAGCTGGAGACCACGAAAAGCTGATGTGTTAAGTCCAAGCCCAAAGACCTGAGAATCAGGAGAGCTGATGGTCTAAGTTCCAATTTGAAAGCCAGCAGGCTCCAGACCCAAGAAGAGCAGATGTTTCTGTATGAGTCTGAAGGCTAGAAAAGGCCAATGTCCCTGCTCAGGCAGGAGGAGTTCCCTCTTGCTCAGACTTTTTGTTTATTCAGGCCTTCAGTTGATTGGATGAGCCCCACCCACATTGGGGAGGGCCATCTGCTTTACTCAGTGTATGGATTCAAATGTTAATCTCATCTAGAAACACCCTCACATGCCTAGGATAACCAAATGTCTAGGCACTCCTTGGCCCAGTCAAGCTGACATGTAAAATTAACCATCACAAGTGCCATGAAGTCAGCTTTTTGGGAGCTAAATATGTGATGGGGGAAAGGAGGCAGGAAGACATAATCCCCCACTTGAGAATGCTGGCAGCCAAACAAAGGAGAAAAATCACATGCTAACCTGAAGGGGCAGCAGGGTCAACCAAGATTTCTTTACGTGGTGGAGGAGACTTTTTAACTTGACTCTTCTTTGGTAATTCACACAGACATTCATTGCCCCCAGTCACCACCCCACCCCCACTGCGCTGGAAGGTTATTAAATTGAACACACAATTTTCTATTCTAAGTATACTTGACCAAATTTAAGTTAGTTTGCTTTTTTGGCAGGCAACTATTGGCAGAAGCAGGTGGCTCAGCAATGATCTGGGGCAGAGGAAGAATTCAGCCCATGATCTAAAATGTGCTGTGGATAAAGTTGCACACAGCATACCAAAAGAATCAAAGTTAATTTTTCCATTATATTTGCGGATTTTCATCATTGATGCAAAATGGATCTGTTTCTTAACAGCATGATGACTGCCTTAGCATTTACTTAAATATGGGGAAATACACATTTCAAGCATTAGTGTCAGATGGGTCAGAAGGAGCAAAGGAATCTGCAGTTTGGTCAGCTGGACCACGTGGTGAGCTGACAGTGGCACAGTGACATTTCCTTACACCTGTCCCCATCTAATCAATGATCTAGCAAGAGAGAGAGAGAGCAATTCTTAAAAGGAAGGAATTCAGACTCTGCAATACCTTAGAGACAAGTAGTGACAAAATCCTTTTTGAACTTTTCTAGATGATTTTCTAGAATCCTAGCTCCATGTTTCACCTGTGCTGTCCCCCTTCCCCACCTCCGCTCTTAAATAGATCCCACATAGCCAGCTGGGCCTGGGCACTCAGCCCTGCTGAGCCTTCTTCCTGGAAACTGAATTTCTCTCCTCTCATCACTTATCCTCTTAAAAAAGACCACGGAAATGCCTCTCAAATAGCACTTGCATCCAGAAAGTCATGTGCACAGTGTACCTGGCCAACATGCCCTTTAACTGTCATTCCTCTCTGACTCCACCGTTTCTTTACTTTATTTAACAGAGGGTGCTCTCTGGTTGAGACCTACTCATTGGTTTACATTGATAACTCACACATCACTCTATATTATTATCATGTTACATATAGGTGCTCAATCGATGCTCTTGTTAGATTATTTGCATATAATTAATTGTGTTTTTTAAAATTTATTTTTGGCTGCGTTGGGTCTTCGTTGCTGCGCGGGCTTTCTCTGGTTACAGAGAGCGGGGGATGCTCTTCGTTGCGGTGCCCGGGCTTGTCATTGCACTGGCTTCTCTTGTCGTGGAGCATGGGCTCTAGGTGCGTGGGCTTCAGTAGTTGTTGTGCGCGGGCTCAGTAGTTGTGGCTCGCGGGCTCTAGAGCGCAGGCTCAGTAGTTGTGGCGCACAGGCTTAGTTGCTCCGTGGCATGTGGGATCTTCCCAGACCAGGGCTCGAACCCATGTCCCCTGCATTGGCAGGTGGATTCTCAACCATCTACGCTACCAGGGAAGCCGTAATTAATTGTTATAGTGTAAAATATAATTGAAGAAAAGAGATTATAGTTAACGATACTGTATGATATACTTCATAGGGTATCTTTATTTTTTATTTAATTAATTAATTAATTTATTTATTTTTGGCTGTGTTGGGTCTTCATTTCTGTGCGAGGGCTTTCTCTAGTTGTGGCAAGTGGGGGCCACTCTTCATCGCAGCACGCGGGCCTCTCACTGTTGCGGCCTCTCTTGTTGTGGAGCACAGGCTCCGGACGCACAGGCTCAGCGGCCATGGCTTACTAGGCCCAGCCGCTCCGTGGCATGTGGGATCCTCCCAGGCCAGGGCTCGAACCCGTGTCCCCTGCATTAGCAGGCAGATTCTCAACCACTGCGCCACCAGAGAAGCCCCCGATATACTTCAAAGTTGCTAAGAAACAAGATCTTAAATGCTCTTACCACAAAAAAGAAATGATAATTATGACGGACTTCCCCGGTGGTCCAGCGGTTAAGACTCCATGCTCCCAATGCAGGGGGCCTGGGTCTGATCCCTGGTCAGGGAACTAGATCCCACATACTACAACTAAGAGCCTGCATGCTGCAACTAAAAAGATTCCACATGCTGCAACTAAGATCCCACGTGCCGCAACTAAGACCGGGTGCAGCCAAATAAATAAATAAATAAATATTTTAAAAAACCAAATGATAATTATGAGACATGATGGAGGTATTAGCTAATGCTATGGTGGTAATCATATTGCAATACATAAATGTATCAAATCACTACATTGTATATCTTGAACTTACAGAATGTTACATATCAAGTATATCTCAATAAAAAATATATACAGTTGGCTCCCTGGGTTCTGCATCCTCAGATTCAACCAACTGCATTTCAAAAATTCCAAAAAGTAACTATGTACATAGCATTTACACTGTATTTACAACTATTTTCATAGCATTTATATTGTATTAGGTATTGTAGGTAATCTGGAGATGATTTAAAGTATAGGGGAGGATGTGCGTATGTTATATGCAAATACTACCTTATTTTATCAGGGACTTGAGCGTGGTGGATTTTGGTACCTGCAGGGGGTCCTAGAATCAGCCCCTTGCAGATACAAAGGGATGAAAGAAGAAATATCACTATATATTATACATATGATATAATAATAATATCTAGTGATATCTCTTTTTTCAATTATATTTTTTACACTATAATAATTATACTCAAATAACATAAGAGCATTTATTGAGCACGTATGTGCTCACTATTAGGTTAAGGCCTATGGGATAACAAATAGAAGACATAATAGTGGTCTACAGTTGACTATACACAAACTGGGAAAACAAGCTCCATACACAAGAAGCAACAGTTAACTGTCCTGGCTGGGTTGGCCAGGGAGGCACATGCAGGAGGCTGGGAAGCAGGAGGGGATTTCTTCCGGGCTTCAGCCTCTCTGGGAACATCACATCCTTCTGTTACTACAGTTTCTGCCAGGCTATCCTCCTAGTTCTCACTGACTCTGTCCCTTCCTTATTCCTTCTACCATAGGGGTAGTAACAGCTTCCCGTTATTGCTAGTCTCTGGGCGACCCACCTTTCCTTGACTGTTCTTTTAATCCTGTCCCCTCCTCTCTCAGTAGCCCCTTCCTTAAATTTTCTTCATCTGTACCATTGTGGGTGTGTGTGTGTGAATTCTGTTCCCTGCTGAGACACTTGACTGACGCAATGAAAGTTAAGAAGTTGCAGGTAAGGGGTTGCTTTGCTTCTTGGTAGATTCTAATGTGTCAACCAGAACAAATACTTGTTTCATGGAGGAGAAGGGGGTTAGCCTTCCCCAGCAGGAGAGGAGGAGGAGCTTTGAAAGCAGACAGTCTATTTACAGAGAGGAAAAAGCAAGGGTTTGATGTGAACAAGTTGGCGTTTGGGTATACACGAGTCTGATTTGTACAGCTAATTTTTAGACTTTAAAAAGTTAGATGAATCCTTCCTGGAAGCTTGTGCTTCCTAAAATGTCACTCGTTTGAAAAGAGAGCTACATCAAAGCCCCAGGCACCAGAATTTCTGAGAATCCAAACTTCACAGCCCTGCTGGGGGACACTGCAGATCCTCAATTAGGAGGCGGAGTGGAGATGAGTAAGGAACTTCCTGCTGTAATTAGTCCTGGCATAATATTCTTTTTCAAGGTTTGTTAATTGAAATTAAACGGCTGCCACGTTTGGACAGGGACAAAAAAAGAATCAATTTTTCAGCCTTCTCTGATTTAACAACGACTGACAGGCTGTGAGGAAACCAGGGGCAATTTCACTCCCATTGCTACTGAGTCTCCCAGTGGTTGACCCAAAGCAAAACAAAGTGTTGAGGAGGTGAAGTGTTTTCTACTACAGCAGGAGCAATGCTCCCCAGGAGTCCACAGGCCAAAGGACACATTAAGTTAGTCTCGTGGCCACTTGTCACTAAAATGATCCAGCAGCCAACTCTTCCCAGTTTCCCAAATCACCAAAATACCTACTACCATATGCTGGAGGAAGCTAGAAACAATCAAAGAAGAAAGAAAAATGCCTGCCAAGTGAATCCTTTGCTAGGTAAGTACTTTTCCAGATAGGGAGTGGTAACAAGGGGTGGTTTTATCACCCTAGGGGCCAGTTATTAGTTAAAAGATGTTGAAGGAAAAATAATTTTTGCAACGCGCTTAAGGGTGTACTAGGTGCTTTCAGAGAAGTTGTCAATTCAATTCCCACAGTAACATGGTGACTCAGGTCTTATGAAACAAACTAGACTTGGAGCTTAAGTTTGTGTGTGGCTTCACCAGAAACTTCTCGTGTGATTTTAGGTCTCTGTGCCTCAGTTTCCTTACAAATAAAATGAAAATAATACCTCATCCTCATAGGTGAGAGATAATCAACTCAAGCACATTGACTTCTTTGGATGAAAAGTTCAGTCTATGTCATGAAATAACAATTATTAACGTGAATATAAACAATGAAAGCATGTGGGCTAAAAGCCAAAGAGGATGCATAGGTGAATACTCAAATAGCAAAAACATCAACTGTAGGAACAAGGGGCAACTGAAATTTAAAAGCTTTCTCCAAGTATAGTTCTTTAGTGTGTGTGGGGGGGGGTGTTGGGTTAAATCACAATTATAAATTCTCTTTAAAAATGGCATAAGAAATGAAAATCATTCAGATCTCTGCTCAAGTGCCACATAATCAGAGAGGATTTCCCTGATTACCCTACAAAATAGCACGCTAGTCACTCATCTTCCTTAACCCTGCTTCATTTTAAATACTTGGTTTATTATCTTTCTTAATGGGAATATATGCTCCAGGAGGGAAGAGATTGTGTTTGTTTTGTTCGCTGTTAACTCCTCCATGCTTACCACAGTTCCCGGTACATACTAGGTACTCAATCGGTGTTCACTGAAAGAATTTAATGATGGTATAATATAAAGCTCAGTGTTAAATATTCTTCCATTTTTTTGGTAGTAAAGCATATAACATAAAATTTACCATCTTAACTGTTTTTAAGTGTACAGTTCAGTGGCATTAAATAAATTCATAATGTTGGGCTACCATCACCACCATCCATCTCCAGAGCTCTTTTCATCCTGTAAAACTGAAACTCTACACCCTTAAACAATAACTCCTCATTCCCCCTTCTCCCCAGCCCCTGGAAACCACCGTTCTACTTTCTGTCTCCGAGATTTTGACTACTCTAAGTACCTCATCTAAGTGGAATCATACAGTATTTATCTTTTTGTGACTGGCTTATTTCACTTAGCATAATGTTCTCAAGGTTCATCCATGCTGTTGCATGTGTCAGAATTTTCTTCCTTTTAAAGGCTGAAGTGTTAAATATCTTGATTCTCACAAAAGTTTTTGTATAGAGGGTACCATGAGATATCTAAATACTCCATCCAATCTTCTAAAAAATGTGCTTTATGAAAATGGTAGCAATATTGAAAGTATATCTCACTGCAAAGCAAACTCAGCAAAGAAATATTCACTTCCTCTCATACTAAGGGTGGTATCAGAAGTTCATGTGAATATCAGCTTATGTGGCTGGAGTGGACTAAAGAAGATTCAAGTATAAAGTAGAATAGTTAGGGCACAGTTAGCTGTTCCTGCTCATGATAGTCTTACTGGTAAGCAAAACATGTTCTACACTGTATCACTCAATGGTGAAGGCTTTGCCTGGCAGTGAGGAACCACTTCTACCTAGTAAATATCCTCACTCAGATCACTCACTCTAAATAGTACTCAGCTTTCCAGATCTCGGTAAATGGCATTCCATTCATCCAAGGTGATCTTAAATCCTAAAACAAGACATATAGGACTCCTGATTAAATATGGTGGATTAACTACGTGTGTTTATCTCTGCTTACATCTGAGACCTTATTAAAATGATTGTACAGAAGTTTTAAAAAGATACAAATCCACTGTAATAGAACTATCATACGACCCAGCAATTCCACTACTGGGCATATGCCCTGAGAAAACCGTAATTCAAAAAGAGTCAAGTACAACAATGTTCATTGCAGCTCTATTTACAATAGCCAGGACACGGAAGCAACCTAAGTGTCCATCGACAGATGAATGGATAAAGGAGATGTGGCACATATAAACAATGGAATATTACTCAGCCATGAAAAGAAATGAAATTCAGTTATTTGTAGTGAGGTGGATGGACCTAGAGTCTGTCATACAGAGTGAAGTAAGTCAGAAACAGAAAAACAAATACCGTATGCTAACACATATACATGGAATCTAAAAAAAAAAATGTTCTGAATAACCTAGGGGCAGGACAGGAATAAAGACGCAGATGTAGAGAATGGACTTGAGGACACAGGGAGGGGGAAGGGTAAGCTGGGACGAAGTGAGAGAGTGGCATGGACTTATATATACTACCAAATGTAAAACCAATAGCTAGTAGGAAGCAGCCACATAGCACAGGGAGATCAGCTCGGTGCTTTGTGACCACCTAGAGGGGTGGGATAGGGAGGGTGGGAGGGAGACGCAAGAGGGAGGAGATATGGGGATATATGTAAATGTATAGCTGATTCATTTTGTTATACAGCAGAAACTAACACAACATTGTAAAGCAATTATACTCCAATAAAGATGTTAAAAAATAAAATAAAATAAAATAAAATGAAAAAAAAGATACAAACCTACTATAGAAAGAGAGTGAAAGGGGTGACTGAACAGATATGAAAGCTCAATGATTTTTGGAAGTTAGAAAGCAGATGACTAAATGAGATGGCTCATTTAGCAAATAATGGGAGCCTCAGCTTAAAGTTAATTTAGAGGGTGATATGGATAAAGGGCTTGGGATTTAGGCACAGGTACTGGACAAAATCGGTGACCAGAACAGCTGACCTTCCTCCCACCTCCTAACCTCAATGCACGGAACAGCAGCAACAACATATCGGCCCTCCAGGCAGGAGATCAGAAGTTTGTTCTCTGGATAAACTAGAGGTCCCTAGGACTAGACGTCCCCACACTAGCATTCTGTACCTGGTAACCCTAAAGTAAAGCCCATTAGTTGGCATGCCTTATTCCCACCCCCAAATAAAGCCCCCCCATTTAGAATCTCACATTTAAATAGGAGTGACAGGCAAGGATGTTTGAGGAAAACCCCAAAACTGAAAGGAAGAAACAAAAATAGATAAACGGAAAGAATGAACATGGAGGAAATAGATATAATGTACAGAACAAAACCAAAAACAAACAAAAGAAACAACCTCTAGTTCATATCTTTAGAGAGGTTTGTGAAGCTGTCATACAAAAGAACATTTGGAGAATAAGAAAGAGTTCTTAGAATTTAAAAATAGGATTTCTGAATTTAAAAATGTGGTGGAAGAGTTGGAATGTGACACCAAGAAAATCTCCCAGAAATTATAGCAAGAAGTAATAAAAAATATGAGAGAACAGATAAGAGACATAGGATATTTATATCTAGATGAGGTTGGCAATTAATGGCCCATAGACCAAATATAGCCCATGGCCTGTTTTTATATGTCCCTTAAGCTAAGAATGCTTGTTACATTTGCAAAAGGTTGTACATTAAACAAAAAAGAAAAATATGTGTCAGAGGCCATATATAGCTCCCAAAGCCTATAATATTTACTATCGGACCCTTTTCAGAAAACATTTGCTGACCCCTAGTCTAGAAGTCCCAACATCCAACTAATAGGAATTCTAGAAAGAAAAGAGATAAAATGGAAAGAGGAACTCATCAAATAAATTATACCAAACAATTCCCCAAACTTAAAGACATGAATCTCAGGCTGAAAAGGTGCACAGAGCAACCAGACCAAGGAATGAAGATTAGGCCTTTACCAAAGAATATCATTGTGAAATTTCAGAACATCTGGGATAAAGAGAAGATCCTGAAAGTTTCCAGAGGGGATAGAAAAACAGGTCACCTACAGAGGCATGAGAGAGCAGATTTCTTAATGCTAGATGCTAGAAGAAAATGGAGCAAGGCAGCTCTAGAGGAAGGGTGTAGAAAACAGACTGTTTGCAATGTGTCTTGATTTTCATTGGTTGCTTTTGCTGAGCTATTATAAGAAGGAGATGAACTCAGGAGAGGATTGGCAGGTCTATAAACAGAAACTAATGGGAATAAAAAAAAAGTCCAGACATTTGCATAGTCAAAGGGTTGAGAAAGCTCACTCCTTCCAGACCCCGAACAGTAGAGGATATGTGACAGAGGCCTGGTGAAACCTCTCAGGTGAACTACGACCCAGCTTGTGGCAAAGACCAGACTGAAGGTATGGCATTCCCATTGATGGTTCCAGATGGTCTCAAGCCAGTGCCTTTGAATTGATGGAGACTGGCTCGAGTGCACTGAAGCAGAGATATGAGGCAGGGTTGAAAATCATATCTAGGAAATTATTGGCTCATGGGACTGAATGGGAAGCAAATAAACTAGAAGCCTATACTAGTTTTTTCAGAGAACTGTACTGCTAAAGAAACCACGAGTCTGGATTAAAGAAGCTGTTAACTGCTTGAGACATAAAACACCATTAGGCTCCCTAGCATAAGCAGAAAGCAGGCCATAGACTGTTAAATATATACAGCTTCCCAATACCCATTTCAGATGTGATCCATAGATAAAGGGATTTCTTCCTAGAGAGCAGAACTGGGTCCTTGACAGGGTAGGAGGCCTTCACAATGCCGGCGCCATAGGACTCCAGCATTTGTTAGGAATGAGTGACTGTAGTGTACCTCCTTTTCATTCCTTTTCTGACCAGGAATTTTTAATTGCAATTCTTGCTTCTGCTTCACTACAGTATATAGGGTGGGGGTGGGATGGAGAGAAGATAACTCCTTCTTTTAGTTCATTGGTTGCCATGCTAAGAGTTACATCTTACCTGATGGAGAAATCTGGACTTTGAGTCATCCCCCTTGGGGAGAGGTGAGTGTGTTCTATATGTGGGCAGAAGAAAGAAACTGATACTTGGTGACCAGAAGGAGAGACTGTGGGACAGACCTCTATGCTCATGAATATCCAGTTTTCTCTTTCATGGACACATAGCTACTCTAATTACTGTGCAATCCTTGCATCTAGGTGAAACCATGTAATTGAGTTCTGGCTAACAGATCACAAGTAGAGGCAGTGGTGTGCTGGTAACTGTTTAACAACGGGCGCCCCATAAAACAGTATATGCATATGTGCTTGAGTTTGTTATAAATTTGCTGATAGAAAGGTTGTGAAGCACATTATTTACAATTACCAATATAACCATTACATTAAAATATGCAGTATCCTTCACTGTAATTTCCATATAGCCAATTGATTCTCTCAGAATGCTTTTGTTGATTTTTACCAAACTCTTGTATTGTAGCCAACTTGTGGTTACAAATTTGATGAATGAGTATAGTTCCAACACGAATATTGGTTGATACTGTCTTTTACATTATTGAGTAAGTGAAATAATGAAGATGTACGTTAGAATTTACTTGTTTATTAGTAATGTCGGCAACTTCTTTGCTGAATCAGTTAATGGTTATCAAATACTAGAAGAATATTTCCTCAATGTTTTGTGCTGTTTATAGTGTAATGGCTACAGATACAACATGATTTTAATTAATCTGTATTTTTAGATTTCTCTTTAGATTTCTTTTTCTATAACTTTTAAAAGTCTCTAGGCAATCAACAAAACAATAAATCAAGCCCTGATTTATAGTGTTTTCCAATTTCCATGGTGTAAATACCCCCACCATTATCTAATTTCAAACAATCAACACGATGTCATTGAACATGAAGTCAGGAAGAGAAGCACAGAAGCCACCATTCTATAATATTTCTCACTTACTGATACAAGAGACATATATAATCTCAGGCCTAGATAATAGAAAAATCTAGTAAAAGAGGTAGTTTGAATAATTATTACCTTTGTTTTTTATTTAATTTGTTTTAAAAAAATTAATTGTATGTTTATATAATTTAATTTTTAATAATGTCTGCGTTTAACAACCAGCTTGCAAAATGCCTGGAAATTGAACCAGTGGCTGCTGCAAGCTGTAATGAGTTGGCTCCAGCACACCCCTGAAATGAAGTATGACACTTACACATCTAACCTCTAAAATGTACAGTGCAACCCTTCACATACCCTCCCTTCACTCACTGGCCAGCCCAGTGCAGAGGATCCACTGAAGGACTCCAAGAATGCCCTAGGGACAGCAGAGCCTGGATCCCTGACTCACTAGGGAGATGCCCAGAAATGCCATCCTACTAAAAATATCTACCTTAAACTTTGTGCGAGCAAAAGATAAATGTTTGTTGTGTCAAGTCTCTGAAATTTGAGGTTGTTTGCTACAGCAAAACCTAACATGATTGATACACTTGGCGACAAAATTTTAAACATTAAAAATAAAATGAGAGGACTTCCTTGGTGGCGCAGTGGTTAAGAATCCACCTGCCAATGCAGGGGACACGGGTTCGAGCCCTGGGCCGGGAAGATCCCACATGCCATGGAGCAACTAATCCCGTGCGCCACAACTACTGAGCCTATGCTCTAGAGCCAGCGAGACACAAGTACTGAAGCCCGTGTGCCACAACTACTGAAGCCCGCGTGCCACGATGACTGAAGCCCATGCCCCTAGATCCTGTGCTCCACAACAAGAGAAGCCACCACAATGAGCAGCCCGTGCACCCCAATGAAGAGTAGCCCCTGCTTGCTGCAACTAGAGAAAGCCCATGCACAGCAACGAAGACCCAATGCAGCCAAAAATAAATAAGTAAATAAATTTATTAAAAAAATAAAAATAAAATAAAATAAAATGAGGGATTCATTTAATTATAGTATTAAAAATAACTCTAAAATATAGTTGTCAATATTAGAAAGAATAGTAATGTTATGTAACATAATCAATGCCAGCCACCTTCAACATCAAATCTTAAACTATTGCTATTACTCTTGCCTGTTCATCCTGGCTTTCATCCACTAGTGATCTCTGTTCTTTCCCTGTATAAATCCAGAACTAAAAGTATCTCAAAAACAATGCCTCTGATGTCAGAGCTTCACTTATTATTAATTTATTTGACAAATGCTTAGGGTCAAAGACCAGAATCTTACAGTTGTAAGTAAATTGTTGCTATTGGTCAGAAAGCTTAAAAAAAAATCCTTCAGCTTTAAGATAATGCTTGAGAGATTCTGTTTGAACTGTAAGACCATTAGATATTAAAGTCTGCGTCTGGGTACAGAATCTTATCTGAACCTATTATCCCCTAAAGTTAGAACCTGTGGTCTTTTCTCAGGGAATATTCTGACAATACTTACGCTAAGCACAAGGAATCAGCCAGAAAAGCACTCAAAAGATACTTTAATGGAAATTAAGAAATGTCCAGCAATAAGTCAATGGAGTCTACCAGAAAACAGCAATGCCCTGAGAAACTATTTTTTTTCCCAGGCTGAAGAGTTCTTAAAATTTTTAAACATGAACATCTAACCCCAGGTTAAAGGGTTCTTTAAACTTTCAAATATAAACATCTAACTTAGAGTGTAAAACAGTCCAGAAAGTACAGTGGGTAACAGCTTTGAAGGAAACACATTTCTACAGATGCCTTATTCATTCACCAGACATTCACTAGGCATCTGCCATGTGCAAGGGATGCATAGGTGGAAGCCTAGGTGGTGAGTAAGCCTTCATGGAAGAGGTGGCACGGAATTGCTATGTGGGGAGTGGAAAAAGGGCATGCAAGGCTAAAGAAATGGCCTGAACAAAGTGCATGACATATTTGAGAAGTGGGTAAAGTACGAGGGGGTCAAATTGTGTGAAAGACCCTAATGACATAGACATTTCGGACTATATTTTATATACCAAGAGGGAATCTCTGTAGGGTTTTTGTTTGTGTTGGAAAAGGCAGCACACTAAAGGCTAAAATGCAGAGGGAAACTGGAGGCAGAAGACCGTTGGGAGGTGAGAGACAGCACTAGTGTAGGTGAGAGACAGGGGTCTGAAACAGGACTGTGGGAAAGGAAGAGGAGAGACAGCCATGAACATGTGGGGAGTACATCCACAGGACTTGACGGCGGACTGAATGTGCATGTGCTGGGGGGCTGTGAGAGCAGGGCTACACTGCAGAAGACTTGCATGTCTGGAGGCCAACTTTACTCAATATGGGAAAGGTATGGTGAGGAGACATGCATTCAGTTTTGGAAAGATGAGCTGGAGAGGCCATTGGGCAGATCCAGGTAGAAATAGGGCACTCAGAGATACATCTTCAACTTTCCATTTTGTGGATAAGTCAATTTAACAAACATTTCTTCAGTCTTTACTACATGCCATGAGAAAAACCTTGGCCACATCGGGGTTCATGGTCTAGTTTTTTTTTTTTTTTTCGGTACATGGGCCTCTCACTGTTGTGGCCTCTCCCATTGCGGAGCACAGGCTCCAGACGCACAGGCTCAGTGGCCATGGCTCACAGGCCCAGCTGCTCCGTGGCATGTGGGATCTTCCCGGACCGGGGCACGAACCCGTGTCCCCTGCATCGGCAGGCGGACTCTCAACCACTGCGCCACCAGGGAAGCCCTATGGTCTAGTTAGTCCCCGAGTAAAAGCAGCCTTCAGTTTAACTGAAATATTATCCCAAAAGCGGACTTGGCGGAGAAATTAAAGAAATGCATTTAAATCTGCCAGAGGGCTTCCCTGGTGGCGCAGTCGTTGAGAATCTGCCTGCTAATGCAGGGGACACGGGTTCGAGCCCTGGTCTGGGAGGATCCCACATGCCGCGGAGCGGCTGGGCCCGTGAGCCACAACTACTGAGCCTGCGTGTCTGGAGCCTGTGCTCCACAACAAGAGAGGCCGCGATAGTGAGAGGCCCGCGCACTGTGATGAAGAGTGGCCCCCGCTTGCCACAACTAGAGAAAGCCCTCGCACAGAAACAAAGACCCAACACAGCAAAAATAAATAAATAAATTAATAAACTCCTACCTCCAACATCTAAAAAAAAAAAATATCTGCCAGATAAGATTTTTTACAACTGTGATACTCTATGCTATGGCAAGATTGAAGAAATAGACACACTCATGTATTACTATTGGAAGTAAACTGGCATAACTCTTTGTAAAGTAATTTGGAAGTACATATCAAGAGTCTTAAAAAGGATTATAGTCTTTAAATCAGTAATTCCTCAGGTGATTCCAAAGGAAATAATCCCTAATGTAAAAAAGCTTTCTGTACAAAGATGTTCATCACAATAGTATGTGTGATAACAGTTTGAGAATTAGCTTAGATGCCCAGTTGCAGTGGAATGGTTTGGTAAATTATGACAAATCTGCTAGATGGAATATTAAACAGTCATTAAAAACTACGCTTGAAAGAAGTTTGTTAACTGGGAAAAAATGATATTCAGCATCATCACAATTGCATAAAATAAAACCAAAAGCCCATGAATAGAAAAAGAACAACATCTAGAAGGAAACACCACAGTTTTAATAGCGGCTGTTTTTCGGCACTAGAATTTGGTTTTCCTTATCTGATCCATTCTTTCGTGCTTCCGAAATTTTCTATCATAAGCATTTAATGACCATTTAATCAGAAAAATAAGTTCTAACTAGAAAATACATAATAAAGACTGATGAGGACTTAGTGGAGACTGCTTTTGAAATTGAAAGGTAGGGACTTCCCTGGTGGTGTAGTTGTTAAGAATCCACCTGCCAATGCAGGGGACATGGGTTCGAGCCCTGGGAGATCCCACATGCCGTGGAGCACCTAAGCCTG
This sequence comes from Mesoplodon mirus, assembly GCF_964341445.2. Classification (NCBI taxonomy): domain Eukaryota; kingdom Metazoa; phylum Chordata; class Mammalia; order Artiodactyla; family Ziphiidae; genus Mesoplodon; species Mesoplodon mirus. Next base: position 15,319,553 of record NC_138995.1, read on the forward strand.
TGTGCCACATCTACTGAGCCTGCGAGCCACAACTACTGAGCCCACATGCCACAACTACTGAAGTCTGTGCGCCTAGAGTCCGTGCTCCGCAACAAGAGAAGCCACCGCAATAAGAAGCCTGCGCACCACAATGAAGAGTAGCCCCCCGCTCACCGCACCTAGAGAAAGCCCGCACGCAGCAACGAAGACCCAGTGCAGCTAAAAATAAATAAATAAATAACTTAATTAAAAAAAAAAAGAAATTGAAAGGTAGTAGAGAGGGTTCAGAGATAGTACTCAAGCACTTTGCACTGGGTTTTGCAGGATGCAGAGGTGGATCTGGTGCCCCAAGCTCTGCAGAGACATTTGGGAGACCATGTTCTCTGAACAAGCGGCCAGATGCTAATAAGACACCCCTTGATTTGTTTCTTCTACTGGTATTTTCCCCTATCCACTTTCTGCTTTAGGAAAGGTTAGATCACCTCTGGACATCCTCACTAAGGGCCACTGATGGTTCTCCAGAACTCACAGGTTCCTGGGGATTGTGTCTTTTCTCCATTTCCTGCAGTGGCTCCTCAGACTCGGGCAGCCCAGAGCACGTGGGGGAGGGGAGCAGGAAGCGGGAGATTGCTCTGAGACACACCATAAGCCCATAAAGTCTGAAAGGTTAAGCAAAGACTGAGGCATGAAGAGTGAAAAGTCTCCGTTCAACAATAATCTCCCCCCTCCCTCCACTCCTCTTAAAATGGAAAGAAGGGGTTCAAGATGACATTAGGCACTTTAAAATATGCAAAATTAGGAGCTGGTGCAGACCTCATTAACACCCGCCTCCAACATCATTAAGATGTTTCCAAGAAAATTAATTGAGAGACTCATTAAAAATAAATTAAGAAAAATGTGTTGCAGAGCGCCTGCCCTCAGCTCATAAATCACAGCTCAGAGCTCCAGCCCGCTGCTCCGGCAATTAACTCCAACCTATTTGTTTTATCCTGACTGCGAAAATTAGAAAGCAGACGTGGAGATTAGGTTAGGGACGTCTGTCAAGCGGAACTTGAAGTGAATATTTTAGGATACAAAATGGAAACCAGGAAAACAAAGAAAGCAGAGATTTCATTCTGAGGAGCTTGTCTTTGAAAAGTGACAGGCAGATGAAGGGTGTTGGAGGGAGAGCGTGGAGAAGGAACACATACACTTGTTGGGAGGCAGCAAGGGCAGGGGAGAAAAAAGAACAGACGTGTGAACTATTCTGACCAGGAAGAGCACAATGCATTTGCATTATAAATATAAACCGATCCATGTCTCGGTAAAGATGGCATTGAGACGTAAAATAGATGATCCTGATGAGACTTGCATACATCATATTTTAATGTTTAGACATATGGCCATTCGGCCTAATCACTCAAAACAGTTATTGGTCTCCTGCAATATGTTATGTATCAGTGATGACTACATGCTCCGCTATATGATGTGAAATATGTCAATCCCTTCCATGTATCTCTTATGCAACAACACAACCAAAGATTACTGAGTAGCAGCTGGCACTTTGCTGACCTCATTCATGTATGTGATTTCATTTAACTTTTATATGTCCAAAGAAGAAAACCATTTTACAAGATGTAGAAACTGAGGCTTAAAGTTCTATGTGTGGGAGTTACTTGGTCAGGAAATGGCTGAGTTGGGATTGTAACCCTGGTGTTTTAAATCTAAGACCCATGCAGCCCTCAGTGACCCAGCTTCTTTTCATCCAAAAGTACATATTGGGTCACTGTATTTTTCAACCCTCAAATTAGAAAGGCTTTTTGTTCTTCCCCTCCTTCCTCCTTTATCTTCTCCTTCCACAAACATTTATTGCACACCCACAATATGCCAGGCATGGTACCAGGTCTTGGGGGATATAATGGTGGCATTGTTGAATTTAGAAAGACAAGCACTGAATAAGTCACTGCAAATGTGAAGGATGCTATAAAGGATATGCTGAGAACACTGCAAAGGGAAGCAGAGACTGCCCATCATTTGGGTCATTTATTGAATGCCTACCATGTACCAGCACTGAGGGCCCAGGTGTTGGACTGCTGGCTCTCCCATTTACTAGCTATGAGACGTTGGGTAAGTTCTTTAACCTCTCAGTTTCCACATCTGTAGAATGGGTATAATACTAATACCTACCCCAGAGGTTTATTTTGAGGCTGAAATGAGAAAATCCATTAGATGCCCTTAGCAAAGTGCCTGGCTCAGAGTAAGCACTGAGTAAATGTCAGCAGTTATTATTTGGAGGTGACATTTAAGTTGGCTCTTAAAGGAGCAGTAGGAATTTAATCAGAATTCCATTTCTGGGGACAGCTGCAGCCTTATGGGTGGTATTTAAAATTATTTGGGTCTTTCAAATAAAAGAGGGAGTGAATAATCTTGAGTGGATAATAAGAGGCAGGCTAGCCTGTCATGACAGACAGCCTCACTGGGCCAGGGGTCGGCTGTTCTGAGATGCAGAATGAAGAGTGGAATGCAGCAGGGCAAGGAACAGTGGCAGCTTTGCTTCTTTTCTTCCAAAGCATCTCAAAGGTACTGGGGAAAAAACTCCATGCGCAGGGGAGAAAGGTTAAGATTCAGGAGGTGTGTCATGTCACAGAATTTTCACAACCCCTTCCTACCTGGCCTAGGAAACAGGATCAGTAGGTAGTGGACTGGCATCAGTAGGCTTTGGAAATTCAGTGACAGTGCAGTGAATTAGAGTTTATTTTTCATTCTGTTTTAATCTAGTTTTCAAAAGATTGAGTGTAATTCTTGACTACAGGTCTGCTGGCCCATCCTTATTTGTAAGGCTGTAATAACCCCAAAGATGTTAATATCCATGCTGATACTCAGCTGGATGTTCTGATATGGTCCCAGCAGTTGCTTGTGATTGTGTTCTTCATGGACCAATCAGTGACTGGGCTGTAAGGAGTTGTTCAGTATTTTGAATATTGCCCCTGCCAACAAACAAGGCTGGACCAAGGCAAAGTTTGAAATGTATGAAACTTGAGAATAAAATACTTCCTAGTTAGTAGGAAAATTACAAGCTAACATTAGAAATTTCTTTTTTTAAAGGTTTCTATCTCTACCTTAAAGCTTAGAAATTTGTTGAAGGGCAAATACCTGGGAAGGGTAACATTGTAAGCTTTTACCAAGTAGGATGAATTTCACGTCCTTTCCAGAGGACAGAATTTGACAGTGGAAAGGAAGTAAGCATACACGGCCTGGCAGCAGTGGAGGGGTACTGCACTGAGATCTCCGAAGCTTAAAAAAAAAAAGGCAAAAAAAAGAAAAAGGCAAATAGCTACAATTGAGAAGTGTTGTCTTCAACTCTGTCCTCTCCTTGGCCTCATGTCCAAATTGGTGCCATGTTCTATGGATTCTGCATCCTCCATACCTCTGCATCCATCTCTCTTTTCCATCCCTCTCTGCCTGAGCTTGGCTATTTTTTTTTTTTTTTTGCGGTACGCAGGCCTCTCACTGTTGTGGCCTCTCCCGCTGCGGTGCACAGGCTTCGGACGCGCAGGCTCAGCGGCCATGGCTCTGCGGCATATGGGATCTTCCCGGACCGGGTCACAAACCCGTGTCCCCTGCATTGGCAGGCGGACTCTCAACCACTGCGCCACCAGGGAAGCCCTTGGCTATCTTTTGTCTGAGCACTTGCAAAAATCTTCTACTGAGTCCCCTTCTCCTCCAGTCTCCTGCTTTACTCCACTGACAAACATATTGTCCTATAGCATGGGTACAAGCCTTTGATGGCTACAGAATAAAGTTCAAGCTTCTCAACTTGGTCACCTTGAATCTAGCCACAAGTGATCTTTTCAGGCATATCTCTCACTGCTTTCTCCTTTTCTAATTACACATTTTTGACTTTTGCACAACCAGACCACTCACTGTTTCCCAAACGCACCCTGTATATTTCCCATGCCTTTCACTCCCCCACTACCTTTGTCACACCTGTCTCAATTCACTCTGGCTAAGACATTTTAACCTTTTATTCAGTGTCCAGTCCAAATGCTCATTTCCATTAAGCTATATGACTTTGCCTCCCCCAACTTCAGAGAGAAGTAATTTACTTTTAGAGTGTGCACAGTGCCTTTCAATACTTGCTGAATGACTCAGTAAACTTTCTACAGCAATGATCTCAATGTCTTTTACTCCTCAACTGGTTGCAGTATGTGCATTGGTCTGTCACCTCACTAGATTCCAAGCTTCCTAAAGTTATGAACCATATCTTGTTTGAGTCTCCCACAGAACCTGTACGTTGCACATAGGGCTCCATAAAAGGGCTCCTTGGTATACTTTACTTGCAGTGAAATTTAAGTGCTTTGAAATATTGTTTCATTTGTTCTGGGTTACTTATGCAAATAAGCATGTAATTCTGCTCTTGATAATGGAGAATTAATGGCACCTGTAGAATAATTTACTTGTGAGCCATAGTGGTGGAGCTGAGGCCAACTCCCCACTTCTGGTCCAGTGCTCTTTTATCCATCCCACTTTATCCACATATCAACATTCCTCAAAGAACTAGAGCACTTCACAATAGTTACTTCTTTACCTAGAAGATAACCTACTGGAGGAGCAATGATAAACCACACATTCTTCTCCACGCACCGAATGATGTACAGATGGTAAATCAGTGCTGATCATGCACAAAACACCTTGTTTTCACTTACTCTCTGAGATCAAGCTTACCACCTTGGCTCACTCTTTCATCTCAGGACAGCAGGGAATTTAAGAAGTCGATGATAGCCCCTCACAAAATCCTGGAAACTCTTAGTTGGATATAATCCTCTTCACATAGCCCGTAAATGCTAGATGAGTAGTCACATTTCATGAAATAAGGCTGGGCTGCAGATGAACAAATCACCACATTTTGTTCCTTTACCTGAGGCTACATGTGCATGTGTGCACATGCATACACACACACAAACACACACACACACACGCAGAAGGAATCTTCAGGGGCCGAAGTGTCTCTAAGCTACCGGTAATGACTCTCTGAAATGCCCTGCCCGATTTCTTCCTGTCAGTGCTGTGTTTTCACTGAACAGGGTCATACCCCGCAGGAGACTACAGCCTATGCTATGGAATCCATCCTCTCTGTCAAACTACATGTCTTTATGCTTTATTATGCAGCTGGGCTGGTCCAGGCTTTGTGAGCACTGTCTGTGTGTTCCTCTGGGAATTCTTTGTTTACAAGAGTATTTGGGGCTGCGGTTCTCTTTTATACTTCATAGGTATTATCTAGTATTTCCTGCAATAGTAATTAGAGCAAGTAGCATGGCCAGCGGCTTTGGACTGATTTAGTCTCTTAAGCTCATATGCAGGTAGGAAAGATTTAACTGCCCTGGTTCTGTCAGGATCCAAAGGATGCCTTGGTTTCCTCTGCTTAGTCAAGCATTTCTGGGGTTAATTTTCATTAAAATGACCCTGACACTAATCACAAGTGACTGTTTCTGCCCCCATGTGCAATTTTATAATAATGTCCTTTTGTTTGCTTCTCACTAAAGGATACGGAGACATTGTCGAAAGCCTCCATTTGTCCCCATTACATATCATTCTTAATTTTAATATCAGGATTGTTTCTTTAAAAGAAACTTGTCTCTCGTTTAGAATACAAAATATCTGAGGACAGGAATTGTGTTTTTCATAACCAATACAGTAGGCAGTTGAAATGATAAAACAAACAAATAATTCCATGTCTGAATGAACAAAATTCTAGGAATTCACAAAGAAGCATTTAGGTTTGAATCTGGCCAAAACATATCATGAGAGACCTTTTGTGAGTTTCTTAACTCCTTGATCTACATCAGCAAAAATAGGGATAATAATGCTCACCTTGAAAGGTGTTAGTTGAGATGAGAAAAATGTTTGTGAAAGCACGGAGTGGTGCTCAGATGGTGAATGCATCTGAGCATATTATTATATTACCAGATAGCCAAGACCCAGTCAAAGAACCCACCCTAAATGCCCATGGAAATGTTAACTAAAGCAAGAAGAGTTTAATATATTTCTTTTATGCCCCCATCTGATTTCACTTGTACTAAAAAAAAATATGAAATTTAGTGTTTTTAGGAATTGTAAAGACTATTTAGCTTAACGTCCTCATTTCCTAGGCAAAGAAACTGAGATCCAGGGAATTTAACTTCAAGGTTATATGACTAGTAATTAGCATAGACCAGTTTCCCTTACATCCTACACATATGATAGTTTGCATTGTTGTTCTGAAAGATGTGTTAAAGAACTAACTGATCCTTCCTCTTGTGTCTATGGTGAGAATGAGTGATGACAGCAATTCACCTTGAATAAGTTTTTTTTTTTAAAAATATAACTTTTAGTTATGCTTCCAATGATAAAAGAAACATGCTCATTCTAGGCAATTTGGAAGGAAAATATAAGAACAAAAATTAAAATTACCTACAGTTCAAACACTCAGGGATAAATATTTTGAACACTTTAATATATTTAATAAAATTGGAATGATTCTATATTTTTTTGTACTTGAGTTTTTTTATTTGACATTATTCTATAGATAATAGAATTTGGGGTAACTAAGTTTAAAGACTTTTAACTTTTTGAAGTCTTTGAAAGCATGATTTTAAAGGGTTGAATAACATTCCTCCATGTGGATTTATCATACTCAGGAAGCAGAATGGTAGGCCCTTATGAGTCAGACAGATTGGAATTCCAACCCCACGCATTAACAGTTGCGTGATGCAAAACCAGTTACTTATCCTCATTAAGCCTCAGTTCCCACGTCTGTAAAATATTGATAATATTCACCTCATGTGATTTCTATCAAGGTTAAATGGTATAGAGTATACATGCACTTAGCATTGTGCCTGCACACAGTAAGCATTCAATAAATGGTAGCTATTCATTATCGCTATTATTTTATCACACTCATTATTGGACATTTAGATTGTTTCTAGTTATATATAAATACTGAGAGAGGTATCCTCTCCATAGCCACCAACGTAATCTACCTGAAATGTATATCTGTTCTGGTCATTCTCTTGCTTAAAGATTTCCCACAACTCCTCATCAAATATTTCCAAACTTTCTTTTCAGCAGTGGAACCCTTCTTTTAAATATCTTAAGTAAAACTTCCTAGGGAACTAGGGGTGGCGTTCAGAGCCTGGACCAATTCCCAGCCCCACCCCACCTCCCTGTTGAAAAAGGTCCCTGAAGCTTCTGAAGAATACTAGGGTTGCTCTGGACACACTGGGAGAACCTCTGACCTACAGAGTAAAAGTGAGGCCCCAGAACACAGTGTATGACATCACCAAACTGTCCATTCCTGAAAGACCCTGATGGAGTTTTTTTTCCTAACCATTTTGCTTATGTTGTTGCTTCTGTCTGGGATGTCCCTGCCTTCCATTTTCCTCAGGCTAACACCTATGATCAACTCAGCCTAAACACCACTTCCTCCAGGAAGGCTTCTCTGCCCCAGGCTGGTGAGATTCTCCTCTTCCGTATTCCCATGATACCCAGCCAAGTTCTCTATCATTGTGGGTACCACTTCCTCCTGATGCTCTGGACTATGAGCTCCTGGAAGATAGAGACTATGCCTTATTAACAATTGTATTCCCAGTTCTCAGCGTAGTGTCTGGGACTGGTAGATACTAAAATTATTTGTTATGAATACATTTGGGGGTGCCTCTCTGATTATTTCCTTAGGATATTTTGTATAAGCAGGGTTACTGGGTGAAGAGGGATGAATATTTCCAGGCCTCTTGATGCACTTTTGGTAAGATTTATTGCAAAAAAGTGGTAAGACATTCATTTGAAACACAACTCTCTCTCCTGTGTCCGTTAGTATCTCCTATTTGTATTTGGGGGTATAGCTAAAGAAGCCAACTTGGTGCCTGATTTGATTGAGGCAGACAGAGGTACCAGCATTTGGAGTAACCAGTGCAGAGTGGGGCACTAAATATGTTGCTTTCCAATAGCTCATGTTACCAGATGGCAGGAGATTCACAATGTTAAAGTATGGTGACTTTAGCCATTTTCTATCCATGTAATATCTCCTAGCTCATGTTCTCATCTGTAAGTGAGTTTACTGATATCTCTTAGGGGGTCATGTGATGATTAAATTGAATCAAATGGGCTGACACATAAAATCCTAATACATACATTTGTGTGTTTTTACTAATTTTTAATGAGGAGAGCTGGATGAGGGGGAGTTGGATAATCTGGACTACACCAGGAGATGAGTAGAGTTCCAAGTTTAGGTATTTCAACTGATCTCTTTGATTAGCTTTGCCTTTCATTGAATCCCATAATGCCCATATGTAAACTATTAGGATATAACCAGTTTACCCTATTTTGTCACATGGAAGATAGAAAAACCATAATTATAATATTAAATTTTAAGGGGAAATTGAATAAATTGAAATGGTTAAAAGACACTTTAAAATGTTACACATTTCTATGTTCTCATTCAGCTCTATGGCTTTAATTACTTATAGATCCATGACTTCAAATCTGTAGCCCAGACTTCTCTCCTGAGTTTCAGACTTGTATATCCAACTGCCTGGATGTCACGCTGCTGGACTCAGTATGCTCAAAGCTGAATTTGTCACCTCCTCTCCCCATATTTCTCCAAACTTGTTCTTCCTCGTATCTTCCTATCTCATTACCCGCTACTTAGTTACCCCAAGCCAAAAACTGGGGAGCCATCTTCAACTTTTTCTCATTCTCAGTCTCTACATCTAATTAGACACCAAATCCTCTTGTCCTGATGCCTAAATATTTCTCATGCTCATCCTTTCTTCTCCATCACCACTGTCACTGTCCTGGATCAGCCCCTCATTATTTTTCTTGCCTGGATTATTGCAGTAACCTTCCAACTGGTCTCCCTGATTCTGGTCTTGCTCTCTCCACTCCATCACTCACATCCCTTTCATGAGCATATAATCAATCTGGATGAAAAGGAGCTGTAAACGGCAATAGATATCAATGTCTTCAAATCATGTTCTTTAAAAAATATGATGTCATAGGTTAAGACATAATCAGTTAAACATAGTTCTTCTGGAGACAGGTTGACTGCTCAGTACAAGAATCAAATGAAATATAACAATGAACGATATATCAGTTCACTTGAAATAATACTCATGGAGAACCGACATATATTGGATTGTGCAGAGATGATGTGGAGGTTGGTAACGCTGGAAGGGCATGGTGGATTAAGATGAACTTCTCCAGTGTTGCAAGGGCCACATGGTTTTTGTGAATGTGGCAGGGAAAGGATCACTTACTAAAGCCTGTTATAGCTTGATAATTCCAGGAACCAAAGTCACAACCAACAGGAACAAATTTTCTACCCTCCAAATGATAAATACATTGTTAAAGGGACTAGTAGGGGGCTTCCTCAGCGTTATGACTGCAACAAACCTCCAAATACTAAGGGCTTTAAACTGTGAGCCTATAACACACCTACTGCCTGCAAGTTAAAGAGAGAAAACTGTCGTAAGTTTAGCATGTTCAGAGAAAATGGCAATGACTACAAAATGTAATGAAGTCTGGAAATTAGAATAAAGCAAATAAGACTAGCAAGCTGGTAGAAATGAGACATAGTATTTTAATGAGTGTTTCCCAAACTATCCATGGTAAAGAAAAGTTTTTTAAAATATCCAAATCATCATAGACTAATACTTTTATAAAACACAGAAAAATGAAATATAAAAGAAATTCAAAATACCATGCTTATTTTTTATGACTATATTACTCAGACATAAAACTACTCTGTCAAACTGCTATAAAATTTTCTAAATGCTTATTCTTAATTTTTGTATTATTTATCTCATCACAAACCAGTAACAAACAGTTCTCTGGTACTGGTCTATGGACCATACTTTGAGTAGCACTGTTTTAAAGGATTTATTCAAGATAAATGACAGAGACTTTTCTCACAAAGATATACTCTTGGGAAGACACTAATCTGCTAATTAATGTTCGTGTATCTTTCTTTCAGATCTAAAACATTTTGGCTGTTTGGGTCTTGGAAAACTTCCATCTCTGGTCAGGTCAAGTTGACATGATCTTTATGAGAAAATAGCTATCAATCCAGTGAGCTTCAAGTCAACCTCTAGAAAAACAATGCCTGTGTGGATTAAAAACTCTCACCAGAAATATATAAGCTGTGACTGTAATGTTGACTGTATTGTTTAGTGATGGATTTTTCAGTCAATCAACCATTAAGAATGTCCCTCCATCCCACCCAAATCTCAATCAATTATCACGATGTCTGATTTGATAGTCACAGTGATAGAACCACTAGTCACAGGGCAGGTTTCTTTAGCCTGTACTGAACAATAAATATTCATCAAGCATGAGCTATAAGCAGGCTTCTTTTTTTTTTTTTGCGGTATGCGGGCCTCTCACTGTTGTGGCCTCTCCCGTTGCGGAGCACAGGCTCCGGATGCGCAGGCCCAGCGGCCATGGCTCACGGGCCCAGCCGCTCCGCGGCATATGGGATCCTCCCGGACCGGGGCACGAACCCGTATCCCCTGCATCGGCAGGCGGACTCTCAACCACTGCGCCACCAGGGAGGCCCAAGCAGGCTTCTTGTTGTCCTTATTCTAAATACAAGGGCAGCTGTCTCTCTCTGATAAGACATGCATAGTCTGTGCTTAAACAGTAGATGGAAGATCTCAGCTTCTCAGATCTACTATTGTTTTATTATTGTTAAAAGGGCTAAGAAATATTGATGAATTTTTATTTCTTACCTTTAAAGTATTGTTCACAGATAAGGTATTCTCATACTGTGGCTTGAAACCCCATTAGAAAACACATTTAATGTGACTCTCATGGGCTGTTTCTCATTATGGCCAATGGTGAAATGATGGTTACTGGTAACTTTAGAAATAAGGAAATGGATATAATGCATAAAGAGGATATGTGTTAATTTATATATCAACCTGTACTTTGAGGGGACTGACATACAGAATTTGGAGGAAAGAAGACTTCAGGCAGGTAGCCTTCAAGCAGGTGAAAAACTGAAGTCCCATGGAAGTGGGAGTTCAGAATGGTAAGCACACATTCATGTTCTATGTATTGGGGATGCAAAGTTAATAAAATGCTGTCTTTGTTTTCATGGTCTGGTGTCAGAGGCTGACATGTATACAAATAATTACAAAACGGTAGGAGACATGCAGAAATAGGAATCTATACAAGGTACGGATGACAGAGTGATTAGCTCTGTCATGTAGAATCATGTAAGAAAATATAAAAGGGTACAAAGCTATTTATATTGGTAAACTGACTCCCAAAATGTTAAGGTAAACCATTACTAGAAGTTGCTAAAGGGAAACCTAAGGTCTAATTCAACTTCAATTAAGTGTGCATATAAATCTCCCACTTGAAAGGACACAGGTTAAAATACCTTCATTAGGATAATTACCCTCCACCCAAAACTATATGTACACATATCGACACCCCTATCCCTGAACCTGGTACACCTAACAAAATTCTTATTCAAGTAGAACCATTTTGAGGGAGCACTGGAGGGATCCACAAAAATGCAAATAATAATGGATGAAAAGAATGAGCTCTACTTAGCTTAAACCTTCTGGAGTTTATTCCCAAGTATCTTTTTAATACTATTATAAATAAAAATTTTTCCATAGTTTCATTTTTTGGATTTTTCATTGCTAGTGTATAGCAATACAATTTATTTTTTGTATCTTGATCTTGTATCCTGCAATAGTTGTAATAGTTGCTTTTTTTGTGGATTGCCTAGGATTTTCTATATACAAGATCATATCATCTGAAAATAGAGATAGATTTACTTTTTCCTTTCCAACCTAGATGGCTTTTCTTTTTCTTGTCTAATTGCCCTGACTAGAACCTCTAGTACAATGTTGATTAGAAGTGGTGAGAGCAGACATCCCTGTCTTGTTCCTGATCTTAGGGGGAAAGCATTTAGTGTTTCACCACTAACTATGATACTAGCTTTGGGGTTTTGTAAATGCCCTTTTTCAGATTGAAGAATTTTCCTTTTGATTCTAGCTTATTGAGTGTTCTTATCATGAAATGGTGTTGGATTTTGTCAAATGCTTTTTCAGATATTTCTCTGTTTTTGAATTTAAAAATTGCATTGCTTAAGTTTGGCTTTCAGGAAGGTAGATCATCTGCCTATTTGGCTCTGGATTTAGGTGTAGAGGATAAGAAACAGAACGTTACTAGTGTACCTTCGTTTCAATTTTCTACATTTGACTAGGTAATACAAGAATGACAGGGCCTCCCTGGTGGCGCAGTGGTTGAGAGTCCGCCTGCCGATGCAGGGGATACGGGTTCGTGCCCCGGTCTGGGGGGATCCCATATGCCGCGGAGCGGCTGGGCCCGTGAGCCATGGCCGCTGGGCTTGCGCATCCGGAGCCTGTGCTCCGCAACGGGAGAGGCCACAACAGTGAGAGGCCCGCATACCGCAAAAAGAAAAAAAAAAAAAAAAAAAAAAAAAAGAATGACAGTGCTCAGGAAAGAACTTGCTAATTTGTAAATGAGATTGAAAAATGCAACTGCTTTTCATTTCCAACCAGCAAAAGATAAGATTGAGAAATGCTTTGAGAAACAAGGTTGATTATTTTAAACAAGACTCACATCTAAGACCTAACCAAGATCATGGCTATCTTTCTTTCTGCTGAAATCTCTGAATTGATTTGGTGGTGCCCATTCAATGTTTTCAGTTGGACATGGAGAAAAAGAAGCGATGATTGAACCATAATAACATGGCAAATCTTCTGCTGGAAAGTTGTACACATTACTTCTACCCACATTTCATTGGCAAAAGAAAGTCTTATAGTCAAGCCTAATATCAAAGACAGTCACCCAAACAGATAGGTGCTGAAAATCATATGAAAACGAGTGGTATGTATAATCATTTTGTAGAGAAGGGCAGCCAATAATTGAGAATAATAAAATCTGCCTCAGTCTGTTCTTTCAGTGACAAATATTTGCTCCCCTATTTTATATGCAAAATACTTTCACCTCTTCTTTATAAAAGACACCCCAAAGTCTTATTCAATCACATTTCAAACTCAAAGCACTGGATGTCACATGGCTCCTCTTGATCCATTCACTTATGAACTAATAAGCCAATACTTGCACCCGACATGCCCAACATATAGTGGTGGTAGAGGGATAGGGTAACTATAATAAATACTCCCATTTAGAAAGGGAAAGTGGAAATCATGCACTAGTCACTGATTCATAGCAATTCTGAAATCCTTGTGGGGTGACATGGTAAGGGTTGCCTTAGGGGTAGGGACTGTTTTGATTGGGCTCTTGTTCTCTTCCCTGGGGGAGCTTCCCAGCTCATTGTTCTCCATGGCTCTGAGGGGTCCCTTTCCCCCCTTTTTCCTCCTTGGCCACATCTGAAAAGGGCATTGAAAAATGTGCTTCTTAGTGTGACTTAGCCTGCTTTCTATAGAAGACTGGGGGCTTCAATGTCATTTTTTGTCTCGAATGGTCATATTAAAAAATACCTAGGACTTCCCTGGTGGTGCAGTGGTTAAGAATCTGCCTGCCAGTGTAGGGGACACGGGTTCGAGCCCTGGTCCAGGAAGATCCCACATGCCGCGGAGCAACTAAGCCCATGCGCCACTACTGAGCCTGCACTCTAGAGCCCACAAGCCACTACTACTGAGCCTGCGTGCCACAACTACTGAAGCTCGCATGCCTAGAGCCTGTGCTCCACAACAAGAGAAGCCACCAAAATGAGAAGCCTGTGCACTGCGACGAGTAGCCCCCGCTCACCACAACTAGAGAAAGCCTGTGGTGTAGCAATGAAGACCCAATGTAGCCAAAAATAAATAAATAAATAAATTTATGAAAAAAAATATGGTGGTGGCTTTTTGGGAAGTGTTGCAGTCTTAAGTGAAATCTTCCAATCCTAAAGCATAAACTAACACACCATTGTAAAGCAATTATACTCCAATAAAGATGTGGGAAAAAAAATCTTCCAATCCATGACCATTTATTCAGGTCTTTGATTACTTTCAAAATTTTTTGTTGACATTATATCTCTTTCAAAAATGTAGTTGGCTTTGTACCTATTTGATTCTTGTCAACAACTCTATATGTCAATAACCAATTGCTCAATTTTTTGGAGACACACATCCCTCTAGATTTGACTAGAGGTATCTTGAGCTCTGAGTTCTGTGGGAGAACCAGCCATCAGTCAATCCATGGGGAACATCAGGGACCATGAGGTGACTGCTGTGTTTTGAACATATCGTCAGAAACATGGGCCTTATTGTTGTATAAGTAGACTGTCTCCAAAACATTGGACAACTGAACCTATTTTCCAAAATGAGAACCATTCCCTCTACTCCAGTGGTTTTCAACCAACAGACATTTGGCAATGTCTGAAGACATTTTAGCTGTCAGAACTTGGGGGGGGGGTGTTACTGGCCTCTAGTGGGTATAGGCCAGGGATGGTGCTAAACATAAAACACACAAGACAGCTCCCTTCTTGCCTCTACTCCCTACCCCCAACAAAGGATTATCCAGCCCCAAATGTTCCCTATTCCTAACAAGACATTGACACAGAAGTCCCTTTAATACTCCTGATAGGTGTCCAGAGCAAACATACACAGTATGTTTCTGTGTTTACCCCACCAGCCAGATGTATGTTCTTCAATTTTTTCTCCCCCAGAAGCAAAAAGTAGGATCAGAGAGACTATGAAAGCCCACTTGTTTTGATACTTGAAGGAATCACAGTTTGTTTTTTTTAAAACCCTTTCATTGTCTGTTGACCATCACATTACCATTCTACATCTTATTTGTTAACATTTTTAACACAATACCTGATATTTTGATCCTCCCTTTAGCTACTAAAGATTCTCTATCACGTTAAAACACATTCTCAATTGATATAAATTTTATCTCTCCTTTTAAATTCTTAGTGCAGCCTTTCTTTAGGTCCCTTTAAAGGAAAAGCAGAGATATTTGGGAGGACCTGTTCTGGTTTATAATAATGTCTGATTTATCATTACATTATCTACTGCCTCCAAGAATGTCCTTGTTGTCACTGTGTTTGTGAAGAAAATCCATCAGGTTTCACACTAAAATAGGGGATATACTCGAGGATGCAAGGGTTTCATGCTCAGGACCTCAGGGTCCTCATGCACCAGGGAGATATTTTAATAAAAATGTGCAGAATGTTTCAGACAGAGATTAGTCTAGCAAGAGACAGAATATAACAAAAAGGAAATTATAGCTGCAAAAATACCTATCAGGTCATATCAGGTAGACCTTTTCTCAGAGAGCAAGGCAGGATTGTATCCTCTAAGGATCTAAATTCTAGCAGAGAAGGAAATGCTGGTTTAGTCCTAGTTTCAGCTGTGTCACTAAATTACAGAGCCTAGGCAGGATCTCAATGACTACAGTTAGAATCCATTAGAATCCATGCTCATATATGACTGAATTATTCTAATATTTCAGATGAAAATAGAGAGAAATAAAGCACTGTGACTTTTGCAAGCAGCATTTGCTTTCTTGGCTAGTTCCAAATGTCTCTACTATTTTCCTCAAAGGACAAGTCTGCCTTCTAATAGAATTCCTGACTAGGCAGATTGTTTTGTTAGATAGATGTTCTATTAATATTTTGCTTTTATTCATTATACCATTTTCCATTTTATTCCTATGTATCATGGTTGAAAATGTATATGATTCTTATCTCTTCCTCAGGTTTTTCTTTTTTTCATTGTGACATCTGTGCATTAATCACTGTTTAGCCAAGCTGCAGGAACCTGATTCTTTTAATGGGAAGAGAGCATGCTGCCATGGAAAGCATGCCAGCCGGCTAGTTAGACACCTGGATGCTAGCCTGGCATCTGCCACCCTCTGGCTGAGTGTCCTAGGACAAGTCATATCTCTATTGTTTTAGTAGAATTAGGGTTGTACCAAAAGATCTTCAAGGGGTCATTTCCATCTCAAATATTCTCCATATGTCTAATCTTCTTTTATATACATGAGAACAGTAGTACGGTAGTAAAATATTTTCTTTTCTCTGCTTATTTTGCAGCTGTTAAGTATTGTGTGTGTGTGTGTGTGTGTGTGTGTGTATACGCGTGTGTATAATAGTGGTGAAGGTGGGAGTGGAGAATGCAGAGAGAATGGACTAGTTAATTTTGGTAGAGAATAACAAGGTATAAAAATCTAAATATAACTTCTGTTGAAGAAGATATGCAGGTATTTAAATACCTTTGTCAGAGGAAATATGTAAGCATTCATCATGGTTACAAAATAGCATTCTCAGAAGTGTCATTCCCTCCCTCCCCCAGGACAGATGAAGCACCTGCAGATTCTGATGGCCAATGAAACAGCCATGAAAACCTTCCTGCTTTTATAAAGCAGGACCAGGCTTTGAAGCTTCAGCTTTAAATCGCCCCAGCAACTCCCAGCTGTAATGAGGACAGCATTTCCCTAGTCAAAACATCCTGGTTATATTTATAGGTGTTCACTTATCTGAATAACCAACAGAAGTAGCAGGCTATTCTCATATCATTTTCCTTCAACTACCCTACCATTTAATACAATGCCAACAATTAAAAAGAATCCAGAGCCACAAAACATAACAATGGGTTTAGTTAATTACCTTAGAGAAGACAATGACCAAGGTATATTTGAATAGTCCAAGTCTTGCAAGAATATTTGATTGGCCTTTGTTTACCGGGGGTTTCCGATATCTCCCTCGACATTTCATGGGGGAAAAAAGGTTTCAGTCCTTTAAGTGATTCCAGAAATATCCTGTCTCCCTAGTTGAAGGGAGGCTGTATTCATCTGTTAGGTAAACTCCCTCAGCTGATGTTGCTTTAAATAAGGATGGCAGACAATACAGCATCCACGGAGACAGCCACAATTCACTTCTATTCTTTTTCCAATGTAAGTTTGTATTAGGTTATTTAATGGACCACATTATATTGGTCCACAGAATCCATACCCCCAAATGGCTGGTGCTTAATTCCATCCCTCCAGTCTGTTTTAACTAAGGCGTTTTTCTCCTGTGCATATAACCTTCATTATCATAGAAGTTATTTTTAATTTATAATTAACATAGTCTCCTCATTATGGATGCCTTGATCGACTTAGACCCTCCAGACACATCTTGTCTGGCACAGTGCTGGCTGTGTCCTGCAGTTCTCCGAATGGGCAGTAGGTGTCTATCTTAGCCTTTCCTTCACCCTTCCTCCTCCTCTTGTCCCTGACACTGTGATATAGTGCATAATTCCAAAATGGCAGCTTTTTGAAAATTCACCTTGATTATCAGACATTAAAAGTGACTCATCCTGCAGTGACTGTCTGGCAGAAGGGATGGGATCAGACAGCAAGACAATGAGGGGACTGGGCGCATTAGCGCACTAGATTACAGAGCCCATCAAAAATACCTTTGTTCTGTCAAAGATCCAATCATTTACTAGTTGTGTTCTGCAGAGGAGAAAGAATGAGAAGGAAAAATCCACCAAACAAACAAACAAAAAAATCCATCTAAGAATTTAAAACCTCCTCAGATCTCTTTATTCTAAAGGGAGGGAAGTATCTGATCAACTTCCTCAAGAGGAGGAAAGATGGGGATTGTACTTGCAAAATGGGAATCCATAGAACCTTTTCTAACAGTAGCTATCAAATTTTCTACACTAGATTCTGTTTCGGGGGGCTTGGTAAGAGGGAAATTGACAAGATAACAGGGTTTGGTTTTGCCTATGGCTGCACTCAGCCTAATTTACTGCTGAATATTTAAAAGACAAAATATTTCATAATTAGAACATTCATTTTCATTAAAAGGAAAGCTTTTGATTTCTATCATGTCACATTATAGTGCTAACCAAGAAATGTGTGACGGGTAAGGGGGGAAAACGTGTAAAAGGGCTACTATTGATAAATACTTTATAAGCATCTAAACTGGCTCATATAAAAGGCAATAGGAATCTTTGAAAATACGGAGCACATGTATTCTTGCATCAAGCATGTGTGTGCGTTTGTGTGCAAGGGAAAGAAGGGAACTGGAGAAGGGGGAGGTGAGAGATGAGGGCATTCATACTGAGCCCTGTGTGGGTGTATAACCGGGTGAGATGTGTGCTGAGTCGTCAGCATGACTGCAAGCCTGGCTAGCTTGTCTGATTCTCCAAGGAGACAAAATGCTCAAATGGGAGGCTGGTGCCTGGCTTTCTTCTTCTTTTTTCTTTTTATCATTTGCCTATGAACTCAGAGGAGCAGTTTATCAGTCCTGGAAAATGCCCCTAAGGGGCCCAAATCAAAGGCAGGCTTTGAATTGTGTACTTAGGTGGATCTCCCTGCCAAATACATTAACGCGATTAAAACACAAATTCCATACGCAATTATTTTCCATCTGTTTAGCAATACTAATAGTGATGCTACATGCCATCAACGGCATCCTTCCTTTACAGAGATGTACCAAGTGCATTCAAATGCTCTTTTGCACGTGGATGCTACAGCACTTTGGGATGATTTAGAAGGTCTTATTCATCAGCAGTGGCTGCTGTCACCGTGCAGGAATCTCTTGACAAGAATCTGTATTTTAACTGACTGTCATTTAAAAAATAAATTCATTAAAACAACTCATTGCATTCCACCACTTGTACACTATACTTGGAGGTTTGTCATTATCTCCCCTGCCTGTATACTTATTTCTACTGTCAGGTACAGAAAACATATCTTTCTTTTGCCCCTCTTAATTACCCTTAGGTGACTTCATTCCTCTACCTATGGAGGAAGGCAAATTCAGCAGGACTGCCTGGTCAGAGGGGTTTAGAAACAG
Source organism: Mesoplodon mirus (assembly GCF_964341445.2). NCBI lineage: Eukaryota > Metazoa > Chordata > Mammalia > Artiodactyla > Ziphiidae > Mesoplodon > Mesoplodon mirus. The sequence goes on from NC_138995.1 coordinate 15,338,328, forward strand.
TTACACATTCAGAGACCCGTTTGTATCTGTTTGGATTCACAACACATACTTTGAATAGGGAGAAAGAGAAACCTATAAGCTTTAAAAATCTCAACCTAAACCTGACCAAGAGATTAAAGGGGAGGGCAAAAGGGGAGGACCCAAACCAATTTCCACATACCAGCACTCGTAACAGGGATGGATTCATGAAAGAGAGACATGTGAGAGAGTTTTCATCAGTGGAATTTTAATGAGCCCTAAAGGTTAGCCTTCGACTTCGTTAACAAGCAGCTCTAGAGATAATTTCCAATTTTCAGTGTTTATAGAATAGTGGTTCCTTGGTCATAATCAAATTCTGAGACTGCTGAGAGCCTATTCTGCATATCCAGCTGATGCTGAAATACAAACCATCACAAATTATTAAATGTGTGCTCAGAATCCAATGTGGAGGAAGCAAAAAGAGGAAGAAATTTTGCAAATTAAAATGATCACATTAACCTCCTCTGATAAAATCAGTTCAGGCAAACGAAAAATACTTATTAAAAAAAATCTGCCCAGATATTTTAGCTGTTAAAAGGATAATGATTATTCTAATATTTAAATGGACAGAGACAAGTAAAAAGAGAGAGAATAAACAAAAGAGGAGGGCTTCCCTGGTGGCGCAGTGGTTCAGAGTCCGCCTGCCGATGCAGGGGACACGGGTTTGTGCCCCCGTCCAGGAAGATCCCACATGCCGCGGAGCGGCTGGGCCCGTGAGCCATGGCCGCTGAGCCTGCGCATCCGGAGCCTGTGCTCCGCAACAGGAGAGGCCATAGTAGTGAGAGGCCCGCGTACCGCCAAAAAAAAAAAAAAAAAAAGAAGAAAGCTTCATTCCCAGGAGTGAGAGCCAAAAGTCTCTTCTACATGTAAGTAGGCTTCATAAGTGTAGGAAAGAGAAGGAAAATTTACCAAGACTGACACTAGAGGATAGGTCAGTTTGCTGGAAGTACGTCCCCCTTCGTCTCTCTCCCTGCTCTCCTCTGTCTTTACTGAGCAGAATGGCCATAATTGTGGCAGAAGGGGAACAAGTATGGCTAGGATTCTAGCCACATAAAACAAAAGCAAAGAGTAGTAAAACAAAGGACCAAATCCAAAGATCTGTCTTTTCTGCAAACTGACTGTAGCATTGGATGCAAAGTGGACTACTTGCCCTGCAAGGATGATCAATCTCCTAACGGCATTGGGACCAACAGCAGGGGCTTGAGCGTAAATGCTGGGAGGAATATTCTAACATTAGTTTGTATATCTTCCAAGGCAACAAATTCCCTTTTGCTCCCCAGGCCTGCCACTTCCCATCTTGATTTGCAGAGGAATGGAAAGAGTTAAAAAACAAAAACAAAAACAAATGAGTGGCTGAGTTTCTGTGACTCCTGGGGAAGGGGAAGTGAAAGAGTGAGGGGCCCCTCTGGGTAACACTCTGGTTAGCTTTTGGTACATCAAGGGGCACAAAGGGCACATGATTAGGGGCTGGCCGACCTGGGTTCCAATTCTGGTTTTGCATCTTACTTTTTACTCCCCATGTAACCTTGATGGGGGCAGTCAAAACCTCTGAGTTGACAGTTTTTTTCCTAGGATGAAAGGGATTGGCAAATTCATGTAATGTAAGAACTGGGAGACACCTCAGGGATCTAGTCAATTTTCTGCATTTTACAGACAGAAAACTAAATAACAATAACAGCAGTAATAATAATAGTTAATATTTTCAAGCATTTAATATGTGCCAGGCACTATTCTAAGCGCTTTACAAGTACTATTCTATTTTCACAATAACCTCGTTTGGTAGGTAGTATTGTTACTCCCATTTTACAGATAGGGAAACTGAGGTCAGTGAGGTTCAATATCCAAGATGATACAGCTGGTCATTGGTGGAGCTCAGTTTGAAACCCAGATGGCCTGGCCCCAGAGGTACACCTTAATAAGCCATGAATTCCCCATTTACTCTTTTTTGCACAGGGGTGCACTCATTTCAGGAAAGGGGTGTACCACCTGAATTAGTACTGCACAAGGTCATGAAAGTGTAGACCCTACAAAGAGGTGTTCCGAATATCATGGCAATGGCTGACAATGGCCACTTTGTTCCCTCCAGTTTCCCTGAGGTCACAAGGTCCCTGCAGCCAGGTTTTGCGCAGTCTTCCCAAGATGCCCTGCTCTATATGGTGCCCTTCCCAAAGTCAGACTGCCAAGGGTCTCTAATTGTCTGCTGATTGTTACTCTCTCTCTCCAACCATTTCCTTGAAATTCACTTGAGCAGCTGCTATTGCACTTGTATTTGAACACCCAGCATGATACTCTTTATTTCTTTGCTCCAGTACCCGCACTTGTACACCTTTTGTTAGCCACATGGATCAAAACTGCTTCTCAGAGCAAAAATAAATTGCAAAAAGAGAGATCATGGCAGAATAAACATCAGCATTGCAAAACACACTCAACTCCGGCAGTGTGGTAGAACGCTCATTGGGTAAGACTGTTTGCAGAGTGATACGCTGATGCTCATTGGTTGATAGAGGAGGCTACAGTTGTCACATTAGCTTTCATTGGCTAATAGCACCCAGTGCCTAGGAAAAATATATAACCCTATATGTAATGGACTGTTGCTAAAAGACCATTAATAGCATTAATGTCCAATTATTGCTGCATGGAGAAGTGTTAAATAGGCTCTGTGTATCTCCTAAGCTCAAAGAAGCTTGCTGACTTGTCTAGACACTTGGACAAGACTGTCTAGGAAAACTCTTCTGTCTTCCTTTACTTGTACTCACAACACTTCTCAAACTCTTCTGACACTAGATGTGTGGGTTTTCCACACCAAACAATTCTCTAACACCAGCTGGGTGTCCTACAATTCAATTCAATTAGGATACTAACCAAAGTTAGCACAGGCCCCATAGGTCAAGGGCTTATTCCCCAAAGACTGCTCCCCATTTCAGATGCCAATTGCAAGTCAAGGGTCCCCAGGTTACTCACAACTTCTGTCTGACTTGGCTACAAATTGGAGGTTTCCACGACCCCGTCTTCGGGTCCAATTATTTGCTAGAACAGCTCACAGAACTCACGTTTACTGGTTTATTATATAATAAAGGATATGATGACGAATACAGATGAACAGCCAGATGAAGAGATACATAGGGTGAGATCTGGAAGGGACCCAGAGCACAGGAGCTTCTGTTCCCATGGAGTTGGGATACACCACCTTCCCAGCACACAGATGTGCTCACTGACCCGGAAGCTCTTTGAACCCCATACTTTTGGGATTTTCATGGAGGCTTCATCACATAATGCATAATCAATCATTAACTCAATCTCCAGCCCCTCTCTCCTTCCTGGAGGATGGGGGCTGGGGCCAAAAGTTCCAAGCTTCTAATCACCGCTTAGTCTTTCTGGTGACCAACCCCCATCCTGAAGGTACCCATGAGCCCACGAAGAGTCACTTCATTAGAATAAAAGACACTCCTATCACCCAGGAAATTTCAAGGGATTTAGGAGCGGAACTGGGGGCATATATATATATATATATATATATATATATATATATATATATATTTCATATATATATATATTTCATATATATATATTTCATATATATATATGAAATAATAAATTCTATAATAAATAATAGAATACATATATTCTATTATTTCACAAAGGCATGCATGATCCCTTTCTGATGTGGCCTCACCTGCCACATATTCCACATCTTGATGTCCTTAACACCTGCTGTCCCTTCTGCCTGAGGCAATCATTTCACCAATCCCCTCTCATCGCTCCTCACTCTCCAACTGAAAAAAATCTGTTCATCTTTCTGGCCCCAGAACTACCTTCTCTGTAAGGCTTCCTGACTTCTTAGCATTTTCTGTAGTACATATGGTTACAGCACTCACTGCACAGGATTATAAGTAATTGGTTATTCTTCTTTCTCCCCTTATTAACCAGGGAGCTCCTTGAGGACAGAGACTATGTTTCATTTATCTTTGTATCTTCAGTGCCCAACACAGGGCCTGGATCATCTTATTTACTCAATGAATATAGAAGGAAGGAAGGAAGGGAGGGAGGAGGGAAGATATGTCCTCCTGAAACTATAAAGCATTATAGCAAAGCAAAGAATTACTAATCAGAGAGAGATGTCCACTGTTTGGTGCCCTCACCTGTGCAGGAATAAGCTTACTGTTTTCACAGTCACAATGCTTATGCACAAAATGGAAGCCAATGACAGTGCTAGCAAGAAGCACACTTCTTACTCCTCATTTACCTGTCTGATGGAGAGGTAGGTACACAATTTCCCTAAGACAGAAAGAGTGCCCTTACTGATGTCATTCACTAGCAGTAATTTGGTTAGCTGAATAAGCACAAAACCTAAAGAATACAGAGAATTAAGGAACTGTTTAATTCATGGTACTAAGATATTTTATCAAGTGGTATGTTGTTAAGTGCACTTAAACACAATCACATAGCATTTTGTTTGGTCATCCTCCTCTGGGGGTGTTAGAAGAACCAGGAGAGAAAAGAAGCATCCTCGGGGATTTTTCCTTACAGTACAATTTTTACAAAAAGCTGAGTGTACAACTTGCAAAATAATAAGCTTCGGTGATAACACAAGCTTCTGCTACAATTATCACAAAGAGCAATTCTGCTGCTCAAGCTTCTAACTTATCCTTGTGACTACAGAACAATCCAAAATGTCACGTTTGAGTTGAAGTGACTGCAGCCAATTAGGTGATTCCCACCAAATTGGGTCCATTAATACTTGGGCATTATCTTGAGGGAGAAATAGGACTCTGTGACAAGGTACAATGTGGCTTGTGAAATATTAGTTTTGGACAGTCACAAATCAAGATCCAAGGGTATGTTAAATTATTCAGCATTCTTGACCTCATTGTTAAGTGACTTCTTATGGGTTTTTGCTCATATTCATATAATATTAGGCTCCAAGGAGCTTGATTTTGTTTCCTTCCCCCAGCCATTTACCTATCTCATCTTTTTTTTTTTGCCTTCTTCACTCTTTATGTAACAAAGGCTTAGTGTATATCTCTTTTTAAATCCTGTTTAATTTTATAATTTAAAGGGCGATGGCTATGGTTTTGTTTGAGAAACACACAATGAGGATACTTGCTAATACAATGACACATACAAGAAATATGAATATTAGTTAGAAATTTGTCCCCATGCCTTTCTTTGCTAGCAGACCACCTCAACCTCAGGTAATACAAAAATCTTCCAACTTAACATCTGCTGTGATCCACCTTGTACCAAACAGAAAGCTGTGATTTGTAACATATGGCTTTATAAATGAGTCAGAACTTCAATGCCAAGTCTGCTTCTGTAAGTGTTCTGAAATGATAGCAACACCATTATTTTCCAAAATAATGGGAGAAAGCCACAAAAACACTCCAGAAAGATCGTGTACCAAAGATGTTTGTTGATTCCATTTTGTTCCAAAAATATCTGGAACAGTGGTTAGTTGATGCTGATAGGATTTCTACAACCAGTTAATATGTTGGATATTTAAAACTTTAAACTGGCATTCCCGTAGGTCATAAAAAACAACCACTTACACACTTATCCTAAGACTATTACTAGCAGATAATTTACAAGCTAAAATGCAACATGGGGGCAGAGCAATGAAACGACCTTGGAATGTGAACATCACCAAATAACGTGACTGAATTTGTGACCATATGCCCCCCCCCCGCCCCCTAAGAGTTCTTGCACTAGTGTTCTTTGTGGGATTAACAAAAGAAATTAGGTAACATTAGGCTGCTCATGGTACAGTTTCGTCTTTCAGATATGTGTTTTGTAACGTTGCTTATGATCAAATCATTACAAACACTTTGAAAGCAGAGACATAGAACTCCATTTCATCATCCCCCAACCAGATGGGACCAGAGCAGGTGTAATCACTTTAAAGTGTTCTTCTCTATAAATCAACTTCTGATTCATTCCAGAGTGGAGCTGTCAGCCCTTAGGCGCCCATTGAAGTTGAGAATTCTTAGCAAACTAAACACAGGCATTAAAATAATGTTTGAATTAGTTTTAATCACAGTGGCCTAGATTTTCATGCTTCCCAGGACCCTACTGTATCTCTTGCATGTGTGAGACGCATGGGAGGGCTGCACATGGGCAAGACTCACTGGAGTGCAGAGCAGGAAGGAGAATTTAGGTCAATTACCTTTTGAAGTGTGATCCCTTTAAACAGCTACTCAAGGTAGTATCTTGCTAACTGTGCTGTATATAATAAAAGTGACCTGTGCTGTTTCTTTAAATACTGCTTTTTGGTTATAAGCGCTCAAAGTATTAAATATGTGTAAGAAAAAAAAAGATCAAGAGAAGTTTCATCCGTGTTCTTTCTGGAATCTATTAGGAAGGATTAGGTATGTGGCTTACCTCTCTGAAAGCCTGGGCTCAAAAGGAGGTGCCTCCATTTCAGCAACTCCCAGCTGGGTCTTTGTTTTCTTCATCTGTAAGTTGACGGGATAAGTAGTTTAGATATGACCCCAGGACCTTTGGTAAATATATTAAGAAATTAAAAAAATTTGAAGTAGCTGAATGTGTAGGGAGGTGGGAGATGGGGGGCACCGTTTTCTATGGATCCATTCTCCAAAGTTTTAAAAAAATATACATATTGTGTGTGGGTGTGTGTTTTCATTAGTTCCAGAAGAAAAAAAGCCCACTGAATAAATGGTTTCACGGTTTTTAAAATGCCTTTTTAGCGTGAAAAAAATATTAAAGTGTCTTTTAATTAGTAAAACATTTTTGTTGCTTTTAGTGTCATGGCAGGGCTTAAGAAAGAGCAAATAGATTCAAAGCAACACAATGAATATAGGGAATACCTTCTGTAGATCTTCAAAGAAAATGATGTAAAATTTCTAAACATGACTAATAAAATTAATTGCTCTTGTGGTTATAAACACAATACAACTTTATGGTAAAAAATTTGAAAAATATGCAGACATATAAAGAAAATAAAGATCACCCTGAATCTTACAATTCAGAAATAACAACTTACTAAATTTCCTTCTAGTATATAATCACACACACACACACATTGAAAAAAAGTCTGGAAGGAGATAGCTTGTGCATTAAAAAAAAAGGCTTTTTTATTTAACCATTTCCAAGGTTTTATATCCACCTATTTTCCCTTATTATATATCAAGTCATCCAAAAAATATATATTTTTAGTAAACTGAAAAAAGTGAGTTCATTTCAGGCCTACAAAGAACTACACCAATGAAATGATAAGAATTTGTTTTCTGTCATTGCCTTTCTTCCAACAGGCTTAGGGGTTATTAGAAAGTTTAAAATGGCTTTCAAAGATGAATTAGTTCCATGTTGAATTTCAACAAATATCCAACGGTGAGAGCAGAGCACAAAATCCATTAAGCCTTGTGACTGTTCATTATGAAATTCTGAATTTTAACCAACTAGAAATGTAATCCAAGCTCAGATTTATTTTTCATCCCTCAAGACTGCAAATGCCAGGCTTCCCTGGTGGCGCAGTGGTTGAGAGTCCACCTGCCAATGCAGGGGACACGGGTTCGAGCCCTGGCCTGGGAAGATCCCACATGCCGCGGAGCAACTAAGCCCGTGCTCCACAACTGCTGAGCCTGTGCTCTGGAGCCCGCGAGCCACAACTACTGAGCCCACATGCCACAACTACTGAGGCCCGTGCGCCTAAAGCCCATGCTCTGCAACAAGAGAAGCCACCGCAATGAGAAGCCCATGCACTGCAATGGAGTAGCCCCAACTCGCTGAAACTAGAGAAAGCCCGTGTGCAACAATGAAGACCCAATGCAGCCAAAGCTAAATAAATAAATAAATTTATAAAAAAAACCAAAAACAAGACTGCAAATGCCAAACAGAGCACGGACCTCTTCTTCAGACCTAGGAGGCTACAAGCAGGCAGAGGGGAAAGAGCTCCTTTCCTTCCTTCTGGGTCTTTGGTCTCCATGCTTGCCCAGCACCATGGCACACTCACCAAGCTTGTGGGGTAGCTAGCAGAGAGAGTTATCAATCCCCTTCTGGGGGAATTATAAAGATGACAATCTCGGCCCTTACACACACACACACACACACACACACACACACACACACACATACAGAACTGCAGGTCATCTTCCCACAGCCCCACATATAACAGAAAGGCCCAACGTTATGAGGGAAATAATGTCTTGCCTCTCCAGTTCCTCAGTCACGTAAACACAAGCCAGGTAGTTGAGGGGAGGGTTTGTTCCTCATTATTTGATGAGATGGAGAAACTGGGGAGCAGAAAGAGAGATTTAGACTAATAATATTTAAAAATATTTCCAGATGCTCATTACTGGGGTCATTTGAGGAAGGAGCACAGGCTTTGAGGTCATCAGGTCTCTCATTTACTGTAACAACTACTTAATGGGCCCCCACTATATGCTAGGCACAGCTCTAGTTGCTGAGGAGGCATCAAAGAACAACACAGACAACAATCTATGTCTTAGTGGAGCATACATTCTAGTGAGGGGAGCAAACAATAAAGATAACATTAGAGGGTAGAAAACGCTACAGGAAAAGAAAATAGCAGGGTAAGAAAGATTGTGACTGGGGAGTGGGTGGTGGTTTTAAATAGGATGATCAGGAGAAACCTCACCTATTAGGTAACATTTGAGTCAAGACGTGAGAACGTGAGGGGATGAGCCATTTAGATATGGGGGAGGGGGTTTTAGGCCGCAGAACAGCCAGTGCAAAGGCCTTGAGGTGGGAACAGGCTTGCAGGGTTGGAGGACAGTGAAGGAGATGAGACAATGAGATCTGAGATAAAAGGCGTGGGGAGGGGTGTGTATGTACATGCAGGACCTTGAACATTTTAAAAGATTTTGACTTTCCACTTGGGTTTGAAGCCTTGTACCACCGTTCGTCAAAGGTCACAGGCTGAATGACTCTGAACTTCCATTTTCTTGTCTATAAAATGGGAATCTCATTGATTGTGAAGTTATTTTGAGGATTAAAATGAAATATCAAGTACAACAGCTGGCATGTAGTATGTCTGCAACAAATGTTGGTTCCTTTATTCCTCTGGGTATCATTTTGTGTATTTTATATGTATTTTATAAATGTACTCATAAACATAAAAGGGTGGTGTGACTGACCAATAGTTACCCAGAGGTAGGAATCCAAGTAGATTATAGCTTTGTATATAAATAACATTTTTTCCCACGATAATAAGAGTCATATATTACCAGTACAAACTAATAGTTTTGGAAGGTGGGTTGGAGATTCAAGTTGACCAAGGAACTAAATCTTGGATGTATGAACCATTAATGAGAACTGATATATTAGCAGAAATGTACAGGCAAATCTCATTATTTCCCATTTCCGTTGAATGTCTATTTCAAGGTTAGAAAAATATGTAGCTGTCCTTCTGGGGGATATCTGAACATTCAAACAATACCAGATAAAATAGTCGGCTTGCAAACTTTTGAAAACACTACTGCCTGCAGGGTTGAAAGGGCCTTTCTTAGATATCAATCTGCTCTGCGCTTTTTTTATACGATGGTGGCAGTTTTACTCTTATGTGGTGGTATCATTAGTTTCACTTGAGTTCACAGAAATCATTTTCTGGCTAAATTTCCACTCAAACCCAGTTGCTATAGAAGTTGAACATCAGTGGGGGAGGCAATTAGTTAGCTAGTTATTATGACTTTACTTAGTACATTTTTAGCAGAAGGAAAAATGACAAAAACTTAAAATAATTCTATAGAAATATACAAGTGACTTCTTTTATCCAAAGATCATTAGCACAGTGGACAGGATTTCAAAGATACCACCAATACCTAAAACATCCTCTCCTGTTGTATTATTATGCAGTTTTCATCAGTTAATAGGGCCAACGGGAAGCATTTTGGTAAAAGTTACATAGTACCTAGGGTTGGAGGACATGAAACTAATGGAAGAATTGAAGGTGGATTCCGCTTTGTAGGTCAATGGAAACCATACATAAGTTATTGCGAAGACAATTAGTTATACCACCTTTGGATATTCTCCTGGTCAAAGGCACTTATAGGAGCTTTAAAAAATATTTGCCAAAGAACTTCTCCAGTCTCTGTTGGTTATCTTACAAAGTTTGCTCTTAAGCACTGATGTATTATTTGGTCTCTGGTCTAAATACTGGAATTTACAAAATATCTGGATTATCCCCATGGAATCAGATAAGGGAGTATCTTGAAAAATTTGTCATATGATTTTTGTACCATATATTAGGAGCCTAATAAGTGTCTGTTGAATGAATAAGTAGAAAAAAAATTATTTCCATTTCCTTCTACTTGTCCTGTTACAAATCAAAGATTGAACATACACATACACACACGTGTGCACACAAACACTGTATACTTTACGTATTCCCAATTATATGTATATACCAATATATACATAGATATGTGAAGAATGACTTTTTTAAAAAACATGGGCCTCCCTGGTGGCGCAGTGGTTGAGAGTCCGCCTGCCAATGCAGGGGATACGGGTTCGTGCCCCGGTCTGGGAGGATCCCATATGCCGCGGAGCGGCTGGGCCCGTGAGCCATGGCCGCTGGGCCTGCGCATCCGGAGCCTGTGCTCCGCAACGGGAGAGGCCACAACAGTGAGAGGCCCGCATACCGCAAAAAAAAAAAAAAAAAAGAAAAAAAAAAAAAAAACATACACACCAGAATTTATATCTCCAAATGAGTGTTGCCCTTTCTGAAGTCGTTTAAAGAGAAAATCCATTTATTTCACAGATGCAAGTAAAAATTTTGGGAACTCTTCTCTGGGCAGTTCTTTCATGACCTCTGGCCATTATTTTGGATATTAACATTGTTGGCCAATGTTCGCCACTTAACAGTAGATTCGACTACTAAAAATAGCTAAAAGTCGGTTGGAACCAAACTTCTGAAAAGTCAACACAATGGATGACACTATTCTTTATCTAAAAATATTTGGTACAGTCATAGAGTACTGAGTTAATAGTTTTTTAGTATGGCTTATAAATTGCTTTTCTTTTTTTGTAAGCAGATTTATTGGGCAATAATTCACATACCATAAATTTATTCATTTAAAGTGTACAATTCAATGATTTTTAGTATATGCACAGATATGTGCAACCATCATCACAGGTAATTTAAAAATATTTTCATTACCACAAAGAGAAACCCTGTACACTTTACCCATCACTCCTCTACTTCCTCCCACCCCAACCCATTCTCCCCAGCCCTAACCAACCACTAATCTACTTTCTGTTTCTATGGATTTCCCTATTCTGGATACTTCATATAAATGAAATCATATAATATGTGGTCTTTGTGTCTTTTTTAATTAATTAATTAATTAATTTTTGGTTGTGTTGGGTCTTCGTGGCTGCGTGTGGGCTTTCTCTAGTTGCGGAGAGAGGGGGCTACTCTTCATTGGGGTGCGCGGGCTTCTCATTGCGGTGGCTTCTCTTGTTGCGGAGTGCAGGCTCTAGGCATGCAGGCTTCAGTGGTTGTGGCATGTGGGCTCAGTAGTTGTGGCTCGTGGGCTCTAAAGCGCAGGCTCAGTAGTTGTGGCATATGGGTTTCGTTGCACCGTGGCGTGTGGGATCTTCCCAGACAAGGGCTCGAACCCGTGTCCCCTGTATTGGCAGGCAGATTCTTTTATTTATTTTTTTAGGTTGCCATATTATTATTTTTTTAACATCTTTATTGGAGTATAATTGCTTTACAATAGTGTGTTAGTTTCTGCTTTATAACAAAATGAATCAGCTCTACATATACATATATCCCCATATCTCCCCGCAGGTTGATTCTTAACCACTGCACCACCAGGGAAGTCCCCGTGAGTGTCTTCTTAACATAATGTTTTCAAGATGTGAGACATAATATTTTCAAGGTTTCATGCTATGTTGTAGCACGTATCATTCCTTTTTTTTTTTTTCTTTGCGGTACGCGGGCCTCTCACTGTTGTGGCCTCTCCTGTGGCCTCTCCGGAGCACAGGCTCCGGACGTGCAGGCTCAGCAGCCATGGCCCACGGGCCCGGCCACTCCACGGTATGTGGGATCATCCCGGACTGGGGCACGAACCCGTGTCCCCTGCATTGGCAGGTGGACTCTCAACCACTGCGCCACCAGGGAAGCCCTCATTCCTTTTTATGGATAAATAATATTTCATTGTATGGATGTACCACATTTTATTATTCATTCATCTCTTGATGGACATCTGGGTTGTTTCCACTTTTTGGCTATTGTGAATAGTGTTGATATGAACATTTATATACAAGTTTTTGTATATAAATACAAAAACTGTTTTTAATTCTTCTGTGCATATACATAGGAGTAGAATTTCTGGACCATATGGCAATTCTATGTTTAACTTTTTGAGGAACCACCGAACTGTTTTCTACAGCAACTATACCATTTTACATTCCCATCAGTGATATGTGACAGTTCCAATTTCTCCATATCTTTGCCAGTACTTATTATTTTCTACTTTTTGAAAAATTATGACCATCCTAGTGGGCATAAAGTAGTGCCTCATTGGTTTTGATTTGCATTTCCCTAGAGAGTAATAATGTTGAGCATTTTTAACCTCCTGGTGTTACTAAGCTGAAGTGTAATACTTCTTTGACCATAAGAGTAAAGACTCGGTCAAGCACATTAGTTTAAGGTGATTCTTTGTCATACTTTAGCAATCCTACATCCATGGATTTTTACAACAAATATTTACACATGTATTGCACATTCATTGACCATATGCTGCTTTGTATACAGTAGGGACTTACTAAATGATGACTATAGTGGCTACAGAATTTCTTTGAAGGAAAGTTTAGAGGCAGCAATCTAGTTGAAAGGAGGAGTTCCCTGAAGCTGTGTTTGCATAGCACTTATGTATGAATGACAAAATATGATTTATCTACAACAAAGAATAGGGGAAGGCTGATGGACACCATGGGAACCTAAAACTTCTTTATTTCCCGCAGTGGTTTGGCAATTCCACTGTGTCTAGAACCAACTAAGAATCTGAGGAATTATAATCTGGGAAGGAAACATGCTTTCTCAGATTTACCAGTGGCTAGTCACACAAATACAGGCACATGACTGTTCTCCCTTAGCTTCAAGCTTGTATATATACAAGCAAGTGGATAGACAGATATGTGAAAGGATGTGTGGATTAGTGGTAGAAGGGGTCAGCAAGAAGGTGAATGATGAGAGACAGTACTATCTTGACGCGAAAAAATGGGCTAAGTAGGTAAAAGTATGGATGGGTAGTAGAGAGTACTTCTGCTTAGTGCAGCAACCCAACCTGCTAGCAAATAATCCAATATAAATCTCGATAGTCCAAGGGATTAGTCAGCTGATCCACAAGACCAGGTTCTGATAAGAGTCCTTTTAAAACATTCAATTTCATCCAGTCTGGCACCTCTGAAAGTTAAAATTGCCTCATTGGGTCCAAGAGGCTCTGACTAATTTTTCCCATCCAGTTTTCTCCAGATTTTTGGTGTGGATCAACAGCTCATGAGAAAAAAATGAGTTAGGGGTTGCATACATTACTGGTAATCAATATCCAAAAGCTTTAAACTGGGGCCACAAAATGGTAGAAACTTTTCCCAGGGCTGCCCTGGGAAGAAAGGACAATCTATGAGACCGGGATAAAAACACAGACTGAAAGAAGAGGGAGTTTGTGATGGGCTTACGGATTTTCTCACCCCCTTTGGGGTCTTCTGTTAGAAAACAAAATCAGAATTATGTAATACAATTCCTTCCATATGTTTCCCTTGCTCAGAATTAAAAACCATCTACTGAAGACTTTCTCATTTCAAAACCCAGTATCAAGGAGGGTGCCCGAAGAATAAATTGCTCCTATCAGAAATATAGTATTTTAGTTCTGCCACAAGGGGTGAGATCTGTGTTTATAGTCTCTCCAAAGGCAACTCCATTTTTGCTGCTCTCCTCTCATTTTCTTTTGATGCATAAAACCTGTAGACTGGAGCACTGTGATTGCATTCGGCTCCGGAGGAGTGTAATTGTAAATATTCATTGGAATTCAAGCTAGCTTTCCCAGGTCTCTCCTAGGGCTATGCAGCTATGCAAACAGGAGCCGGTGCTGCATTAGCTCACAGCCCCGAGGCCACCTATTTCCCCACAGCCCCTAGGACCTTTTCTGCAGAGCAAGCGCATGCAGAGAAACTGGCCCTTAAACACCACTTCAGTCTACCATTTCATTTGTTTTTCCTTTTCTCCCCATGACTGCTGATCCTTAGTGATTCTGTCTGTCAGTCCCAAATATGCATTAGAAAGAGAACCATATCCTTGACCAAAAGCCCAGGGTCAGGATGCTCCCACTGAGCATGTGCTCAATCTATTTAGGGGATTAATCAGATTTCAGCCATTGCATGAATACATACACATGCACACACAGACACACACACACGAATATATACTTGGCAACTCTAGATGAAAAACTAGAATACATACCTACTCTAATTAAGATATGAGTACTCATGAGTTATTCCATCTTTTTCCAAGTTAAAATTTTCAGGAATCAAAAATAAACTAATATGGGATTGGGAATACGACATGTTTTTTAACAACCTTACAATAAAGAATTATTTACATATTTAAAATATAAAAATTTGGCAAGAAGGAACATGTGTTTGACTCTGCTGGTTCAATTCTCAATGTACTACCTATAAGGCTGAGGTCGAATGTTCAATCCAGGCTCCCCGGACCACTCCCTGATATATCTTCTGAATGTCAGATGATTAGATTCCAACAGAATTCAGGGCACCTGCAATATTAACTTCAAAATAATCTGAGGAAGAAATCGATGCATAGAAAAATGACCTATAGAAAACAATTTATAGTTTTTTTTTTTAAAAGAGATGTTATTAATGTTGAAACATTTCAATGCAAAAGTAAGTCTAGGTAGAAATTCTTTGTGCCTGGCCAACATTTAGATTTAATGATGAAAGTGAAAAATTACTTTAAGTGGCAAAAATAGAGAATGGTCAAAATTTCATATCTAGAAGGAAATTTATTTTAATTTGATTTAACTAGGTGAGTTCATGAGCAAAAGGCCCTCTGCTAGGCATTTTGAGGGATACAAAGATGAACGATGTATGTGTCCTATGTTTTAAAAGGTTTAGAATTTAGCAGCAGAGAGAAGATGTGGAGAAATAGCTATGCTATAAAAGGGGAAAAATACTACGTTACTTTGAGGGAGGGAGTGAGGGGGAATTATGAGCAACTGGATGACAGGTGAAAATCAACCAGACTCTGAAGCAGTAGAAGGATTTTGACAGATGGAGTTGGATGGAGGGAGAAATCCATCTCTGAGGGGAAGTGTTATGGGTTGAATTGTGTCTCCTCAGAAAGCATGTTGAAATTCTATTTGCCAAAATCTGTGAGTATGACCTCATTTGGAAAGAGAGTTTACAGATGTAATCAAGTTAAGATGAGATCAAACTGGATTAGAGCTGGCCCTAATTTGATGACTGGTGTCCTTTTAAGAAGCAGGAAATTTGGACACAGATTGGGTAGGGAAATTTGGACCCTCTCCTGGGTAGGGGAGGAGGCCACATGAAGATGGAGGCAGAGATTGGAGTGAAGTATTTACAAGCTAAAGGAATATGAAGGATTGCCAGCAACCATCAGAAGTTAGAAGAGGCAAGGAAGGATTCTTCCCCTAGAGCCTTCATAGAGAACACGGCTCTGCTGATACCTTGATTTCAGACTTCTAGCCTCCAGTACTATGAACGTATACATTTCTGTTGTCTTAAACCACCCATTTTGTGGTGTTTTGTTATGGAAGCCCTAGTAAACTAATACAAGAAGAAAGAAGATGTGGTTCAGAGGTGGGAAGTGTGGACCTTATTCTGAGAGGTGAAGCTTCGATCAGCTGGGGAGCAGTGTGTGTAAAGACCAACAGTAGGAATTACTTCTGGGAAAATCAGAGTGCCCAGATGGAGGACTTTGTGCCTTTACCTGTAGTCTATGAAACATTATTAGGAAAGGGAGTGGTGGAAGATTCAGGATAAGTCGGAAGAAATGGGAGCAGTTAGCAGGCTGTTGTGATATGTGAGATGAGAGGTGGCAACCTGGCTAGCAGCAGTGGTTATGGAAAGGAAGCTATGGATTTGAGAGAGGCAGAGGTAGAATTGACGGAATCTGGAGACTAATTAGGTGAAGGATGCAAAAAAGTAATTTGAACTTTGAAGTCTGGGGGATGGGATGGGAGGATGAAGATGCTATTATCAGAGACAGGAAACCCAGAGGGTAGAATTGGTTTGGGAGTATGCGTCAAGAATTAGAGTCTAGCTTATAGTAAATGAAGAAGTCCAGCAGAATGCTAGAAATGTAGACTTGAAGCATGAGAGATTTGTTGGGCTAGGAATATAGATTTGGGGCCATCTGCACTGAGGAGATAGTCAGGGGCTTGGAAATGGTTGAGGTCATCAAAGGAATTGAGCGAGCATAAGGGAAGAGTTGAACTTTGGAGGAGCACCTCTATTTTGGCAGAAAGCAGAGGCAAGACAAATTAAAGAGGCAAGAAGGTAACCAAGATGAACCCAAGTCAAGGAAGCCAAGGAACATATTTCATGAAAGCCAGGGTGATCAGCGACATAAAATGCTATATGGAGACTGAGGAGGACAAGGACTCAGAATAAGGGGATATAGGGGTTAAAATGTCCATAGTAACTAAAGAGAAGGCAATTTCAAATTAGTGGTATGAGAGGTCATTTTAAAAGGCTTTAGTAATGACTAAGGTGTGAAAGAGGCTAATGTGTATAGATTATTTTGTCAGGTTTGGTAATGAATAGAAGGAAAAAGGAGAGGATTTTTGTTGT
This sequence comes from Mesoplodon mirus, assembly GCF_964341445.2. Classification (NCBI taxonomy): domain Eukaryota; kingdom Metazoa; phylum Chordata; class Mammalia; order Artiodactyla; family Ziphiidae; genus Mesoplodon; species Mesoplodon mirus. The sequence continues at coordinate 15,355,158 of NC_138995.1, forward strand.
TCTTGCTGTTTTAAGGTAGAAAAATACATGAGCATATTAATATGTAAAAGGGAAGGAATCAAGGATTTGGGAGAATTGTAAAAAATCAAAACAGAGTGGGATAACTGATGGAACAGAGCTCTGGAAGGAAGAGGGATGGATTTAGATCAAGGCAGATCGAGAAGAATTAGCTCTGGAAAGGAGTTGGAGGCACTTTCCCCTCTGAGACAGGCGAAAAGATAATAGAAGGGGTTATACGTTACTTGGTTGTGCTAGTTGAAGGAGTTCATGTTGGAGAGTATCATCTCAATAAAGCAGAAAGCAGGTCAACTCTTGAGAGAGAGGTGTAGCTGAGTGGGTTGTGAGCTTGAAGGGATGGAAAGATGATATCTTAGGGGAATCCGTAGAGTGTGGATAAAAGGATTGCTGATGAGCCTCGTTGAGGTGGTGGAAATAGTGCTAATGGACAAAATTCATTGTATTGGACAAGATGTAAGTTTCTAGAGCAAGGTGTAAGAGCTTGGGAGGGTCAGGCAGATGGAAGAGCAGACTGTGAGAACAGGCCAGTGTTGGTTAGAGGCCAGGTGATGACAGGAAACGTCAAAACCAAGGGATCCCGGGGTATAGTAAAGGCTAGGTTAGGACAGGCATTTGAATGATTTTTTGAGTGGGTTTCAGTGTCCTTGTGCTTCAAAGTAACCTAAAAATAGTGAAGGAATAAAGAATCAAGAAAAAAATGAAAGTAAAGGATAAAAATTGTGTTCCTTTCTTCCTTTATTCATTCCTTCTTTCTTCTCATTTATTCACTCAGCAAACCTTTGCTGAATGTAAATCCATGTCAGGGCATGGGGCAAGAAGTCAGGTGTCAGTTCTGTAAGATTAGGTTCCTTATCTTACAGAGTCTGAAATAACAAGAACAATAAGAACTCAGCTTATACCATCTACCAGGAATTGTCCTAAGTGCCTGTCCGCATACTAACTCAGTACTTTAACCCTCAGATGTAGGAACAATCATTATGTCTCATTTCACCGCTGAAGATACTGAACTGCAGAGAAGCTAAGTGACTTGTCAAGGTCACACAGCTAGTTGCCAGTAGAAGTGGGATTTGAACTTGGTCTGGCTCCAGAGTCTGTACCTTAACCACCATGCTACATGAACTAAAAAGATTTTGAAATGGGTTGTAAGTAGGATGATTACATATTCCAATCAGTCTGGGACAGACCCACTTTATGGTTGAAAGTATTCATTGTATCAACAGAAAGCTTGAAGGATAAATTATATGGTCACCCTAATTATAAGAGAAACTAAACAGTTGCTGGCCTTTTTCTTTAAACAATTAATTGTTGGCTCATGTAATGAATAGAGACAAAGAACTGTAAGGCATTTAAGGAAAATAAATGAAATGGTTCTCCCTTGCTATGATACACAGCCTCAAGACCTGCAAAACCCTGCTTATTTGATCCCCTTGGTAAGATCACAGCTTCTTTCCCATCCCTGCTGGCCTCTGTCCCCCTAAGCACTTAGATCCTACTACTTTCAATTAAAGGAGAAAGACAGAAAGGTACTTTCTCCAAGCTGCCACTAACTGAAGTTCTACACATCCACTCTTTAGGCAGTAATGGAAAATGAACACACAAAATCCTACAGCAAGTCTGTTCTCCCATCTCTCTCTTCCTTATCTCCACCCGAGGCCAGCACTCCACTATTCACTCCAAACCTCAGCCATTATAACTGCATGTCATCCAAACATGCAGCCTCAGCTGGAGCAGGCATCAGGCTAATGCTAGACCATTTGCAGCAATGTTGGTTACTTTGTGGCTGTCGGTAGTGGCTTCATCTCCTGAGTTCCCTCTCCTTATGGCTTTAGCCTTCAGTGGGAAGGAAGGAAATTCGTACCAGCCAAGGTGGATCTGGTACCCTTGATCACATGAGCACATGAAAAAATGTGCTCTTGTCATCACCGAATTAGTCCCCTTGGAAGATTTAGAGATGTACACTCAACTCCCTATGAAAGAATAATGTATCACTTAGTTCTAATGCCCATTGATGACAGGCACTTATACAACATTGTGATTGGCTCTTACTCCAGTAATACCATTTAAAATGCTGCAGTGTGCAAAAATGATGGTAATGCCTAGGCCAGAGCAAGCAGAGAACCAACTCAGCAAACTGAAAAGAAGACATCCATCCAGGATTTTCAATATCCTGCCAAGCGACCATTGTTTTATAAGACTTTATTACTCTCTGAGGTTTTAATATGCTGGTCCACGGAGTTCTCTTATTATTTCTCTGACTACTTTTTCTATTGTCTCCTCTGTCTGTCCTGGGCTTTCTGTTTTTCCTTCCTCTGAACTCACTCGGGCAGTTTATGCATTCACAGTGATTTCAACTACAATTTAGATTACAAACGGTTCCAAATATTCATTGGAGCTGCCTGAAGGCTATTTTATTCTTTCCCCCTTCCTTCCTTGGTAAGCTCATCCACTAATATGATTTCAATAATAGCTAACATTTATCATGTGTCAGGCACAAAATTGAAGCTTGGAACATTACAAGGTAAGTACCATTATTGTCTCCCAGAGAAGGAGCTAGTAAGTGGTAGAATTGAGATTTGAACCCGGGAAATCTTGCTGCAGCACCTTTGCTCTTATCCACCCCACTATGATTCCCCTTCATAGTTAACCACCTGGTTCTCTACCTTGTAACTAGATCATGCCGACAGCTTCCTAGTACTCTTTCTAGGATCAGCTGAACTCAACACCATTTTTCACATGGAAAGTTTACTGTGTTCTCCATTGATCAAATTTAAAGTTCTCTGTCAGTCCTCCAAAGTTTTCCATTGATTTCTTTGTTACCCAAGTCCACCCAGAATCTATTCCAGTTAAAGATATTGTGTGCCACGCAAAATGTTCTTCCCATTTCTTTAGGCTACTCCCACTTCCTACTTCCTTTCTAGGAAACTTTTTACCTCCTCCTTTAGGATTTACCTCTTTCAGGAAGTCTTCTCCAATTAATTATAAATGTAAGGGTAGGGACTTCCCTGGTGGTCCAGTGGTAAAGAATCTGCCTTCTAAAGCAGGGGACGTGGGTTCAATCTCTGACGGGGGAACTATCCCACGTGCCACAGGGCAACTAAGCCTGCGAGCTGCAACTACTGAGTCTCAACTAGAGAACCCATGTGCCACAAACTACAGAGCACATGCGCTCTGGAGCCTGCCCGCCACAACTACAGAGCCCGCACACCCTGGAGTCCATGCGCCACAGCTAAAGAGAAGCCCTTACGCTGCAATGAAGAGTCCACACGCCGAAATGAAAGATCCCACATGCCACAGTGAAGATCCCGTGTGCCGCAACTAAGACCTGACGCAGCCAAAAATAAAAATAAATAAAATAAATAAATATAAAAAAATAAAATTACTTACAAAAATAAATGTAAGGGTAAACTACATCTAATCAGGGATTCTGTTTTTGATTTCATTACATTTCCTACAAAGTCTAGTAATGTTTATCATCCACTGATATGCAATAAAGATGGTTACAGTACTGACATAACCATTCTAACCAACACTGGAAAGAACTCAAGTTGGATAGCCGAGAGGTACAACTTAATAATTGCTAGAGGCCATACGTCTTCACCTATGGGGAGGCTTCTGTGCTGTTTCTGGGAGTGTTTGTTTTCAATTCCATTCCTCATTCTTTCCCTGTTCCGCTCTGTAGGGCTGGGAGCTGAACCCCTGCAGGCTGCATTTCTTTTTTATTTATTTGTTTGTTTTTTGGCTGTGTTGGGTCTTAGTTGCAGCACACGGGATCTTTCGTTGTGGCGCCTGGGCTCTTTGTTGCTGTGTGTGCGTTTCTCTCTAGTTGTGGCGTGCAGGCTCCAGAGCATGTGGGCTCTGTAGTTGTGGCACGTGGGCTCTCTAGTTGTGGCACGCATACTCAGTAGTTGCAGCGTGTGAGCTTAGTTGCCCCACGGCATGTGGGATCTTAGTCCCTCGACCAGGCATTGAACTGGCGTCCCCTGCATTGCAAGACAGATTCTTAACCACTGGACCACCAGGGAAGTCCCACAGGCTGCATTTCTAGACTCCAAAGTTAACTGCCTACCAGCGAGGTTTGTCCGATGGGAGGAGCTGGAAGGAGAATGGAGAGAGGGAGGGAGAAACCAGGCACATTTCTCTGCTTCCCTCTGCTTTGAGATACATTCCAGCAGCAACTGTATCTCCTCTGCAGCTCTGGCTCTACCCGTAGGCCTAACAGGATTCCAGTTTCTGTGAGGGGACCCTGGCCCCTGGATTCTGGTAGCACCACCTTCCCCCCCTTGTCTCTGTGGGAGGGTAGTGGCTTCCTACTGTTGTTAACTTCACCACGCATACCAGCTGCTCAGCTCCCCCATGTAGTTCCCTGCATTAAATTCCCTCTGTTGTACATACTTGAAGTGCTTCGTTTTCCTGGTTAGACCCTGAAAAAGCAAGCAACCTGTTTTGTTTTTTTAATTATTACCCTAATAGAATCACAGAAAAACTCACCTGGTAAAACTAAATCCCTGTAGAGCTATGAGTAATTTCTGTGCTCTGGTTGTTTGTGTAGGAGGTGAGATCTGGGAACATTCCGTAAGTTTATAGATGAAGAGATGAAACTGACATGGCTATAACAATGACAAAAGTCTCTAAGATAGTATGGATGCAATGTGTTTCAAACTTATAACTCTCCCACTCTTGAGGTTATCTATTATAAATAAAATTTGAATATACACCACAAATACATAGCTTTGTAAGTAGTAAGCTTAAAAAAACAGGAGAGATTTCCTTACAATTTCATAGTTAGATAAGACTAAGCCAATCTAAAGATTTTGACCTTATCTCATTATTTTATTGGTATACTTAAAGGAGCTAGTATAATGTTTATCAACAAGCAAGTATGTTCACATTGTTATAGGAAATGGGGCAAACACTTTTTAACCCCAACATAAATTCCAGGGTAGAGCCTGTACCTAAGATGAGCCATAAATTACCCTGTGCCAGTTCAATTAGAACCATGTAGTGAGCAAACACTAAAGGTGTCATCTGTCCTGCCATTCACCAATAGCATCCACCTGCCCTTTTCTCAGCTCTTTTTCTGTCGTCATGAGAGATCCTTGGGAGTATCTTTATTTTTTTAAATTTCATTTTATTTTAAAATTTTATTTATTTATTTATTTATTTATTTTTGGCTGCGTTGAGTCTTCGTTGCTGCATGTGGTGTTTCTCTAGTTGCGGTGAGTGGGGGCTACTCTTCGTTGCGGTGTGCGGGCTTCTCATTGCGGGGGCTTCTCATTGCGGTGGCTTCTCTTGTTGGGGAGAACGGGCTCTAGGCATGTGGGCTTCAGTAGTTGTGGCTTGCAGGCTCTAGAGTGCAGGCTCAGTAGTTGTGGCGCACGGGCTTAGTTGCTCCGCGGCATGTGGGATCTTCCTGGACCAGGGCTCGAACCCGTGTCCCCTGCATTGGCAGGCAGGTTCTTAACCACTGCGCCACCAGGGAATTCCCCCTTGGGAGTATTTTTAGACAAGGCTTTGCAATTCCTGTCTGGATATAGCTTCTTTAATATGGAGGAAAGGAAATAATCAACTTAACTTTCTGTATGTTCAGTCACTTAATAAATATTCATTGATCATCCCTTCCATGCCTACAGACCTAAAGTGAGAAAAACTGTCTATGGAAGGCACTGTTGATTGGCTACCCCAAAGCCATTCCCAATCCCCTGTCTCTTGCAACCTCCCAACACAGAGGCTGGAGTGGTAGATAGTACTTGCTTTCCCAACCTTCCAGGTAGAAGGGGTGTATATGTGACTTGTCTGGCTGTGGGGTATAAGCAGATATCTGCTGAAAGGGTGGGAGAGGGGCTTCTGGGAAACCCTCTCATTTCCAGGTGGAAAGGAATAGGCAGAGGGCATGATCCTTCTTCCTTTTTGCCTCTTCTTCCTTCTTTGAACATGGACATGATGGTTGATGCCATAGCACCCATCTTGCAACCAATATGAAGAACAGCCAAGATCTCAGCATCTTTAGTTCTGATGAAGTAGATAGAAAAGGCCCAGTTTTTTGATGATAGCTTTGGGTGCTGAATCAATGCCAGCAACCACCTAGACTTCTTATTTGAGGGGAATAAAACCTATTTCTTTTAGGCCACTGTTGTTTCTATCACCCGTAGCTGAACAGAGTCCTGACTACTAGTTGAACTCTTTTATAATGCTGGCTTTAGGTCCAATTTTTAAGAAACTCCTTATTCAGATTATGCTTTCATTTAGATTTCTTACTTCTTTTCTCTGCTCAGGGCTGATAATCTTGGCAGGGACCAACAGACTTTTTTTCCGTAAAGGATCAAATAGTAAATATTTTAGCCTTTGTTGGTCAGAATGTCTCTGTCACAACTACTCAGCTCTGCCATTGTATCATGAAAGCAGCCACAGACATTATGTGAATGAGAGGGTATGGCTGGGCTGCAACAAAACTTTACCAAAAAAAGGTGGTTGGCCCATGTGCTGTAGTTTGCCAAACTTTGATGTTAGTAAAGCCCAACTGAGAAAGTAAAAACGGTTCCAAATTTCTGCAGGTTCCTAGCCTCCAACAGTGTTAGTCAAATTTCTTTTTCTTCTTGCATCCTTCACCTGAGGGATCCTTAAAAAGACTGAGTGCAGTCCCTCTGCTGAAACCAAAGGAGAAGGGGTGTAGAGTTCCTTTGGGAGAAAAGTTTCCCCAGCATGTATTATATGGAGAATGAAGAGGTTGGTATGAGATTTCTCCCTCAACATAGGTTTTCTTATTGGATCAAGGATGCAGGCTAGGAGAACATACACTTCCCTACATCATTAGTGATGGGGAGAGACCTGTGTTAATCTTGTGAATATAATCAGCTCTCAGCAATTCAGGTTCTAAACAAATGGTGAATTTTCTCATATTTTCCTTCCTTTCCTTTGGCCCTTTATTGTTTAAGTGATGCCAAGGAAATTCAAGGAGGTGTAGCTCAATCTGAAATAAAAATTAATGTAACCTCAATTTTGAGGAAAAAAACACACTTTAGTGGTCTCTGAATCACTGGCAATACTATTTAGTCATAAGTACAAGAAAAACTTGTAAATTATTTTCTATCCTGATCAGTCTTTAAACAGAGGACAAGGGAATGAGCAGAAGCTGTTATGAACCTTCAAACTTCAACACGAGAGCCCAGGAAATCAATCTTTGTCATTGCCAGATTATGTGAAACTCAGATGGAAATTACCTGACCACTTCAGTTTGCTAGAAAGAAAATGATAATCAACATAACTAACATTTATGAAGTCCCTGTCATTTTTCAGCTATAAAGGGATGCGGAGGTAAATAAGTTCACATGAACTTAACAGCCTGTAGAAAAAACAAATAAATAAATTATAATCTGGGGATATGTGCAACTACAGAGGTTTGTTCAAAGTTAGAAACGTAGCGTGGGGAAAGGCATGGTTAAATTTATCTGGAGAGGTCAGGGAAGGCTAGTGGGGGTGTGGCATGGTAGTAGGTGGGCAGGGCCTGGGCCTGGGTAAACAAAAGTGAAAAACAGGCCTGGAAATAAAGGCTGTCTTCTTTTGAGAATAAGTAACACTGGATGGTCATTGTCTCATCTTTCCTTTGGGACTGTCACGTGAGATTTTCAACAAAGGAAAGCAAGCCTCTAGACCACCTCTGCTGGCTTCCCACCAGAAGACCTGCATTCAAGTCCTAATTCTTCAACTTAAGTTTTGTGACTTTGGGCAAACTGGTTAACCCTTCAGATCCTCAGTTTCCACTTTTGTAAAATGATGCAGTTGCACCCTATGGTGGACTTGAAACATTTTTTTAATCTTGTATCCCATCAATGTTTGAACTCTGTCCACACAAGCCAGTTTCCTTCCCATTCTGATCCCTCCTCTCTCCAACCAAAGACTGATGGGAGCTCGCAAGAAAGCTTCTTTTCCAAGCACAACACTTGAATGCTTATGAACATTCTATTACCATTTTTATAATTTATGCTTTAAAATTCTTTTCGGGCTTCCCTGGTGGCGCAGTGGTTGAGAGTCTGCCTGCCGATGCAGGGGACACGGGTTCGTGCCCCGGTCTGGGAGGATCCCACATGCCGCGGAGCGGCTGGGCCCGTGAGCCATGGCTGCTGGGCCTGCGCGTCCGGAGCCTGTGCTCTGCAGTGAGAGAAGCCACAGCAGTGAGAGGCCCGCATACCACACACACAAAAAAATTTTTTTTCTAGGATGTAAGAAATTTTGGAGAGTAAATCTTATCATGAATCTGTAAGTATTCTAAAAACCTTCCAGCCCACTTAACCTATTTTGTTTCTCTGCTGATTGAGAAACCTCTTAGCATCTTGCTCCATGCTCCTCTGGAACACTCAATGTCATGGGCCTTAACTTCAGTCATCTCCCCCTTGTCTAGCTCACATAGCTCAGGCAGGTGAAGTGAGAAGGGGAATAATGCACACTGGAACTAATAAAAGCAATTGTACAGCTGATTGTAAATACCAAGGGCTGAAGACATATGTAGTAATCAAATAGCCTTCCTTTAGGGACACCTGGAGAAGGAAGCAGTGAAGAGCCTTCAAGATAAAAAAGAAGGCTGCAAGCCTAGGTCATATGTGTTTGTATCTGTTTGTGGGGAAAGAATTCCAGTACCGCATCTGGCCACTGATGGTTAGAGACCACTGAATCCTAACCGCTAGACCACGAGGGAAGGTGGCCACTGATGGCTGCACGGCACCTACTGACTGAGGAACAGATGACAGAAGGCCTGTGTTTGACCCTAAGTTTTGCCTCCCTTAACTTCTCTGCAGCCTAGTTTCTTCAAATGTAAAAACAGAAACGACTCCTGCGCCTCACAAGGTTGATGTGAGGATTCTGTATGGATGTTGTTTGAACCTGAATCATGGAAAAATAGTCAAGAATTAGTAGGGAATAGAGAATCCCTAGTTACCTGACCATAGCTACTCTGGCAGTTAAGACCAGATTTTCAGTTGTGAGAGATTCCAGGAGTTCCTATATACATATATATTTATATATCAATTATATAATATGTTATTATATATTATGATAAAACACATATTATTCATATTATTTTCTATCATATGATTAATACACATTGATATATAAATATGTATATACACACATACATATACACACATATATTGTAATGTAATTATATACAGTATAATATAAATATTTGGGGGGCTTCACTGAGGAGGGATCAAAGGCTTGGAAAAAAGGATAAGTAAGGATATGCTATCTAACTGAATCAAATTATTCAAAATCCTTTTAGAACAGCTAAATCAGGAGGCAAGGAGAAGTAATATTCATTTTTCCTTTTAAGGGAGATAAAAATCCTCAGTTTTCTGAGAGTTGGAGGTCCTTTACACCCGTTTCTCCACAGCCCTGGCTCTCATTCCCCAAAGCATAAGAACAGAGTTCTCTGCCTCTACATTGATGATTTATCCCGGTCACAGAGGGGACATTCGGCTAACTGAGGTTAACAGCTTTCTCGGTTTCATTTCAAAAAGACATTAGCATGGAGGCTCTATGAAATGCTGATATGCCAAATACTGATTCATTCACCTGCAGAGTCCGCTAGAAGGCAGGGACAATTTGACAGGCAGGGCTGAGCTCCCAGCCTTTTCCTAAAGGGCAATCCCATAATTAATCTCCCAGTGCTAAATTACACCTGACACTTCACTGAAGATTTTAGGTGCACTCACCCAACTGTAATACACCTAATGCAGAAGAAGAGGGTTAGAAATGACAAAGGTATTCTTTTTTAAAATAATATAACTAATTCAATTGTGGGTGGAAATATCTGTGATGTAATACATTCCCAGGCAGCATTGGGTAAAGGGCAGGAATTGAGCAGATGTGCATCTTTTGCCTTTGTTTAGTGGGAATGTGAACTGACTGCAGACACAGCAGGAGAGGTGACCCTGGTCAGGTCCTTACCCTGGCCGTGGCTTTATACATGGGGGCCTCCATGTTGTGCATCTCTACCTGGGCTATGTGTCCCTTGCTGTGCCCTTGGCTTGGCCTATTCACCAAAGAAGTGCCAAGTGTTTCTATAATGTGGGCTTTCCTTCCAAATATGCAGGAAAGAAGATTATCCAGAAGTTGCAAAGCAGTGGGCTCCTGCCACGCCTCTGCAGGGCTTTCTGGGCTATGGGCACAGGAGAAGCAGAATGTCTGTCTCTTACTATTCAGCAAAGGATGTCCCAGTAGTCAACTACTTTCGCATGGTGGTTTGCTTGTTATCAGTCATGGCAATATAGGCCCTTGGGGTGATTTGGTGCAAGAGAAGTAAAAGTAACTTGACAAATGCATTCATTATCTAGCTTCCTCATGCCCCTATCCAGGACTTTTCCCCCACTCTTTCAGTGTGTTCAGTGGCTTGTGGGCCATTTTATTTGATGCTGTGGGAAGGAACTAAGCAGGCACAAAAGCCTCACCAAAGCTCGGGGGAACTTTGGAGGTGGGAGGCCGAATGTTTTCTCTCTAACTCAGGAAGTATATTTTGAGTATTTGCTAGGTGTTGGGGACACTGCAGTGAACAGGTAGACACAGGGTCTTCTCTCATGGAGTTTCTGGTGAACTTGGGAGACCTGAGCTTAAGAGGAAGACCAAGATGATTAAGAAGAAAAACTAAGATGTGCACAGCTGGACAGTGCCCAGCACCCATTATGTACTTGATAACTCTTTGCTGAATGAAGAAGTTGTAAATAGGGTAAAAAGCAAAGAAAAGGAGCTAAACATTACTGACTTCCATGTCCCAGATTCCATGCTAGGTCCTTTCCATTATGTTTTCTAACTCAGCACGGGATGAACAAAGTCAAGGTCAGACCCTGGTATATGGCTTCTGAGATGGTCTCTTTCAGGGTATACGCGTGGGAAACAGTGTTGTTTAGTGGAAAGATCCCAATGCTAGGTGTCTAAAGGTGAGCTTTAGAAATGATTCTGTCATTTATTAATAACGTAGTCTTGGACAAGTCAGTTATCCTTGCTGAGCCTCAATTTCCACATCTGTAATTTGGGGATGATAATACCTCCTTCCCAGTGTGGCTAAGAGGATTTGATGAGATGGTGAATGTGAAAGGGCTTTGATTATAAATAAGATCCTGCTCTGTGTTAAAGGAAAATCAAGTTTCATCCAGTCCACTTTTTAAGAGTTCATTCTGTTTCTAAACAATGACATTTTATATGGTTTCAACAATTCCAACTACAACATCAGAAATAATAGTAAAGTTGTCCTGGAAGTTATCAAAATGGTATTTGGAGACATTTATATCAGAAAAATTCTTATAGTGAGCCAAAATTCATTCAAGGTGTTATTTGCCCTGAACTCACCAGGTATTTGGGGAAATTACTGATACCCTAGTAGTTATGCACTTAAGTGGATATAATTCAATTCTTTTCTCAGAAATCAATCTCTTGTCCCTTCAGCCTATCTATGAATTCTTTATATGAATTCAAATTTGGAGCAACCAGGAGCATAACATTTCAGGTTCTAACTGAATAAAGAACCACCCTATTTAATGACAGCATGGTTTTAAATGGACTTTCCCTAATCAGTGTTTTAACAATTAAAATGAAAATTGTATATAACTATATTCCTAGTAATCCTTTGTTCTTCTTTTAGTTGTGAGAAGAGGTTAAGTATCACCTATGTTTAATTTTACTCTCCACTTTTATTTTTAACTCATTTTTGTGCTCTAATTGTATCATGGTTTGTGACACTTCCTATGTCAAACTCTGCGAATCCTTTAATTTCCTTCCCTTTCCCCAGATCATTAGTGAGGTGGTTATATGACACTAAAGTGGGCATCAGTCCTCAGGGTTGTCCTGGACACTGTCTCCCACCTAAACGTGAGGGACCACCATTTGTCATTACTCTTTGTTTATGGTCCATCAGCCAATTTTCAGTCTATGTGACCATGCACATATTCTACCCAATTTGAATTAATTTTGAAAGTGGAAATTCATGGAGCAGTGTATCAAATGCTTTAGTAAAATCCATATATATTACCTCTAGTGCATTCCCTTCATCCATTAATCTCGTAATGCGATTTAAAAGAGTGATCACATTTGTCTGGAATGATTTGTCCTTTATCCATCCCCAAAGCTGCTTCCTGCTCTTGACTCCATTATCCTCTACATACTCTCAGTTTTTCTCTCTTCACATCTGATTCATTATATTATTAGACACAGAGCTTACATTTTAATAGATGATAATTACTGAGAATAGTTTCGAAAATATTTACAATTTTCTGTTTTGAAAATATTTTTCTATTTTTAAAATATTTATAATTTTCAAATAGTATTTAAAATGTGGATGATTGAAAATAACTTCTATTGATTATTAAATTCATAAGCCAATTGCTTTATGCAATCTCTTTATTTCAAGCTATGATTCTGTTAACAGTCTATTTGTCCAGGTCTTTCTTTGTTTCTTTTAAATAAGTTTTTGTTATATAGTATATTATTTAAGCTTTCTTTCCCAGTCTGCTTGTTTGACTTGTGTTTCCAGAGTCATATTTTCCTTCCTGCCTGGAAGACAGTGTTGCATAAATTAAGGGTGATTATAAATATCAAATTCTTGCTGTAATTCTAACATAATCATATCAACTATGAATGTCTATATTTATTTGCAAAACAAGTCTTAGCAAATGTTTTTCTGTGTATTTAGAGCAATTTATCTGTCTGCTAAAAATATTTCTCACCTTTTAGATTTGGGTAGGCTTTTCTCCTGGAGAGTTCAAGGGTTATATGCCAAATCGGTAAATTTAAAGTAACAGTTAACTCAAAATATAAAATGTTTCAAAACAGTAAGGAGAGCAGAAATGAGAGAAATAATAATAAAAGAGGAGAATGATAACATCAGAGAGAAGCAGGTAGGTAAAGGTTAAAAGAGCATGCAATAAGCAATGTATCTTTCGAAACCTAGAGACGAGAAAATCAGTTAAGGCTAGGTGGGAACTTCCTTTCAAAAGATGAAGAGGCTCAAATATGGATTGATGCTTTGAGACTAATTCTCGGAGCCCTAGTTCCACTGTGAGCTACTTCTCTCTATCTATCGTTATAGTCATTGTCCAATCTTTTTCCTTTGCTCCACCAACACTCTGTTTAGGAATAAAGGACTTTGAATACTACTCTTTCAACTTTCTGCTTCAGTGGGCGAAAGTAGGTGAATGCTGTAATAGGAGTCAGGTCCACAAGGATATTTAGGCGTCTGCTCTGTGGACAGTCACCAATGTCCCTGAGAAGATACCACTTGTAGAATACGTGCAGTGTACATGGGTCAGTGTCTTTTTAAATGATGGTGTGAAATGAGCTTTATCTGAGTCAAGATCTTAGGACTCTATATTAACCCAGATTCAATTCTGTAATCTAAATTTTGGGTTGACTAGTATATTTCAATAAGATATTTTATAGAGAGAGGTGTATTGAAAGCTATTGAACTGGTAATCAAAGACTCAGGTTCAATATGCATTCGTGCACAAAAATATTGAATGGAAAACAGCTACTAGACAATAAAAATGGCTATAAATTTTTTCCGATTTTATCTCCATTTCGATCTCTATCCTCTTCCTATAATAAACAAGTCCATTGTAGATCAAAATCAACTTGTACCCAAGAAATATGCAGCCTCACATTGATATGTAAATGTCCATTCATTTGGGTAGGGATGGCAAGTATTTATTATTGGGAAAGAAGAGGTGCATACAGCATTACTATACATGAATAAATGCTGATTTTTATGTGACATTAATATTAAGAAGTTGAGTGCATGTCTAAAAGAGTACGTTCCTGTGAATAAGCATCTATGCTTATCCTACACAAAGCATTTGTGCTAAGAACTTGAGGCTTTTATTAGTAGTGTTCTATTTTTCAAGGAAATCTTAACAATCATTTTCAAGTACATATGGTTTTAGGGAGAATTTACACAGTTGCATATGTGCCTTAAAATCAAAATCACTTTTCTTGGCTTTTTAAATTTGACTGATAAAGCCCTAAAAGCTCAAGGTATGAAGAAAGTCCTTTCTCTCAATGTCCCTACAGACTCTTTCCCTTGTCTGTATTAATGAGAATCTAAAAGGAAAAAAACAGGTCTGAAACTGGGATATTATCAGTATTAGTCCCTCAATATGGGATTATGATTTTTTGGGAGGCTATAAATTGCGAGTTGCACTAAAAAGGAAGCAGAACATCATCCACATCTTTATTGCGTGGGACATGAAGGTGCCATTAATGGAAAAATTGACTCAAGCAGACATTTAAGCTACTGACTTTAATTTTTTGTTAATTTTAACTTTCTGTGACTTATGGCTTCCTCCTCATTGAATTTTCCTTCCTCTTCCTTTTCAATATCGAGTGAACCGCTGCCATGTGCCAGACATTGTGCTGGGTAGTGTTAATATAAGCCATGACCCATGGCTTCAAGAATGTGTACTCTTTGCGAGGGACAGACAAGTAAATTGATGCAGACCCTGTGCTGTGCTAAGTGTTGGGTTAGAGAGGTTGTGGGTTCTCTTGGGGCACAGAAGAGTGGCAGCTAACTCCATCTGGGAGAGGGTTGGTGAAGTTCACTAGATGAGATGATGCTTCAGTTGAGTTTTGAAAAATGAATAGGAACTAGCTAGGGTAGGGGTTCCTAACCTGGCATCCACTGATTCCTAAAGAGTTCGTGGATAGAATTCAGTGGGTCTGTGAATTTGGATGGGGAAAAAAAATCACACCTTTATTTTCACTAATATTGAACAACAATTTACCATTTCCTTCAATTATAACTGTAGGAAACAAACCACAGTAATGGTTACAGCTATTTTCATATTCCAGCCATATCATGTATTGTTGTAGGTAATCTCAAAATATCTCTTATTCTTATCACCACCTTAAAGTTATAGCTGCAGATCCATCACTGGAACTATCAACATGTTAATAAAAAGTACACATATAACATAAAAATTGTTTTTAATATTTAATTGATTTTAATATTTTGATAACTGAATTTAAATATAAGTTAATTTCCTTTGTAATTCTATATAGTTTATTTCATATATTTAAGGGCATTATTCTGAGAAGAGGTCCATAGGCTTCAGGTCTATGGCAGACTGGCAGTAGGATTCATGGCACAGAGAAGGTTAAGAATCCCTGAACTGGTGAGAAGGTTGAGGGAAGGAGCAGTGCTTTTTTCAGGAAGAGGAAAAGTTTATGCTTGACTTTAAGCACTTCATCTAGATGCTTCAAATTTTACATAATGTTTCTTTAAAAGAAAATGTTGGTAGGTGTGAAGACTAAATATGTGTGCAAGGGTTTTGTGAAATACAGTGACTTATAGTAAATAATATATAGTCACTATGTTTTGACAGGGGCATGTTTCTGTGGAGCAAACATATTGATTAGGCATATTAATAATTCACAGAATTTCTGAGGCTAACAAAAAAGATTTGTCATGACATTGGATTCTGCAGCTACTTGTGGTATGATAAAGGCCGAAGAAAGATGCCTGAAATACTTACTTGTAACCTTTTCTCGCATGAGTAGACTACTAATTATCAATTAAGATCAACCAACATTTGCCTTATATGCACGTCAGTGGTTGTAATAGGTGCTGGAAATACAGAATATGCTAAAATTTTATTAAACATTAACGGCAGCAGCAGGCAGTTTTAGAAAGAGCACTTGACCAGGAGCCCATAGCCTCAGGTCATAGGCCCAAGTCTGACACAAATATCTGCCTCACATTGTGCATGTTTATTATTGGTAAAATGGAGATAATGACTCTTGTTCTAACTTGTCTCCTAAGTTTGCTCTAAGGACCAAATGAGTATGTCAAGATGTTCAGAAAGCCTTGAAACATGATACATATATGGTTTTGTGGAAATAACAGTTAAATATTGATATCATATTCTACACTATGAATATAGAAACAACAGTGAAATATTTCTATCCTTGCGTTATAAAATATGTTGAATGTAAAACCTATTAGGAAAATGGGACTGAAAAATATATCATTATGTAGTAAAACATAAAAGGCAAATATAGCATATGACTATATCTATAACATAGGGGCTAAATTCCTATAAGAGTAGACACTGAAGATGGTTATCCTAAGCCACTAGATGATTCCATAATAAAATCATTTCCCTATGGCTGGCAACAAGCTTTCAAATACGACCTACAGAAACAGTAGCACAAGACAGCAATGAATTAATTTATGTGTTATTTAGATTTAGTGGCACTAAGATCAAAAGAAAACACATTTAATTAGTGAAGTGTATTCAATTCTAAAATTTAGATCATTTTCTCCAAATAAGCTTGTTCTTCAGAGAAATCATGCAAGCACAAGTTGACAAATATTGAAAACAATGGCAGAAAGACACCAATGTCAGGATTTTTCTTCCTAAAAAAAAAATATATTCTTTTAAATTATGCTTTTCATTATAAGCTAGCAGAGAAGGATTTAAGTACCAGCCTGGGTCTTCTGTTCTCTAGGTCAATGTTGAAAGTTTATTTCTACAGTAAAATACACCTTTCACATTCTGGGTGTCGCCATATAAATCAAACAAAGAGAACTGCATTCCAATTCTCTCCATTACCACAGAAGCATACAAGTCACTAACCGGAACATTCTTCCATTTTTAGCTTGAAGTGTTTATCAGTCTCAAGTATGCCTAGAAACATTCTTAAGCCAAGGCTACTGTGATTATACCTATTAGACTTTTATTCTATATAAATTATCTAAGCCAAGTGGAGTCCAAAATACTGACCCTTGACTGCCAATTGGAATAATCCCTAACCTTCAATCATTTGCTAACAGAGACAAATGAGCTAGATTTGAGTTCTGAAACTACCACCTCCGAATAAAAAGAAAAAAATAGTAAAGCTTAATATGCATCTGGGGAAGACACAGTTAATGCAAATGGTAGAGAAATGTGGGGCATTGCTCTAACCTGCTTATGTTCACTGCTTCCCAAGTACAGACACCAGCACAGAGATACACAGACATACATTTATTAGCTCATACAGATGGACCAGAGTGACTAAACATTCTAAAATAAGGAGAAGCAAAACCCAGTGAATTCTCCCCACATCCTAGACAGTGCATACACACCCTAACACACACCCTCGACGAGCATAAAATCCAGAAGTCCTTAAACAATTCTGTAGGCATCAATTACAAATTAATGAAACCAGCTGAGGCAGAAGCACAAAGACACACAGTTCAAGGTTTAAGCACTGAAGCAAGGCAGACACCTGATGGAAGTAGTCAGAAGTTCCAAAACTGAAAAGATTGTATCCTGGACACCAAAGCAGATGATGGATTCAGAAAGAACAGATTTGTATCCTGGACACCAAAGCAGATGGTAGGTTTGGGGAGCACAGCAAATGATTTGAAAGACCATTCTCCTTGCCACCCAAATTTTTAAACATTAAAGCTGAATAGTTCCAATCCTCTGTAAGGTTGATCTTTCAGTGGACAAAGATTTGGTCAATGGTTTTGTTCTTGCTGGCTGGCTTCAAGGGCTTTGCTCCTAAATAAGTCCTCAGCATCCTTCCTTTTTCCCTTGGGTAAGGGATGCTCTGTTCACTTCATGTGAGCTTAGATTTATGAGGTGCTGAGAAACGGGAGTGTGGGGCCCTTCAAATTATCCTCCCAGATTTAACATAGCGAGCAAGGCAACACAGGGTCTTGGCATTTGTTAACACATTTGGGCGATAAAGCTGTTTGTTACTGAAACCAATCTGATGTCCCAATGAAAGCAAAACAAAGCAACAGCTAAAGAAGTCTTCCCCTCACCGTCCCCACTCCCCAAACAGCCCATTCCTTTCTGAGTCCAGGCTCCTGAATGCAGAAACTATAGCCTTGACTGGGGAGAGCGGCACTCCTTCCTCAGCTGGAGGCTGCATTCAGAAAGAATGGATTTTTCCCAGTTTCTGATAGCCTGAGACATTGTGCCCGTCACTCAGAGGGTGAGCAAAATAGGGTTCAAAAGAGAGAACGAGACGTAAAAACAGATGCAGGAGAGTGGGAAGAGTGTACAAAGTAGGGAGAGGGAAGAGACTGATATCAAACCCCACCCTGGGATGGGCCGCTCTCCCTGTGCCTGTAAGAGGCTCCTAGGCTATTTTAATTATAAATACTTATATCCACGGAAGCGAATTCAGAAGGATTTATATCTCAGGGGAGTGTAGATCAATAGGTCTGAGCAAACCTCATCTCCAGGCTGACCACTTAACACTGTTATCACTGATTACGGTTGCATGGCCCTCTGGGAGGGTGTCAGTTCTCCTCTTGTCCTCCGTAGGTCCACCCCATTCTTGGCCCCAAGAGGAAATCAATAAGATGCAGGGATCGATACTCAGGACATCTGCTTGGCTGCAGTGGCTCACCATAGGATCAGAATTTGGTCAGCACTCGTCTATCCCACAAACTCCCATTCTTCCCTCACAACCCCTCCATCCTCGCAGGTCTGTGCGGGGCATCCCGATTTGGATCTTTAACTCATTAACTGAAATCAGCAGAAATGCTGCTGACTCTTTCAAGGAAGGAAAAACAGGCTTGGTTATCATTTGCCTTACTTTCCAAAAGTGAGGAAACTTACCAGACCTCGAGGATTGGGTCATTTCCTGCCTCGTGGCCCGTGGCATGCTTCCTGCTGCCGACTGTCTGGCTACCAAGAACTGTTGGAGCGGCTGGAGCTGGCCGGGTTTCTGTTCCAGGTCTGCCTGCGTCTCCCTATGCTTGGTCTGCAGTTGATAGATCCTCTGCTCCTGAAGCATCCAGCTATTGACCCGCCCAGGGAAAGAAAGAAAAAAATGGAAAAAAAATCAATTAATACTAAACGGCTAACAAAACCCTGCATAGCACAGGCCTGAAGCTTACAGGGTAGGAGTTGGTGTGGTCTCAGTGGCCACAGTGGTTGTGGGGACAGGCTCAGACAGCTAGAAGAGCTGATGTTCCAGGGACAGGAAGCCAATATGGTAGGCGTGATCACACACACACACGCGCACACACACACACATGCACACACACACACACATGGCAGCTCGGTCTGACATGCCCTAGTCAGGGAGCAAAGAGGACAGTACAGATACATGTTCATTGTGAGCTGGTGGAAGGTGAATGATTCACCAAAACAGAAGAAGGACCAAAACCAAACTCATAGAAAGGGTGGGTATTTTTCTATTTTCTGGGGTTTTTTGGGGGGGCGGGTTGGAAGAGGAGTGGAAGGAGGGGAGATTCTGTTTTGTTCTGAAAGGGTAATACCATTTACTTGTTGCAGGCGTGTTAACCCCAGGCATTTTTTCGTGCATCTCCCTATCACACCATCACATGCAGAAACACATGAAGCTTTTTTAAGGGGGGGGCAAGAAAATGGGGGAGCACCATACCTCAGCTGCCAGGCCCTCTCTCTTCTTCAGGAGCTGGCTTTGAAGGCTCAGGATTTTTGCATCTCGCTGTTCCAGCTGTAAAGAGTTTACATAGGGAGGGAGCAAGGAAGGATCATGAATGTCAACCAATGAGCAATTAGCATGACAAGACTAAAGTATTGATCCACTAAAGCTCACTGCACTGCTGTAGCCCCAGAGGTAGAGCAGCTCCCCTGTCACTAACTCTGACAGTGCGTTTCAGAAGCTGTAATGTAGGGCTGGCTACTTTTGTAGCCCTGGCCCCTTCTCGGGTCAGGGGAGGGTGGCACCCTCATACAGCTCACCTGCAGCTCTCAGGGGTCCCCATTCCTGGGCAGAAGGCAGAGGAGAACATAAAGAATGGAAAGATTTTGGCTGTCCTACTTCATTCATTTTTTAAAATACAGCTCCTTCCCGATGGCACCAGGCAGTGCTATGTATTGATTGGAGAAGGGCTAGGGCGAAATCCTGGCCTGACAGCCGGGGCTGGAACTAGTGTGGTTTACCATTCTGCATGGTCAGGGGCAAACTGCCTTCTGTAGCACCAACTTCTGCCCAATCCAAATACATACTTCCTGAGCACATTTTACTCATTTTAAACACTAAGGGTCAAAATGGGAGGGGAAAAGGTGTTACTTCACTAAAGAGGCACCCTTATTCCTAGGTGTAAGGCTATAATACATCAAAAGAGAAAATGATGGAGTCTGGGACTTGGCAGACACAGTATTTAGATGACACTAGCCTAGTGAGGCATTACCCTCTAAGGTTCTCCATTCTCCACTGATTCCTTCCTTTTTTACTCTCAACCATATTCACATTAACCTTTCTTCTACTTTTCCCCCATCTATTCCTTCATAAATTCACTTCTTAAATTGCTTTTCCAATTTTTTCCATACTATTTAAAGATCCACTAGGAGTCCATCTCTTCCACGAAATCTCCCAAGTAGTGGGGACCATTTATTCTTGTGTGAGCTCCTAATATATGCCCCAAACTTCTCCATCATGATGAACAATACAGATATGGTCTCTATGCTTAAAGAACTTACAGACTAGCTGATCATTGACAACAAAACCATCCATCCATCCTCCACCCTCTATCACCTATCCATCCTCCATCCATTCATTCATCCATTTGCTGATTCATTCAATCTGTGTTTATTGAGAATTTCCTATTGTCAGGAACTGCTCTTTGCTGAAAATACAATGGTGGGCAGAAACTTGAGTGCTCACTGATAACCATTTTCTCCTCTTCTTCCTGGATACATAGGTAATCTATATTTCCCAGCTCTTTTGTAAAAGGGCCTTATGACTGAGTTCCCTCCAATGGAATGTGGGTGGAAGTGATGCATGCCTGGTCTGGATCATAAAAATCTCCCACAAGATCCTGTGTTCTCTTTTCCTTCCACCGTGACCTTGATGGCAACATGCTGAAGATGGTGGTACAATCTGGGTCTCTGGGGTCCAGCTGGAGAAGAGTTGGCTAATCTGCATCTGACTATGGCATTAGAAATAAAATTTTATGTTATGAAATTATTGAGATCTCAGGATTTTTTTGTGTTAGCGTGAAGGTAGAAGCTAGTGTTACCTTTACTGACTAATAAAAATGGTGAACATGAACAGACATGGCACCTGCCTTCACAGAGCTTGAAGTCCAGTGGGTGAGAAAGACATTAAATAAATAATTACAAAAATAAATGTAAAAGCACAACTCTGATAGGTGTAATAAAGGAGAGGGTACCTCGGTCAATATACACATATATTAGACAACGAGACAACTTACCTAGACAACAGCAATTGCACATTTACGTTGAGATCTAAAGGGTGAGTGAACTGGAGGAGTGTGAGGGTGTTCAAGAAAGGGGGAACAGAATGTGCAAAGTTGCTAGGGTAAGAAGAAGTGAGGTACATTCTAGGACTGGAAAGAACCCTAGTGTAAGTAGAACACAGAGAATGAGAAGGGATATGGTGCAACATGAGGATGGGGAAGTAGGTAATGTCCATTCAGAGTCTTGTAGGTTATGAATTTTAGTTTCCACCCTAAGATCACTGGGAAGCAACTCCAGTTTTAAGTAAGACTGATAACAAAATCAAATTTGTATGCTGAAAAATTCTCTCTGGCTGCAGCACGAAGAGTGAATTGATAGTTCTATTTCCAGACATATGGTGGAACAGGTATCTGAAAGACGCTTCCACTGAAAATGTTAAGATGTTCCGAATAAAATAGAACATACAGTCTTTTAAATAAATGGCTAAGGGGAATTCCCTGATGGTCCAGTGGTTGGGATTTGGCGCTTTTACTGCCAGGGCCCGGGTTCAATCCCTAGTCAGAGAACTGGGATACTGTAAGCCACGTTACGTGGCCAAAAAAACCCGGCTAAGATTGCAAGTACAGAACTCCCCAAGTTTCAGGTACAAAGAGGGAACTGAAATGAGAGGAGTAAGCCATGGAAAATGTATCTGCCTTGAGGAGCACTTCCCAGTTTCAGTGACCACAGGGATTAGGCTTTAACCCCCTATGGGGACAGGGTCCATGAAAGTCAGGAATTTGGAATGGATAATCCCCATGTAAAATTGTGACCCTTAAAAGGATGGCCTAGGGAAAATAAATCTATCTGTTATCACAGGGTACTTGTCTTTTCTTGGCTCATGGGTGGGAAATTCTCAGAAAGTCTCCCCTGAGAATTTGTGACTATGCTTTACAGGTTTGGAAATTTATCATATTTACTACCCACCAAGTTCAGTGACCTCTAAGCTGAAGAATTAAAATCAAACTTGGTCTCAAGCTGGTAATATTCTTGTGGCATTTGGCAGGAGCAAATCCAGAAATACTCTGGAGGGCCACAGCTTCATATAGGTCACCTAGGTTTCTTGTAGAGAAAGCCCTGCCAAAGATGTACTGACATGTTACAAAACTAAAAGCCATGAGTGAGAGTAGTAGACAAAGCAAACAGCAGATTTAGACCTCTGAGTACTTCAGGTGATAGAACAATCTGGACTGCAAAATAAGTATACTGAAAGTAATTAAAGACATAAAAAGAAGGTATCAAAATCATACAAAAATAGCAAGACATTATGAAAAAAAGAAAGTGAACTGGAGAGGGGTAAGAATAAAGCATCAGGATCAAGAATGCGACTCTCTTACGAAATGTGCAGGACTCTTGGTACATATCAGGATTTAGGAAGCAGTCATTTTTATTGCTTTCTTTTCTCTCTTTATGTTAAATATGTTATTTATATAGGACAAACCTCTCACTTGCTTTGTTAGTGACATCTAAAATGTAAGGGCATAATGACTGCCCCAAAGCCTGGAAACATTTTCCATATTTGAAACTGATGGTCAGCTCATAAGACATTCTCTCTGTTATTACTGCTGCAATGTCTCATAAAGGAAAATATCATCTCAGTGTGATTTCTTTGCTTCTTTGCACTCTTCAGCTCAGTGTTCTCTTTCCAGCTGGGCACAAATTGAGGACACTGGCCTTTTCAATGGTGGACAAAGAGCCACAATGGGAGGGAGGTCACAAGCATCAAAGGAAAGCTCAAAATAAGGAAGGCTCATTATTTCATCAGAAACTTTTTTTTATCGCTACTGTTTCAAAAATTATTCCTAGGCCTCACAAAAGAAGTAGGAATAAGTAATGTGGTAACATCAAGAGGTTACCAGGTCAGCCTGAGCTGGTGCTCTGGAGGAACCAATGTTACTTCACAAATCCCCAGATGGACCCAGGCTCGATCTACAGTAAGGGTTTTCGGTAGTAGAGAGACTTAGATGGAACTAGATGATTCCAAGCATGATGGAATCAGGTCATTTTCACTCACCTCTGTCTCGTGAGACACTGATCATTATCACTATCATCATTACCTTTTACTGAAGTTTAGCCACCTGCTAGACCACATGTTATTTGATGTACCATAAGAAAACCTCTGTAGGGTGGGCATTAACATCCCCACTTCTCTGATGACAGATACAAAAAAATGAAAGCATCAAAAATTTCTCATTTTATATTAGAACCAGCATAAGATAAATGCCCTTAGCCTTTCCTTAGCAGGTTTAGATAGAGGCAAAGTCATTCATAGCCCTAAGAAGAAGAGGGGCCAATAGGGAATTTCTCTCTTCATGTGCTTTCAGAGAAGGTTGTGCTCTGAGCAGCCAAAATTAGACAACTGTCTCTTGCCTCATAGAAAATGCATATTTACCCCAATGGGAGAGAGAGATTTGAAAATTAATGATTTATAGAATTTGGTGTATTATTGGAGCTACTTTCAATCAGGGCTATTTATGATATAGATGGGCAATATCAAACTGTAAATGCCTCTCCTTCCCGTTCACCCTTTGTTTCTGTATGTTCTTTAAAAGAGTGGGTATCCCTATATTTGCTCCTTGCATTTTGCTCTCTCCTCTGCCTGTGACTCATACCCCCTGGCTCTTATTCCTGCACCCTCCCCACAGATATTTCTTTAACATTATATGTGGATAAATCACACATACACATGTGCACACTATGAATCTGTGCAATATAGAGTACAACTTGGTTTTTATTAGAATCTTTTCTAGGGTATGATGTTTCCAATGTCAGATAATTAGTAGATTTGGGCTAGAAGCATGATGGCTATTAGGTCAAAGAGTAAATAGCCAGTGATTACAGACTGTAGTAAAGCAAGGCTGGAGGAACAGTTCATCAATAGCTCTAACAAATCATAGAGTTCCTATTAATAGTTTATATAACTAGAATTGTTTCAATACAGGATTTGAGGTTTTCAGTCTTCATGGTATTCTTTCTTATATTAAAGCAAAGTTTACTTAAAAGACAATGCCTTATTTTAGAATCTCTTGGTACTGGTGCATTTTGAGCCCACAAGCCCTATTTCAAGTGAATATTTACATAATGTCTATCATCACTGTCTTTATATACATAGCAGGATCTCATGTTCATAGATATTGTGGTTTTAAAGATCTGTCCTGTCATCTATTTAATTTTCTTGTCCTAGTGACAGAGGAGGACTCACACCCACAAAGAACCATTTGTGTTTTCTTTGCTTGCAGCTTGAACTAGCTCACTGTCTCACTGGAGAGTTATAACTAGTTCCTACTGAGAGCAAGAGACCCTTTGTTGTTGAAGATTTTTTTTTTTTTACCTATTAAAAGAAGTTTCTGGATATCAAGGCTTAAAATCCTGTCTACATTTCTTCTCGAAGGGAAAATCAGAAAGAAAACATTTCGAAATTATGCCTTGCACATAGTAGGAATTCAATCAATATTGATTCATTAGGAAATCCAAAGCCATATTTTGATTCAAGTTGTACTGGAGGGATAAACACAAATTGCATTCGTGTTTATTGTATGCTCAGTGATGGAAAAATGGTGTTGGGACAACACCCAACAATGTACCAAATGCATCAAAATAAATTTCAGATAAATTAAAAGCATACAAATAAAACCACAAAATTACTAGAAAAAATAAGGAGAGAATTAAAAAGAATAATATTGGAGTGAGAGAAGTCCTTGCAAAATATGAGACAAAACCCATAAGTTATAATATAAGGATACATAAGGTCACTGTAATAAAAATAAAACAAATTTTTATATGGCAAAAATCATCATAATCAAAGTAAAAAGAGATAGACTGGGAAGTTCTATAATTCATATCATAAACAAATTGCTGATTTCTGTAATATACAAAAACCTGCTATAAATCAATGTATAAAAGTCTAATAACCTAATGGAAAACAAGCAAACAGTTCATAGGAAAAGAAATAAAATGACTTTTAAACATATAAAAACAATCTCACTCAAAGCAAGAGAAACGCAAATTAAATCCACACTGAGACACCATTTTATACTTAATATACTGGCAAAACTCCAAAATTATTAACAACACAATGTACTAGTGAAGATGTGGCAAAACAAATTTTTTCAGATATTGCTAATGGGAGTGGAAACCAGCACCAAACTCTATGGGATGCAATTTTCCAAGATATGTTAAAATTACATGTATATACCCTTGGACCTAGCTAGTCCAGTTCTATAATTTATCCTACAGATATACCTACAGACACATGTAAGATGGCACATGTAAAAGGCTATGCATTGCAGCTTTGTAATAGCAAAAGATTAGAAACTACCTAAATGTCTGTCAGTAGGAGACTAGTTAAAAAAATAATGGCTTATCTAACAATAGGGTATCATGAAGCTATAGAAATGACTGAGGACTCTCCTACATAGAAATTCCTTCTCTGTGTCCATTTCAGGAAAACAAAATAGATAACAGGAGAGGTCCAGAAAAAAAATAAATATCTATAAACATGATGTTATACAAAAGTACAGACCAGGGTATACAGCATGCTATTTGTGTAAAAATGGGGAGAGGAGTATATGCATACATGTATTTGTTTGTCGTATGCATAAAATAACTCTAGAAGGACACATAAAAACTGGATAACATGGATTGCCATTAGGTAAAGGAATTGGGTAGGTGGGAGACACAGAAAAAGAATTTTCACTGTGTACCTTTTGTACTTTTTGCATTCTAAGAATGATTTCCTATTTAAAAAGTTAATTAATTAATAAAAGATACCTCTCATACATAGGCACACCCATAACCACACACACACACAGAACACACTTCATTTGCTATCAGACTCCAGAGCTACAAAGATAAATAAATCCCCAGCATGCTAGCTTCTTGGCAATATTATTAGGCTACCAGGCCTTGGGAGTTAAAATGGCACACATGTTATAATTAGGGTTAAGTGGGACTCATCTGCCAAACATGTCTGCCTCCTGAATTCCTAGCACTTTACCACATACACTTGTTGAATAAAAAATGAAAACTGAAGGATAAACAACAGATTAAACAGCAAATGGTCTTTGTGAATAATCCCAACTATTAATATAGTAAAAATAAACATAGTTGTTATACCCAGTAAGTCCGGAGACTTGGTTTCCACTACACAGCTGTGGGCTTGGTAAAGTCACTTGAACGGGAGTAACTAGTAAATAGGGAGTGTGGACTAGATCATTTCTAATGCTCCTTCCAGTTACATTTCTCCTTGAAGTATCCCAGTTGCAACACTCTTTACCAGAGTGTATGATCAAGCTCTTTACTGTTGTGTTATGTCTGAGTCTCCAGCTTCCCAGACCTGGGAAGACCCCAGAGTTACCCTGCTCTCAGTCTTTTCCTCTTTGCTTTAAAATACACAAAAGTCTTCCTGTTATCCAAAAACCTTCTGAGCCACTAATTTATTTAACTCTCTCTTCCTACCATTTCTCTCTGTCCTTTATCTGCCAAATTTCTTAAATGATTTAAAGTCTGTGTGTCTGTGTCTTATGAAACTCACATCGCATTAAATTAACCATTTAAAGTGTACAATTTAGTGGCATTTAGTGCATTCACAATGTTGTCCAACTATCACCTCTATCTAGTTCTAAAATATTTTCAGGGCTTCCCTGGCGGTGCAGTGGTTAAGAATCCGCCTACCAATGCAAGGGACACGGGTTTGAGCCCTGGTCTGGGAAGATCCCACATGCCGTGGAGCAACTAAGCCCGTGCACCACAACTGAGCCTGCGCTCTAGGGCCCATGAGCCCCAACTACTGAGCCTGCGTTCTACAACTACTGAAGCCCGCATGCCTGGAGCCCGTGCTCCACAAGAGAAGCCACTGCAGTGAGAAGCCTGCGCACCACAACAAAGAGTAGCCCCCGCTTGCCGCAACTAGAGAAAGCCCACGCACAGCAACGAAGACCCAATGCAGCCAAAAATAAATAAATAAAATAAATAAATTAAAAACATATAAATAAAATATTTTCATCACCCTTAAAGCACATGTTGTACCCATTAAGCAGTCACTCCCCATTCCCTCCTCTCATCAGCCTCTGGCAACCATTTTCTATCTTTATGTCTCTATGGATTTACCTATTCTGGATATTTCATATGAATGGAATGTGACCTGTGTAAACTTTGATGTCTGGTTTCTTTTACTTAGCATAATTTTTTCAAGGTTCATCCATGTTGTAGCATATATCAGTGCTTCATTTATTTTTATGGCTGAATAATATTCCACTGTATGGCTATACCACATTTTCTTTAACCATTCATCAGTTGGTAGACATTTGGGTTGTCTCCACCTTTTGGCTTTGTGAATAGTTCTGCTATGAACATTCATGTACACATATACATGTGAATATCTGTTTTTCAATTATTTTGGATATATACCTAGGAGTGGGATTGCTGGCTTATACAGTTAATTCTATATCTAGCTGTTTGACGAACTTATTGTGTCTCTTTTTGAAGCAGTTTGCTTAGGCTTAGGTGCAGACATTCATTAGAGGCTCATTCATTCAATAACTATTTATTAAGTGCCTGCTAAGAAACAGGTCCTTTGCTCAGACACTGGAAGATATGAGGGTAAGTAAGACAATTTATCCCTTGAAGGGTCTCATGGTTTGGCATAAAGAGGCAGATGTGGAAAGGAACAAAATGTAAACTGGATAGCATCTTTCCAATGATGAAAACCCTCCAGGAACCCATCACTGCAACCAGAAGAAAACTCAAATTCCATACTAGAGGCTTCATGACTCTGCCTATACATGTGACCTCATGTAATCTCCATGTGGGAAAAATACAGTGTTATGGAAGTTCAGTGTTAGGAGAGAGAACTTCACGGAAGAGATGAGATTTAACTTGTTCCTTAGGTTCACAGGAGGATCTCTATAGAAACCAAATATGAACTCCTGAAGGGAGACACATGAATACATTTTCTCATCTGTTTTGGGCTACCTTCCTTCTCTCAGAATTGACTCTCTTGCTGAAAATGGATAGCTGATCAACTTAGTCAAGAATCTGGGGCAAAGTTTTAATCCTGCTCTCGCTGATGAATTAGTAATTGCCTGGAGGAAATGTTTCACTTTTATCCAAGATATTATTAACATTTTCGGGGTAATATAGTATTATTTAGGAACGTGGCAAAGTAATTAACCCAAAGCTTGTGTTAATACACTTATAAAACATAAAATCCTTGTTTACTTTGTCATCAGATCCATCATTAGTACCCTTAATTATTGAAGACACTGATACTTCAGATTTTAGTGAATTGTTGGAAAAACTGCTGGAATTATGAAGGCCAATAAATTGTTTGAGCATTTAAAGAGAGTTAATGGAAATTTATGCCAATCTAGATTACATAATCTCTTCCAAATTTTCATTCATCTCTACCATATACACCAATGCTACTTTAACTGGCCTACCTCTAACATTTGCAGAATCTGGGGTGAAAGATTAAATGGAGGTGTACATACCATATATCTAAATATTTAAAAGTTATATATCAAATGGTTGCATAAAATATGTTCTATCTTCCTACTTGTATATTTGTGTACATATGTACACACACACACACACACACACACACACACATACCTTCATAACACTCTGGAAGGCCAGGTACTAGTTAGGAATCCTTGGACTTTAGATCACAGCTGTGATTAGCTCACAGTCCCCAGACTCCAACCCATTTCCCTCCTCTTTCTACCCTGCTTTTGCTCCTTGCTATGAATGATTTCATGAACATGTGTGTGAACACTCTACCTACACATCCAATGTTCATTCCCTGCTCCTGCAAACAGTCATCCCTTGGCTACTCCTTGGGCCTAGTGGTGCAGACCAAGAGGAAGGCCCTAGGGAAGAGTCGATACAGGTCTTGGAAGCACACTTGAAATTCGAGAGTCCTGGGTAATGGAGTGTGATCTGGAGGTGGGGAGGACTGGTAAGTGGAGTGGGTACCCTCCCTTCATCCCATCCTCAAGCAATGGGAAGGAATGAGATGTAGCCAGAGAAGGGCCAGAGCAGAGCCCTCTAATATGGGGTCCAGAAGTGGGCCCCTCTTGCTGCACCTCAGAAATCTCTTCTGTCCTCCTTGTCAACAGTGAAAAATTGTGTGAGCTTTTTAAACTATGTGGGCCTTGGTTTCCTGATCTGTATAAGGGGTCATAAAGCTGCTGCTATTGCTACTACTCAAGGTTGTTGAAAAGTCTAGATAAATTTAACAATGTACATGAGAGTGCTTTGTAAAGGTGCTATATACTAGAAACATATTGTAATTATGTTAGGGTTTTTTGGTTTATTTTAGATCGTACCCTGTACTAAACCAAAGGGCAAAGCAGCTGCCTGCTGTGCACACACTCTCATGTTCTCATTAACGTATAACCAAAAAAGCAAATATGGAGAGCTGATGACAAAGGAGGCAAAGGTTATTAAATATCCTTCACGTTTTATTTTTCCTAAACCTGCTTCCTGATTCCTCCAGAGCCAGATTGATTTCTTTAAAACCCTGAGTTTGTGGACATGTGCTAATTTGCATGGCTGATCTAGGTCCCCAGATTGATGCGGGGTAAGGGACATTACTCTTCAGCTGTAAGGCAGGGTAACTCCTGCATTAAGCAGGAAGCAGACTGATATCTCATCTGTTCAGCCGGCAGAGAATATGCAGTGTACCTTTGTGGTAAAAGCAGACGACTGAACGAGCAGGGTGTGCAGGGGAATGAATTACACCATGAGCTTCTGCATCCATAAAAATGAGGCCGCTCTGGGGTCAGGCGGGTGGGTGATGTTTCACGGAGGCAGGTTAAACTGATTCGACCCTCCGGCTCACTGATTTGAAGCTGACAAAAGGGGCTGTGCCGTCGCTCTGGGCTCCAAATGAACTTACCGTTGTCTCTGGCCATTTTGAACGAGGAAAGTCTCTGGATTTTTCTTTCTTAGGATGTATTTTCTTTCTTCTTCTTTTAAAAATATTTCATTCCTATTTGCACAGAAATCCAAATCAGTTTTATTTTCAGGAATAGGGATTTTGGTATGTTCGGGGCAAAACCCCTATATCTTTATCCCCTTTTATCATCTTGCTAAATAGAACAAATTGTGCTACTTCTGTTTTTATGCTTTTCAAAAGCAATTACTTCCCTGTCATTTCTAGACATTCAAGCAGAAGAGTCTGCCTTGATTACCCATCCTTCCTCTCCCCTCCCGCTTTCAAGTCCTCTGGCTTCTGCACTGCTAGGGAAGGATTCAATTAAATGAAGTGTCAATGGAGCTACAATGGTTTCAGGTCAGAGACGTCAGTAAAAAGCTGTGGAGCTGTGCTGCCCCTGTGTATGTAAATGTATATATTTATACCAGGGATGTCAACTTTCAGGACTCTCCTCCTCTGCTCTTCCCTGATCAAAGATGATTGCTGAGGCAATTACTGCAGAGGAAAAGAAATCAGGGCCTCCCCTTCATCCTAGTGCTGTCGGAGTTTAATTGCTTGGAATAATGGAGCAGGAGTCCCTTTCCTTTGCACACGGCCACGCTTAGACACACACAAACCTACACACATGGCTGTGCTAGGACACAAACACACATGATGGCAATGCAGAAAAACATCCCTGCACCCCCTAGTCCTGATGCCTGTACATGTACACAGAGCTGCCTGTGACACACACACAAAATACTGTACTCTCTGGCTAATTCAATAAAAGCAATGTATAGTATCTGGTTTACATTAAAAACTATGTTTTTATCTTCCTTTATAAAAGACTTAACAATTTTGATTCCTTTATCAAACGAGACATCTAAATTTAAAAAAAAAAAAGAGAAGAGGATACAGGGAGAAGTCACAGAAGCAAAATACACAAATTCTTCAGTTTGTGCTTTTGTTGTTTAATTCTTCTGTACACACAGTCACAGAAGTCCTAAGTCTCTGCACAAACACTTCACATGTTAAAAATCCCTCTCAAGCCCTTTTTGCTTTGTTGTAGGCACAAGGACAAGTTGAGTATTCTATACTATTCACTGTGTTCTAGGCTATTCTGTTTTTGTTCTTATATGATATGAAGAGGGATTCTAACTTGCATCAACAAATATAAAGAGTGACATTCAGAGGCAGAGAATCCTAGCTCTCTAATTAGTTCTGCTATATCCAGGCACTGGGAGTACGTGTGGCTTCAGGCTGGGGTGAGTCCCTGGTCACACTTAGAACACAGGCTCTAAAGCAACCACATGGCAGATTTAGGTTTTCATTTCAGGCTCCCAAGGGCTGTCAGATTTTAAATATTATTATTTGGCCTAATTGGTTCCTCCTTTGATGGCAAGAGAGTAAAGACTGGGAAAAATACCCTCACAAACCCTGTCATCCACACAAAGGCAGAGCACAGACACTTGGCTTTGTGTTAACAATAACTAGAAGTTTTTCTTTTTCTTTTTGTGGATTAAGTAGTTAACTGTGTGCATGAAGCTCACATCCATCCTTTCTAGGACAGTTAAGAATAAATACAGCCTTTCAGAAAAAGGAATAAAAATTTTTTCCACTGTTGTGATTGTTGAAATTAAAAAAATTTTTTTTTCTGAAAATTTCAGAAAATGGTGGTGGTAGATAAACCAAGTGCAAACCAAAAAAGATCCCAAAGCACCTTATTTTAAAGATTTGGAGATACCAATCTCAGGCTTCTCAGCTCAGCAAGATTACCATCCTCTCTTTGGGTTCTCTTTTCCCAGACTGTGTCTTGGAAACTGACTCCAGCCAGTTATCTGGACCAATCACAGGGCTCACCTCTTTTGTTTTTTGTCTCTCAGAGATCACATTCCTGTACTACCTAAATAGAATGTCTGAAAACAGTTGTTTTACACATTTTATCTTATTTTCTAGTTGTTCACAGTGGGAGGACAATTCTTATAAAAGTGAATCCTTCATGATTTTTTCTCTATAAATACTTATTGGGGAAGGGTGGGGGAATCCTTTATGACTTGAAAGAAAATTTAACCTACATACTGTTGAATAAATGATTGAATGAAAAAAAAGAGATTTGGAGATAAATGTGGCTATGTGGATGGCTATGTCAAAATATTACAACTGAGCCCCTGATAATGTTTCTGATTTTTTTTTTTTTTTGCAGTACGCGGGCCTCTCACTGTTGTGGCCTCTCCCGTTGCAGAGCACAGGCTCTGGACGGGCAGGCTCAGTGGCCATGGCTCACGGGCCCAGCCGCTCCGCGGCATGTGGGATCTTCCCGGACTGGGGCATGAACCCGTGTACCCTGAATCGGCAGGCGGACTCTCAACCACTGCGCCACCAGGGGAGCCCTGTCTGTGATGTTTTTGTTTATTTGTTTTGGTTGTTCTGGTTCCTAACTGGTGGATTCTGGGCTTGGATTTTATGTTTCTAACTCCCTTCTCTAATGGGCCTCAGTGTCTCTTTACAAACATGTGTAACTTCAGCTGTAGCCTCCCAGCTGCACTGATGCTGATGAGCTTGGACACTGCCCAGTCTTGAATTTGCAATCTAATAGGGGAGGCAGAAATATAAATAATTACAATACAGGAGAAAGACCATAATAAAAGTGATGAAGGAATACCCAGGAGGAGCACAAAACCTGGGAGGAAATCACATGGATCCTGTTCTGGAGCAGATGATTCCTGGGCCAAAATTAGCCATCAGGTTATCAGTTACAATGACCAAAGCAGCCAAAGTTACCTTACATTTGACATTAATTTTTCAAGTGATTTGATCTCCCTAACCCTCATTTGATGGGAAATCCAATGCCCTCCTCCAGATTTTTGTAAATTCCTGGGTTCAAGGGGCTTGAAGTCCAGCTCCTACCACACATTTGATGTCACTGGTATTGAACTTCTTTTGGCCCATCCGTTCCCCCTGGTCTGTACCAATCCAGGTGTGGTACTTGGTACTACACAAGTACTTGGCACTTGGTTTGTATGAAAACACCCACACAGGGTGTGTGTGTGAACACCTTGAATTTTGGAGGGATAGAGGTTTTACATCATCATATTCCTGGCCCTTTCTCGGTTTTCCAAAATTCCTTCCCTATCATTTCTTCAGCTCCCCCCCTCAGCTGGCTCCCCTATCAACTTAGCTGTGCTTACTTCATTACGGAAAGCAATAGCATTCTCTACCCCCTCCACTGCTCCAGCCGGCCTCCACAAACCCATTGTGTATATCTACCGTCCTTAGACATGCACTTACATATGTACACACTCTCTCTCTCTCTCTCTCTCTCTCTGTCTCTCTCTCTCTCACTCTCACTCTCTCCTAGCAGAGGCTTTGAGATTTGAGTATTTTCTTTCTTCTTCCTCCACTTGTCTCTGTGGAGTCTCATTTCCTCATGCTGAGGATTATGGAATCTCTTCTCATCATCTCTCCAACAAGGTAAAGTTATCCCACAAATAGTCATTCCACATCAAATGTGTGCCTGGCTCTGTTTTGTAGGCACTGGGGACACAGTGGGAAACAAGCAAAGAGAGTCTTTGCCCTCACAGGTCAGCTTTAGTTTCTAATACCACTTCCCCATTTCCCCCTAATTTTCCAGGAAGCGAAATGTATTTAATAGATGTTTGCTGAACGAGAGTTCTCCCTCAAATTTCTTCTGCTGCCTTATCTCTCCTTACTCCTCTCCACTAACCCTATGCTCAGGGGTAGTATCAGACTCTCCCAACACCACCTGTCTATTCCTGCTGCTAGAACTTTGAGAGGGGTATTCTTTTTTTTTTTTTTAAACATCTTTATTGGAGTATAATTGCTTTACAATGGTGTGTTAGTTTCTGCTTTATAACAAAGTGAATCAGCTATACATATACATATATCCACATATCTCCTCCCTCTTGCAACTCCCTCCCACCCTCCCCATCCCACCCCTCTAGGTGGTCACAAAGCGCCGAGCTGATCTCCCTGTGCATGTGGCTGCTTCCCACTAGCTATCTATTTTATGAGAGGGGTATTTTTAAAGCTAACATTTATTGTGCTCTTTTCATGAGCTTTGCAAAGTGCCTTATATTCATTCTCTCATTTAATCCTGACAAAAACTCAATGAGGTAAATAATATTATTTTTGTTTTACAGATGAATAAACAGGAGCTTAAAGCACTTTCTTGCCTATAGCTGGTCCTTACCTATTAAAATCCTACTCACCGCTTTAGCTAATCTTGAACCACGTCATCTCCCCAGCCTTTGAAATTCCACATCACTCTGTTTCAGCTCTGAGTAACCTAATTCACTATTTGTATTAAAGATATTTTTTCTGTCTATTAGAGTGTAAGCTCCTTAAGGGTAGAGTGTGGGTACAGTTCATCTTTGGATACATTCAGATGCTTGCATACGGAGGCATCAATAAATATCTTCAAATTAATTTAAATAAAACAACCATAGAAAATGGCTTATCTCAAAAAGGAGCTGAAGGTATTGCCTGCATCTCCTAGAAAGTTCGGAATACTGTCCTGGGTAGAGCCAGAATTCTGAAAGAATTTTGAATTCTTACAGTTATTATATAATAACTGTAAGATTTACTATTTGTACTAAGGTCCCAAACTATTTGAGGCTAACCTGCACTACAGTAGGAATAAAATAATATTGCAGGAGTAAAGAAACTGAAAATAAGAATTAAGCCAATTTAAGAATCACTAAATAATGAGAGGGCTTACAGCTGCTATTATAAATAACCTAATTATGTTTTCAGTACAGATAAATTTTGAACAATTGCCTAGGTCATAATAGATGTGTAGCTAGAAAAGAGACCCTGTTCCAAGTACTCAAGGTAGACAGCTATGGAGCCAAAGACAGTAGTTGTCTGCGCATGTATCTAATTTTTTTCTCTCTGTTCCCTGATAGTGAAGCTGTGACACAATGTTTTGTCAAGGAACAGTTACCAAGAACTGGCATAGAATTCCACAATAGGTATGGGCTGGAAGGAATTATAGGTATCTGTCTGTTTCTTTTGGTAAAGCTAAAGTCTACTTTTTCTTCATGTACATAATCAATATTTATTTTATATAACTATAAATATATACACAGAAATAGGTAATACCAATGGCTAATATAGGTGAAGATTTGAAGAAACAGAAGTAAAACAAGAAAAGGCAGAGTTGACTACTGGAATAGAAGAGCGTTAGAAGGTAGAATATAAACAACAGAGCTCAAAAAAGAGAATATAGTTCATTTTTACTGAGGCCATTACTCAATTTTTAAAAATGGCTTTGCCTCATAGATTTTCACTGGTCATTGAGTCACCTATATATTGGCTGGTGCTTTGATTTCTTTTTTTAAAAAAATTTCTTTATTCATAGGCTTTGAACCTCTGTAATTTTGTGTTATGTATTGTACTAATCAAATGCCAGACTGAGCAATGTTTTCATTATGAAGATGTGGTTAAAACAGTCTTGTAAGAAGGATATAATTTGTATACAGTCAGGAAAAAAATTGCAACATTTCTCAACCAAAGGGACGATGACCTCTGAGTGGTTCTCAAGGCTTCCTAGCAAGAATTTTTAGGTTATCTTAACCTTGGGGTGCTGGATACTTTCCACTTGCCCCTCCAGACCTACTCTGCGTCCTTCTTCACTCGGCTGCGTGCTGTGGAGCCTAACCTCTATGAACTGAATGCATCAACTGGCCCCTTGCTCTGGCTTCCACTTGGTTCAATTAAGGCATCAGTGGGAGGGAGGAGATCTGCTCCCTCTCTGTAGATCACTTGAGGGCAGCTATGTCCTTTAACTGAATGTCACAACACCCCCCAAGATGTCCTGTCTACACAACTCTCTCTTTCTTCACCTTCAAGGTTAGGGTGGTGACAGCTACCCTGTTCTGTTACTAGCTCCAGTTCCAGAATACTGCAATATTCCTTGCTATTTCCTTCACCCCTGCCTAAACCTTTATAAGTAGCTGTTTCAGTATGCCCTCCTTGAATTTTCACTCTGAGTATGACAGTTGTTTCTTGCTGGAACCCTGACTGATATACTCAGGTATTAGCTAAACTTAATTCTTACTACTTTCTACCTGGTTCCTCTTTCTAATCAGAACAGTGTAATTGGTTGTATACCTAACCCAACTCATATTACTCTTTCTTTCTGGAATGCCTTCATATGTCTCTCTTTCAATCCAGGTTTATCAATATCTTATGACACAACTCAGGCATCACTTCCCCCTGCCCATTACTAATTCCAAAGCAAAATTAGCAATCTCTTCTTACATTACTCTAGGTACTCCGTTCCATCATCACTAGACACTTATATCTTTAGGTGTTTTATTTATGGATTAGTGTTTGTGTTCTCTTCAGTGAGAGTACAAACTCATAGAATGTCAAAGACTCTGTCCTTCACTTTTAGATTCATTAATTAACTCAACAAAGAGTTTCTGTACCAAGTATGCATCAGTCACTGTTCTTGGCTTCAGGGATAGAGCAGTGAATATAACAGACAAAAATACCTGTCCCCTTGGAGCTTATACTCTAAAGGAGGTGACAGAAGCTATAATAATAAGTAAGTTAAGATTTTAGAATGTTAGATAATGACAAGGGCTACGGAGAAGAAATAAATCAAGGGAGAATAGACAACTTCAGGGACAAGTGTTGAAATTTTAGGTAGGGTGGCCAGGGAAGATGTCACTGAAAGATGACTAAATGGAGGACAGCCATGTAGACAGTCGGAGGAAGAGCATTCCAGGCACAGGAAACAGCAAATGCAAAGATTCTGTGGGAGGACAGTTCTATTCATTGAACAGAAGGAGGTCAGGTGACTGGAGTGGGAAAACAACAAAGAATAGCAGAAGATGAGGTCAGACATGTATCAAGTCCTAGTGATGGTCACATAATAGTTGCTCAACAAATTCAAGGCCTTTTAGAATTGGCAGGAAAATGGTTTGAAAGAATGACCTGGATAAGGAAAATCAGTGACGCAAAAAAAAAAGTCCCCAAAGATATTGCAATCGGAGAGCTCTTCTATCTCTCCTTTAAGGCTCATCTACTTTAAGCCCTTGTCCCTTTCACTGTCTCCTTTCTCTACCAGTGTTAGAAGTGAAAGCACACCAGTGTCGATTACCAGCACACCACTCATGATGTTTCTTTTGGAATAGCAGTTTCAATTATAATAGAACACTCAGAAGAAAAATAACCATCAACCTAATAGAAAATTAGGCAAAGTGCACGCCCAGACAGTTCACAGAATAAAAATTACTAGCTAAAAGAACAGCAAATACAAAGCCCAGAGATGGAAGCATGCTTGACATATTTAAGAAACAGTAAGGGGACTTCTCTGTTGGCACAGTGGTGAAGAATCTGCCTGCAACGCAGGGTACGCGGGTTCGATCCCTGGTCTGGGAAGATACCACATGCCGCAGAGCAAATCAGCCTGTGTGCCACAACAACTGAGCCTGCTCTCTAAAGCCTGTGAGCCACAACTACTGAGGCCATGTGCCATAACTACTGAAGCCCGTGTGCCTAGAGCCTGTGCTCCGCAACAAGAGAAGCCACCGCAATGAGAAATCCGCACACCGCAACGAAGAGTAGCACCCGCTCACCACAACTAGAGAAAGCCTGCATGCAGCAACGAAGACCCAACACAACCAAAAACAAATAAATTTACAAACAAAACAAAGCAAAAACAAAAGCAAAAAAAGCCAGCCATATGTGTCTACTGATGGAAGAACACAATTCTTGTCAAAGGGTTTGAATATCCAGAGGTCAGCCTCTGGATCCAACTGCCAACTTGCAGAAAATACAAGGGACAGGGGAACACGTTGAGCTGTACCATGAGTCTGAAATCAGCAAAATCCAGACTAAGAAGAAATTTTATGGGTCAAATAGCCCGGGTTCTTCAACAAATAGATTTTAAGGAAAGAAGGGGTAATCTATAGAGACTTCAATGACATATCAAGGTAAAAAAAGGAGCAGACTAAACAATAGTGTCTAGAGATGCGTACGTGGGTCATAAAAACATAAAGAAATGCAAATGTCTAATATCACAGTCAGGAGGGAGGAAGAAAGCTTCAATTGTGATTGCACATGGAGGGACATCTGGGAGGCTGGAAAAGTACTATTTCTTGATCAAGGTGGTGTTTGCCTTATAATAATTCACTAAGGTATACATTTGTTCCATATAGTTTTCTGTATTTCAGCTTTATTTTACAATAAAAAGGTACACAATGCTAATAGTTATAAATATATATGAATATACATATATATACATATACATAGATAGATATGGAAGTAAATAGAAAAAGAAATAGATGGATAGGCAGATTAAAAAAAAGTCCCACAGTTCCAGAGATACGTGGGCTTCTTTTGAACATTTACAGATAGCAGGAGATGGACAATTTACTAAAGAACAGCATTCTGAGCTTGGTTGGGTCCTTTCTCTTTTCTCTGTCCAAATCAAGTAATTGTTAGCAGAAGTTTTTGCTCTGTGGTCAAAGCCTGAGATCTACTCTCTGAATAAAGTTATCTGTCTGCTCAGAGATGATTCCTTGGAGTGTACTGGGGATTAAGAGAGAAGCAGAGCAGAGACTGAGCACCTCTGTATTACCAAGCAAGACATGGAAACAAAAAAGAAGGACAGTTCCACTTAGAAATGGTGCATGCAAAAGTGCCTTACCTCCAGTAGAAAGGCTCCCTGCCTTTTACAATCACTGGAATTTCCAACCAGCCTGCTTGCTCCCTACCTGTCAGTCAAAACCTAGTTAGCCATTTACATGAAACTGGAAATCAGCCTTTTCTTTTTTTTCCATTGGTAAGGCCTACTGGGCAAACGTATATATCAACCACAGAGGAAACCACGATCCTGATTCATAATGATGCATGGACAAGAAAGGAACATAGCTATTTGAAAAAATTGACAAAACAAAAGAGAAAGTAGCAAATATCTAACAAAAGAGAAAGTAGCAAATATCTAAATATTCCTCCTTATCCTGGAGGAAACAGAGCTATTTTCTGTTTCCTAAACATATCCTTGTAAGCTTCCTAGACATATCCTTGTAAAATTTCAGAACTTGAAGAATTAAGAGAAAACTCTGATAGCTTTTGATGAAGGAGGAAAGGTTAGCTATAATAGAATGAAAAGCAGACTGATATCAAATATCTCAGCAGCAACACTGGATGTTAGTAGACTTTGAAGCAAAGCCTTCAAAGTCCTTAGGAGGAAAAAAAATCTGTACTTAGCCAAACTATCAATTAAATATGAATGTGGAATTAAATTTTTGGACATGTAAGCACTCAAAGAGTTTACCACCCACATATCCTATATTTAAAAATTACTTAAGTAGATTATTCTGAGTAAATGACAAAGGAACCCAAAGAGGAGGATTATATACAATAAAACCCCTGCCACACACAATGGAAACTAAGTATGACAGTGAGAAGTAAAGGGAGATAGAAAGATATGTGAAAAATACTGAGTAGGGATCTTGGTGCTTGAGATATTTCTCGTTCGAATAACAAACTTTCAATGATCTAGGATTACATGTCTTTCTCTATTGATTCAATCATGCTGCATGGTTCTACGGTGACTATACAATCATCACATAAAAACTGCATTTTATCCGGTGTCTTTAGAGTCACCTTATGCACAATGCCTATAAGACTAAGATTATAAATGTTAAAACATTGACAAAATAAAGTTATACAACTACCAAAAATTTGATGGGACTATGGAGAGAAGCGATGGAAGGAGGGGTTGATGCAGTATTTTCACAACCTTTTTAAAAATACTTTCATAGGATAATAAGTCAAGGAATAAGTTTTTAAAAATAATCATTTAAAATCATAAAGGCAAACACTAGAAGAATTTAAGACATATAGCTAAAGAAAATTGTGGGTAGGGAACGAGGTATACATAACAAGATGGAATATAGCGGGAATGGATAAAGAACCTCAGCCTGGAGTCTATTAGGTATCACCTAGAGTTGAAACATTAATATCGAAATATGAAAATGTTGTTAATAGTTGCAATGGCTGATTGACCAACTCTAGCTGGAAAGAGATTTGGAAAATGAGTGTGTGGTGTTTTCCACAAAACTCATAAGGAAGAGAATGCTCCAGTTATCAGAAGGGAGTTTAGGTGCTGGGCAGTTAAAAAATAAAATAGATATAAAATAAAATAAACTGTAATTCTACCAGGTTTTTAAGGTCCTATTCAAATATCTACTCCTCACTAATCCATCAGGTAGAGGTAGAGTGAGTCTTTTCACTCCTTTGTTAACCACAGGAAGGGTGAGAACCAACACCAATTAAATACTGACCTTGTGTCTTTATTAGGTATGCCATTTGCCTTATGTCATTTAACATTCCTAAGCACTTTGTCCCCTTTCTATAGGTAAGAAAACCAAAGCTCTAAGAAATTAAGAAATTTGCTCATGGTTATTTAGCTGGAGGCAGTGAAGTCTGTGTTAAAAACCAAGGCTCTATGTCTTTGAGGTTCATGCTTCTATGTTGTATCTCCCTGTTGGTCTGTATTTCTGCGCGTGGTATTGATTATATACACTTTTGTAC
Organism: Mesoplodon mirus; assembly: GCF_964341445.2. Lineage (NCBI taxonomy): Eukaryota > Metazoa > Chordata > Mammalia > Artiodactyla > Ziphiidae > Mesoplodon > Mesoplodon mirus. Next base: position 15,395,871 of record NC_138995.1, read on the forward strand.
CATGTATGTTTTGTACCATGTATGTTTTATCTCCCCAAATAAATTGCCAGCACCTTGATAAAGGGTTACTTGTCTTGGACAATTCTTGTATGTCTTACAGCACATAATACAGTACCTTTTGTATATAACAGGTTTAATCAATATCTATTATATGACTCTGAAATCTATATCAATGAAAAAGAAAGTCATATTTTTGGGGTAAATTAGGTATAATAAAGCATCAGTGCATTGAAACTCTACAATCCCTGAAGTACATTAAAATGTCCTTCATAGACTTACAAGTCTTCATCTTTTTCCTCATTTTACTAATTAAGTCATTTTCTCAAGATTACAAACAAGAAAAATAAATCAATATCCAATTATTTTTTTCCTGTTTAAATTTCTACTTTTCCTGCAGCATTATTTTTAATTCATTTTCCTTGTATTGGTCTTTTACTTTAGGTATATTATTTGTCAAAAACACAATTGAGGGCTAGCTTATGATGCTTCCCGCCATCTTTAACAATATTTCTAAGGAAAACTGGCTTAAAAATGGAATATGGGATATCACATCTTTGTAAACAATAAGCTTCCCATAAACAATCTGTATTGCATGGTGTCTAGCTCAATGCAAATGAGAATGCTGGTTGAGTCGAATGTAAAATAAGCAGTAAATCTTTATAGGCACATATATTCTTAGTAAAGATGCATGTGATATATGTCTATTCTTAAATCATTCATGTTAGTCAAGATGCAAATGCTTCAGTGCTTTATTCTTCCTCTCATTCACACAGTCATCTACACAGCCCCTTCTGGCTGGAGAAGCAAATACTCAATAACCATACTACCCTGCCAGTGTAGATGGATTTCAGTCTGTGTTTTGTTTCACTACAGCAGCATCTTGTTTCAATAAAAGCTGGCTCTCAGGCTTCTTGTGGCTCTTATTCCAAGCTGAGGATGCATGCTTACAAGCTGCCTGTCTCTTTGCGTTTAGCTAGAAGTGTTCACAGCCCCTCCCCCAACCACCCTTCCCACTGTTTCTGCTACTACTTTTATTCAATTCAACACTTGAGGGGACTGCAGATGAAATGCCTCTGAACCTAAATTGTCAGCAATGGAAATAACAACCTATCTTCTGACCTGCCCCTCCCTTCTCCACTGACACTTTTCGAATCTGAGTGTAGGAGCACACAGTTGCTCTATCTCTGTCTCTTGGGTTTAGTGGTATAGTGGCTTTTCTAGGCTAGAAAAAAAAAATTACCACCTCAAACGAAAATCCGTTAGGGAAAATATTTGGTAAGAGAAAGAAGTAGGTATGCATAAACTTAGAGGGTATATACAAATTTGGTGAGATACATGATGTAGAACAAGAGATCAGAATTTACACACCACACGGCGAAGTTGTCACCTTGGAAGATTATACACTAACTCTACCGGCACTAATCACTGCTAAAGCATTTTTGAAATTTCTCTTACAGAATTGCTCTCAGTGTCAGCACACAAGATATATGAGAAAATAAGCCTCTTAACACCCCATTTTTTAAAATCCTAGACAGCATTACTCAGTTTAATCACTCACCATGTTACAAGACTTCTCCATGAGTGGATTTTACCAATTTAAAAAATATCAAATCCTCCCTCAAAGAAAACCTTAACACTGATGAAATTTTAAAATGTGGTGCAGGCTTTAAGGAAAAACCTACTATGTGCCAGAAGGCAGTAGCCACAGTAAGTAGTAGTATTCCCATTTTAGAGTTAAGAAAACTGGAATTTCAGAGAGATTAAACAACTTGTCCAAGGCCACACAGTCAATAAATGGATAAGGGAATTTATCCATTTTCTTCCTCAGCAAAGCAGGAGAAATGTCAGCTCTGTCTCCCAGGATTCTTGGGAGCACAATTAGTCCCCTGGGGAAGGCTTCCAGAATGTCACAGAAAACCCCAAGTTCTCCAGCTCCAGAAATGGCTACCTGGCTTCAATGGTACATGGCTTCAACACCAGGGTGATGCTGGAGACCCAGAAGTTCCCTTGCCAGGAACAAAGGTGGAAAGAACAACAGATGAAGAAGCAGACTCCTACTCCTAAGGGGTTCAGCAATTCTGACTCATAGAAAAAAATCCAGGACCCCAGTTATACCCCTCCTAAAGGGCCCTTTTAACAGGTCACTAGATTGAACAGATTTCAAACTCCTGAGGAAGGGAAACCCTTTTATTCCTGATCAGGAGAAGAATGGATGTTTTATGTCATGCGTTAAAGGACATTTTCCTATGGGGGTGGGATATACATAAACGTAGTGGTATTTTAAAGTCTTTGTCCAACTAGGCTATTAAATCAATATCATTTAGAATTAATTTGTGTTCTGATTAAATTTTATTTCTATTTTTTTTAATCACAGATTTATGTTTTTGAACTTCAGTTTGCCAGGTCTTTCAGTGGGAAGGGTTTTAACTGTTTTTTTTTTTTTTTCCTTCTCTCTCTCTCCCCTCCTTCCTGTCTAATGGTTTGTAATTGACTTCAGGCAAGCTCTCAGGGCCCCAAGTCCAAAACCAAGACTTAAATTTGGGATTGAGGACCCCTGTGCCACTGCGGTATTGGGCACATCACCATATAGTCACTGAGCTAGTGAGCGGACATTTATTTTCTGGTACTGAGGTTGTCTGGCTTCTCCTGAAGCCCCTGGCAAGACTTGGCAGCAGCTCTTCCTTAAGTTTGGGCTGTGGGGAGTCCCCACCTTAGTCCCTGGTTTCAGAAATCCAGTTTGGCTCCTGTTTCCCACTCCCTCCCACAACAAGGAACAACTATTTTAGGGGCTGGCCTTCCAGTCATCGTTGTCTCCATTCCCAGAGCCCTCCTCATCCATGGATTCAAACCCTTCTTGCTACTCACTAATTTAAGTTTCTGTTTCATTTTTTGGTCTCAAGGGTATTTATCTCATTTATGAATATACCATATCTCTTAATTTTCTTTTCTTTTTTAATTTTTATTTTATTTTATTTATTTTCCTTATTTTTTTTGGCTGCGTTGGGTCTTAGTTGTGGCACATGGGATCTTTGTTGAGGCATGAGGGATCTTTTTCGTTACAGAGCACGGTCTGCTCGGGTTTCTCTCTAGTTGCAGTGCACGGGCTTCTCTCTAGTTGTGGCGTGAGGGTTTTTCTCTCCCTAGTTGTGGCGCGTGGGCTCCAGAGCACGTGGGCTCTGTAGTTTGCGGCACGTGGGCTCTCTCGTTGAGGGGCACAAGCTCAGTAGTTGTGGCGCATGGGCTTAGTTGCTCATGGCATGTGGGATCTTCCCAGACCATGGATCAAACCCGTGCCCCCTGCATTGGCTGGCAGATTCTTAACCACTATGCCACCAGGGAAGTCCCTATAGAGCCATCTTGACCAGAATTCTCCTCACTGAATTTGTCTTCAGAGATTTCCTTCGGGCATCTCAAGTTTAACATGTCTAGGACTAAATTCATTATCTTCTCTCACCAAAACCTGTTCTTCTATATTTACTTTAACTTGATGAATGTTATAACAATTGATCTAGCCTCCAAAATTAGAAACATCAGCTTCATTCTCAGTTCTTGCTTCTTCCTCCCTCATCATTTCAAATCTGTCACCAAATCATACAGAATCTATTTCAACAACAACTCCTGAATCCATTCATCCTGTCTAAGCCCACTTTAGTGAAGAATTCATGAACTCTCTTGCTTGAGTGTCAGCTATACTCTCCCTGCCTCCAATGTCTTTTCACTCAAGTCCATATTTCAACTGTTTCCAGATTCATTTTCCCAAACAAACAAAAAAACAACCCTAAGTCTCCTTAAAGACTTTGTCTATTATCTAGAGAATGAAGTTCAAAATTGTTAGCAGGGGTGAGATTGGATGGGTAGGTCGAGGCCAAAATGTATGATGTTGGGATGTACTGTGTGGCTGGAGTATAGTGTTTAGAATGAATGAGAAATGGGATTTATGTTTGTGATGTTCTCATATAATATTTGAGATAATCGCTGGCATGAACAAAGATGTGAATGTATGTATGGATGAATGTAACTGTCTAAGGGTGGTGTGCTGGTTATTCTGGTAACTCTCAGATCCATTCTTTGCTCTTCTCTAGCTCTATGTCTGAGAAGCTGACCTCTATTGACTGCATCATCGGGACTTCCTTGTGCAATGGAGGCACCAGCAGGAGGTGGAAGGGCAAGAGGAGATCTGGGTACTTATTCCTCCTACTCTATCTTTGTTTGCCATCATTCTGGTGTTCTGGCAGGGGCTAGGTCCTTCATGGCTAAAGCTCCCATCTGACAACCCTTCTTCTATGTTCAGTGCTCAAGGGGCTCTGTTAAACTCCATTCTTCCCTTTGTCCCTTCAGGCTTGGGGGTGGGTGGAAATGGCTTCCACTGTAATTAGTTTCTGAATACCTCACCATTCCTCCTTGCTTCCTTTAACCCTGCACATACCTCTCCATCTAATCTATTGATTATATTATTTTAAGATAAACCCCTGTTCCCTTGCTGTACTCAGTAAAGATGGCGTGAAATATATTTGACTGAGAAGGAAGCAAATGTGAGTTTAAGTTCATTTAACAACAACAACAACAACAAAACCTAAAAAACACAATATCCTACCTTTTCAGGAGTAAAGATTATTTTCTATTTTAATGAGCATTTGGGCATTAAAGTCCAGGTGGAAGGATATAGATTTATTCTTCTAAATTCATCTGCAAAAGAAGAATTAGTGGTTTTACTATTGAAATAATCTGACATCTATTACATTCTTGTTGGATTTCCCATTGCTGGCCATAAAATTTGGGAAGCTATTTGAAAGTAGTCTATTCTAGAAGCAATATAATTGGGCCATCTTAATTGATTATATTTCAGCCTTTTTAATCTATAGAATGCCTATCCATGAATCATAATTAATAAATCCACAGTGCTGAGAATATGACACAATACACCAACCTGCTGGGAAAGAAAGCTGTTTGTGCTCATTTCTTCATCTAGATGTAGAGGTCCATCTGACATATGCTCTTACTTCTCTGACTTCCTCTCTAAAGTCAGAAGCACATTTTGTTTCTCTCATAGTGGTTAAAAAATGACACATTGAGACATGTCTACAGGCTGAAGTATGAGCCAATTTCTAGGAACTGAAAACTGTTGCCAAAAAAAAAGAGAAAAAGACACAAGAGAGAGGCACCTCTACAAATTCAAATTGTCTCTGTATACTGTCATTGAAAAATAATGACTTGCATTCTCTGCAGCAACCAGGAAGCAATGTTGTGTGACTCTTCCCTATTCAGCCCCCATCCCTCACAACCCCCTTTCTGCCAACAACCCACATTTCATTCACATCTAACACTGGAAAAAAAGTATGTAGTGAAGAGATGAGGGGGAGTTAGGATTGGAATCATGTTCTTTGTTGGGGAAATCTACAAGCTCTAGCTGTTTCCATTTGAATGGCATTTCATTTTGCCCAGTTCAGGGTTTGTTGATTGTTCATGCTGTCTAGAAAAGCTTTGATTAAACCTTCTAATTTCAGCTAAGTTCTTTTTCTGCAGGGCAAGCCCTTGTCCTGAAAGTACAGAGACAATTTGAATTTGTGGTCAAAAGGAAAACAACAAAGTAGGAGACTTGAAGCGAAGGAGTTAGCAAACCTGAAGGGATAAGTTTGGTGAATTTAACCAGTATAATGTTATGTTAACCAAGCACCTCTTTTGATACCTGTTTTACTAATTTCTTACACTCCATAATTCTGATGCGTAAAAAGTTAAAATCATTACCTCTAAAACCCATTTTCCATTTCTTATATATATATATATATATATATATATATATATATATATATATATATATATATATATATTTGGCTGCCTTGGGTCTTTGTTGCTACGCGCGGGCTTTATCTAGTTGCGGTGAGCAGGGGCTACTCTTCGTTGCGCTGTGCGGGCTTCTTATTGCAGTGGCTTCTCTTGTTGCGGAGCACGGGCTCTAGGCACGTGGGCTTCAGTAGTTGTGGCACGTGGGCTCAGTAGTTGTGGCTCCCAGGCTCTAGAGCGCAGGCTCAGTAGATGTGGCACACGGGCTTAGCTGCTCCACGGGATGTGGCATCTTCCCGGACCAGGGCTCGAACTCGTGTCCCCTGCATTGGCAGGCGGATTCCCAACCACTGCGCCACCAGGGAAGTCCCTCTTTTATATTTTTACAATAGAAATGATACAGACATAGTCCTTATTGGCTCAAAACATGAGTGCCTTTGCTTCCAGAGTGTTCTTTTTATTTGATTTATGTGAATAGAAAAGCAGAACTTGCTTATTTCTCCAGCATGGAATTTCTGATTTTGCTTTAAGTACAGTACTTGTTCAGCCAGGTCTTTCCAATTCATTAACTATTACTACTTGATTTTAAATAACTGTGTGAAATCTATTCTGAAAAGCAAGCTATTGAGAGGTGTGTGTGTGTATTAGTGAGTATGTGTCTCTGTGTGTATACACATACATATATATCTCCACAATTATTTAGAACCTTGACATATATGTTTTAAAAAACTTGTTCATTATTTTAAAATATAGAGAATAATATAAGAAACATCTTTGTACTTACCATTGAGGTTTGAGAGGGCAAGTAAATTTCATCCCTCATCCTCTCTACCCAAGTTCTGGCTCAATTGAGGGAGACAAAGAAGTCAGGCAAATGGAAATAAAGCATGCTGTATAACCAATAAAGTCTATGTTGGAGGATATGGCCTAGGTATGTGCAGAAACACACAACACATCTTCCCTTCTAACTTCTAAATGACAAGTAGGAGAGACAAAGACAGGCAGATAGGGCTCTAAATAGCAGCTTCTTTCTGGTAAGTTTGGAAAACATGGCTTGGGTATGGAGTAGCAATCGGCTTAGGCACCTGTAGCCACGTGGACACAGTTTTCCCTGGTTTCCAACACTACGCTTACCTTGTAGCCAACAGCAGACCAGAGCACAAGCTCTCTGCAGACAGGAGGAAAGAGGTGCTAAGTTGAGAATGTCCAGTTCCTCTCCAAACACACCGATCAGGTAACTTTCTCTCCTACTGAGATAGAACAAAGGGGTATAGCTAAAAATGAAGAGTGTTTATGGAAAAATAACTTCTCAAGGAAATCAGAGGGAAACTGTAGCCCACTCAGCACTCAACCGTAACAAATCAATACTGTTATATTTCATTCATTCTTTTCTTTTACATAAATAATACATTACAGATACTGCTGAGGCCTTCTCTGTACCCTTCCATGACCTCATTCATCTCTTCTTCCATCTCCACTGGTGACCACTGCCCTGGTGTATACCATTCAAAGCATGTTTTTATACTTTTTACACATATATGTAGCTCACATATGTGTGCATATATATAAACTATATACAGACCTGTTATGCATTTTATAAGTTTTAAGTGAGTGGAATAACAGTAGATATATAATTATGCAACTTTCTTTTTTCATGCAATGTGATGTTTTTGAGATTTATCCTTATAGATACCTGTAGTTGAAAAGTTTTTAATTACATGAATAAACCACACTTTCTACTCGTTCTTCTATTGTCAATTAGTTGTTGATTTATTCCCCAGTTTTTACCATTATAAACAATGCTGAGACAAACAGTCTTGTACATGTTCCCTTCTGCATGTGAGAAGGAGTTTTGATGGAGCAGTGATTCTCAGCTTAGGTAGGATATTGTATCCCTCTCACCCCGAAAAGTACCTGGAAATGTGTAGGAACATTCTGGATTGTCAAATTACAAGGATGAGTACTACTAGCTACAGTGCTGGGGACCAGAGATGCTCAATGTCCTTCAGTGTGTTGGGTGGTAACACATAAAGAATTGTCCCATCCCAATCAAATAAGTCCACTGCTAGAAACACCACTCTAAATATATTCCCATTTGTAACAAAACTGTATCATAGGATATACAAATCCTCATCTTTATTAGATGTTACCAGATGGCTCCTCCACTTGATGTAACCAACTTATAAGCTCACTATTTCTTAACTCCACATCCTTGCCAACACTTGTGATTATCAAATTATATATATTTTGAAAATCTAATAAAAATTTTTTCATTATTGTCTTAATTTGCAATTCTGGGTTTACTTGTTGAGGCTGAACATACTTTAATGTGGCTATTTGAGTTTAGTCTTCTGTTAAGTCTAGTCTTCTGTGAAATGTCTATTCCTATCCTTTGTTTACTTTTCTGTTAATTGTCTTTTTTCTTATTTATCTATAAGAATAACTGTTCACTACATTTTAAATATAGTGGTTATGAATCCTTTTGTGTATATTGTGACTATACATCAATGGTATACGTTGTAAATGCCCCATCTGTGTCTTATCTTTGAATTTTGTTTGTGGCATCTTTTGTTGAACAGGACATTTTAAAAGTTTCAATGTGGACAAGTTTATTGACATCTTTTCTGGTTTGTGCTTTTTCCATTTTAGTTATTAAGTTCTTTCTTACCACACTACCCTCCTATATTTTCTTCATAAATTTTAATGCTTTGCTTACCCCACTTCCCACATGTAGGTCATCAATCTTTCTGAATTTTTAAAATAATTAATTAATTTATTTATTTTTGGCCGCATTGGGTCTTTGCTGCTGCGCACGGGCTTTCTCTAGTTGTGGTGAGTGGGGGCTACTCTTCATTGCGGTGCGTGGGCTTCTCATTGCTGTGGCTTCTCTTGTTGCGGAGCACAGGCTCTAGGCATGCGGGCTTCAGTAGTTGTGGCACATGGGCTCAGTAGTTATGGCTCACAGGCTCTAGAGCACAGGCTCAGTAGTTGTGGCTCACGGGCTTAGTTGCTCCACGGCATGTGGGATCCCCCTGGACCAGGGTTCGAACCTATGTCCCCTGCATTGGCAGGCAGATTCTTAACCACTGTGCCACCAGGGGAGCCCCCTTTTTGGATTTTTTTTTTTTTTTGTCATTTGAGGTGGAGATCAAAATTTTATTTTCCATATGAGTTACTAGTTGCTCCAGCACCATTAATGTAAATGTCCATGATTTTCCCTTCCCTGTATAGCAAGTCTCTATGTATGGATAAATCTGTTTTAGGACTTTCTATTATGTTCCCATGATCCTGTGCAAATACCACATTGGGTTGATTAATATGGTTTTATAATAATTTCTGATACCTGTTAGGACAAGACTCTCACAACTTTGTTCATCAGAACAGTATTATCTGTTCTTGACTCTGCATTCTTCTATATAGATTTTAAGTTCAGCTTGACAATTTTCATGAGAAGGTCTTTTTGTAATTGGCCTGGAATTGCATCAAATGGGTACATTAATATGGAGAACAATTTAACCTTTATAATAGTGGACTTTCCATCCATAAAATTGATATATTCTTCTATGTATCCAAATCTTCTCATGTCCTTCAATAATGCTTTGCCATTTTTATACATAAAGGTTTTGAGATTTCTTGCTAGAATTATTCATAGACACCTTGTAATTTGAGTTTCTTTTTGATTCTATTTGATAAAGCAGTACTTTAATTTTCAATTTCTTAAGTTAGTTAATACTGAAGAAAGGGAATGTTTTTAATTTTTGTGTGTATATGTATTCAGCAAACTTGAATTTTTTTTAGTTTCAGTATTTTTGTCTGTAAATTTTATAGGATCTTTAAAATAATTATATCATTTTCAAATGAAGTACTTTTAGTCTCTTGTTCCATGTCTTCTCTCCCTCTGTCTCCCTTTCTCTTTCTCTCTCCCCCATTGGTGATCTTATTCCTTTATAGTAAGTCCTAATATCAGTTAGTAAATGGTGAATATTAAGAGTGATAGTGGATATCTTTTTAAAGATTAATTTTAATATGATTGCTTCTAAAACTTTAACCATTCAGTATATCTGCAATAGTTTTTTTTCCTAAATCAGATTTACAGAGATGTAATTTATATACAGTAAACTTCACTATTTAAGTATACACTTTTGGTAAGTGTATACAATAGTATAAACACCACCACAATCAAATACAGAACATTTCCATCATCCAAAAAATTCTCTCATGACCTTTTTCTTTTTTTAAAAAAATTATTTATTTAATTTTTTTTTTTTTTTTTTTTTTTGCTGCATTGGGTCTTCGTTGCTGCCCATGGGCTTTTTCTAGTTGCAGCGAGCAGGGGCTACTCTTCATTGCAGTGTGCAGGCTTCTCATTGTGGTGGAGTCTCTTGCCGCGGAGCACAGGCTCTAGGCACATGGGCTTCAGTAGTTGTGGCACACAGGCTCAGTAGTTGTGGGGCACGGGCTCTAGAGCGCAGGCTCAGTAGTTGTGGTGCACAGGCTTAGTTGCTCCGCGGCATGTGGAATCTTCCCGGACCACAACTGAACCCGTGTCCCTTGCACTGGCAGGTGGATTCTTAACCACTGTGCCACCAGGGAAGTCCCTCTCATGACCTTTTGTAGTATATTCTTTCTCCCTACTTCCAGCCCCTGGCAACAATGGCTCTGCTTTCTATCACTATAGACTAGTTTGTGGTTTCTAGAATTTTGTATAAATGTAATTATACTATATGTACTCTTTATTGTCTGGCTTTTTTTCACTCAGCATAATTATTTTGAGATTCATGCATGTTGTTGCATTTCAGTAATTCATTCCTTTTTATTTTTGAGTAGTATTCTATTGTACAGACATACCACAATCTGTTTATCCATTCATCTGTTGATAGACTTTTGAGTTGTTTCCAGGTTTAGGCTATTATGAATAAAGCCACCATTAACATTCATGTAAAAGTCTTTATATTGATATATGCTTTTATTTCATTCTCTTGAATAAATACCTAGGACTAAAATGGTTGGGTCATAGGGTAGATATATGTTTGATTTTTTAAGAAACTGCCAGATTGTCTTCCAAAGTGACTGCTGCAGTTGATATTCCAAACCAGTAGTTTATGAGAGTTCCAGTTATTGCAAATCCTTGCCAACACTAGATATAATCAATTTTTAATTTTAGATATTTTAATAGGAGTATGGTGGCATCTCACTGTGGTTTTAATTTGCATTTCTCTAATGACTAAAGATGTCGAACATCTTTTCCTGTGCTTATTAACCACCTGTATATCTTCTTTGGTAAAGTGGCTGACCAAATTATGCCCATTTTAATCTTATTTTTAAATTATTAAGTTTTGAAAGTTCTTTACATGTTCTGGTTACAAGTCCTTTATCAGATATAAGTTCTTCAAACATTTTCTACCAGCCTGTGGCTTGTCTTCATTTTTCAAGTGTCTTTCAAAGAGTAGAATTTTAAAAATTGTGATAAAGTTCAATGTATCACTCTTTTCCTTTGTGGTTCATGCTTTTGGTGCTCTATCTAAAAATCTTTTTTTAATCTAAGAGTTTTTGTATATGGTATGAAGTAAGGACTGAGGAGGGTTTTTTTGCATATGGATGTCTAATTTTTCTAGCACTATTTGTTGAAAAGATTATCTTTGCTCCAGTGAATGGCTTCAGCACCTTTGTTGAAAATCAAATTGATGTCATACGTGTAGATCTATTTTTGGAATCTCTATTATGTTCCATTGATCTATACATCTTTCCAATACAGTATTGTCTTAATTACTGCACCTGTATATTAAGTCTCGAAATCAGGTAGTATGAGTATTCTAATTGTGTTCCTTTTTTCAAAAGTATTTTGTCTATTCCTGACCTTCTGGTTTTCTATATAAATATTAGAAACAGCCTATCAATTTCTAGGGGGAAAAAGTTGCTGAGATTAAGACTGCATTCAATCTACGGACCAATTTGAGAACTGACATTTTATCATATTAAGTCTTTCAGCCCGTGATCATGATATATTTCTCCATGTAGTTATATTTTCTTTAATTTCTCTCAGCAGTGCTCTGTAATTTTCAGCATATACATCTTACACATATTTTCTTAGCCTTAGCCCTGAATATTTCATAATTTCTGATACTGTTTTTATATTTCGTTGACAGCTGCATATAGAAATGCATTTGATTTTTATATATTGACCTTGTATCATGAGACCTTACTAAACTTACTTATTAGTTTGGGGAGCTTTTTTGAAGATTCTTTGGAATTTCCTATAAAGATTATTATGCCATCTGTGAATAAAGGCAAATTTAGTCCTTCATTTCTAATCTGTATGCATGTACTCTATTATTCTTACCTATTGCACTGACCTCCTGTACAATGTTGAAGGAAAATCTTATCCTGCTACAGATCTTAAAAGGACAGCACTGTTTTTCAGCATTAAGAATAGGGTTAGCTGTAACTTTTAGTTGAGCCCTTTATTAGTTTGAAGAAATTCCCTTTTATTCCTAACTTGTTGAGCTTTTTCAAAAAAATCATGAATGAGGTGAATTTCGTTAAATACTTTTTCTTCATCTATTGAGATAATTTTTTGGGTGGGAAATCTGTTTTACATGGTGATTGACTGCCAGTTTTGACAGATACTCTATCAGGTTCAGGACGTTCCCTGAAATCCTCTTCTAATTTTTAAAAAATTGAATAGGTTTTATTTTTGTTTAATGCTTTTCCTGCATTTATTTATTTATTTATTTAAACATCTTTATTGGAGTATAATTGCTTTACAATGGTTAGTTTCAGCTTTATAACAAAGTGAATCAGCTATACATATACATATACCCCCATATCTCCTCCCTCTTGCGTCTGCCTCCCACCCTCCCTATCCCACCCCTCTAGGTGGTCTCAAAGCACTGAGCTGATCTTCCTGTGCTATGTGGCTATATGTCCATGCCAGTCTTTCACTTCAGTCCCAGCTTACCCTTCCTCTTTCCCGTGTCCTCAAGTCCATTCTCTGTCTGCGTCTTTATTCCTGTCCTGCCCCTAGGTTCTTCAGAACCATTTTTTTTGTTTTTAGATCCCATATATATGTGTTAGCATATGGTATTTGTTTTTCTCCTTCTGACTTACTTCACTCTGTATGACAGACTCTAGGTCCATCCACCTTGCTACAAATAACTCAATTTCGTTTCTTTTTATGGCTGAGTAATATTCCATTGTATATATGTGCCACATCTTCTTTATCCATTCATCTGTCAATGGACACTTCGGTTGCTTCCATATCCTGGCTATTGTAAATAGAGCTGCAATGAACATTGTGGTACATGACTCATTTTTTTATTATTAATTAATTAATTATTTATTTATTTATTTTTGGCTTTGTTGGGTCTTCGTTTCTGTGCGAGGGCTTTCTCTAGTTGCAGTGAGCGGGGGCCACTCTTCATCATGGTACGCGGGCCTCTCACTGTTGCAGCCTCTCTTTTTGCACAGCACAAGCTCCAGACGTGCAGGCTAGTAGTTGTGGCTCACGGGCCTAGTTGCTCCGTGGCATGTGGGATCTTCCCAGACCAGGGCTCGAACCCGTGCCTGCATTGGCAGGCAGATTCTCAACCACTGCACCACCAGGGAAGCCCCATGACTCCTTTTGAATTATGGTTTTCTCAACGTATATGCCCAGTAGTGGGATTGCTGGATGGTATGGTAGTTCTATTTTTAGTTTTTTAAGGAACCTCCATACTGTTCTCCATAGTGGCTGTATCAATTTACATTCCCACCAACAGTGCAAGAGGGTTCCCTTTTCTCCACACCCTCTCCAGCATTTATTGTTTGTAGATTTTCTGATGATGGCCGTTATGACTGGTGTGAGGTGATACCTCATTGTAGTTTTGACTTGCATTTCTCTCATGATTAGTGATGTTGAACATCTTTGAGAAAGAAAAAAGGAGCTGGAGGAATCAGGCTCCCGGACTTCAGACTATACTACAAGGCTACAGTAATCAAGACAGTATGGTACTGGCACAAAAACAGAAATATAGATCAATGACAGGATAGAAAGCCCAGAGATAAACCCACGCACATATGGTCACCTTATCTTTGATAAAGGAGGCAAGAATATACAATGGAGAAAAGACAGCTTCTTCAATAAGTGGTGCTGGGAAAACAGGACAGCTACATGTAAAAGAATGAAATTAGAACACTCCCTAACACCATACACAAAAATAAACTCAAAATGGATTAAAGACCTAAATGTAAGGCCAGACACTATCAACTTCTTAGAGGAAAACATAGGCAGAACACTCTATGACATAAATCACAGCAAGATCCTTTTGGACCCACCTCCTAGAGAAATGGAAATAGAAACAAAAATAAACAAATGGGACCTAATGAAACTTAAAAGCTTTTACATAGCAAAGGAAAACATGAACAACACAAAAAGACAGCCCTCAGAATGGGAGAAAATATTTGCAAATGAAGCAACTGACAAAGGATTAATCTCCAAAATTTACAAGCAGTTCATGCAGCTCAGTATCAAAAAAACAAACAACCCAATCCTAAAATGGGCAGAAGACCTAAATAAATTTCTCCTGCATTTATTTTGATGACTGTATGGCTTTTATCCTTTATTTGGTTTACATGATAAACACCACCACTGTATTTTCAAATATTATACAATCCTTGTATTCCTGGTATAAACTTTACTTTGCCTGTCTGAATTTGATTTGTTTTTGTTTTATTTAGGATTTGGATTCATATTCATAAATGCAATTGGACTAACAGTTTCTTTTCTTACACAGTCTTTTTCATTTATGTACTGAAATTATTCTAGCTTCATAAGATAAATTTAGTATACCTTAAATTTTGACTATTTTCTGGACAAGTTTGTATGAAATAGGAACTAACTGTTCTTAAATATTTGGTAAAACTGTCAGGGCTTGAAGTCTTTTGTAGGGGAGTCCTTGATTACCAATTCAATTTCTTTAATGATTATTGGTTTATGCGAACTTTAATTTCTTCTTCAATCATTTTTATAATTTGTATTTTCTAAAAAAAGTCCATTTCAAAATGTTTCCAAATTTACTGGCATAAAGTTATTCATAAGTGCTTTTAAAATTCTCTATAGGGCTTCCCTGGTGGCGCAGTGGTTGAGAGTCCGCCTGCCGATGCAGGGGATACGGGTTTGTGCTCCGGTCCGGGAGGATCCCACATGCCATGGAGCGGCTGGGCCCGTGAGCCATGGCCACTGAGCCTGCACTTCCGGAGCCTGTGCTCCGCAACGGGAGAGGACACAACAGTGAGAGGCCCGCGTACCGAAAAAAAAAAAAAAAAAAAAAAAAATCTCTATATATCCATACCTTTGTTTTATTTTTATCCTTTTGTTAATCTATGTTTTTTATATTGGTTTCTTGATTATTCTTGTTAAAAGTTTTTGTTTTAGTATTTTTAAGACTATTTTTTGGTTTGTTGACCCTCTTATTATTTGTTTTTAATGTTATTAATTTCTGCTTTTATCTCTATTATATTATTTCCTTCTACTTTCTTTCAGTTTATTCTGTTCTTCTAGCTTCATGAGTGGAACACTTAAGTCATTTAGTTTCAATCTGTCTTGTTATTCACAAATCCATCTAAAGCCATACATTTCCATCTGACTACCATTTAGTTATAATACATGAATTTTAAAAATATATTTATTTATTTATTTTATTTATTTGGCTGTGCTGGGCGGCATGCTGGATCTTTGTTGCGGCATGCAGGATCTTTAGTTGTGGCATGTGAACTCTTAGTTGCAGCATGTGGGATCTAGCTCTCTGAGCATGGATTCAACCCAGGCCCACTGCATTGGGAGCCAGGAGTCTTAGCCACTGAATCACCAGAGAAGTCACTATAGTACATGAATTTTAACATATGGTACTTTAATTTGCATTCATATTTAAATATTTTAAAATTTCCTTTGTAGTTTTGCTTTTAATCATCTCTTTCTATCCCTTCCCTTTCAGGTTATGTGTGTCTTTATATCTAAAGTGAGTCTCTTGTAGATAGCATATCACAGCCACTTTATACCTTTTGAGTGGGGAGTTTAATCCATTTACCTTTAAAGGAATTATTGATAGATAAAATACTTTCTATTGCCCTTTTGTTAATTGTTTTCTGTTTTGCACTCTATGACAGCCAACCAGCCAGCCTTCCGACATCTCTTAT
The DNA here is from genome assembly GCF_964341445.2 of Mesoplodon mirus. Lineage (NCBI taxonomy): Eukaryota > Metazoa > Chordata > Mammalia > Artiodactyla > Ziphiidae > Mesoplodon > Mesoplodon mirus. The sequence continues at coordinate 15,411,825 of NC_138995.1, forward strand.
GCTCAGGCATATGACACCTATAATAGAATTCTCTGTTACCTGTCCCCATATCTTTCCACTCCAGCCTTGGAGGGGCTAAGGTAGCCCAGAGAAAAGGAAGGGGAACAAGAGCAGAGGGGAATCATAAAAGAACAAAATATGAGACTACTCCCCCACTGCAAGTTCCTATGTCTTGGTTAGGTCTGAGCTGCAGAAGGGATAGCGGAGGGACAGAAGCTTTAAGTTGAATGAGAGACTGAAGTTTCTATTTAGAGTAGACTAGGCTTTTTTACTACTGAAAATGAAGCATGTCTATTAATATCTGAAAGTGACAAAAAGCTATGAGATCTATCTAGGAGAAAGCAGATCAGACAGAAGTGTGAAATGAATTAGTGAGAGGAAAACAAGACTATTTCTTGATTGCATTTTACTGAGTCCAGCGTGCTCAATAAACCTGTTACATATTTATTGTGATTACTGATATATCTGACCTCATTTCTGAGCAGTATTTTGTTTTCTGTTTGCCTTGCTTTTCTCTCCTTTTTATCTGTGTACAATATTGATAAATTTTTCCTCATTCTCCTTTTTCCATTTTAGGTTTAAAAACTATAACATTAATTTATAAATAAAGTTTCTTAAGGTCTAAAATATCAAGTTATTAGATGTGTTTCTCTTCCTCTTGTATAGGGCATAGATATTTCTGTACTTTAATTACCCATTAAACAATAACCATCCACCATCTTGTTATTATTGTCTATATTTTTGGATGAAGCTTTTTGAAACTAAAAAATTACTAAGTCTTTCTATGATTGGCCATTAATAACATTTATCAATTTTTATGCTTGCTGTACTTTCGTATATCCCATGTCTCCCTCTGGGTTAACTTTGTTTTTTATATACTTGTATCTTTTTATGGTTGTGTAGTGAATGTCTGTAGTTTTGTTCTCCTTTTTGAATGTTGATACACATTAGTATAAAATTCTAAATTGAACATCATTTCTCCCCAGCACCATTATATTCTAGCATTTATTGTTTCTGTTGAGAAGATTTCTGGAAGTCTAAATTGTTTTTCCTTTTTAAGGTAATCTACCTTTTCTCTGTGGTAGCTTTTAAGATTCTTCTTTATCCTTTATGCTCTACAGATCCATTATAATGTGACTTGATGTGATTTTACACTTCTTTATCCTGCTCTCTATTCAAGGTACATTTTTTTTTAATTTTTAAATTTATTTTTGGCTGTGTCGGGTCTTTGTTGCTGCGTGCAGGCTTTCTCTAGCTGTGGTGAGCGGGGGCTACTTGTCATTGCAGTGCACTGGCTTCTCATTGCGGTGGCTTCTCTTGTTGCAGAGCATGGGCTCTAGGTGCGCTGTCTTCAATAGTTGCAGCGCGTGGGCCCTAGACTGTGTGGGCTTCAGTAGTTGTGGTGCACGGGCTCAGTAGTTGTGGCTCACAGGCTCTAGAGTGCAGGCTCAGTAGTTGTGGCACGGGCTTAGCTGCTCTGTGGCACATGGATCTTCCCAGACCAGGGATCGAACCTGTGTCCCCTGCTTTGGCAGGCAGATTCTTAACCACTGCACCACCAGGGAAATCCCTCAAGGTACATTTAAATGTGAAGGCCACTGATTTTTGAATTCTGGAAATTTACAAGTTATTATCTCTTCAAATATAGTTTTTTCCTTCTATCCTCCTATTCATTTCCTGTGGATCAATTTTTAGATGTGGCTTGGAGCCTCTCAATATCCTCAATATCTTAACTGCTTTTACCTATATGTTATTTCCTTGTTTTTCTGTGAATATCTCACCACTGTCCTCCATATCACTAATTATTTCTTTGAAGTGTGTAACCTAGATTTTGCTCCACCTATTGAGTTGTTAAAAATTCCATCTATAGCTATTAATATGTTATTTTAGTTATAATGCAGAATAGATCTTTAAAAGATAATCATTCTAGGGTTTCTATTCTGAGTCTGAGGAGAAATGTATACTCCAGAATGCATGGATAGAGATAATTTCTTATAATGTATCAATTATGTTACAAGACATAGCTGAGTGGATATGTCATATCTTACCTAATAAAGTCCTCTACTGTTTATTCTTATGATATATTATATGAATAATATACTTATAATGCTAATTACTTATTCTTTTTCATTAATGGTCTGAGTTCATAGCTGACTAAGAAGATGAGGTATTTTGTGATTGTTTGAAAAGAACAGCAACAAAACAACTGTATTTTCAAAATAACATATACAGGATGTTTGGAGTCAGTTTTCATAATTCAGTACATTAAGGAGGGCCAGATGATGAGTACATTTTAAGTATCTCAAATGCAAATACAAGACTTAAATAGTCACTCTGCTGAATTTCTTCCAAACAAATGACTTCAGAACTCATCCAAAACATATAATCCTTTTGTCTAAAAGGGAAAATGTATAGGAAATGCTAAGAGATCAGAAACGGAGATCTTTTTTTTTTTTTTTTGCGGTATGCAGGCCTCTCACTGCTGTGGCCTCTCCCGTTGTGGAGCACAGGCTCCGGATGCACAGCCTCAGCAGCCATGACTCACGGGCCCAGCCGCTCCATGGCATGTGGGATCTTCCCGGACCGGGGCACGAACCCGTGTCCCCTGCATCGGCAGACGGACTCTCAACCACTGCGCCACCAGGGAAGCCCTCACTTTAGTCATCTTTGACTCACTTTTCCTATATTCCGTATTGTGAAACTAGTTACCAAATCCCATTTGTGATCCTTTCTTCCAAAAATCTCATAGAAATCCCACCCTCTTTTATCCTCTACCCCTTGCTGTCCCCATTGCCACTACTCTGGTCTAGTCTTTTTAATTTCTCATGGATTGTTTCAATATTCCATTAACTAGACTCCCTCTCTAAATCTCTCCTGATACAATCTCTCCAGTATTGGAATGCACTTTCATCATTTCACTGTCTTGCTTAGTGAACCCAGGACTACCACGTAATAGCTATAAACCTTGCCCAAGTTGCTTAACTTCTCTGGACCTCTTTTTCTCATCTGTACAATGGATTATATCTCAAAGTTAAAAAAAATATGTAAGTTTAAAAAAGAGTGCTTATCACATAGTAAGTAAATAAATATGGCTCAGTAAATGTAGCTGCTGTAATAATAATTGTTACTACTCATTCTCTTTAACTCCTATGACATTTTGCCTCTTACTAAATTCATAACATTTTTACTTTGTAGTTTTCTGTATACTTTCTCTCTCTATTTAACCACGTGCTCCTTGAAGGCAGGGACTGAATCTTATTTGTCTTCAGACATGACTTCTGAACCAATTTTTATTTGGCCTATGATTTGTCACTCAATAGGATTTAATGGACTCCTGTCTGATTCACAGTTGATGGGGACAAAAAGCCCCAGAGCTCAATTAAAATGATACTTGAAAGATACCTGATATCACTAAAATCTATGGAATTATGTATTAAATGGCCCCCAAAGAATTAGCTATTTCAAAAATTAAAAATTATTACAAGGAGCATAATATATCATGTTATATCATATATCATTCATCATCAAAACGTCAGAAGTAGCTTTATTTTATATTACTGTATCTCTTGATGGTGATCTATCTGGAAAAGTAGGGCTTGCTGAACTTGAACACGGATGATAAAGCTCACATTCTAAGAAAATGTTTAAAATATGAAACAGAACCAGGGATGGTGTTGGAGAACTCCTCGGGAGAATGCAGTTAGGGCATCTTTGAGTCTTGACAGTTTGCAAACCCCTTCATAGCACATAAATGATTTAACAGTAACACAGAGTGGCCAGAGTAAATTATTTCCATTTCTATCACTGCACAACCTATAATAAGTAACCAGATAAGATGTTGAATGATTCTATTGTTTTGATGTATGCTGATCTGATCTGAGTCTTTTTTTTCTTTTTTGTTTTGTTTTGATTCCGAATGCCTCAGATTCTTGCCAAATCATTAAGCAAGTCACATCCAGCTGAAGCTGGCTTGAACAGTCTCAACGTACCTTGCAAAGGCCAGTTCATCAAAACCCTTAGGATCACACAAACAAGAGAAAAATACCAAAGGGCCTCTCCTATTTGTCTTTCTGGCTATCTGTGTTCCATGGGAAGGAAAGAAAATAACATGAACAGGATTTAAATGCTCTGTTTTGACAGGTTATTAAGATTCCAATCACAGCCTGCCTACTACCCGTGATCAAGCCAAGTTCAGAAACATAGCAGAATATCTCTAAAGCAACTATGCATACATATAAAATAAAAAAGTGCTAGAAAAGGAGGAAGAGTGGAAAAATCAGGCCAACATGAATAATTTGGTAGAGTTGTGGGGTGTTTAAAGACACATGCTATGGGCCTCCCTGGTGGCGCAGTGGTTGAGAGTCCGCCTGCCGATGCAGGGGATACGGGTTCGTGCCCCGGTCTGGGAGGATCCCATATGCCGCGGAGCGGCTGGGCCCGTGAGCCATGGCCGCTGGGCCTGCGCATCCGGAGCCTGTGCTCCGCAACGGGAGAGACCACAACAGTGAGAGGCCCGCATACCGCAAAAAGAAAAAAAAAAAAAAATAAAGACACATGCTAGCATGGGAAGGTGTATCAGTGTAGTTGACTGGCACACAATTTCCTACAGAGTTTAGATGCTGGTGGCTCAAGTGTTGTCAATCTCATCTTGTTCTACTACATAATCAATAGTTCCAACGGAGACATCCATGGGAGGCCAGGTTCTTATCCTCTGAAATTAGAGCCCACCCTCTGCATGAGATTTCCTACCATGGGGCCAGCTCTGATACTGGCAGTGGGGCACCAACTCTGAGTTCTCTGAGAGCCTTTATAAATATTCTTCTAATGACACAAATTTCACTGTGATGGGCACAGGCTTGGGTCCTTGTTTCACACCCTTCTCCAAGGATGAATTGTAATAAAACATGAGGGCTTCTATGGTGAGGGACACTGGGGAATCACGGCTGCATATAGTATTAAGGAGATTTTGGGTATAGGAGACAGAACACTCTGACACTCTGAAACTATATAGACTGAATGATGTAAAAAATGACTACCTTTGGTATAGAGCAAGGATTGGCCAAACTACAGCCTATGTGCCAAATATGGCTTACTGTCAGTTTTTGTAAATGAAGTTTTATGGAATGTAGCCATGCCCACCCAATCATTTACATATTATCTATGGCTGTCAGAATTATGTGGTTGCAATAGAGACTGTTTGGTCCCCAAGCTTAACCTACTGACCATCTGTCTACAGAAACAGTTTGCCGACTCCTGATACAGAGTAACTGAGCAAAATTACTTAGGCTCAGTCCTCTGTAAATCACGTTTATTTTGGTGATAAATAACACGCATGTAGATGAAAATCTGGCAGGCCTGAGAGAATAGGTCATGTAGCAACAACACCCTCCAGGAAGGCACTCATTGGTATACCTGTTATGAGAAGGAGTATGTATTGTGGAAAGAGTATCAACTTTGAACCTGGATTTGACCCATATTTCTGGCACTTATTGGGCCTAAAAAGCCTTGCCTTACAGGGTTATTGTCAGGATTAAATGTTATGGCCTATGTGACAACACTTAGTACTCACTAAACTGTTGTGTTTCTTCCTTCCAGTCTCTGTGTCTTCATGGTTGCTGGCACAGATCTGAACATATATAGGCACCTTACTTTGACACATTTTAAATAAGTAGCAGCACCTGCCTGGAATCACATCCTGACTCTCACTGGTGCTTTTCCTTTGGTTGATGAAGAGCCTCTAAGTCCCTTAGGAAGATACCATTGTGATGTCTTTGATAGTCTTCAAAACCTTTGCCTCCTTTATAGAACCTAGAAAACACAGAAAAGAACTCCAGATATTGATACAAAAGCAAAGTAGAAATTATTTGTTCCTTATTAAGTATGGGTTAAAATATCCATCCAGTACTCATAATGACAGGTTATTATCAGTGTTGTTCACATGATTAGATCAATACCTACCATCAAAAACACTTAAAATTACTACTTTGGTGTCAACATCACCCATAATGATCAAATTATATTAGTCAATATTAATAACTGCAAATGAAGTCAACAATTGCAGACATTGTCCAAAGTAACTTGATGTACATTCAATAAATCATTTTTGTTTGTTGAAAATATAAAAATATACTTTATATTGAAAACAGCCTACTAATATTAATGCTATATTATTATTATTAAACAATAATAGGAAATATTCATCAAGCACTTTCTGAATGCCAGGCACAGTAACAGACTGTACATGCATCATCTGATTTCATCCTCACAACAACCTTATGAGAAAGGTAAAATCATTATTCCCATTTTACAAGAAACTCAGACTTAGAGAAGTTAAAATGACAACTAAAATGTATTAAATAGTAATAGCATTTCACTGACAATTTATGTAATTTTTAACTCACAGCAAGAAGACATTTAAAAAATATTTGGCATAACAGAAAAATATCATGGGCATGTCAAGTTACACAGAGTCTGCTGTTTTATGGGTCTGTATTCCTCACTACACTTTTCTGTGCTGAGTTCTTTGTACATCTTGGTCTTCAATTAATTTGGTTACACATCGTTTCCTATGCTGATTAGGTATCACTAGCCAATTGCTTTTTCAGATTTATTGATTTATTTATTTTTGTTCTTATCAATATTTTTAAGTAGATGTTTTTGGAAATCAAAATATTCTATAAGCTATGATAAAAAACAGCAGCCTTGCTTCCTGTTCCATCTCACTTAACCTCCAAGTTCCACTCTCCAGAGTTATCAAATATTTTAGCTGTTTCTTCTGATATTTGTCTCCACATTTCCAAATAACACAACACATGGTGGTATTTGCAACATCTTGATTTTCTTCTAGTATAGGCATGACATCCTGACTTTGTAGAATGGAGGATGAGGATTTACCTCTTACACTTCCCATACATGCTGTGTATGTGCACACACATACACTTATATTCTCCTTCACCCATCCTCCCAATATGGTTATAAAACAATTTCTTACTAAAACATTATTCATTGCTTACATTTTTATGGCTATGAGAATATTCTTCACAGCCAAGTTATGTAGTATACAATGGTTATATTTTCTTGCCTCTGCAGGTTTTTGTTTTTACTAGAGTCACTAATTATATGATTTTTCATCTGCTTACTTTTCAATGACATAGTCTCTCAAACTTGGACAGAGCTGTAATTCTCCTCCCAAATGTGTCAAATACGTCAGTTGATCAATTTGTTCCTTTTTGAGGGGGCATCTCTTCTGGAGTCCTCTGGCCTTTTTGCTCCAACCTGGGCTGGTTGCCACAAAGCTGTCATCTAGAAAATTCTTTGGGGTCAAGTTGATTCAAACCTTTCTGTTTTCATTTGTTTTTGTCTAGGTTAGCTACAGATTTCTGAGAGATGCGTTAAAAAATCTCCCACTCTAGATGCATGAGGGAAGGGATGTGGGAACGGATGTATATGTATGACTGATTCACTTTGTTATAAAGCAGAAACTAATAAAAAAAAAATTAAAAAAAAAATCTCCCACTCTGATAAGAGATTTGTTAATTTCTTGTGAACAACAAAAAAATTACACTTATGGTTGAGTCTGAATAATCTCTTTTTAAAATAATTTTTAAAAGCATAAGGGATCTTCCCGGACCAGGGCTCGAATCTGTGTCCCATGCAATGGCAAGCGTATTCTTAACCACTGAGTCACCAGGGAAGCCCAAGTCTGAATAACCTTTTGCTCACAAGTCTCTTGCATTTTATGTCTTCCTCATTCTTATATTCATTTTGTTTTGCTGTTGTAAGTCCTTGAATAATTATCTCATAGAAGGTCTCTGGATAATAAAATCTCTGTCTTTCAACACCTAAAAACAAGACTATTTTGACCACTCTTGTTAATTTTTGTTTTCCTGGTTTCACAATTCTTGCTTCAAAATTATTTTCCTCCATGTTGCTTTGTGTATAATAATTTTTTAACTCATGGTTAATCTGATACAACATATAAATTTCATCATGAAAATTAAAAAATAATCCTGTATATTATAAAAACAGCTCAACGGACTTTCTTTAATTTGCCAATACATTCAAATTTGTTTATACAGAATATTAATTATATAAAAGGAAGATTAAACTGAAACTTAAGTATTAGGGACCATTGTCAGTAAAAGACAGATTAAATAAATGTGAAATTATAATCTAAACCAATATAAGGATGAAATTCAGAATTAAATTTATAAAATTTGAGTTAACCTAGAATTCTAAGAATCATGCTCATTGTATAAATTGTGGTATGGTATTTTCTTTTCAAAATTTGATCATTCTTACATTTATTTTACCCACATCAAGTTTTTTATTTGGAATGAAAATTTTTTCAATTAAAGTGTCTTTTTAATTCATCCAAACAATACATTGTAAAAATAATCGATGAAGTATGAAGTGAAAACAAGAAAAGTAGAAGAGATCAACCCGTGTAAATAACCTCAGAGAATATATGTACAAGTCTTTAAGTTATTCTCATCAAAAAATCAGTCTTAGGACTTCCCTGGTGGCACAGTGGTTAAGAATCAGCCTGCCAATACAGGGGACACGGGTTTGAGCCCTGGTCCAGGAAGATCCCACATGCCGCAGAACAACTAAGCCCGTGCACCACAACTACTGAGACTGTGCTTTAGAGCCCACGAGCCACAACTACTGAGCCCGCATGCCACAACTACCGAAGCCCGCATTTCTAGAGCCTGTGCTCTGCAACAAGAGAAGCCACCGCACTGAGAAGCCCATGCACCGCAACGCAGAGCAGCCCCCACTCGCCGCAACTAGAGAAAGCCCGTGCACAGCAATGAAGACCCAACACAGCCAAAAAAAAATAAATTAAATAAATAAATTTAAAAAAATCAGTCTTGCCAAGGGTTGGAAATAGTAACCAGGAAAAGGAAAGGGGCATTAGTACTTAAACTAAGCACTTACTCGATGACTCGTACTGTATTGATACTTCCTATACATGATGTCATTAGACCTTAAACCCTTGCAAATAACTTATAAAGTATGTATTATTAGTCTTGTTTTACAGACAAGAAAACAGAAATTCAGAGAAGTAATGTATTTTGTTCTAGATTAGGATTCAAAGCAGCTTTTTTGCCTTTATTTTATTTTTTATACAGCAGGTTCTTATTAGTTATCTATTTTATACATATTAGTGTATATATGTCAATCCCAATCTCCCAATTCACCCCCCCACACACTTTCCCATCTTGGTGTCCATACATTTGTTCTCTACATCTGTGTCTCTATTTTTGCCTTGCAAACCGGTTCATCTGTACCATTTTTCTAGATTCCACAAATATGCGTTAATATATGATATTTGTTTTTCTCTTTCTGACTTAACTTCATGATGTATGACAGTCCCTAGGTTCATCCATGTCTCTACAAATGACCCAATTTCATTCCTTTTTATGGCTGAGTAATATTCCATTGTATATATGTACCACAACTTCCTTATCCATTTGTCTGTTGATGACATTTAGGTTGCTTCCATGACCTGGCTATTGTAAATAGTGCTGCAATGAACACTGGGGTGCATGTGTGTTTTTGAATTATGGTTTTCTCTGGGTATATGCCCAGTAGTGGGATTGCTGGGTCATATGGTAATTCTATTTTTCGTTTTTTAAAGAACCTCCATACTGTTCTCCATAGTGGCTATATGAATTTACATTGCCTCCAACAGTGCAAGAGGGTTCCCTTTTCCCCAGCATTTGTTGTTTGTAGATTTTCTGATGATGCCCATTCTAACTGGGGTGAGGTGATACCTCATTGTAGTTTTGATTTGCATTTCTCTAATAACTAGTGATGTTGAGCAGCTTTTCATATGCCTCTTGGCCATCTATATGTCTTCTTTGGAGAGATGTCTATTTAGGTCTTCTGCCCATTTCTTGATTGGTTTGTTTGTTTTTTTAATATTGAGCTGCATGAGCTGTTTATATATTTTGGAGATTAATCCTTTGTCTGTTGATTATAGTTTTCTGAGTACAGGTCTTTTACCTCCTTAGGTAGGTTTATTCCTAGGTATTTTATTCTTTTTGTTGCATTGGTGAATGGGATTGTTTCCTTAATTTCTCTTTCTGATATTTTGTTGTTAGTGTACAGGAATGCAAGAGATTTCTGTGCATTAATTTTCTATCCTGCTACTTTACCAAATTCATTGATTAGCTCTAGTAGTTTTCTGGTGGCATCTTTAGGATTCTCTATGTATAGTAGCATGTCATCTGCAAACAGTGACAGTTTTACTTCTTCTTTTCCAATTTGTATTTCTTTTATTTCTTTTTCTTCTGTGATTGCTGTGGCTAGAACTTCCAAAACTATGTTGAATAATAGTGGCGAGAGTGGACATCCTTGTCTTTTTCCTGATCTTAGAGGAAATGTTTTCAGTTTTTCATCATTGAGAATGATGTTTGCTGTGGGTTTGTCGGATATGGCCTTTATTATGTTGAGGTAGGTTCCCTCTATGCCCACTTCCTGGAGAGTTTTTATCATAAATGGGTATTGAATTTTGTCTAAAGTTTTTCTGCATCTATTGAGATGGTCATATGGTTTTTATTCTTCAATTTGTTAATATGGTGTATCACATTGATTGATTTGCATATATTGAAGAATCCTTGCATGCCTGGGATAAATCCCACTTGATCATGGTGTATGATCCTTTTACTGTGTAGTTGGATTCTGTTTGCTAGTATTTTGTTGAGGATTTTTGCATCTATATTCATCAGTGATATTGGTCTGTAATTTTTTTTTGTAGTATCTTTGTCTGGTTTTGGTGTCAGGGTGATGGTGGCCTTGTAGAATGAGTTTGGGAGTGTTGCTTCCTCTGCAATTTTTTGGAATAGTTTGAGAAGGATCGGTGTCAGCTCTTCTCTAAATGTTTGATAGAATTCACCTGTGAAGCCATCTGGCCCTGGACTTTGGTTGGAAGATTTTAAATCACAGTTTCAATTTCATTACTTGTGATTGGTCTGCTCATATTTTCTATTTCTTCCTTGTTCAGTCTTGGAAGGTTATACCTTCCTAAGAATTCATCCATTTCTTCCAGGTTGTCCATTTTATTGGCATAGAGTTGCTTGTAGTAGTCTCTTATGATGCTTTGTATTTCTGCAGTGTCTGTTGAAACTTCTCCTTTTTCATTTCTAATTTTATTGATTTGTGTCCTCTCCCTCTTTGTCTTGATGAGTCTGGCTGAAGGTTTACCAATTTTGTTTATCTTCTCAAAGAACCAGCTTTTAGTTTTATTGATCTTTGCTACTGTTTTTTTATTTCTGTTTCATTTATTTCCACTCTGATCTTTATGATTTCTTTCCTTCTACTAATTTTGGGTTTTGTTTGTTCTTCTTTCTCTATTTCCCTTAGGTGTAAGGTTAGACTGTTTATTTGAGATTTTTCATGTTTCTTGAGGTAGGACTGTACTGGTATAAACTTCCCTCTTAGAACTGCTTTTGCTGCATCCCATAGGTTTTGGATGGTCGTGTTTTCATTGTCATTTGTCTCTAGGTATTTTTTGATTTTCTCTTTGATTTCTTCAGTGATCTCTTGGTTATTTAGTAACATGTTGTTTAGCCTCCAGGTGCTTGTGTTTTTTATGTTCTTTTTTCCTGTAATTGATTTCTAATCTCATAGCATTGTGGTCAGAAAAGATGCTTGATATGATTTGAATATTCTTAATTTACCAAGGCTTGATTTGTGATGCAAAATGTGATTTATCCTGGAGAATGTTCTGAATGCACTTGAGAAGAAAGTGTAATCTGCTGTTTTGGGATGGAATGTCTTATAAGTATCAATTAAATCTATCAGGTCTATTGTGTCATTTAAAGCTAGTGTTTCCTTATTAATTTTCTGTCTGGATGATCTGTCCATTGGTGTAAGTGAGGTGTTAAAGTCCCCCACTATTATTGTGTTACTGTCAATTTCCTCTTTTATAGCTGTTAGCAGTTGCCTTATGTATTGAGGTGCTCCTATGTTGGGTGCATATGTATTTACACTTGTTATATCTTCTTCTTGGATTTATCCCTTGATCATTATATAGTGTCCTTCCTTGTCTCTTGTAACATTCTTTATTTTATTTTATTTTATTTATTTATTTTTTTTGTGGTACGCGGGCCTCTCACTGTTGTGGCCTCTCCCGTTGTGGAGCACACGCTCCGGACACGCAGGCTCAGTGGCCATGGCTCAGGGGCCTAGCCGCTCTGCGGCATGTGGGATCTTCCCGGACCGGGGCATGGACCCGTGTCCCCTGCATTGGCAGGCGGACTCTCAACTGCTGCGCCACCAGGGAAGCCCAACATTCTTTATTTTAAAGTCTATTTTATCTGATATGTGTATTGCTACTTCAGCTTTCTTTTGATTTCCATTTTCATGGAATATCTTTTTCCATCCCCTCACTTTCAGTCTGTATGTGTCCCTAGGTTTGAAGTGGGTCTCTTGTAGACAGCATATCTATGGGTCTTGTTTTTGTATCCATTCAGCAAGCCTGTGTGTTTTGGTTGGAGCAGTTAATCCATTCACGTTTAAGGTAATTATCGATATGTATGTTCCTATTACCATTTTATTAATTGTTATGGGTTTGTTTTTGTAGCACCTTTTCTTCTCTTGTGTTTCCCACTTAAAGAAGTCCCTTTAGCAATGGCTGTAGGGCTGGTTTGGTGGTGCTGAATTCTCTTAGTGTTTGCTCGTCTGTAAAGCTTTTGATTTCTCTGTTGAATCTGAATGAGATCCTTGTCGGGTAGAGTAATCCTGGTTTTAGGTTCTTCCCTTTCATAACTTTAAATATATCGTGCCACTCCCTTCTGACTTGTAGTTTCTCCTGAAAAATCAGCTGTTAAACTTATGGGAGTTCCCTTGTATGTTATTTGTCATTTTTCCCTTGTTGCTTTCAATAATTTTTCTTTGTCTTTAACTTTTGTCAATTTGATTACTATCTGTATTGGCATGTTTCTCCTTGGGTTTATCCTGCCTAGGACTCTCAGCGCTTCCTGGACTTGGGTGGCTATTTCCTTACCCATGTTAGGGAAATTTTTGACTATAATCTCTTCAAACATTTTCTCGGGTCCTTTCTCTCTCTCTTCTCCTTCTGGGACCCTTATAATGTGAATGTTGGTGTGTTTAACATTGTCCCAGAGGTCTCTTAGGTTGTCTTCATTTCTTTTCATTCTTTTTTCTTTATTCTGTTCTGTGGCAGTGAATTCCACCATTCTGTCTTCCAGGTCACTTACCCGTTCTTCTGCCTCAGTTATTCTGCTATTGATTCCTTCTAGTGTATTTTTCATTTCTATTATTGTATTGTTCATCTCTGTTTGTTCTTTAATTTTTCTAGGTGTTTGTTCTTTAATTCTTCTAGGTCTTTGTTAAACATTTCTTGCATCTTCTTGATCTTTGCCTCCATTCTTTTTCTGAGGTCCTGGATCATCGTCACTATCATTATTCTGAATTCTTTTTCTGGAAGGTTGCCTATCTCCACTTCATTTAATTGTTTTTCTGGGGTTTTATCTTGTTCCTTCACCTGGTACATAGTCCTCTGCCTTTTCATTTTGTCTCTCTTTCTGTGAATGTGGTTTTTGTTCCACAGGCTGCAGGATTGTAGTTCTTCTTGCTTCTGCTCTCAAAGCACTTCTTACTTCAAGTTTCTCTTTGAATCATTCTAATGTGCCTAATTTTATTGAAAATATTTTAACTCTCACTCTTATCATGAAAAAAATTTCTATCAGACAATTAGATGGCTACTATATTTTCTACCACACTTTGTTCAAAGTAGACCCTAGGAAAACTCATAGCTCAAAGATTGTAAGTAAATTGGGGCTAGAATCCAGGATTTTTGCCCATCAGGCAACTGGAGTATGCTTTATTACTTCTGCCATCTTGGCACAGGTCCCCATTCAGTCTTCCTCTCTCTTCCCTGTTCTTACACTGCCATTTGTCTAACCCTCATTATCTCACACAAAGATATTGTAAAGTCCCCAAACCCCCTTCATATCACTTCATGCATCACTACCAATCAGTTGTTCCACAGCAGAGTTCCAACCTGTTATTCCCTGCCTAAAATTTCTGTGGATTTATACTTGGCTCCCTTGAACTTGGGCTCCCAATGGTTTAAACCTTTATTGCTCTGCAGAATCCTACCCTCCAAAATGCCCTATTCCCTGTTTCCTGCAAGCCCTTGTTTCTATTCTGTCAATATCTTAGCTAATCCCATTTCTTCCTCTATCATTTCTGCTTTTTGAAACTCCCTAATACCCAGTTTAAATTACACGTTCCCTTGTTTTCCCAATTAGAAGTTTTGTATTTTTTATAAATTTCTTTTGTTTGTGCTTCTCTTAGTTCACTAATATATAGATAATGGAAGCCAGAATATAATGCTTTACCTCCTCAATAAGTGGAAAGTTCTTCAAAGGTAGAGAATGCAACTTGTTCACTTAATATCTCCCACACTGTTTAGCAAAGTGCCCTGAAAAAGAATTCAATAAATGTTTTAGAAATCAAACAGGGAAAAAGGCAAAACAAAAAACAAACCAAAAAAGTATGTTTTGAAAAAAACAATCTATCCAGAGGTCTTAAAATGCCTTTTCTCTAATCCTTTGAAATGACTTTTTATGTGCATGTGTATTCTGTTGAGTTCAAATTGCTTCTTAAAAGTTTTCTAGAAAGCCAATTAGGATAATAAGGAGAAAAAGAAGATGGAAGATAGGGTGGATTCAAGAATAGTCTAAGAAATGGTGAGTGAAAGAAAGTTATATACTGTCCTAATTCTAGAACAATGGGAACATGTTTATCATGAAGAAAAATTTCCATCAGGCAATAACTGGCCACACTTATGATCTTTACCACACTTATTTTAAAGCAGACCCCAGGAAAACTCATACAGAAAATCACCACTGTGCTGAGTTAGAGAACTCTGGAAGGAGAGAGGTGGGAATGTTATTTTAACTCAAGTGTCTTTGATTTTGTCATTTATGATTTTTAAAATAAAACCCTGATAAGTATAAATGGACTCAAATAAGTAAGTGTAAATGTTTATGATCTGTACCTATTTTTACAAATAAAACATATCTGGGAATGGCAAATTTGGTGCCCAGTTATGAAAAATTTATTCAGAATATACCATTCCCAATTCCCAATATAAAAATATTTCCCAATTCCAGGGAAAATATTATTTTAATTATTGTAACTAGTGAAGAAAAATCCATTGTTGGTAAGTCAACATCTTCATGTGGTATTGTAAAATCAGTAATTCACAGAAACAAAGTAAATGGGTATCCTGTAATAAAGCATATATTAAATAATTCAAGTTGGGAAATTCATAATAGTACTTTAATTTCTAATTGTGATTTTTTTCAATAAGTCCAAAGTATGTTACAATCTTGATGCCCAGCTCTTTACCATCATGGGAGCAGGTGTAAACATTTTCCTCTGTACCCTGGATGTTGCATGGGGTTGAATCTACTGTAGTCGTACTTGTTCAGGGATGCCGATCTTCACAAACTTTCGGCAACTGTTATTAGGCATTACAACTTTAACTTCCTTATTCCATCTTTTTTTTTTAACATTTTATTTTATATTGGAGTATAGTTGATTAACAATGTTGTGTTAGTTTCAGGTGTACAGCAAAGTGATTCAGTTATACATATACATGTACCTATTCTTTTTCAAATTCTTTTCCCATTTAGGTTGTTATATAGTATTGAGCAGCACAATTAGGACTTGCTTTCTTGGAAGTGACTCTAGGAAGTGCATTGTTGAATGGAAAGGGAGTCAATCAAGATACTTTCCCTTTCAGAAAAGTGGGGTCCAAGAGTTTGAAAGGATTTGGTAAGAGGTGTAAGTGGAGTAGAAATTTCTCTTAAAAGGATTAAGTGGTTTTTCCTATATTACTGTTACAGGTTAGAATATATAACAGAACAAACATTCTACTTCCTGAAAAATTTCTAAACCACATGGAGCAGAAAATGAATTTTCAACCTATTTTTTTATATGTAAACTATTTGTCGAGTGTCAGTTTTGTTGCTTTGGTCTTTTCTTTTGTGAATTAGAAGTTACTTAGACCATCCTGTAAGCAAGTGTTAAAACACTGTCTCTCCTCCCTAGGGAATAGAGATCAGGCAGTTTTGTTTCTGGAAATTTCTTTATTATCCTCAAGGAAGGGGCAACTAGTTGTATTGTAGAGATTTGGCTGTCCAAGGCTCTAATTCTGATGGTCTTTCTAACTGTCCCTCAAGGACTATTGTGAAAGAAAAAAGAGAATAGAACCTTTGGAGAGAGGATAAAAGAGTGATATAGCAAGGAAGCAGTGGAGACTAAAATGAAGGAAGAAAGAGAAGCCATCCCAAAGACCCTTAACCAGGAGAATGACTTGAGGGTGGGCTACTGCCCAGGAGCTGCCAGGAAAAGACCAAAGAAAGATCCCATAGTGGCACACTGCAACTGCCAGAACTCCTTTAGATCAGAATTTTGTCTTCGAATTGTCCAGTCTCCAGCCTGAACTTGCTGACAAGCCACCTAGCTACCTTGTGAGTGGGTCTAATGCCCTACTTGTGCTACAGTCTTTGTTCTGTCATAATTTGCCTACTTTATGAGGACTTCTCTCCACAGTAGCCCCCAGGACACTTTGGATACCCAGAGGGCAGAGTGGGGGGAAATCCTTGGACTGAGGTATTAGAAATGGACATATTCAGGACTTCCCTGGTGGCGCAGTGGTTAAGAATCCATCTGCCAATGCAGGGGACACGGGTTCGATTCCTGGTCTGGGAAGATCCCACATGCTGTGGAGCAACTAAGCCTGTGTACCACAACTACTGAACCTGCACTCTAGAGCCCACGAGCCACAACTACTGAGCCAGCACACCACAACTACTGAAGCCTGCACGCCCTAGAGCCCACGTGCCACAACTACTGAGCCCACACACTGCAACTACTGAAGCCCACGTGCTCTAGGGCCTGCGTGATGCAACTGCAGAGACCGGGTGCTGCAACTACTGAAGCCCACATGCCTAGAGCCTGTGCCCTGCAACAAGAAAAGCCACTGCAGTGAGAAGCCTGTTCAATGCAACGAAGAGTAGCCCTTGCTTGCCGCAGTTAGAGAAAGACTGCGCACAGTAATGAAGACCCAATGCAGCCAAAAAAAGAAAAAAAAAAGGCTCCCTTGTTCAGTTATTCCTTAAAAAAAAAAGGACCTATTCATTAACCTAGTATCCTTTTACTAAATATCATCAATCACCTAAAGAATGAAAAAAATATATATAATTGTGTCAGCTAGATCAACAGGTTAGTATAAAGAGCCCACAGACAGACTGAAGCAGCTATGGGGACTCTGTATTTGAAGGAAGTGACTTCACAAATCTTTGAGTGAATGAACAGATTTTTCAGTATATAGTTTTGGACAACTGCCTATCCATAGGAGGCTAAAAATAGATTCTTTACCTAAACATCCACACAAAATATTTTCCAGATGGACTGAAGAACTAAAGAGAAAAACAAACTCAAACTACTAGAGTTACTTCAAGGTAAGGAAGAATTTTAAAATAAGGTCAAACCAGAAAATTTGAAAATCCAAACTTCTATACAACAGAAAAAGTCTAAAGTTACTAGATCCATGACAGATTAGAAAATATCTCTACCGTAAATAAAAAGATAAAGGCTTGGTACTAGAGTATGTATATAGATGTAGAAATAAAAATAGATATAGATACAGATATAGGTATAGTTATAAGTATAGGTATAGGTATAGATCTCCTAAACATCAGTGAGTGGGAAAAACAAGCTACCAATAGAAGAATGGCAAAAGGAATGGAGCATCAGCTCACAGAAGAGTAAATCTGCTTGGCTAATAAGTATATTCCACAATATGCTTTCAGACTTATATGCTGAGAACTATAAAACATTAATAAAGGAAATTAAAGATGATTCAAAGAAATGGAAAGATATCTCATGCTGTTGGATAGGAAGAATTAATATTGTTAAAATGGCAATACCACCCAAAGCAATCTACAGATTTAATGTGATCACTATCAAATTACCCATGACATTTTTCACAGAACTAGAACAAATAATCCTAAAATTTATATGGAACCATAAAGGACCCAGAGTTGCCAAAGCAATCCTAAGGAAAAAGAACAAAGCAAGAGGCATAACCCTCCCAGACTTCAGACAATACTACAATGCTACAGTAATCAAAATAGTGTGGCATTGGCACAAAAACAGACATATGGATCAATGGAACAGAATAGACAGCCCAGAAATAAACCCACACACCTGTGGTCAATTAAGCTTTGACAAAGGAGGCAAGAATATAAATGGGAAAAAGACAGTCTCTTCAGCAAGTGGTGCTGGGAAAGTTGGACAGCTGCATGTAAATCAGTGAAGTTAGAACACACCCTCACACCATGCACAAAAATAAACTTAAAATGGCTTAGAAACTTAAATATAAGACAAGACACCATAAAACTCCTAGAAGAGATGATAGGCAAAACATTCTTTGACATAAATTGTACCAATGTTTTCTTAAGTCAGTCTCCCCAGGTAATAGAAATAAAAACAAAAATAAACAAATGGGACCTAGTCAAATTTACAAGCTTTTTCACAGCAAAGGAAACCTTAAAAAAAATTAATGAAAAGACAACCTATGGAATGGGAGAAAATATTTGCAAACAATGCAACCAATAAGGACTTAATTGCCAAAATATACAAACAGCTCATAAAATTCAACAGCAACAAGAAAAAAAAAAAACAACCCAATTGAAAAATGGGCAGAAGACCTAAATAGACATTTCTCCAAAGAAGACGTACAATGGCCAATAGGCAAATGAAATGATGCTCAACATCACTAATTATTAGAGAAATGCAAATAAAAACTACAATGAGGTACCACCTCACACCAGTCAGAATAGCCATCATTAAAAAAGTCTACAAATAACAAATGCTGGAAAGGGTGTGCAGAAAAGGGAAGCCTCCTACACTGTTGGTGGGAATGTAAGTTGGTGCAGCCACTATGGAAAACAGTATGGAAGTTCCTCAGAAAACTAAAAATAGAATTACCTTATGATCCAGCAATCCTTCTCCTGGGCATATATCCAGACAAAACTCTAATTCAAAAAGATACATGCACCCCTATGTTCATAGCAGCAGTGTTCACAATAGCCAAGACATGGAAACAACCTGAATGTCCACTGACAGATAAATGGATAAAGAAGATATGGTATATATATACAATGGAATACTACTCAGTCATATAAAAAACCAAATAATGCCATTTGCGACAACATGGATGCAACTAGAGATTATCATACTAAGTTAAGTCAGAAAGAGAAAGACAAATACCATATGACTATCAGTTATATGTGGAATCTATAACATGGCACAAATAAACCTATCTACAAAACAGAAACAGACTCACAGGCATAGAGAACACACTTGTGGTTGCCAAGCGGTGGGGTGGGGGGGATGAGGGGAGGGATGGACTAGGAGTTTGGGGTTAGTAGATGCAAACTATTACATATAGAATGGATAAACAACAAGGTCCTACTATATAGCACTGGGAACTATATTCAATATCCTGGGATAAACCATAATGGAAAAGAATATAAAAAAGAATGTAGGGCTTCCCTGGTGGCACAGTGGTTGAGAGTCTGCCTGCTGATGCAGGGGACACGGATTCGTGCCCCGGTCCGGGAAGATCCCACATGTCGCGGAGCGGCTAGGTCCGTGAGCCATGGCCGCTGAGCTTGTGCGTCCGGAGCCTGTGCTCCGCAACGGGAGAGGCTGCAACAGTAAGAGGCCCGTGTACCGCAAAAAAAAAAAAAAAAAATGTATATATGTGTATAACTGAGTCACTTTGCTGTATAGCAGAAATTAACACAACATTGTAAATCAATTATACTTCAATAAAAAATAAATTAAAAAAAAGAAAATCTAGTTTACCTCAAGCAAGTTTTATCAGAAAAACCAGCCGAACTAATGACCAAGATGCAAATGAAGGCACACACACACAAGCACACAGAACCAAAATATGGTTTCATTAGTAAAACAATAATGCAATACCATTTTCAGCCATACTGTCAGAAATTTAAATGTCAGACAATACCAAATGTTGGTAAGAATATGGGGACTTCACGCATCTCTGGTGGGATTGTAAATTGGTACGACCACTTCAGAATGCATATGGCAATACCTAATAAAATTTGGAAATGCACATCCCTATAACAAGTTGTTCCATTTCAGGATATATATCTGAGAGAAACTTTCATATATGTGAAGAAGGAGCCTTATACACGTATGTTCATTGAAGCATTGTAATGACTGTAGTATCAGACATTTGAAAATAACCCCAAAATCCATAAAAGGGGGAAATGATATGATGGAATTTTATATTGCAGTAAAAAGAATGAACTATCAAATAGGTAGGTCCAAAATACAATACTGAGTAGTAAAAAAAGCAAAATAATAAAGTATATTACATATATTTAAAAATATACCAGAAAATCTATGTATAGCTTATGGATTTGTGCATAGAAATGTATGTTAAGATATGATAAATGAACCTGAAGCACAGATTTAAAGCAAATTGCAGTAGTTGCCTCTAGACAGTGAGAAGAATAGATTTGGACAGAGGGATGGTGGTTATGGGGACTTTACCTTTATGATTAACATTTAATTTTTTAATATGTAATATAAGTGATTGCAATATTATTCTTTGTTCTTTTCTATATTTTGACATTTCTTACCCCAGAGTCTAATATGCTACTTTGAGAGAGGTTTGCATGTGTACAGGAAGAAGACACATGCAGTACAAAGTAAATGTAAAATGCTCTGCTACCAAAACTACTTTATGGCAAAATGTTTCTTTAAGCTTTTTTTGGAGAACAGTTTTACTCATGCCATTCTGCTATGTGAATAGGAAAATAAAATTAAAGAGACTTTGTTCTGAAGTGGGACCTGAGAGATCATTATAAAATAACCCCTTCATTTTACAGGTGAGAAAATGAAGGCCCAGAGACCCGCTGAAGGTCATGCAACTTGTTAGTAATGCAGTCAGGATGAGAACCTCTAGATCACACTGGAATGTGATATAAACTATCATCTTTATTCACCCTTCCTCCCCCACCTCTCCCCACACACCCGGATAGAATTCTACTCTATTATTATTCTTGTTAAAATCGGCCTGGTGTTAAATTTATTTATGTATGTCGATTTCCCTCACTAGAACATGAGCTTTTACTCATGGAAGTCCAGGACCACCTCTGATTTATCTTTGTAGTTTTGCACATAGTAGGTGATCTATAAATATCTGTTAAATATTCTACCTAAGGGCCTCCCTGGTGGCGCAGTGGTTGAGAGTCCGCCTGCCGATGCAGGGGATACGGGTTCGTGCCCCGGTCTGGGAGGATCCCATATGCCGCGGAGCGGCTGGGCCCGTGAGCCATGGCCGCTGAGCCTGCGCATCCGGAGCCTGTGCTCCGCAACGGGAGAGGCCACAACAGTGAGAGGCCCGCGCACGGAAAAAAAAAAAAAAAAAAAAAAAAATATTCTACCTGAGTTATTATCTTCATGGTATTGCCAGCTGAATATGAAGGACAATATATTTAAGGGAATTTAGCACTTAGGTTTGTTATAACTCTAATAATATAGCAACAGAAGTATTTAATATCAAATCTTCATTTTAGAGATTATTCAATTCAGGGAGCCATAACACCTCTGCTGTGTTTTTCGATATATACATTATAGGAAAGATGTGTCTCAAGCAGCTGAGCTTGCCTTATCACCCTGATGGTGTGTGACTCAGTACAGCATAGGCAGGCTTTTCTTAGAGGGGTGAGCATGAGTGACTCTCAGTTTCCCCCAGTATCATCTTAATCTTGTATTTCTCAACATCCAGCCCCTGCAGCTGATGCATGTTTAAAAGATTTTCACTCACACTGTTTTGCCAGTATGATAGATTTTATTTATCAGCTGGGATTTTCATGTGTTCTGCAGCTTCCTACAGCTTTTCATTGGCTTGGGTCTCTCTGCTTCCCTCATATTAGTAGCGATTCTGGAATAGTAGAAAAGGGCTCAAATTCAAGCTTCACAGCAATTTAAATATCACTTTTTATAGTTTTCTCCCTCTCATTTCTACATTATCCTGTCTACTAATATTAACACCATAGCTTGAGGCAGGTGCAGACCAATTTGCCTTTATGGATTCTTTGACCCCTAAAAGTTCTTGCTCTGTTTCTGAGTCCTTCCAACATGAGCCTGGCATTTGCCCCACAAGCCTGTATCTACTTGTTCCCTATACAAAGGCAAGAAAGAAGAACTAAGGCAACCTATTCTTTTTCCCTCATATCAAACAGACTGTACACATTATAAGTGTTCATGGATCCCTGCATTTTTTAGTAGTTAAAGTAGGAAATCTACATGTTTAGAGGACATGTGAAGTAGCAGATTGGATTTTTTATTGAATGACAACATCAGGCTCATGGAATGAACTTGATACAAACTTATTGAAATCACTGTGGTTGACATATATGAAAAAACTTGGATTCCTAGTGAGGTCTTTATGGAATCAAAGTTATGTTTTTAACATTGTATAAATATTAATTTTATTGAGGGGATGACCAGAAATAGTGCTTATTTCCTACTGAAATCAGAGAAAAGTTAGAAAAGCATTTTGTATTGAATGCCTTCCTTTATCTTCTCAGCACCAAATGAATGACTAATTAAATGTTATATGAAAACATCATAGCAGATGGTCCTTCCCATTAATAAGCATGTAATGAAATAATAAACATGCTGAAGAGAAAGACATGAGAGACTTCATATCAGTTGTGCAGTGAGTAATTTATCTCAGAACTCAGAGGTCAAGCAACGGGAAAGCTGTCATGGGAGTAAACATTGAATCTCCTCCTCTTTCCCTATCCTGCTTGTCACCTATAAATTCCTCAGATGATCTATTCAAATTACTGATTCTTCATTGTGAAGTGTCCCAGAAAAATACTCTACAAAACACACAGATGAATCTAAAAAGGGTAATCTCATTTTTTAATACGTAAGCAAAAGTTATAAGGACAGCTACATGTAAAAGAATGAAACGAGAACATTCTCTAATACCATATACAAAAATAAACTCAAAATGGATTAAATACCTAAATGTAAGACTGGATACTATAAAACTCCTAGAGGAAAACTTAGGCAGAACACTCTTTGACATAAATTGCAGCAATATTTTCTGGATCTGTCTCCAAAGTAAAGGAAATAAAAGCAAAAATAAACAAATGGGACCTAATTAAACTTAAAAGCTTTGGCACAGCAAAGGAAGCCATCGACAGAACAAAAAGACAACCTATTGAATGGGAGAAAATATTTGCAAATAATATGACTGACAAAGGATGAATATCCAAGGTATATAAATAGCTCATACAACTCAACATCAAAAAAACAAACAATCTGAACATAAAATGGGTAAAAGAACTGAATAGTCATATTTTCAAAGAGGACATGCAGATGGCCCATGAAAAGATGTTCAATATCACTAATCATCAGGAAAACGCGAATCAAAACCACAATGAGATATCACCTCACACCTGTCAGAATGGTTATCATAAAAAAGAACATAAATAACAAATGTTGGTGAGGATGTGGAGAAAAGGAAACCCTTGTACACTGGTGGTTAGTGGAAATGTAAATTGGTGCAGTCGCTGTGGAAAACAGTATGGAGTTTTCTCAAAAAACTAAAAATGGAACTACCATGTAACCCAGCAATTCCACTCCTGGGTATATCACCCCCAGAAAGAAAAACACTAATTTGAAAAGATACATGCACCCCAATGTTCATAGTAGCATTATTTACAATTGCCAAGATAAGGAAGCAACCTAAATGTCCATCGACAGAGGAATGGATATAGATGATGTAGTACATATATACAACAGAATACTACTCAACCATAAAAAAGAATGAAATTTCGCCAGTTGCAGCCACATGGATGAATGTGGAGGGCATTATGTGAAGTGAAATGAGTCAGAGAAGGACAAGTACTGTATGATATCACTTATATGTGTAATATAAAAAATACAACAAACTAGTGAGCAAAACAACAACAAAAAGCAGTCTCACAGATATAGAGAACAAACTAGTGGTTACCAATGGGAAGAGGGAAGTGGGGAGGGGCAATATAGTGGTAGGGGAGTAAGAGGTACAAACTATTAGGTATAAAATAAGCTACACGGATATACTGTACAACACGGGATGGGGAATATAGCCAATATTTTATAATAACTGCAAATGGAGCATAACCTTTAAAAATTGTGAATCACGGGGGCTTCCCTGGTGGCGCAGTGGTTGAGAGTCCGCCTGCCGATGTAGGGGACGCGGGTTCGTGCCCCGGTCTGGGAAGATCCCACATGCCGCGGAGCGGCTGGGCACGTGAGCCATGGCCGCTGAGCCTGCGCGTCCGGAGCCTGTGCTCCGCAGCGGGAGAGGCCGCAGCAGTGAGAGGCCCGCGTACCGCAAAAAAAAAAAAAAAAAAAAAAAAAAAAATTGTGAATCACTATACTGTACACCTGCAACTTATATAATATTGTACAGCAACTATACTTCAATAAAAAAGACACATGTGGGCTTCCCTGGTGGTGCAGTGGTTGAGAGTCCGCCTGCCGATGCAGGGGACACGGGTTCGTGCCCCGGTCCAGGAAGATCCCACATACCGCATAGCGGCTAGGCCCGTGAGCCATGGCCGCTGAGCCGGTAAGTCCGGAGCCTGTGCTCCACAACGGGAGAGGCCACAACAGTGAGAGGCCCGCGTACCACACACAAAAAAAATGACACGTTTTTAAATTTAAAAAGTTAAAAGGGTAATCTCATTTTTAAATACAAAAGCAAAAGTTATAAGGGAGTAACAAATGGAATCTAGCAATGCATTGCAATAATAATGCACTATGGCCAAGAGGGTTTATTTCAGGAATAAAAGTATTTTAATATCAGAAAATCTATCAACATAATTCATTGTGTCACCAAATCCAAAAGCAAAAACAAAATTACCATATCAGTATGTAGATGTTGAAAGACTCTTAATACTATTCAAAAGTCTGCCCTAATAAGTAATAAGCAGAAGGAATCTACTTAAGTATGATAAACTTGGTTTTCCAGAAACCAAAAGAAAATGTCATTCTAAAATAACAGAACTCTAAATCCATTTAAATTAAAATTAGGAACTATTTAGGAAGGTCCATTGACAGTAATTCTTATTTTAACATTAACTTGGAGATTCTAGTGACTGCAAGGAGGCAGGAAAATAAGTAATATGCATAAGCATTG
Organism: Mesoplodon mirus; assembly: GCF_964341445.2. NCBI lineage: Eukaryota > Metazoa > Chordata > Mammalia > Artiodactyla > Ziphiidae > Mesoplodon > Mesoplodon mirus. Next base: position 15,437,119 of record NC_138995.1, read on the forward strand.
GGAAAAAAACCCACTAAGACAGGTGTGCTGGATTGTTCTAATATTAACAAGATTACAAAGGGGACTATATTTTTCAGAAGACTTTCCCTTTGTGGTTTCATGCAAGAGTTGGCCAAAATCTAAAGTCACATGAGATTTGGAATGTGGAAGTGGAGTAGTAGTCACTATTTTTTAAGTTCTTTTTGGTCAGATATGATGAAGGACAGATGCAGAGGTGCCCAGTGAATTCCAGTTTGTCATTGTTTTCCTCTACTCCATGTTCAACCCTACCTTCTGGCTGCTAGACCCACTGACCAAAAGTAGCCTCAGGCCTTCCAACAGATGCTTGACTGAAGACTTCAGAAGTGGGAGCCATGAAGAGGTGCAGATTTCCAGAAACTTTTCTGCCACTTTGCTTTCACGTTTCCTCTCTGGCACCTGGATATGTCTAGCTTTCCAGATTTCCATTAACACAGACTTTAAAAAGGCTGGGTAGTGAGTTTTCTCTAATTCTCCAACTTCCTTTTTTAGATCTTTATTTCTTAGTATCTCCCACAATTATGTAAGGTCTTGTTCCTATAATTAAACCCCTTTTCATGATACTAGCTTTTCTGCTTCTCTGACTAAATTCTGACTGATAGAATTAATAAAATAATCTGTTAAGGGGGCTGGATACAAGATAAATGCTAAAAACAAGTATTTTCTGTATTTTAGCAATACAGACCTAGGAATAAAAATATAAAAATAACAGTAATTTGTTCACAACACTGAAAAAAGTATAAAGAAACTAGGAATAAAATTACTAGAAAGGCACAGCATTATATGAAGAAAACTATACCATCTTACTGAAGGGTATGAAACAAGATTTAAGCAATTGGAAAAACATTTCATGTTCTTGGGTAGGAAAAATAGGTGATAAAGTGGTGATTCTCCCAAATTAATATAAAAGAAAGTATATCTCCAATTAGGAACCTAAGAGAATTAAAAAAATAGCTCCTATTATTTTAAAATTCATATGTAACAATAAATATTCTAGATTAAGATGAAAAAGAACAGTGTATGTGTGTTTACTGTATATAAGAACATATTGTACAGCTTTTGTAATCAAATCAATATGGTATCAGCATGAGAATAGATAAGTTGACAGAATAGAAAATCCAGAAAAGATTTGTATCTCAATTTGGTGGGGGAAGTATATTTTATATAAGCAATAGTGTTTGTATTAATTCATATATTGATCTAAGAGCATGAAGAAAAATTCAGAAGGATACATAAAGTTGTTACACAAGTTGTCTAGTGGGTGGATGTGGGACTTAGGCAGGAGTTGGTGAGAAGAAAGAGACAAAAAGAAAAATAATAAATCAACATGCAAACTTAAAATGTATGATTTCCAGATTCATGTTCTAGAATCATATTTCTAGAATCAGATTCTTAGAATGAAAAAAAATTTATATTTTAGGGTGATTGTGTGTAAATGTGTATGGAGAAATGTATGGGAGTGGGAGAAGAGAAGTAACAACCTGTAAGAATCTCTATGGCCTATCAGTGAAGAAAGCAAGTTAAAGATCAATGTGTATAATTTGATGCTATTTAGATAAAAACAGACACACTGTATTAAAGTTTGATCAGAGAAGGAGACCTTCTAGGTGTCGTATAGAATGAGGAATTTATCACAGGGATTTGACCTCATGCGAGGTCAAGGTTGGAGCTGGTTAAGCAGTTTATATATGACTTGCTTCTGTGTCCAGTGCTGGGTCTGAAGTCTTCACGATAGGCAGTTGGAAGGGAAAGATGGGCACGAAGTCGCATGCCATTTCAAGGATAAATTGGAACCTAGGAGGACAAACTGAAACTCAAGTGGCTCTTTCACTTCCTTCAAACCTCCAACTTTGATGACATGGGTGACCTGCTGGAGAAATGATGCCCTTAGTAATGGAGTGGAACATACAGGTGACCTAACTAAGAGCAGGAGAAGCTTAAGGAGGAGATCCTGTGGGAGCTGGAGAATCTGTGGGCTCAGCTGCTACCTGATGCCAACAAGGTGAGAGACCAGATCCACAAAAAATTTGTATAAACTGCTACAGTATCTGACTCTATACCAACCTTCACAATCTAATCATTCCTGCTGCTTCATTTTTGCCTTTCATATCTCATGCAAATTTCTATGTAGCCAATCTTAGCTCAAAACCTACAGGGAAGGGAATTCATACATAAATAAGACACCTATGTAAGTATATGTATACTTTTATGTTGGTATAAATAAGGAAAAAGTCATGGAAAGATACACCCCAGATTTCATCAGGGAGATGGTAGTGGAGGGATATGGCCAGAAGCTAAATATAGTGTGGTATATTTATGTAACACAATATGGTGCAGCTGTAATAAAGAATAAGATGTGTTTGTATGTACACATATGAAAAGCTATCCTGATGGAAAAGAGCAAGTCAAGGAAAACTATCTAAAATATAATCTTATTTGTGGAAAAATAATCTACTATGTGTGGAGATATGGATATAGGCCACTATATCTGTACTAGCTGTGTGACCTTTGAGCAAGTTATTTAATCTATCTACACCTTATTTTCTTCATTTGTAAAATGGACATAGTAATACTAATGATAGTATCTGGATTGTAGGTTATCGTGAAGATGAAATGAGACCCATAAAGTGCCTAGAAGAGGGCTTAGCAAATAGCAAGTGCTCGATAATATTATTATTATTTTGGTTATTTCTATCATTATTAATACATCTCAATGGAAATCACTTTCCTCCTTCTCCTACCCTATCAACTCAATTCTATCCTGTCAAATCAAGGAGAAAAGGAGGAAGAGAAGGGGATCTGATTTAAACAGAGCTGCCCCAGAAGGTTGTCACTGGCCCGTGGGTCAGTGAGTTGTAACCCTGCGTAGTCATTAAAAGGATGTCGATGGCAAAAAGACGCAAGGTCAAGCAATGCTTATCCAGAAAAAAGCCTGGGATTCAGACAGGCAGTTCTGGCTGTGTGAGAGTGTCTGTGTGTGCACACATGGGTGTGTGTATGTGTTCTCACGTGTTAGCACACACATGCTTGTGCATAAGTTGGAAAGAACCAATAAAACAACTGAGGATAATTGCACATAAGGAAACATTTAAAAATTCCTGCAAAGGTGAGTCAGAGTGCTATATATTATATTTTCTGATCCACACATGAGAGTTAAAAGACGGGACAGCCAGCATACTCATTTATGCACCCTGAGCCCTGCAATTTATTTCACTGTATTTGATGTTAGCAGGGAAGCATTTCTTTATTTAAAATTACTCAGAATACAGCACAAAGAACTATTCTGTAGGTATGAAATGTGTCTAAATAAAAAAAAAAAAAAAGAAAAACAAAACCCTCTTCTGCACTTTTGACACAGTGACCACAGTAAAGGAAAAATGAAGGTTCTTTTGTTTCTAAATGCTGCTGGAGGAAATGAAACAATGGGGCATGAACACAGTTCTCAACCTTTTTTTCTACGGGGGCACCCGTGGCTGACTAACGTTTCCTAGCACAATGCTCTTCTAAATGCGATTCCCAGCACACTGGTCATTACTTCATTTCATTCACTGCCACCCAAGAGAGCATTTCAGGATACAAATGAGTGAGACTGACATTGAAAGAGGGTAACCTTGGAGACATTCTATTTTTTAATTAAAAATGTAATACATGAATATATTCTCATTGTAAAAGACTAAGCAATATGGAAATATATAGGATATACTCCTGTACCAACTCTCTCACACCCAAACTCCTCTCTACAGAGAGAAGCTAATAAATTATTAACAATTTGGTGCGTATCCTTTATATATTAAATTTGCATTAATATGTTCATATGTATGCATATGTTTACCTGTATCTTTATATCTATATATCCACACATACTGGATTATTTTTCCATAAATGAGATTATACTTTAGCTATTTTTTTGATTTGTTTTCCACATAACATCATAACACTGGAATATCTTTACGTACGGGTACAGACCCATCTTGTTCTTTTTAACAGCTGCATAGTATTGTGTTGCATAAATATCCAACGTTTTATTTAACCTCTTTCCAATTGGTGGCTACTTGTGTTGTTTCTTTTTTATTATTAAAAACAATGTTGCACTGAATGTACATGCTCATCCTTGTGCATGTTTCTTTGTGTACAAATGTATTTATTAAGAACAGATATGTAGAAGTGGAATTGCTAGGTCAGAGAGCACCCATATTTTAGTATTTAATTAAGTGCAAAATATTCCAAAAATCTGTACAAATTTACACTCTCTCCACTGGCAGTATTTTTTATGTCATTCAAAAAAGATTTGCACAGTGGCTACTTACTTACTTCCCTACTTACCTATCTATCTACCTCCCAGCTACCCACCCACCACCTATCTAACACATGGAGGAAAATGAAGCAGGTCAACAGTTATTAGGAGTGAAAGGGACAGGGTGCATATTTAAGTTAGGTGGTACATGTACCTTGCTAAAAAAGGTGATCTCTGATAAAAGAGTGAAGAAAGAACTGGAGCAAGCCACACATATATCTGAGGGAAAAGGATCAAGGTAGAGGGAACAGCAAGTAAAAGTAATTGAAGAGGACAGAAAGCTGGTGTGTACTAAGAAAAACGAGGAGGCCAGTATGGCAGGACTGTAGTGAGAAAGGGGGAAAGTAGAAGAGAGACGTAATGAAGGTACAAGAGTGTCCATCTCCCCAGCCTCTTTCTAACACCAAGGAACATTCATCTTTAAAGTGCTGGCCAATCTACTGGCAAATCTCACTCTTTTCAAATTGTATTCTGCCTGGTTACTAATGAGATGGGGAATCTTTTCACATGTATGTTGGCCATTTTTGTTCTTATTCTACATTTGTATTTTCATATCTTTTTCTCACATTTGATTGGCTTTTTTCTTATTGATTTTTATATATTCTGATTATTTTTAAGCCTTTTTCAATTATACGTCTTGCAAATATGTTCTCCCAATTTGCCTCAATTTTTATGAAACCCAACCTGTACATTTTATTTAAAAATTCTTGATATTGTTTTAAGTTAAGGAGACCCTCCCTATCATAAAATAAATATTTTCCTATATTTTCTTCTGATGGTTTTATAAATTTGTTGTTCATTATGTTTAGCTTTTTAATCCATTTGGGATTTATATTTGTGAATATAAATCACAAATCACAGTTAAGGTATAATCATACATATAATATATGCATATATATTATTTTTTCTCCCTTTTCTGATTTGAAATACAAAATTTATTATATTAAAAGTTCATATATATATTAATCTGTTTCTAGACTGACTATTCAGTTCTGTTTTCTATTTACCTGTCAATACCACACTGTTTCAATTATTAAAGCTTTGTAGTGTATTTAGATACTTGATATGGATAACTTTTCTTCACTGTCTTTTGAAAAATATTCCTGGAGATTCTATTTCAGATGAATCTGAGAATTAGCTTAGCAAGGTCCATTTTATTGGGATTTAATTTAAATGTATAGATTAACGAGGAGAATTAACATTGGTAAACTATTGAGTGTTCTCATTTAGAGAATAGATCTTTCCATTTGTTTAGATTTCCTTTCATGATTTTCAGTACATTTTTACAGTTTTGTTCCACATAGATCTTGCATATTTCTTGTTAAGTTTATTCTTAGGCTTTTTTTTCATGTTTCTGGTTATGAAGGAGTGTATTACATTTTATTTTCTAATATCTTGATTTAATGTTATTAGATAAATTCAGAAAAAAAAGAAAAAACCCAAATCCTGCAGTAAATAGAAGTATAAGGGTAGCTTTACACTGATTGTAGTCATTTAATAATTTATTGCTAGCAATAGAGCATCTGAATTGATTCCCTCATCAGAACAATCTCTGGGATATGACAAATCAAAGAGACTACCTTTAGCTTTTGCTTTGGGACATTTATTTACTCAGGGAGGAGGCAATTAGGCCAAGCCCTGAGGCTCATATAAGTTCAATCACTCTGGAATCTGAGAACAAAGCAATGGGGCTTCTTCTTTCCATATTCACCCCTGCTGCTTTATTTTGACCTCCTTTTGTTTCAAGTCTTTGTTTTATACAACTAAAGTTTTAAAATTATGCACATAGAAAAGCACATAAAATAATATAACCTTAATTTAATAGCTGAGTCATTTAATATGACCCAAGTTTAATAGCTATTTATTTGTCATATTTAGTTCAGGCCTTTTTTGCTTTTGTTCTTATTAATTTTAAGGAAATAAAATATTACGAACACAGCTAAAGCACCAACCCTTTCCCTTCCCATTCACTCTGATGTTGGTGTGTTTCACCCTTAAGAACATTTAAAATATTTTTATGATTTTAATGTGCAGCTATAAGTTATATTTATTATCTGGTGTGTTTTTAACATTTACATAGTTGGTATCAAAACATGTGTAGCCTTTTGTAACTTGATACTGTGGGCTTTTGAAATTCATCCTTGTTGACAAGGACAATTGTTCATGGTATTTTATTTATATCCATTGGTCAAATTTAGCTAATCCAGTCACATGGCTACACCTAGTAGCCAGGGAATCTGAGAAATGTGGTTTTTATTCCAGGAAACCACAACCCTGGCTAAAAATCTGGGTTATGTTACTAAGGAAGACGAGGGGAACTGGTAGTAGGGTACAGCTAGCCATCTCTGCCAAACATTTCAATTATAACGTTTTATAATGTTTATTACAGATTTCTGAAATATACCTTTATTGGATTAAGGTATTTGTTTTTATCTTTCTCAGCTTGCCAAAGGATTTTTAAAACTGCTTTTAACTAGGAATAGGTGTTAAACTGTTCTTTGGCATCTTTTAATATGATTATGTGATTTTCTACTTTAATTTGATAATGTAATGTATTAAATTAATAGGTTTCTTAATGTTAAACTATCCTTGCATTCCAGACATAAATTTTAATTATGTTATAAGATATAAGATTCAAAAACATGAATCTTATATCTGTTAGAAATATATTATTTTCTTTGAAAGCAGTGTAGACTTCCGTTTATTTAGGATTTATATGTTCATAGTTAAACTGGCTTATTCTGTTATTATTTAATGTTATTTGTATGGATTTATAATCAAAATTATGTTAACCATATAGAGTTAGTGGGGAAGCTCTCCATCTTTTTATATTCTGGAAAAAATTTTTTTAACCTAATAATTATCTGTTTAAATTTTAATATAATTTACCCATAATACCATTTGATCTGGGTTTTTTTTAAGGGATATATCTGACTACTTTTAAAATTTCTTCTATGACCTTATTCTATCTTTTGTTGAGCCAATTTTTTGTTATATATTTTTTTCTAGAAAAATCAACCTTTTAATTTAGATTTCAAATATGTTAGCATTAATTCAAACCTACCTTTCTTTCACACTTGAAAAGTTTTTCTATGTCTATATTTATCTTACCTGTCTTCTGTGGTTTATTTTAGTCTCCTCTATTTTTTCTTGATCAGAATTGCCAGAGATTGTACAATTACGTTGGACTTTTAAAGAACCAGGTAATGGTTTTATTAAGTAGTCCTTTCAGGCTTTTTGCTTACATTATTATTTTCTGCTTTTTAACTTTTTAATTTTCTCCATCCAAATTGTTTTTTTTCTTCTAATTTATTGTATTGTGTGCTTAGGTCATTATTTCAGGCATTGTTTATTGGCTACCCATTCCTAACCCCCTTATCCTTTTTCTACTTCCAACTGTAGAGGTTAAAATAGCTAGACACCCAATTTCCCAGATAGTCTTGGAGCTAGGTATGGCCATGTCCTCCAGATGTAAGAGGAAGTCTTCTACAGGCACATTGGGAAAGATTTTTTCCCACTGCTCACTAAAACGGAGAAACGCACACCAACTCTTTCTTTCCAACTAGTAGAAGGAAAAAGAGAGCACAGAGAAGGCACACCTGGTTTCTTAAAAGCCTCACCCTAGAAGTGGTATACATCATGCTCACTAACATACCATTGGAGAGAACTTACTCATTTAATCATACTAACTGCGAGGGAGGCTGGGAAATGTGACTGGCCACATCACTTGCTATAACTCTATTATGATGTAAGAAAAGAACAGATCTGGAAAATAGATTAGCCATTGCTTGCAATCTTTCACACATACAATGACAGAGAAGTTAAGAATATCAGTTACTCATGAAAGCACAAGCTTGGAAGTTGTTCTATAATCCTTAAGGGACCTATATGAAAAAAAATTGAGCTTTGAAAATATTCATCTAAATATTGGATGATGCCACCAGCATTCTTATCTGACAAAAGTACCACAACCTGAGCTACAACAATCAGACTCAAGTAACCATTGACAGTCTAAGCAGCCAACTTGAATCAATAATGCTATCTATATTTCTGTAAGGGAGGATAATCACATATACACACTGGTATAAAACTCAGTGGCTTCTCAATTCACTGCAAAATCATTAACTCAAACCAAATAGTTACAGGTGGCTTTAATTAGCAGTGTCATAAAAGCAATTAGCATTGGTTTGTACCAACTGTATCCACTAGAACTAGCACAAAGTTAATGACAAGTGTATGCACAAGTAGCAATATTCTGTTATGCTTTCAGAAATATTAAAATAATAGAACAAGGGATACTACTTTTTTCCTAGTCAATTTGTTTAATTTTTAAAATATAATATCTTATCTTTTCTTGTAGTTTGTTCTTGTAAGTTTAAAATAAGTGAATAAATAAGTCTACAAATCACTTTACTTGGTTATCTTTCTTCTAGCATAGATATAAGTATCTTTTATAATCTTTTAATTTTATGTCAGGTTTATTAAAGCATAGCTTACATTCACTAAAATTCACCCTTTTAAGTTGTACAGTTCTATAAATTTATACAGTTGCATAGCTGCTACCAGAATCAAGGTATCAAATATTTCCACCACCCCTCCACCCCCCAAAAAGTTTTCTCATGCCCCTTGGTAATCCCCAAATACAACATTTTGGAAGTGAATCAAAATTCCACTTGATGTGTTTCACCTGGTAAGCCAGGTTTTTCATCTGGGAGAATGCTATGCAAACCTCAAATATGAACAAGCCAACTAGCTTATTTTTTTCTTTCTCCCCTCTGAAATCCCACTTGTTTTTCCCAAGTGCCTCACTGATTTAAATGATTTTAGCAGGGAATCACTGTTCATTTTTCTTTGCAAATATACTTTAAAAAAAACCTGTCAACATCAACATGTCAACATCATTGGATTATTTTCTACATCCATCAGGTGCTTTAACATATATTACAGAAATAAACAAAAGAAGGTATATTCTTTGTTCCCAAGGGGTTTTCAGATTAAGAGAGAAAATAAGCATGGACATATTTATAATAAATAGAATATGGTCTATGATAACCAGGAGGTGTTTTTCCCCCCTCTCTATTTTATTATGGCTAGCCTGTGGGGAAAGGAAGGTGAGAGGAAGTGCATTAAGTGGAAGGACTGGCTGGATTCAGCAGAATGAAATAAATACAAGAAGATACAGAAGCACATGAAGAGGACAGAACAAGGATTTGGGTAGAGATGACATTATAGGAAAGATGATTGCCATGGTTTGTGCTAGCTGAAAGAAGCCTTGTACCAAGAAGCCTTTCATTCTGTAGATGAGGAAACAGGCCCAGAGAGGTGCAGTGACACATTGAAGGTCAACCAGAGAAGTTGTAGCAGAGTTAGGACTAGAACTAGTTTTCCTAATTCTGTTCTGATGTTCACTTTACTGCCCTGCATGGCTTATCCTGTTGCTTTCAGGAAGCAACCCGTAATTTTCCACTTACTCACATTTGCTTTTGAGCCCTTACATCCTACTCTAGCTTTACAAAAGAAATACATTTATCCATCACCTGGGGACATAACCAATGCCTCGGAGGTGCTACCCTCACAGTCTTTCTCAGATAATCCATCTCCACCTTTCTTTCCAAAACCCTCTTGGCAGAATTCAGGCCCCCTTCTTTGCTGGAGGGTTTAATAATGATTCACTTTAGGGCTAGCTTGAAACCTTGACTCTCTTGATATCATTTATGTGGGGAAAAGAATGCTCCTAGTTCCAAATAATCAAACTAAACTTTCAACAAAAAGCCAAATACTTGGGGACTTTCTATAAATTTATCTGAGTATGTAATTTTTTCTGTTCTTTAGAGGAATGACATATTCTGCTCAAATCTGAAACTATGACCTAATTTATATAAATTCAGCTATTCTGTGTACAAACCTCCATAGGTTCTGGTGAAAACTAAACTCTTCCATTGCTACAGCAGTTATGCCCACAATTCTACTCCAAATTCAACATAATGGAGCAAAGTGTCTCAACATCTGGAAAATGGGTAGAGTATATGAGAAAATAAAACTTACAGTGGAAAAGGCACTGGTGACAGTGTCTTGATGCTACAGTTCTTTGCTGAAATGTTTTTCAGGTGGCCCCTCTAAAAGAAAATGGGACACTTGGATACCAAGTTCAAGTCCACAAAGGAAATTCAAATTAGGTCTATATCAAATGTAGCACTTTCAAACATCATCTCTGGGTATTTTCATCAGAATATTCTATGTTCAAAAATATTTTTGAAATGTATGTGCACAAGACTGTGCTGTGGGGAAGTACCAAATAGACTAACAATAGAACGTAGCACATGGTATAGGGACATTTGGGACGCACAGGCTGTGATATTGTAGGAATTCAGAATCAAGAAATAGAACTGTATGGAACATAAAAGCCTTCATGTAAGAAATGAAATTTAAGGATAGGTAGAATCTGTACATGTGGAGAGGAATAAGGAGCAGAGCTGATGTTCAGTTGGATGTTCTGGAACAGCGGCACCGGCATCTATTCTGTGTGACTGGTAATCCATTCTGAATGGTAGCTGTACTTGCCAAATTGGTCATTAGATATTCTGAAGATCACCCCAGCAGGCATTCCTGGACACTGCTGTGGAAGTGGCTGTTGGGAGGTTGGGGATCAGTTCAACTTTCCCAGGCCATCAAAAGGTAACCAACTGATCAGAAATAGAGATTTGTTTTAAATTGTTGCTGTGTTCAGTTAAATCTTATGTATGCTGTGCACACATTTCTTCTGAGATTATACAACTAATCTCTCAGTCAGATTGACATCAGTCTTAAACTTCATTATCATACAGCCACAGGTATCAAACTGACAAACACACTCAATGGGTATAAATGATTATTATTATTCTTTACTAGAACAAGAACTGTACTGTCTCTTATAACACTCATCCAATTTCAATCCCTTGTCAGGACAAACTTTAAAAGAATATCATCAAGAAATCTTAAAAAAAAAAAAAAAAGAAAAGAAAAAAGAAGGAAAGAAAGAAATAGCAGAGCTGGTTGGTTTTGTCTAGCAGGTACTTCTGCTGTTTCACCTTTTGAGGTAAGTAGCCTCGGGGACATAGAACCAATTTTCAGCAGTGATTTGCTACGATATTGAATACACATCTCAATACCTTCATAGATAGAAAAGGAGGGTCTTATTCATCAACACTTTCCTTTTGGTCGGCAAACACTCAGGGAACAATTAGACTGTTTATAAAGGCTTGGTACCTAGAATAGTGCAAAGTCAATTTAAAAAATATATTGAATATGTGAGCTTTTCCAAATTGTCATCAACTGTTATGACAAGCTATTAAAGAAGCTATTGTAGAGGAGTGAAGGAGCAGCTGATTTCAAAACAGTAAATCAAGTCTTGGTCAAGAGCACTGATGAAAAGAGAACAGGATTCTTGCTGTGTTTATGAGTGGCTCAAGACAGCTTTAATACACATCAATCACAGGTAGGCAGTGTGCTCCGGTCTGTGCCCCCGACTCTCAGTGTGACCTTTTGTGAGTCACCAGACGGCTTTCAGGCTCAGTTACTCAGCTGAAAACAAAGCCGAAGAGCAGAAACCTCAATGAAAATGAAAAACAGGCACTGCATCGCTAATGAGATTTCCTGGGGAAATAAACTCCTCACCTCTGTAACCCCCTCTCCGTGACACTCCCCACTCTAGACCACAACGTCTCACACTTTCAAGAGAAGGTGGACAAAGTGAAGGGTTTAAGGCATGTGGCTGTGCTACGCTCCCAGTTTCAGAAGGATTTATTGGGCAGAATTCACTGTGCTTACTTAAAATAGGAAAGCCATAGGGAAAGAAATGGTCACATTATCTTGCTTTAGAAATCAGAGCACTAACTTTGGGTTCAAAATCTCTCAATCGGCTATGGTTTGCTTAGAGATTTGGGAGGGCTGGCCAAGGAATCTCACCCTTTCAGTTGGTTCTAAATAGTTTATGGCTATATAACCAGTACTGTGAAATATTTCTACTCCCTCTGGGCAAAATCACTCATTATTGTGAAACTTTCTGCTAAAATTATAAGATTAGAGTTGCATGAACATGTAACACTATGACTGTGGATGAAACAAAGTTTAGAAAAGAATAGCCAGGACAGCAGCTTCTTTAGGAGGGTAGTAAAACGGGCTGAGGGTGGGCCTGGAGTTTGGAAATGCCATCAATGCTGTCAGCCTCCACAGCTTCATGGTGCAGTCGGCCACCTGCAGAAGAGGGAAGCTCAGAAGGAAGACATGGCCGATGGAACTTATGGCCCTGGAGAATAAGGATGCACTTTCATTTTTAAGATTGTTGGTCCCTTGGTGTTGCAGTAACCATACACACACATACACACAAACACACAGTGTCTGTCTGGCACATATGTGTCTCCTTTCTGAAGCTAGTCCCCTTGGAAAGGTTACACATGACTGAACACTACTGAATCAGTCAGTCTATTTAGTGGATTGTAAGAAAAGCTGACGGTATCACGGCTCCAAGGCAGGCTGCCACCTCAGAGCCTCAATCGTAACTAATGGGGGTTTAAAAGGGATATCAGAAAATATCATGCAGATAAAATACAGAGATAGGAGAAGAGACCATAACCTCAATCTGCAAAATGTAATAGCTCCGTCAAAATAAAAGCCAAAGCTAAACTCTCCTGCTGCTGTACACCCCCCAGCTCAAGGGAACTGTTCAAGCAGAGAAGCATTTTCTATTAGCACAAACTCGGAATGCAGCAGGGAGAAACTCAGCCATAATATCTGCACAACAGCCCTTCTATGCAAACACCATTCCAGTAATGGGAAATTTTAATGATGTAAAGCAGCAAGGTCACACAATATGTCCAGGAAGCCCTTGGAAAGACACTGCCTCTGCAGACATTAGAGAGAAGAGCTCAGAATTGCTCTTGGTTCATTAGGCTTTGCCTGAGGGTTTTTTTCTTCCACTATTAACTGCAAACAAGGTTGAGGTTGTGTTACTCAGTTCCTTGTATGCAACGCAAAGAGGTGAAGGGCAGGATTTGTAAATATGGAAAGGCAGACAGCTTAGACGTGTTTTTACAATACTTGAAATATTCTGAGTCACCTTAAATATGAAAATTGCAAAAGCCTTATCAATGTTGCAGTGTTTTTTTTCGTAGCAGAAGAACTTTTTATCTACTTGTGTATAGATAAAGGTACTATATGCACATAAATATACACACATGGGGTGGATTGATTCCCTCCCCTCCAACCAGCACCACCACATATTCTTACAGTTTGCCTTCTTCTCCCAGCTTTATGACCCCATTGAGATCGCTCTTACTGTTTTCTTCCTCGTTACATTTTGATATTTCAAAGCATGGCCTGGATCTCACTCCCATCTCTCCACTCCACATTATTAATGAATTGGAAAGCAGACATCATTAGTTTTCGGAGACTATTTCTTTTAAAATTTACAGACCCCTTCATCTGAATCCCCAGAGACAGTCTGCTGTTCTCATCTTAGAATCTTATTAGCATCATATCTTCTGTATCCTGCCATGCAAACTGCATGGCTATGCACTTTCTAGCACTTGACCCTTTTGCGGACGGAATTAATTTACTCTTTGAAGATGCAGCAGCATGCTGTTGTGCTTGTTAGAGAAAGAAAAGCCAAGCAAGGAGATGGCAAAGCAAGCAAAGAAAATTCCTCATTTAAAAGCAAGCTCTTATAAGGGAATTTAGGTGGAGACTGGCCAGGAGAAACTAATAGCTAGTAAGTATTGATAGAAAGAGGCAAATTAGCTGATTAGCAGGGATCACTGAGAATTTCTGCATCCAAATACTAACAAGCATTGGAACAAGCTCCCTGGTATGGAGCAGATTACAGGAATTCGTTTATACTAGAACCTTTCATTCTTAGACGTCTCTTTGGTTTAATATGACCCAGGTCAGCATTAGAAGATAAGCGAAGCAGCTAATTCTGATTTGGTCAGACAACTGACCTGTCTCCTGAAATCTTTCAGACTCACTTACTCAGTACTCACTGTGTGCCAGGTATTGTTCTAGACACAGGAGATACAATAGTGAGTAGTATGACATCTCTTCATTGGATGAACTTACCTTCTACTGAAGTAGTAAAAAACCAGAAAGTAAACAGACAATTAAAAATGTAACTTCAGCGCTTCCCTGGTGGCGCAGTGGTTGAGAGTGTGCCTGCCGATGCAGGGAACGTGGGTTCGTGCCCCGGTCCGGGAGGATCCCACATGCTGTGGAGCAGCTGGGCCCGTGAGCCATGGCCGCTGGGCCTGCGCGTCCAGAGCCTGTGCTCCGCAACGGGAGAGGCCACAGCAGTGAGAGGCCCGCGCACCGCAAAAGAAAAGAAAAGAAAAAAATGTAACTTCAGGTAGCTATAAGTGCTATGAAGGAAAATGAAGACATCTAAAAGAATAGAGTGTTAAGGGGAATTATTTGAAACAGGGTGATCTATTACAGAGTTGACATTCAAGCTGGGACATTAATGATGTAAAAGAGCAAGCCCTCTGAGGATCTTGGGGATGAGTGTTCCAGACAGAATGTAAAGGCCTTGAGACCAGAATAAGTTGGCATATTAAAATTTAAATACAGCTGATGTGGCTGGAGTGGAGTGACAGAGGAGAAAGTACTGGGACAAATAAGCAGTGGCCAGAAGTAGACTCTTAAAGGCCATGATAAGGAGTTTGAATTTTATCCTAACTATGATGGAAGCAATCAAAGGTCGTATGTTTATGCTTTAAGGTGACTCCTGCTGTTTTGCAAAGAATAAATTCAAGGGTAGAGATAGGGGAACAGAATAAAAGCAAGGAAACCAGATAGAAGGTTATCTTAGAAGTCTAAACAAGAAATTATTATGGTGTCTTGAACTTAAGGTGGTAATGGAGGTGGTGAGAGGTGGTGGGATTCAAGATATATTTTGAAGACAGATCTATAGAACTTGTTGAGGAATTGGATGAAGAAGAGACTGGTGATGTCTTTAAACCGAGTGGCAGAAGAGTAAAGTGGAACAGATTGAAAATGAAATAAAAAGCTTCATTCTGGCCAGGTTAAATTTGAGATGACCATTAGATATCCAAGAATAGACAGTGTGGGGCCCATAGAAGAAATTTGGAGTTAAGAGAGATAAACATTTTGTAATTACAAACTTATAAATATCATTTCAAGCCACGTAACTGGATGAGATCATCACAGGATTAACTTTAGACAGAGAAAAGGCCCAAAGATGGCTTCGGGACATTCCAAAAAACAGAGGTCAGGAAGAAGAAAAGGAGGTATCAAAGGAGACTGAAAAGGAATAACAAGTGTTATAGGAGAAAAACCCAGAAAACATCACCAAACAACAACAACAACAAAAATATATATATTTGAAAAAGGAGGGAGTAATTAATAATATAAAATGCCACCAGGAGTTTGAGAGAACTGAGAAGCGAGAATTGGTTATTTGATGTGGCAAGATAGAAATCATTGCTCACCTTGACAAAAGAGTTTCAGTGGAGTGATAAGGACAAAAACGATTGAAGTGAGTTATGGACAAATGGGGTGTGAAAAATGCCGAGTAAGCAATATAGACAACTTTACCATTGAGTTTCTCAGAAAGAAGAGTGAAGAAATGGAGTGGTAGTTGGAGGGTTATATTGGGATGAAGGAAGGTTTTAAGTCAGGGGCAACCATAGGATGTTTGTACACCATCAAGAACGATCCTACCAGAAAAGGAAGAGGATGATGTGTAAGAGAGAGTGTATAATTGCAGGAACCATGACTTTGGCCAAAGAAGGGATGGGATTCAATCCTTAAGTCAAGGCTTTAGCCTTAGACAGGAACAAGGACAAGTCAGTCATTTTAAGAGAAGGGAAGGTAGAGGTTATAGGTAGTAGATTTGGTTATGGGAGGAACCAGTTCTCTTCTGATAGTTTCTAATTTCTCAATGAAATAAGACATGAAATTATCAATTAAGAGTATGTAATATAAAGGATGATTTGACATTTGTAGTTAAAAAATTTAAATGTGACCAGTCAGCATGATCATGTTTTCCCTAATCACATTTATCTGTTTAGGTAAGGGCTGAGATTAGGTGGTGTGATAGATTTACCAATACTGGGTTTACCAGCAAGTTAAATAAGGAAAAGAGGGGCAAGGCAGTATATAGCATAATGATTACAGTAATGGACCAAATATAATATTGATGATATGAGGATTGATTGTATGAGAAAAGTGAATATGAGGCTGAATCAATTGATGGGTGGGTACAATGGTTTAAAGAATTGTTGGCATATAAATACTGAAGTTTGAGTGAGCTGGAAACGTTTTTTGAAGTGCAATTCTTAAATCTAGATTTTGGAAGTGGTATAGTGGGTATCTGAGAAAGGATAGAGGAAAATATTAGTGGAAGGAGGACGTCTATCCCACTTCAAAGCCCTGAGGATATGTGAAAGAAAGCAGCCACCACTTGAAAGGGAAGGAGGAGAAACAGAACCTTAAGGGATAACCAGTTTATAGTTAGAGCAAGGAGGTGAAATGAACATTTTTGAGATGAGGTTAATAATAGAGGGCTTTTTTTTTTTTCTGATGACAGGCAAGTAGTTCCAAAAAATATAGTAGGAGGGTTTGTTGGGAATAGAAAGGGATGGGAAAGTGGGTCAGGCTTGGGGAGGTAAAGAGCCACATAGGGGTAAGCATACAGGTCATGACAATGACCTTATAGTTCTACTGTCCAATGCAGTTGCCACTAGCTATAAGTGCCTGGTCAGAACTAAAATGTGCTGTAAATATAAAACACATACTGGATGTTGAAGACTCAATACCAAAAAAAAAGAAAAAAAAGAAAAGAATTTAAAATACATCATTAATATATTTATATTGATTAAATGTTAAAATAATATTTTGGACATATTGCGATAAAAGAAAATATGTTATTGGGACTTCCCTGGTGGTCCAGTGATTGAGAATCCATCTTGCAATGTGGGGGATGCCGGTTTGATCCCTGCTCAGGGAACTAAGATCCCATATGCCACAGGGCAACTAGGCCTGTGTGCCACAACTACTGAGCCCGCACACCACAACTAGAGAGCTCGTGCACTGCAACAAAGAGCCCACACACTGCAATGAAAGATCCCACATGCCACAATTAAGACCCAGTGCAGCCAATAAAAAGATAAATATTTAAAAAAATTTTTTAAAAAGAAAATATTTTATTAAAATTAATTTCACTTTTTAAAAACATAAATGTGTCTACTAGAATATTGTAAAGTACATAAATAGCTCGCACTATATTCTCATTGGGCGGTGCTGCTTTAGACACTTTCATTCCTGGTGGTGGCCTGAACAGGGACATTAGGCATGCTGGGATTAGATCTGATAGCTTCTTAGGGGAAGGTAGGACATCAGTTCCAGTTATGGCTATCCTTTTGGGAGTGGTATTTTCTATCTTTGCTACTTAGAGTATGGTCCTTGGACAGGTAGCACTGGCACCACTTGGGAGCTTGTTAGAAACACATAATCTCAGGGTCTGTCCTGTACCTATTGAAACAGAATCTGCAGTTTAATAAGATTCCCAGTAAGTCTTATGCATATTAAAGTTTGAGAAACAATGCTTGAGATAGTTTCTAGTGGTGAGGCTGATGAAGTTGAGGCTAGGGAAGGAAGAGGGTACCAAGAACACCTTGCTGGGTGAGAAATAGTCGTACCAGTGGGTAATTTCCAGGATAAAGAAGAAGCAATTAGATCTTGGATAACTATGAAGTCTCTGGAAATGAAATGTCTAATATGGTAGCTGATAGCCACATTTGAATTGTGGCTGCTCTGAATTGAGATGTACTGTAAGCATAAGACACATGCCAGATTTTGAAGACTTACTTTGAAAAAAAGAATGTAAATATCTCATTAATAAATTTAACATGTTGATAACACATTGAAATGATAACATTCTGGATATATTGGGTTAAAAAACATATGGTTAAAGTTAATTTTTTAAAATGTAATTAGAAAATTTAGTGGTCTTCTGTGGCTTATATTACATTTCTATTGGAGAGCACTGCTCCAGAATATACTAGTAAAGTCTCCAGGATATTCCCATATAGACAGACTCTGTAGAGCAGGGGCTAGCAAACTATGATCCACAAGCCAAACCTGGCCCACCACCTATTTTTGTAAATAAATATTTATTGGAATACAGCCATGCTCATATTTTCACATTGTCCATGGCTACTTTCATGGTGCAATGACACAATGGAGAAGTTATGGCAGAGACTGTATGGCTCATAAAGCCTAAAACTTTTATTTTCTGGCTCTTTTTGAAAAAGGTTTGCCAAACCCTGCTGTAGAGAGAAAATGTAGTGGTCTTATTGTTTTCTATTTCAGGATAATCCAGAATTCATAGTCAGACTGGAGAAAGCCTTTGTTTACAAACAGTTTGACCATATCTAGAAAAATATTCTCATGATAGCTGAAAATCAGGATTAGAATCCTTTACCTTTTATAGTTGTATATTTAATTGCACTATTCTTTTGCATTATTGAAACCATAATTCTGTTCCCATTTAAATTATTTTTAATAGGGAACACTTTTTAGAATTTATGAGGCTTTATTAGCTTGGATTCTAACTGTAGTTAGATGCTATGAAACTTAATCATTGAAATTGGTTAATTTTCCTTTTATTCTCTTATTGTCCATTGAGAAATTACTTAGTAAGATGGTACCAAATGCTAGAAGTACACAGTAACTTTGAAAATGATGAAATGTGACACAGATTCAAATCAATGCTTTGAGAGTTAATGGTGTACCCTTTCATAATATGAAAAGGAATAAACTTATTATTATTGCTTGTCATTATTATTCTTTCATCTCCATTCCTGCTATACCACCCTAGTTTAGAGATTTAGTAAGTCCTGTGTATTAGGCCAACATTCTTCCCATCTGACTTTCTCTTTCTTAAATTTATTTTCCTCTCTAATCTGTTCTCCTTTCCATTTCTAGATTAATATTTTAAAATTACTACTTTAATCTCTAAACTCCTCTCCTCAAAAATTCTCAAGGCCTGCTGAATTTTAAAAAATCCTGTTAGATTCATAAACCGGTCCTAGACAATCTTGTGATCTTATTTTCCATTAACAATTTCCATTCTACAGGCTTTCCACATTGCCATAAGTATAAACCCTGATTTCTCAGATTGGCTCCTTCTTCTACATTCTTTCTTAATAGATTTGATTAATGTTATTACCTTTAGGTCACACTTTAACAATCATCTTATAATAAGTTTCACTGTCTCCACTCACCACTTTAATCCAGGGTCCATACAACTGTTAGGGAATTTTCCTAAATTATAAACCTCATTATACTTTGTCCCATGGTAAGAAGAAAAAACAAAAAAAAAACAGATAAAATTAAAATTATAAAAATAGTAGTAGATGCAAGGTAGTCATGATGAATTCATTTCAAAGGTAAGCAGAGAAAGAAAGAAAGAAAGAAAGAAAGAAAGAAAGAAAGAAAGATGGAAAGAAAGGAAGAAAAAGAAAAAGGGAATCCTTCAAAGGTAAGTAGCAAAAAAAAAAAGTCTATGATAAATGGAGAGATTTTGTGGGGTCAGGAGGAAACCAATCAAGGTATCAGCAATAACGAGGGCTGATGGGGGCAGACTGGAGTCTGCAGGAGCCCCATACACACTACTAGTTTACTTGGCATAGTAATTCTTCCTCCAAGTCAAATTTTGCTGACAGAGCAACAGTGAAGGCAGGGCTTAAAATAATAAAGAATTTGAATAATCTTTTACATTCTTGAGATGCCTGGAACCTAGGACTTCGGTGTAACTAAATATAAAGATGAATGGAAATTAGCTGCAACTGCAGGTAATACCCCTCTAAACTCAATACTAATAAGATAAAAAGGATTAGTTTCTCAGTGGAGGCAGCCCAGGGGGATTGAACATTGGGCTATGCAAGATGAGATGAATCTTTATTAAAGCTGTATCTTAGTCACAGATTAACTTAACCTCTTGTGAAGTTTGAGTTATCAGTTCTTCAGCTCAGATGCCAGACATAGAAAGAGTTCACCCTCTTGGGGAAAAAAATCAAATGGAACAGAAAAAAATATACTTCAGTCTCTATCCTTTTTCAATGCACAATGTCTGGCATATAAAAAAATATTACAAGACATGTAAAGAAGCAGGAAAATATGATGCACAATCAAGAGAAAAAACAATAAGAAGGGAAAAAAACAATAAGAAGTAGATCCACAGATGCTTCAGACAGTGTAATTAGCAGACCAGGACTTTAAAAACTGATATAAACTTGTTCAAACATTTAGAGAAATGATCCAAACAGAGACAAAAAGAAAAAAAGATTAAAAAAAAAAACTGAACAGAGTGTCAGTGATTTATGCAATAATGTCAAGCAATCTAATACATATGTAATTGAAGTCCCAGAAGGGAAACAATGATAAGAATTATGGCTGACTTTTCATAAGAAACAATGGAAACTAGGAAAAATGAAGTGACTGTTTTAAGTGCTGAATAAAGAAAATTATCAATCTAGAATTCTACAGCCAGTGAAAACATCCTTCAAAATGCAGGCAAAATAAAGATATTTTCTGATTTAAAAAAACCCCAAACTGAGAATCTGTCAATAGCAAACCTACACTATAAGAAATACTAAAGAAAGTTCTTCAGGTCAAAAGAAAATGATATTAAATAGAAACTTCAAACTATAGGAAGGAATTAAGAGCATTGGAAATAGTTAAAGAAAGTAAGAAAGAAGAAAGAAAAAAGAAAGAAAGAAAGAGTAGATAAATATAAAACAATATTTTTCTAACTCTTTTAACAGACGATTGCTAAAAGCAAAAATACAATATTTTAGTGTAGCATTTATAAAGTATGTAATAGTAAAATGTATGATAAAAACAGCATAAAGTATGGAAGAGGACAAATGGAATTATAATGGTGGTTCTTTATATATGAATATAATATGTAATTATATATAATTATATATTATAATATATAATAATAACATATAATAATATATAATTATAATATATAATATATATAATTATATATAATATATACAATTATATATAATATAATATATATAATATATATAATTATATATATATAATATATATAATTATAATATATATATAATATATAATTCAAGAGAGACTATGACTAGTTAAGAATGCATATTGTAGTCCATAGTGTAACCATTAAGGAGAAAAAAGAAGTGGTATTGTTTAAAAGTCAATTACCTAAGCATACTTAATCCAAAAGAATTTAGGAAAGGAGGATCAAAGGAAGAAAGAACAGATGGAACAAATAGAAAACAAATAGCAAGAGGGTAAGTATAAACTCAACCATATCAATCTTCACACTAAATGTAAATAGGATAAATATTTCAATTAAAAGGCAGAGGTGTTAGAATAAGTGAGTTAAGTAATGTTGGAGGATAGAATATCAATATACAAATATCAATTATACATTTATGTACAAGGAACAGACAATAGAATTTGAACTTAAAAGTAAACACTATCTACAATAGCATTAAAAATATGAAATACTTAGGAATACATCTGTCAAAAGATGTACAAGACTTGTGCAATGAAAACTACAAAACACTGCTGAGAATTGAAAAGCCTAAATAAATGAGAGTTATAGCATATTTATGGGTCAGAAGACTCAATATCATTAACATGTCAATTTATCAATAGAATCAATGCAATCCCACTCAAAACCTTAGAAGGCTTTTTTGGGGAGGGTTAGAAATTCATGATACTTAAATTCATATGGAAACATGAAGGACTTAGAATAGCTAAAATAACCTTGAAAAAGAATAATTTGGAAGACTAAAACTGCTGGATTTCAAGACACATAATAAAGCTATAGTAATCAAGATGGTGTGGTACTATTGTCAATAAAGACAAATAGATCAGTGGATTATTAAATTTCTGGAAGTGCAATAGAGAGGAATAATAGAGAGAAATATAATAAATAACAATAGAGAGACCATATATAAATGGACTACTGATTATCAACAAAGGTGTAAATGCAATTTGATAGAAAAATATATTATTTGACAAATGATACTAGAACTGGATATGCATATGCAAACAAATAAACTTTAATTCATACCTTGCACAATCTACAAAATGTAACTCAAAATGTATTCAAGGGCTTCCCTGGTGGTGCAGTGGTTGGAAGTCCGCCTGCTGATGCGGGGGACGCGGGTTCGTGCCCTGGTCCGGGAGGATCCCGCGTGCTATGGAGTGGCTGGGCCCGTGGGCCATGGCCGCTGGGCCTGCGCGTCTGGAGCCTGTGCTCTGCAGCGGGAGAGGCCGCAGCAGTGAGAGGCCCGCGTACGGCAAAAAAAAAAAAAAAAAAAAAGTATTCTAGACCTAAGTGTAAATTCTAAAACTTTAAAATTCCTATACTTAATTGTAGGAGAAAAAGGAAATCTTTGTATTGTGGGCTAGGCATAGATTCCTTAGTATGACACAAAAATCATGCCCCATAAAAGAAAAAATTGATAAAATGTATTTCATCGAAATAAGAACTTCTGCTTTTTTGAGACATTTTTAGTAAAAGAAAGGACTTTCTTTTGGATGTTCATTGTAGCGTTGTTTACAATAGCTCAGACATGGAAGCAATTTAAATGTCCATCGACAAATGAATGGATAAATAAGATATGGTATATATTATAACATGGAATATTACTCAGCCATTAAAAAGAATGAAATAGGGCTTCCCTGGTGGCGCAGTGGTTGAGAGCCCGCCTGCTGATGCAGGGGACACGGGTTCGTGCCCCGGTCCGGGAAGATCCCACATGCCGCAGAGCGGCTGGGCCCGTGAGCCATGGCCGTTGAGCCTGCACGTCCAGAGCCTGTGCTCCGCAACGGGAGAGGCCACAACAGCGCGAGGCCCACATACCGCAAAAAAAAAAAAAAAAGAAATAATGCCATTTGCAGCAACATGGATGCAACTAGAGATTGTCATACTGAGTGAAGTAAGCCAGAAAGAGAAAGAAAAATATCATATGATGTCACTTATAGGTGGAATCTGAAAAAAAATGATACAAATAAACTTATTCACAAAACAGAAACAGGCTCACAGACTTAGAGAGCCAACTTATGGTTACCAGTGGGGAAGGGTAGGGGGCAGGGATAGATTGGAAGTGTGGGATTGACACGTATACACTGCTATATTTAAAATAGATAACCAAAAGGACCTACTGTATAGCAGAGGGAACTCTGCTCAGTATTCTATAATAACGTAAATGGGAAAAGAATTTGAAAAAGAATAGTTACACGTATATGTATAACTGAATCACTTTGCTGTACACCTGAAACTAACACAACATTGTTAATCAACTATACTCCAATATAAAATAAAAATTAAAAAAATAATGAATTAAAATTCTATTGTATTGAAAAAAAACCTCCAATACTGAGAAAACAACTAACTAAATTTATCACAAAAAAGAAAGCACAGATGCACAAATAATAAATGAGATGAGTAAAAAAACATTAAAACAGAAGAAATTAAAATAAAAACCCAGGAGATAATTTTGCAGACCTCTATACAAATAAATTTTAAAACCTAGATGAAATGGATAATTTCTTTGATACAGATTACCAAAATTAATTCTTCTAGAGTTAGAACTTTTAAACAGACCATGTTTCCCAGAAGAAATACTGTAAGTTGTTAAGGAACTACTCCACAAAAAAGCACCAGGCCCAGATGTTTTCACATAGGAATTCTACCAGTCTTTCAAAGACCAAGATGGTCTCAATGCTCTGTAAATTATTCCACAGTGCTGAAAGGAAGGGAAACTTCCCAACTCCCTATATGAAGGAAGTTTGACACTGATATTTAAATTAGATAAAAAGAATACAAAGAATATGGTCCCATGTCCATATCCACTAAATACTGATGCAAAAATTCTAAACTAAATATTAACAATCAGAATCCAACACCACATTAACCACATTAAGAAAACAAGTGAGATTTATTCCAAGAATGCAAGGTTGGTTCAATGTTTTATTTTTTTGGCTGTGCTGTGCAGCTTGTGGGATCATAGTTCCCCATGAAGGGATTGAACCTGGGCCCACCACAGTGAAAGTGTGGAGCCCTAACCACTGGACCACAAGGAAATTCCTTTCAAATTAAAAAACATTTTTTGGGCTTCCCTGGTGGCGCAGTGGTTGAGAGTCTGCCTGCCGATGCAGGGGACACGGGTTCGTGCCCCTATCCCGGAAGATCCCACATGCCGCGGAGCGGCTGGGCCCGCGAGCCATGGCCGCGGAGCCTGTGTGTCCGGAGCCTGTGCTCCGCAACGGGAGAGGCCACAGCAGTGAGAGGCCCGCGTACAGCAAAAAAAATAAATAAATAAATAAATAAATAAATAAATTAAAAAAAAAACATTTTTTGGGGGCTTCCCTGGTGGCATAGTGGTTGAGAGTCCGCCTGCCGATGCAGGGGACGCGGGTTCGTGCCCCAGTCCGGGAGGATCCCACATGCCATGGACCGGCTGGGCCCGTGAGCCATGGCCGCTGAGCCTGCGTGTCCGGAGCCTGTGCTCCGCAACGGGAGAGGCCACAGCAGTGAGAGGCCCGCATACAGGAAAAAACAAGCAAACAAACAAAAAAACCCACATTTTTTTAGTTCAATATTTTAAAATCCATTAATAACATACACCATATTAAAAAATCTAAGGAAAAGGTCATATGATTACCTCTATAGATGCTGACAAAGTCTTTCACAAAATTCAACACCAATTCCTGATGACAATGCTCAAGAAAACAGCAACAGTAGAATACTTTGTTACTGTGATAAAATTTATATACCTAATTTTAAAGTTAGTATCATATAATGGGGAAACACTAAACACATTTCTACTAAGATCAGGAACAAAGTAAGAGGCCACTATCTTCAATACTAATCAATACTGTACTAGAGAGGAGCTTCAAGATGGTGGAAGAGTAAGACGCGGAGATCGCCTTCCTCCCCACAAATACATCAGAAATACATCTACTTGTGGAACAACTCCTACAGAACACCTACTGAACGCTGGCAGAAGACCTCAGACCTCCCAAAAGGCAAGAAACTCTTTATGTACCTGGGTAGGGCAAAAGAAAAAACAAGAGACAAAAGAATAGGGATGGGACCTGCACGAGTGGGAAGGAACTGTGAAGGAGGAAAGGTTTCCACACACTAGGAAGCCCCTTCACAGACGGAGACCATGGGTGGTGGAGGGGGGCAGCTTCGGAGCCACGGAGGAGAGCGCAGCAACAGGAGTGCGGAGGGAAAAGGGGAGAGATTACCGCACAGAGGATTGGTGCCGACCAGCACTCACCAACCCAAGAGGCTTGTCTGCTCAACAGCCGGGGTGGGCGGGGGCTGGGAGCTGAGGCTCGGGCTTCGGTTGGATCCCAGGGAGAGGAGTGGGGTTGGCTGCATGAACACAGCCTGAAGGGGGCTAGTGTGCCACGGCTAGCCGGGAGGGAGTCCGGGAAAAAGTCTGGAACTGCTGAAGAGGCAAGAGACTTTCTCTTGCCTCTTTGTTTCCTGGTGCTCGAGGAGAGGGGATTAAGA